>NC_045602.1:67026964-67661651 GCF_009762305.2 Zalophus californianus | reverse complement strand
GCTTCATAGCCAAATGATCAAAAGTAACTGTATGGTCCTTCCCAGATCCAGTATTCTCTGCCTTGGTAGAGTCTACGAGCCCTACTTCTCTCTCTCTCTCTGCTCCATACACAATGCATCACCTTGTCTATGAATGCTTCTATTTCTCTCCACTTTCACTGCCACCACCCTAAGTCCAAGACACCACCATCTATAGTGTGGATTCCCTTAGTAGCCAAGTCTATACGCCCACATCTGCTCTTGCTCCCTCCAATATGTTCTCCACGATACAACCTGCATAATCTTTTCAAAACATAGATCTAATGATATGTAACCTCTTATTGAAAACTCTCCAAAGATTTTGCAGTGCTCTTGGAACAAAAGCAATTCCTTAACATAACTAGAGGGCCTGGTAGAGTCTGGAATCTTCAACTCTTCAGGCTGTATTGTAGCACCACACCCTCTTACCCTGTGGAGTCCAGCCACACATTTCGGTTCTTTCAATGCACCATGTTCCCCCTTGCCACGGGTGCTATGTGCACTCCCCTACTATACACTTAGTTAACTCTTGTTCATTCTTCAGCTGTCGGCCTAAAGCCCACCTTGTCAGGGAAGCCTTTCCTGACCCTCAAAACTATGATCTCATAACACCATGTACTTCTCTTTCATGGCACTTATCACAGCTGTAATTTTACGTTTATTAGTATGATTAGGTGAGTAATGTCAGTCTCCCACTCTAGACTGTAGAATAGACTATAATTGTTTTGTCATGTATTATATCCTCAGCACCTGGCACTGCCAGAAGCTCAATAAATACTTGTAGAATAAATGAGTAGATAAACAAGAAGGATTAGCTGAGACTACATTAATGCAAACTCTGTAATAAATAACATACAATCTGCTAACAAATAATATGGACATATAAAGAAGTGTACATCCAGAGGAATGCACTCACATAAACTACCCATCATCCAATAGCATGACTCCGGGGAGCTTCTGGCCTAATTGCTGGTTTCAAAAATCCTCAGTAGAACTGCACCAAAAACTAATGATGTAATATATGGTGATTAACATAACAATAAAAAAATTTAAAAAAAAAAAATCCTCAGTAGAGTGATCAGTGAAATCCATAGACTGGAGGGCCTGGGAAGCTACCTTTACCCAGAACATTCTCTTCTTTTATTGTCTGATTCTAAGTCATCCACTGATCTACTTCCTGCCCCTCTGCTATCCACATGTCAGGATGGCCCCCACCAGGTGTCTCACATTGTTGTACCAGTCCCTTGTGCTAATCACAGAATAGACACCCTTGAACGTGGTAGACAACCATGATCCAGCAAACCCCTGCTCAGCACCCTTCTCCAGCTTCTCCTGCCCCTCTAACACAGCATTCTGGCTCCCTCATCTGCTCCAAGTCCTCCAAACATGCCAGATGAGCTCTCCTGCCAGGCTTTGTACAGGCCATTACCTCTGCCCAGGACAGTCTTCCCAAAACCACGCCCCCCCATCCTTCACACCTCTATTTGGCTGCCACTTCCTTCTTTTTTTTTTAAGATTTATTCATTCATTTATTTGAGAGAGAAAGTACATGAGAGGGGGAGGGTCAGAGGGAGAGAAACAGGCTCCCCACTGAGCAGGAAGCCTGATGTGGAACTCGATCCCAGGACTCCAGGATCATGACCTGAGCCAAAGGCAGTCGCTTAACCAACTGAGCCACCCAGGCACCCCTGCCACTTCCTTTTGACAAACTCTGCTGTCCCAGAAAGGCTCGACTGGGAGCTTCTCCTTTGCAGTTCCCCAACCTGCTGTGCTTCCCTGATCCTAGCAAGCCTTGCAGTGAAGTTGCTTTGCCTGAGTGCTTTGAGGTCTTCCTCACTAGCCCTTGAAAGCTGAGGCTGTGTCTTTCTCAGAATTGCACTCTCGGAGCATAGTGCTGGAAACTAGTAGGTAATTAGTAATACGTGTTGAGTGGCACAGAGAAGCTTTAGAGTCTACTTACGTAGCAGCTCAGAGTTCAGTCTGGACTGTAGTTCTGCAACTCACACTCTTCCTATCATCTTGTTCTATTTGCTTCTACACAGACTCAGTACCACTGCAGAAACCCTGAGATGCATTTCTTCCCTAATGCTCATTCTGAAAAAATGCCTACTATAAATTGTTGTCTTCTGTGCATTACTGAATACAAGGTGTTTTGTAGGCTTCTCTAAGTTTTGATAGAAAGAAAATCATTTTCCCAGAATCAATATAATTTAAAATAATTCTCACCCCACTAGCCCCAAGGCTTGTACTTTACTATGGTGCTCTCAAAAACATGTTACAAGAAACACCATTCTCCAGGAATAGTCATTGATACCATGAAAAAAAATCCAAAGTAAAATATGTTTGGGAAACACCAGACTAACCAAAATTAGATAGGTGTCTTTGCTATAAGACTTCTTAGAGCCTTTAACAACTTAGTCTGCATTGTGAATTTCCGAGAGGAAGGTATGGTTCACAGCATTTCCCAAACATATTCAATGACAGAGTTCTAAGTGCCCCCCCTTTTGTGGGAAGTTTTAGGGGACTATTCTCTATGGAACTAACATTTGGAAATGCTGCTTTGTGAATATTTTCTATATTTTACAATACATTTTCCCTCAACTTGGTAAGAAATTCTGATTGCTGCTCACATGGAGTTATACTGTTCATCAATGTTATGTCCACTTACATATACGGTGACATCCATGGTCTCCTCTTTGTGCAAGAATGCACACAGCTGACCAAGTACTCTTTAGCACAGCTCTGCGTCTGAGGGATATTTTCCACAAAAAAAAAACAAAAAAAAGAGTAAGCAAATGCCTGCAACATAATCCACTAGACACAGTATGCCAAAGGAGTAGGCTATATCCTACCACCAGAAAAACCAAAGGTGTAGAATGGAGGTTTCCCACTTACCCCTTCTAGAATACCAGGGTAAATGATGTTTGTTTGTCTTGAACATAGAAACAGCCCAGCTGCTTCTATACCTTTCTTGGGCCTTCCTTGGCAACATACCCCCAACACATACACACACATAAAAACAGCCAATATTTTAACTTTATGAATCTTTCTACAAAACTCCAAGTCTTGCAACCAGCAATTTAAAAGTATAATTTTCTAAAGGACAACCAGAGTCTACCTTCAGTAAACCATTTTCATAAAATCCTATATGAACAAGGAGTGAGGAGAAATCCACAGGATGTGAGCTTCCCTTCATCTTGGTAGATCCAACAGTGACAGCAGAGGGGAAGACTGTTCCCACTGAACAGCCCGGCCCTCAGCTTCCAAGTCCAGCTTCCCCACAATGGTGTTGGTGTTTACAGCATACAGGATCATGCCGCTGAATCTATTTGCAGGACCCTCATATTCTACTGGATTTATGATAATAGCCCTATGTTTCCTGTTACAGATCAATAAGACTTCAAAACTGAGAGCTGGGAAAATGTAAATCCACAGTGGGTATTAAAAAAAAAAAACCACTGAATTATATGCTTATTTACCATTCCTCATCACATATGAGCTGATCTAATAATTCATTTGTGACCCTAGCAGATGTGTTGAATTATATGAGCCTCAAAGCTATCTGCGTTTAGCCTATTCGGCTTTGGGGAAAAGAGAGGGCTGAAGGAAAGGAGACAGGAACTAAATTCGGCCAACATTTATTGAGTGCTTACTTTGTCTTGATCAATGCAGGATAAGAAGGAGTGAAAGCTGGGAAGTGCGGGGACAAATGGTCCCTCCCTTAGGACAGGGACTGGCATGGCCCCAACAAGCCTGGCGAGGAGGAGTGGAAATATGGGAGGGAGCCAAAAGCAAGGCCGCTCGAGGCCAGAAAGAAAGGTACACACTGGACAGCATAGGACCACGATAACAAATGAGCCACTCAATATCTGTAAAGAATGACCTTATCCTTGATGTTGCTCCTTCAAGGCAAATTTCATATTCAGCCACTTTGTTCTAGACAGACACTTGCTACACCTTCTAAATAGCAACAAACCTCAGATGCCCCTTTTGACCCTTAACTTTTAAAAACTGCTGCTGCTGACACAGAGGTGCTATTCATGATCCATTATAGTTGTATGTCCTGTCTATACTTAGAACAAAATAGTTTCAAAAATGAAGCCATTTTCTGACCGAAAGAAAAAAAAAAACCAACTAACTTCCACATTACCTTCAATGAGGGTGATGTCAGTTGGGGCTGAGAGAGGGTAAAGACAAACAACACTCATATAGGTCCTATGGCTCATTAATTCAACAATACTCGTGTTAGAAGACAGAAGGATGAAGAGGACATCCTGGAGGCCCCTCAAGGAGTTCACAGCCTAGCCGGGGAGAACACACAAACACATCGTCACAGAAGGAAATAAGTGCAGCCAGCATTGAGCACTGCCATAGGCTGGGCCCTGGCCTCAGGGGCTTACAAGGGGAACTCATTACATCACTGAGCTTTCATCATTTCCATTTTATGGACAAGGGAACCAAGGCAACTGGAATTCAAACTCAGGAAATCTGCCTCCAGAGCCATAATCTCAACCACCACTTTATACTCCAGTCCACACTCCCCACTTCCACATGCACCTTCTGCTGCCATCACACCTCCCCAAATCTCATATGACCTTCCCCCTTTCTTTCCCATGAACGCATGCAGGCGGCTGGAAGAGAGAACAGGGAGAGACTGTGCTAGGTGGTTGAGTATGCACTATGGATATTACATGGCTACTTGTCTTCTTAACTTTCTTTAAAAAAAACTCAAACCTTGGGCTGTGGCCAAAACAAGTCAGGTCTGACTCACTAGAGCCGAAAACACAAAAACAAACAGAGTGAAGACCTTTAAATGAGCTGCAAGTCATTTATCAAGTGTGAGAGGAAGAACATACCAGTTAATAACATCAAGACCTTGAATTCACTTAGCATATTTTCCTCCAAGGGTCAAGGTATTCCAGACACATGTATACTCACTCCAGACCCCAAAAATAGGAGAAAGGGGCCTTGGTTATAACTTCAGAATAAGTGAATGCTAGGGCTCTCTGAATGATTCTCTGGGCAAATATGGAGTCTGGTTAAAAACCTCTTTACCTCAGTATAGGGTTTTTTCTGCTTTCCAAAAACTCCCAACACATTTAACATTTCGTCCTCAAACCAACCCCATGGGGCAGATTTTTACCACAATTTATAGCTAGGAAGGTAAAATTTTGAGATTTTAGAGCACACAAAAAATTTTGAGTACCTAAATATGCTTTTTCTACAAAGCATGATTCTACAAAACATAATTTTTCTACAAAACCATTAACCCTGATTTAGAAAATAAGCTGCCAGAGTTTATGTGCCACCATTGAAGGAAGCCATTTTGGGGAAGTCTGTTTAAGGAAGGGAACCACCTGGGCACAGGTAAGCCTCTTCTCCACCAAAGCGGCTTTTCACGGTTCTCACTATCACTCCAGCGGTCCTCCTAAGCTCACAGCTTAGCCCCATTCACGGTGGGCTTCCTGAAAGGAAATGCTGCAGCTTAATTTCTACACTACCCGACACCTGACTGATGAGACTAGTTCTAGTTGCAGCCATAGGTATTTGGGTTCAAAGTGACACAAATCACTCTGTTTTAAACTGAAGTGTTTAAATTCTCCCACTGCCAAAACTAACGACTCGTCTACATCTAGGGCCTACCTATTCTTACAGTTGAAAACACTTGAGGAAAAACTCTTTTTAAAAAGAAAGAAAGAAAAACATGATTCAGTTGTAAAGAAAGCTAGATGGTCACAAAATGCTATGAAGCCTTAGAAATGGGCAGGTTCATGCCAAAATATTGTGAGGCAAAGGAGAAAGGGGAGGCCCTTCTGCCTTGTAACTCTCCTCCTCTCCAGCAGCCACATCACTCCGCAGAAGAGGTGTGCACCTGGGAACACAAAACACCTGCTCCCCAGTTTAACACTATTCAGCTCCTCCTCCGCAAGCCAGGGAAGACAATACCTGCTCAATGGGATTGTGGGCTGCAGTCTCTTGCTAGGACGATTAATAACGAAGTACCACAAACTGGGTGGCTTAAACAACAGGATTTTATTGTCCCACAGTGCTGGAGACTAAGTCTGAGATGAAGGTGTAGGAAGGCTGGGTTCCTTCTGAGAACTGGGAAGGAACCCACTGTCCCAGGGCCTCTCTCCTTGGCTTGTGGATGGCCATCTTCATGTTCATATGGTATTCTCTGTGTGTCTCTGTGTCTGTGTCCAGATTTCCCCTTTTTACAAGAAAATCAGTCACGTTGGATTAGGACCCATCCTAATCCTGACTTGAGCTTGATTACCTCTGTGAAGACCCTATATCCAAATAGGGTCACATTCTTAGGTGCTGGGAGTTCGGGTGTCAACGCATGAATTGGGGGAGGAGGATTACAGTTCAACCCATAATATTGGGAGATAACATTTTTAAAGCCCTTAACATCACAGACATTCAGAAATGGGCTCCTGATTTTCCCCAGTCCTGGCAGTGCCATTGCCTGCCGTATAACTCTGGGTGGGTTACTCAAGCTCTCTGAGCATACAGTCCATACCTAGGAGATGAGGTTGGAATCCCGGAGTCGAAAGACTTACCAACTCTCATACTGTCTGTGTCTGCACTTTGTTGATGCCTTTTTCTTTTCTAATATATAAATTTTGCACTTTCTAACTTCTACCAGAACAATCTGGGGCTTTTCATTCTTTCTTCCTTCCATCTTATTTTTCCTTCCCTTCTTTATACCTATAAGCATCTCTGCCAAACAATCTGAAAGCACTCTTAAAGACACAGTAGTATAATTCTACTTTAGTTTACTCATATTATTAAAGAAAAGGATGGATCTCATTTGCAGAGTTAATTTTGCCCCCTAATCCTTAGGATAAGAGATAGCAGGCTTAAGACATGTTTTTAGAGGATTTTTAGACACGTTTACAAAATCCAAAATAGCCATGCCATTCCTGGGAAGCAAATGAAAATGCACTTGACTTTGCCTGGAAGTTGGGCAAGGAATCATGTTAATAAAATGTTCCAGTGAAAATAAACACCTAAGAGAATTGTACAACTTCAAGACAGAGTTAACGTAGGCTCTTTGATCATTTAAAAGAGGATTTTAAGATCCAAAGAGATGAAGCATTTTTGTCTGATTGAACCATGAATCCAGTGCAGTCAGAAGTGATATCAGTATAATAGTTATCTAATTTTGACTTTAAAAAGAGGATTCTACCATATCTCGTGGGTGGTTTCACTGTAACAGAAACAGCACCAGACGTGATCTCTAGAGCTGTAATTGTGCTAATGTAATTGTGGGTTTATGGGCAACATGGGCACATCACTTAATTTTTCTGAGTCTCATTTTCCATGTATCCAAAAGGGGAATCATAATTCTGGCCTCTTCTTGGAACTATTGGAAGGATCAAAATATAATAAATTGTGTCAAAGAACTTTTCAAAGCATAAAACCCTTTACAAATGTAAGATACTTTCATTATTAGCTATGCACATACCTACCTTTTGCCAGCTAAATGAGGTCAGGCTGGCTCCCCACGGGCTTGCTCCCCACTTTAAATGGAAATTAAAATGCACTCTGCCCGTGGGTTCATACTCCAATCACATACAATAGCTTCTTTTGAACATCATTAAGCAGCAAAGCAAATCTGAAATGTGTGATTCTTTCTTTTGAACCCTCCTGCTCATCACTTGACCATCCAGAATATCACCTCAGGGAAAGGAGGTTTGAAACATGAACAAAATCTTCCCAACCCAAGGTAATTTTGACAGGGTCCAAGGAATACTTGATGTATATACACCCTCTCCTCTCTCCTGAAAATGTCTGAATGGCAAGTACCTATCCACACAAGCTGAAAAGAAATCTTTGCTTTGACATAATCCCTAGGGGCTACTAATGTGTTCATCCAAAAGAATACCAGGACATGTCATTATTAGAAAATATTTAGAACTGGCTCTGAGGAGAATAGATCTTGAGATTTGCTAGAGCAGCAGTGGTGCTATAGAAAAAGCAGGGGACTGGGAGCCAAAGAGGTTTAGTGCTAGGCCTGGATCTGCCCTTTGCTCAGACCATTTTTTTTTAAAGATTTTATTTATGCATTTGAGAGAGAGAGAGAGTGAGAGAGAGTGCACGAGAGGGGGTAGGGTCAGAGGGAGAAGCAGATTCCCCACCAAGCAGGGAGTCCAATGCGGGACTCGATCCCAGGACTCCAGGATCATGACCTGAGCCAAAGGCAGTCACTTAACCAACGGAGCCACCCAGGCACCCCTTTGCTCAGACCATTTAATTTACTTTGAGCCCTAGGAATTATGCAGCATAGCCCTGCCCCAATATCATATCATGGCAAGGTTTAAACTGTATACGTATATGTATATATACACACATACCACTGAAGAACACGCATGGGTATATAAAGTATGCTGACTCTAATATTTACTGAGCCTCAAGAGCTAGGCAGGACTGGAGCTCATACCATGTATTCTCTTATTTAATCTTCACAACAAAAGAAGAGGTACTATTATTATCACTATTTTACAAAGGAATAGAAAGGGTAAGTGACTTGTTGGGTCACACCATAGTGAATGGTAAAGCCAAGATTCAAAGTCAAGCAGTCCAACTCCCGAGCTCATGCTGCACCCTACACCAATGCATCCACCACCCTGCAGCCAGAACTCTTCACTGGCTCCTTTTTACCTACAGATTAAAACTCAAGACTCGTCAGCCTAGCACAGAAGGCCTTACTTCACCCACCACTGCCCACCTCACCTGGCTCACCTCCTACTGTTACAGGAGTCTCTGTTTTACAGATCTTTGTGATCAAGGCCATAATAAAACCAGAAGAAGAAAACTCATCTGTCTGGTGAATGTGAGCTCCAAAAGCACCAAAGAGATGACAATTGAGTGTGAGCAGGTCATGAGAACTCACCAAACCATGATCCCCTGCTTCGGTTATATTGGTGGGTTTCCTGGTAAGCGATAGGTGGGGAGGAGAAAAATAGCAAATCCATAAGAAGAAGCTAGTAAAACTCCCTTCATCTCCCCATCTGCTGGCTTGGCAAGCCATGCATGCAGACCACACATGGAAACACCTGGATGAGTGTCTGTAACATACGTGTGATCACAGCGCATTGTTGTCAATTCATGTCTATTCGTGTATGGTGGTCATCGTGATCTTTATGCTTTTCTTCAGTCGCAGAGTAATTTCCTCCCTCTTAAAAAAGCCAGTCAGTCAACACTGCCATGCAGCCTGTGGTGCTTTTTCTCCATCGGTTCTCTGGACACACCATTCAGTTTTAAGCTTCTGCGTCCTTACCCCTGGTCCTCTTGACAAACTTCTGTCCATCTTTGAAACTATACCCACAGCTCAGAATCCTCATTTCCGGAAAGTCTTCCCTGACTCTCCCACACAGATTTAAATTCTCGTCTTCTTTTTTTAAGATTTTATTTATTCGACAGACAGAGAGAGACAGCCAGAGAGGGAACACAAGCAGGGGGAGCGGGAGAGGGACAAGCAGGCCTCCCGCCAAGCAGAGAGCCCGACACGGGGCTCGATCCCAGAATCCTGGGACCACAACCCGAGCCGAAGGCAGCCGATGAACAACTGAGCCACCCAGGCGCCCCTAAATTCTCATCTTCTGTAATGTTTCCTTTCTTGTATATACCTCAACTACCATATTTCAGTTATATATTCACACATCTACCTTCTGGATGAAACCACCAGTTCCTTGAAAACTGAAACCAAGTCTTGCTCTTCTTACATTCTCAGCTTCTAGAATAGTTCCTGGAACACCATCAGTGAATTTACTGAAACTGACCAGAAATATCAACAGATTCTCCACCTTGTAACTCCTTATGCCTAGCAGTGGTTTTCATATTTTAGGGTACATAAGAATCAACTGGCACACTTGTTAAATGAACATTCTTGGACCTCACACTCTGGATCCCAAACTCTGCAGATTTCAAGGGGAGCTGAGAAGGCTGCATTTTAAAAAGAACCCTAGATGATTCTCACGTGACTGAGAAACACTACTGAGGAACTTAGCTACACCCCATCAGCCCCAGCTAATGAGGGGCAGGGGGAGGCCAGGGAATGGTGATGAGTCTCAGCAATGTTTGCCAGCCTCACAGCTCTTTCTCTCCAAAAGCTTTCTCACACTAGCCCTCAGTTCCAGAGGCGGGGTCACCTTTAGTGTTACAGCTTTCTCTTCACTCCAGGTGACCACTCAACACACCATACATAACCCTGCCTTGGTGTCCTCTCAGAACAGACCAGCATGTGTCAAAATTCAAGCTGCATTGCTTATTAGGCATTTCTTTAGGGCAATGGTATTCTCCCCTGTCCTCCAAAAGAGCTCGTCATGGAGAGTACTGATCCAAATGCCCAAGCTTCCTTGTTATCATCCCTCACAGCCCCCAGGCACCCAAGATATACATGAAAATGACACCAACTCAAAACCTGACCTTGGACTATTTACCTTTGTGCAAACCCAGAACTTTCCCACCTCTAATCTCAATTCATCCAGCTCTCTCTAGCAGCAAGCCCTTAATTACCATCCATCAAAATTCTCCCCGTCCTGAAGGTCCAGATCAAATGAAGTGTTCCATGACTTTTCCCCAAAGGAACAAGACTCCGCTCATTTCCTCCATCTGACCTTAAGATAGGGGACTATGCTTTCTTCATCTCTGCGCCTTCAGGGCAACTAATGCAGTGCTATGCACTTAAGAGTTGCTTAAAATATATTTGCTTAATTTGCAAATGACAAATATCAAAACAGGAAAACCCTTACTGAAGTGAGAAGAGCTGTAGGGAAGGCACTTAGAAGAAAAGTTTGAATAAGAAAAAAAAAGGGTGAGTCACCCCCATTCTCCCAGTTACAGTAAGCAACTGATTATCTCAATTACCTTTAGTGGGATATCTGCAATGAGGATTAGCTCACTGCAAAAATTAAAATTTTATCTCCAAGTCATAATGAGTAAAATAAGCAATGTGGGGCATAAAAATAATTTGTATACAAAGCTCATAATCTTTTGTTTCATTTTCTTAACCCATGCAACCTGATATGAAGCAGGACTTTAACCAAGCATCAGATGCTGAATTTATGAGTTAACGTCTCTAAGGTCAATACTGTAAATTGGCACAATGTTTAATCCGTATGTCTACCTGATTCCCATGCTCACACTGATAATTAAATGCTAAGCACATCAGGACCCCAAGAAATAACCCACCTCAAACTAAATTGCCAAGCAAAAATCAACCTATTCATTAAATCAACAAAACTGCACTGAGCACCTACCATGTGCCAGCACATTCATGAATCACTGCAATGGTGGGACCACCATTGAGGAGGAGCATCCTGATCTTGCCCTAGGCATTCAAGGTCAGGGTCTACGCCAATTCCCAATTCAGTATATAAACCATTAAGTTGGTACATTAGCATAGCCAACAACATTTTTCAGATGTATGAGGGTTATCTAATTCCCTGCTATGGGTATACAATGGAAGCAAGTCTGTGACTTGAATTTGACCACACATACTAAAACTTACTAGCAGGTAGTCACAACATTACATATACCATCTGCTCTTTCCTCTCACTGACATCCCAGGACTCCATCACTTTAAGTGATCCAACTTGGCCTGAAAGATTCACCTGGGTCAGGTAAAACAATATTCTAGAGCAGGGGTAAGCAAACTTCCGTCTCTGGGCCAAATTCAGCCCTACCCATTTTTGTAAATAACGTTCAATTGGAACCTGGGCATGTACATTCTTTTACATATTGACTATGGCTGCTTTCATGGGACAAAGGCAGAGTTGAATGGTTGGAATAGAGAACAAACAGCTAGCAAAGCATAAAATAATTATTATGTGGTCACTTATAGGGAGAGACTACTGATCCTGTAGTTGAGGCATCAGGTAATGAGACATCCCTAAGGATACAGACTAGAGGGCTTGCTAGGTTTTCATACCTTATTGGACAAAGATGGAGAGTATCTCTAAAATAATTTAACTGATCCATACTTCTTGGGTAATACCCATTTCACCAATGTGAAATTGGTGTCAAAGTGGCAAACACCCACTGTGCTAAGCCACTAATTTCATCTGTTAAAAACTTGTTCATAATTTCTATTACGCTGATTAAAAATAAGTATAATAGAAGTCACCAGCAGCCTTGCCTGGAGTATGGCCTTTCTGATGAATTGTTAACTAAAAACTCCTGGGGCATGAACTACCAAGCAGGGCAACTAGTTTCCCCTAATGTGGCTTAAACGAATTCACACACATCCTTAGTGTTATCTGATCTGTGCTGAAATATTTAAAGTGAATTACAGACATCGTAACACACTGACATCAACATTTACAGTAAAACATGATGTAATATTCTCAAGTCACCAGGACTTGGTTCTAGCAGCATTTTTTAGTTCCTCCACATGCAGGCATTTTATTGAATCACAGCTTCAAGCACCTTCTGATAGATTGTACCAATTCTCTAAAACTCAGTCCCACTTATTGAAAATTCAATGTAACTGAAGTATAGCATCCTAATTATAAAGCAGGGCTGACCATGGAAAATGCATTTGACTCTTTCGCTACTGTGGTTTAAAAAAATTTACACTTCAATCCCCCATGGATGGTAAAGGAATTTCACCTCACTTATTAAGCCCTGAACCATAAATGGGAATGTGCCTTTTTACTGCACTTGGACCTGGGAATATTTAGAGCAAAGACCGGTACTCTTTTTTATAAACAGACCAATAGTTTTTTGTAAAGGACAGAGAAAAAGAAATTATTCTACATTAAGAAAAACAAAGTAAAGAAGTTCATTTTTAATTACTACTGTTAAGAAACATTCAATTAAAGCAACTAAAAGGTTAAAATATTTTAAGTCTCACGTCAGGTTTTTTTTTCTAATTTCACTTTTTCTTATTTGCTATCAAATGACAGATGTGCCGTCCTTATTATTCCAGAAACAATATTCCCAGTCATTTCTAATTAGAAGCTTATGAAGTCAAACGAGAACCCAAAAAAAGTCTCTTCTTCATTTCAGAAAGCCACTACTCGCTGATACTCTCCTGCCCACCTCTGAGGAAAATGCTATGAGCACCAGGGATCAAGAAGCCATGTCCCCATCCTAATTTGCAGCAAATGTATTTGCTTTATTCATTAGGATTAATTTCCTAAAATACAGCTCTTCTGATTGGAAATACTAGGGAGAGAAATTTTTAACTAGAATTTTCCATGTTTTCAATCAGCCAGTGAAGAAGAGATACCACAACAGGCAAAGCGTCTGTGTTAAAGTAGATTGGTATCTGCTCATAAGTAAAAGGAAAATAACAGAGCCAAGTATCAACCATTTTCCCAGCACTAAACCTGCACTAAATACCACACAGAATTCCACCCTGTTCTTTGGCTGACACTAAAAATGAAACATATACACAAGGCACAATCAGAGGGAGTTCTAAGCACTATTTCTGTAGCCATGTCTCAACAGACTCCCAATCAAGGGATGCTTTCGAAACGCCCCTCTATGAGATACCCCCAAGAGATAAGGAGTTTTTGTGTTTTCCTCAGGCTGCTCTACTGCCTCATACACGCACCAACTGGGCTCATGAGTGATCATTAGGAGTCTGGCTGAAATTCTTCTAACACTTTTGGCAATTAGTCATTAATTGGACTTGCCACTTCAGCCCCTTAGTAATTGATACTCCTGAGAGAGGAGCTCTGTGAGGGAAGACTTCCCAAAGGGAGTTGCTCAACAGGAAACATGGCACCCTTCCCTTCTGAAGGCGGGCTTTCCTGCCCAGCACAACTCAGATAACTCACCTCAGTCCAAGTCAAAATACCACCTCAGCCACACAAGCTGTGTCTAGACAGCAAGTAATTTGCTTTAACAAATGTTCCTGACCCTGTCTTTATTTTTGTTGTTATAATAACAACAGCATTTTCAAGCACTGTATAGTTTAAAAAACAACCTCATAGATGTTATCCTAAATAACCTCAATGCCATTTTACAGATGAGTAAACTGAGACTCAAGACAGTTAAGACACTGGTCCAAATTCACATAAGGTACACGTCGCAAGCATGTACCCAGCCCCACAAACCCAGGCCACCAGCTTCAAGGTCAAGACTTTGTTCCCCTCACCACACTACCTCCCAGTGAGAAGGCCTTCAGAGTATGGTCAGCTGACTCCAGAGCTTTATCATCTTAAGAGACATGATCCAGATCCACTGATCTGCCATTGCATTGTGGAATGAGAGTCTACACTTATGGGACTACACTAGAGCTCTTCTTAGGTAGAACCAGGCCTTTATTGAGCCAAAAATTTGACGGCCTCTCACAAATGAAGGATGAGGTCCCTGGGGGACATGGCCTAGATGAGCTCAAGGGAATTAAGAGAAGAAAACTAGGGGAGAGAGGTACTATTCTAAAGCCTAATAAGAAATGAGCCACAGTATTCTAAAGCCTAATAAGAAATGAGAGAGAGGAGGCAAGAGGAAGGCAGCCCAGCCTCTGCATAGGAGATGGTCAATAAGTGCTCTGGAAATGAGATCAGCTTGGAAATTTAAAGAACAGAAATGTTTATTATCCAGTCTTAAGTTGTTTGCTTTTCTGTGATGAGATGTCATCTGCAGAGCGAGACTAGGGTAAGGTAAGGGAGGCACCTAAGGTATAAAACTTCAGGAGATGCTCACTGTTGGGAGTCATGCAGGCCTGGCCTCAGCCTCTCCCAGCCCTGGCCATTGCCTGCAGGGCACCAAAGCCTGGATAAAGTCTGAGACATACATGCCTTGTGTGGGTGTTATTTTGAGAAAATGAAAGAATTAGTGCCATAGCCAGCACAAAGTGATACAATTTATAATAGGATGACATACAGCTTGGTACATACATACTCCTTTTTGTTAAGTGAATCATACATACACACAGATAATCCAGCAAAAGGAGAAAACCCAGAATGAGAGGTCCCTGAAAAAACAGATATCCCTCCTCAGGAATTCCGAGAGAGATGGAAAGGCACACCACCGGGTGTCCCACTACTCACAGTCTGGGGTTGGCAGGCGAATTTAATGAACAGAGTGATCCTGGCCACCTGGAGAATCTCAGGACACTCAAGTGGCCAGCAGTTTGGTTACAGTTATATGTGGGGTTTTGTTGTTATTCATCTACAACTGAATATCTTCTATTTATCAAATCCCGAATGCCTCATTACCTGTTCATGATCAATAAAGTTGTTTTTGTCTCTCAGTCAACAGCAGCTATCCGGCTGTAAGGGGAGGTGGGAAGGAAAATTATGACAACAATGAGGAAAGGGACCTCAGTGCTGGCCCAGTGTTTTGCCAACTTCCTACCGTCCCTACTCATCTACAACCGAGGACAGTGTGGGAAGCCCTGAAGGATATCCTGACATTCAGATCACAAATTTTAACTCATTTGTAAAGATGCCAAAGCCTAAGAACTTGGAATAATAACCATTTTAGCATTTGGACAAAGGTCTTATGGTCCAATGGAAAGACTCTGGGCTGCGGAGGCAGAAGTCTTGAGGCTTTTGTCATGACTCATTTATACCCTTGTCATAGAGGCAGGTTATGAGAATCAGAATCAGAATTCCAGCTCTGCTACCAACCAACTTTGCCACTTTTGGCGTCACTCAGCCACTCCCGGCCTTGATTTCTTCATCTGTCAAAGAATGCCAGCCTCCTAGAATTGCTGTAAGGAAAGAAAGCAAATTTTTGTAAATGTAAAAAAAAAGTTTTAAAAGTAAAACAGGGGCACCTGGGTGGCTCAATCAGCTAAGCATCTGCCTTCGGCTCAAGTCATGATCCCAGGGTCCTGGGATCAAGCCCCGCATCGGTCTCCCCACTGATCAGGGAGTCTGCTTCTTCCTCTCCCTCTGCCCCTGCCCCTGCTCATGCTCTCTCTGTCTCTCTCTCTCTTAAATAAATAAATAAAATTTTAAAAAAAGGAAGACAATACTGTGCAATGACCAGAGATTACTTCCATTGCTCTATTATGGTTGCCATTTTTGACAATAATAAATATTGTGATTGAGACAAAATGGCATGATTAGGTGCTATGAGTGGTAGACCTTGCTGGATGGCCAAGCAAATGTCCATCGCCTCTCCCTTCTCCCTTGCCTGGCTCCATTACAGAGCCTAGAAAGGTAAATACTCACTTTCCTAAACAGTCAGACAGCTAGGAGTGAGACATGACACAGTTCTGGACAGTAAGAAATAAAAGAAAGCCTTCTTGTAGCATTTATGCTTTCCTTAATAATAAAAAAAGAATCAATATAGATGGCATCCTCCCTTTTATCTGCACTGAAGACAGACATGATGCTTGGCATGTGGAAATCATCAAACAGCCATGAGGTAAAAGCCAAGAGGGTTAGAAACAGTCCACCTAACCACTGAACTGCTAATCCGAAACCTTCAGTTCCCTATCCCCAGACTTCTCATTATATAAGAAAAACAGACCCCTATATGTTTAACCTCTGTTAGTTACCTGCAGCTAAAAGCATTCCTGATTGATGCAACATATGCCCTATCCACTTCCTGGCCCTTTGTTTACTAATAGAAATTTCTCTCCCAGTGACCTGTTCAGATAAAGAGCACAGCTCAAAGAGGAGGGAGGAAAATGTTTCCTCCAAAGACCGATAAGCAATAAAGAGATGATAAAGAAAAATGGAAACATTTCCTCCACAACGTAGGTTAGGATATCACTATAATATCAGGGCACTGAATCTCCCCAACCTCATACATTTGTCTTTCCAAGATTCCCAGCCTATAATGAAACCTTCACCACCTACCCCACAGAGTTCTAGTGATCAAAAAATATAATGTCTGTTAAAGCCCTGTGTAGACTATGAAATGCCTTATAAAGGTTGAAGATACCCAGGAGCCCATCCTTAGTCCTGCTCTCATCCTATAAGATCTGCTTCTATTTTTATATCTTTGCTGTTCACTTACATGTCCATTTCCATCCCTTGTGTCTCCAGTGAGCTCCAAGTCCTTATTTTCAGCTACCTCTTGAACATCTTCACCTGGATGTCCTAAAATCACTTCATGCTCAGTATTTCTGAAGCCGAACTAATCACCATTCTCCACAAAGCCATTCCTTGTCTGTCTCCCTGGTTTCCAGTAATAGACATCACCACCCACCTATTTTCCACAGGTAGAAAACTGACTCACTTTCAACTCCTCTCTCTTCTCCTCTATGTTCTAATCCAAAAATAACTCCCTCTCTGTTGCCCTTGATCGTACTCCATCATTTTTTATCTGGACAATAGAGTATAAAATTTTCTGACAGTTCTCTCTGCCACAGTCTTTCTGAACTACAGGCTAGACAGAGATCCATCACAGGTTCCATGTACCTACCAAATGAAGCTCAACACCAACTGTAGGATAATCCAAAAAGGCCCTTCTGAGTCCCATTCTACCTTAGCTCTTCAGTCTCATACCCAGCCCCTCTCCTTCCTACTCTTAAATTTCATCTCTCCCTGAGCCCTTATGTCCAATGGGCACCTGATGATTTTTACTTTCTTCCCATTTCTTGCCTTTTTTCCCCCTCTTATCGTCATCCTCATCCAGCCCTTAATAGATCACATCTAGACTATTCCAGGAACCTCCTAACAGGGAGTTCCCATATTTCTTTGCTCTCATCTACACTAAACTATCCAACAAAATCAAGTTACCTAAAAGACGCCTTGACAAAGTTTCTATTCGCCATGAATACAGCTCCCACTTCTCAGTCTGGCTTCTATGACCCTCATTGTCATGCTTCTATCCAGCTTCCTCTTTCACTCTCCCCTCTATGCACCCTTCACTCCTGACAACCCATTGCTCTCCACTCCTTCGACACCACAAGACCTTTTCCATTCCACTCTATTCTCTGAACCTGCATGCTACCTCCATGTTCCCTGCTCAAGCTGTAGTCTTCGCTTTCCTGCCACCTCCTTCCATGGGCAGCTTTCCATATGCCTCAAGCCAGAAATAAGGTCCTCTGACTTTAGAGTCTCATCACTCTTGATTTAAATTGCAGTTTGGGGATTTATTATGGCCTGCCTCACCTTGTAAGTATTTAGACTCAAAAGCTTTGTTTTATATTATCTTTGCATATAACAGTGTCTCCCACATTATGGATGCAAAATTGCTAAACAAATTGCTGACTAAATGCTGTTTTGGTAAAATCTGCATTATAATCTGAGAGCACTTTCACCTGTTACCAAGTTGCAATCACCACCTGAGGGAGGCAGAACAGCTACTATTGTCTCTGTAAAACAAGGGCCAGAAAGGCTAAGGCACTTTCCTTGGATCCCCCTGGAAGGTGTGGCAGATAAACAAAACTCACTTCTCTGTGCTTTCAGCACTCAAGTGGGGCTTTTTCTGCTCAGCTTTGCTCTCATGGTCCTCAGTCTGCTCAGGGCCTTTTCTGGTCCCAAAGCAACTTGCATCACCCTGACTTTCCACTCTGCCTTCCAACCCCATACCCTCTGTAGTTCTAGAATGCAGCCTCCTGCCAGGGTCTCTCCCCACTCTCTGTGACATCTGTCTCAGGGACTCAGTGAGAAGCAAGGAACTAATGTTCATGAAATTTGCTGCCCTCCTGTGATGAAAGGTACAATCTTCATTACTCCCCGAGCCAGAGCATCCTCATGTCTGTTGTGAAAGCAGACACTGTGCCTTTGGAGCTGCTTCCCACAAGCAGCAGGAAACCATTTATCCCAGCCCACTTGTTCTCTTCATTTGACACTCTCTTAAATATACTGTTTTTCTCATTTTCATTAATAATCCTTCTTTAACACCTGATCAGCGTCGCTGTCTGCTCTAGGTTAAAGCCTATTATTCCATTAGAGTTTGACATTTGGAATGCAATGAGGCAGGCATTCATGCACAGGTAGGGCTAATGGGGAAAATGGCTTGAACTGGGGCTTTATGCACCGCAGTTTGGAAAATGGGAGGGGTCGAGAGGAAACAGCTGCTTCTCTGCCAGCCACAGGGGGCGCAGTCCAAGAGAAGCATGTCACCGTTGAGAGGTTCAGGGCACAGACGTGACCTTTTCTGCCACCTGCGGACATTTATCAGGCAGGTGTATCTCCTAGATCATGTATCTAGAAAGAACCTGGAGCCACCTAAAGGAAATTAGGCAATGGACCTAATGACAAGTCAGGGAGCCTCAAGAAATGGAATTGAATACGTCTGCCTTTCCTGACTCCACTCTCAGATGTCAGGGCATCCTGTTATTACAGTGACCTCTGAGGGCATTCACTGACCTCCGGTACTGTCTGTTGTGCTGGCCCTTTCTTGGACGTGTGGGCTGAGAGGCAATCATGAGGACCAGAGCAGCCACACAAGTAAAGCGCAACGTCACCTCCTGTGAGTAATGCAGCCAGCACACCTCCCAGTTTTCCTTCCTAAACCTGTCAAGCAAAAAATAACCATTTCTATTTGGTTTATTCATTCATTTATCACTTAGTCCACACACACATACTGAAGACTCACAGCATAGGTGCTGGATATACCCTTGCCCTCGTGGAATAGACAGCCCTTAACATTTCAACTTTCACTGTCATTCTGACCACAACTCCTCACAGAACAAGAAGAAATGTCATCTTTGATTCTGAGAGGCAGGGAAAATGAAATCTCAGTGGGTAGGAAAACTTGAGCTTGCAAGAAATATATATTTCTTTAATTTGTTATAATCAATTTAACTCCAAGTCCAAATCTCCATCTTGCCTGGCCAGAGGGAAATTCAATCAGACATTGCTGGCAATATGTGGTACTTGGTCAAAGGAGGCAGAGACTAACAGCCCACCATAGCGAACAGTGTCATCCTCATTGGTCAAGCCTGTGTGGCCCCTTGAAATACAGTGGCCCTGTACTTCCAGGCCACTTGTGGAGTCCAAGCATCCCAGCTGAGGCTGGACCCCTGAGCCTGGAGTCTTACCTTGACCAGACTCCTACATGACATCTCCACTGAGCTACTGCAACTTTCTGGGTTTCTGTTTATGAAGCCAAGTATGAGTTTGTGATGAAGATGAAACATCCCAATTTCTGGAAACCTTTCCCTCGTCTCTCTCTTCCCTGTTGAGAACACTGACTATAATCTTGTTTTTCAGCTTAGCTATTCCAAAAGAAGAAAGAGACACTGACTTCCAGCAGCTTCTGTTTTGCACACAGCCAAAAATTTCTGAATCCCTGGTTCCAAGGCTCACTAAGGGCCTACAAACCTACTTCAAACGAGGAAGGAAAAATAGAGAACAAACATTAATTCGCAGTCAAATTTATTATTCTGCCACAAAGATGAAGAAACCAAAGTGCTGGAAGAAGTAACATTTGTCACCTTGGGCTACACCCTCAAACCCAGTCTGATCATACACCCCCCAAATGCAGTGGCAAGTGGCTGCCTCCCAACCATCAGCAGATCCTGAGACTTGCAATATTGTGGAACTGTGGGAAACCTTCTTTAACTTACATGGGTTAGCCACATGAAGGAGGGAACACAGGCATCCAGCATCTTCCCCAACCCAGCTCCATGTCACCAGTGCAACTTCCCTCCTACTCCTACTAGGCCAGACATCTAACCCCATTTTAGCTCCTCCCTTACCTTACCTTCCTACATCTATTCTGCCCTCCTTCTCTTCCTATCTCCAGCCCACTAAGTCCTTTCTAGGGCAACTAAATGAGCTCCTCACTTAGAGAGGTCACAGACTCCTTCTGAGCACCCCTGCTGCAGGTCACCTGTGATTTTAGACTCCTGTAACCAGAATGCATGGCAGAAGAGGCAAGTAGCAAATGTGAGTTGGGCTCATGTCCACTTCTCAGGCTGGAGGGCAGCTGTGAGAACCTAAGGATGTTGAAAACTCATTTTAAAAGATTGACTTGGTTGACTGATGGATTGATTCAGTGACTTTATTCAAAAATGTATATGGACTTTGTGATGTGCTTACTACTGTGGGGTCACTTCCAAAGGAGACACGAAGCATAACACGTTTTCAGTGTTTGGAGAGGTTCCACTTAATCTGGATATATACACACATATATCAAAATGCCAGTAATGGTAATGACAACAGCCAATATAAATTGAGCACACATAAAGTACTGAGTGCCGTGCTAAATACTGCTATGCTAAAGCAGTATTTTATATACACATCATGACATCCTTCTATGGTAGGTGTTAACATTAACCCCATTTGCAGATAAGAAAACTGAGGCACAAAGATTTTTTTTAACCTGATCCAAGTCCTGTATACTACAACAGTTTAATACAACAAAGATAGTTTATAATAGTTCATTACATCTTCATTTCTAATAGTAAAAATGCAGAAATTGTATAACTATCCAATAATAAAGGATTATTAAATTAATTATCAGGGAACCATATGGCAGAATATTGTGCAGCCATTACTTTCATCTATTGAAGAAAAGAAAGTAACACATGAAAATGCTCATGACAAATGTTAATGAAAAAAGAATAGGATACAAAAATGTGTATGCTGTATAAAACCAATTATGGGGTGGGAGGAAGAGAGGGAGGAGGGAGGGAGGAAAGAAGGGAGAGACAGAAGAAAAGGGAATCAGAAGGAAATATATATAAATGTTAATAGAGCATCAAAACTTCAATTTGTACACTTCAAACATGTCAACTATACCTCAATGAAGTTGTTTAAAAATGTTAACAGAGGATTTCTGAGTGGTGGAATCATATATGATTTTAATTTTATTTTTTATTCAAATTTCCTATAAGGATTACATATTGCTTTAATAACCACGGGGAATTAATGTTAATTTTTAAAGAGAGTTTGCAAAGAGAGCTCTGGGAATAAGATTGGAAAAGAAAATTCCAGTTTCATTGGTATGGGTGAGACCCCAATATATTTTCGTGTTCCTAACTCCCCAGGTGGTTTTCCTATGCAGTCAGGGGGGAACCACTGATTTATACAGAGTACCTAGCCCAGTGCCTGGGTGATACCTGATGCTTGATTAAATGGTGGCCATCACCATTATCTTCATCATCGTCGTTGGCGTTACACTCTTCAGCACTACCGGCATTTTTACATTTTCCTATTAAGTGGGGAAAAAAAGTCTAGGTGGAGCAGATGGTTCAGGCATTGGCAGATTCACTGGAAACTTCAATGAGTAATCAGGTGTTGGAGCTGGTGCTATTTTCCTGTCATAGACTTTGTCAGAGGTTTTCATTTCCCTGGGCCTGTGGGATTAGTAATGCAGAGTACTTCCAGACTATTAGTGTATAAAACTACAACGCAAAAACTTTTTACTAAAATTAACGATGCCAGGCCAGCCATAAAGAAATTCATCTCCCAAGTGACACGCTCAGCAAAGCCGCACCAACTTCTGTAACAGATGTCTAGACAATTTGACCTTGAAATACATAACCCAAACCTGAACAGCCTGATGTCTTCCCAGCCAGTGCCCAGCCAAAGTTCAAAGCCAGAGACCAAGCAGGAATAGAGGATTTGAAGATTATAAATAAACTTATTCATAGGGAAAGCACAGCAAGTATAGCAAGCTAAAAATTGATTGCCCAGAGAGGATGACTCATCAATGAGACCATGAAAGACCATCTTGCAGTAATCACACAGCAAGACAGTTCATTGTCCTTAAACATTAACTGCCTGTCACACCAGGCCTCCCATCAGCGGACTGCAAAGCCCAGAGCTGGCCTAATTAAGCTTTCGGGACATCCCCACCCAGTGAAGAAGCAATCCATTTCTCCTCTGTGTCTTTGAATCACCACATGGCAGTGAACGGAACCTCATCTGAACTCGGTGCCCTAGATTCCCAGTGTGTCAGCCAGTTGAAAGGAACTGACCTGGGTCAGTCTAGCTGCCTGATCATTTTAAGACATTACATTCTCTATTGAATATTTTAGGGCTAAAGATCTCCGCAGGTGCACAGAGTCAAGCCAAGAGCAACCTGGGACAGTCCCCAGTTATTGAAGCAGTGGGAAAGCCACTCCTCCCGCCTTGATCATGTCTCCTGAAGGGGCAAAACAACATAGGACGATCCAGCCAGACCGTTTATAAAATTCTGCTTCCCTGCTACCTGCTCCTGCAGCATGGTAGGTGTATCTTCAGACACTCAAAATGTAACTGGAGAACCTTGAGATTTTACTATAATGATAAGCCTGAAAATAATACTGAGATTCAAGGGTACTAAGACCAGTAAATTATTATGAGGAAAATCAACAGAAATGTCATTCACCCCACAAATATCTCTTAAGCCTTGGCTGTGAAAAATATACCATGATCATCGGGGTTGGGAGATGAGTCAAATACCGATGCTTTTATTAAGTAACTTGAGGCCTAGGGAAGGGCACTAAGGTGGGCCCTATGAGCAAAAGAGACAGAGAGGAAATGGTGATATCACACCGGAAAGTGGCTGACTATTCTGAAGAGGAAGAGATGATTTCCATTTGGCAGAGTGAGCCACAGAAGATGTTGAGCATTTGATGGCACTTAGTCAGGCTTTAAAAGATGGATAAGATGGGAGCATGCATCACTGTTAATACCGCCTACCACAAAGAGGGTAGGGTCCTCTCAGAGGGCCTGTACCAACATGGGACCAGCAAAGCTTAAATGAGGGTCAAGAGAATGCCTACCATAGGCTAGTCAAGGATCAGAAAAGTCACCAAATTAGACCAGAGGCCACCAAGAGGATCCAAGTTCAAGTTGGAATATGTGCTGGAACAAGTTACCTAATATATGCACAAGTGACAGTAAGCATAAAAGTCCAATTCGCCATCTGACTGACAAAGATGGGTAAAGAAAAAAGACCAGTTGGGGCGTCTGGGTGGCTCAGTCAGTCAAGCCTAGACTCTTGATTTTGGCTCAGGTCATGATCTCAGGGTTGTGAGATCTCTCTCTCTCTCTCCCTCTGTGCCACTCCCCTCACACTCTCTCTCTCTCAAATAAGGAAGAAAAGAAAAGAAAAAAAAAAAAAAAAGACTGGTTAAATATATTATAGCACACCTGAAAACAGACTATGACGTGCTCCTTAAAAGTAATGATATACACGTGCTTTTATGGACATGGAAAGAGGTCCTCTACATATTTTCTCCATATATTAAGGGGGGAAAAAGGAGAGGTTAAAGAATGTCTTATACAAAAAGTCATCTCTGTTTCTATCAAGATGAATCCTACTCCACTAACTCATGTGTGAAAGAAACATCTCATTTCTTAATGCCAACTAGGATTTACCTTTAAGTCCCTAATCTGGCAGAAAGTTCCATCTCAGTCAATAACAGAACATCCTATGTCACATCCTACAGCTGCGTAAGAACCTCCGAGCTTAGAATGTACCCATAAAACAAAATATGGCCTCTACTCTTCAGTCCATCATCCTCTTCTCTATTCACTTCATTATTCATGCCTATATATTTCTTGAAGTTCAACTGTGCCAAGCATACCGGGAAAGCCTAAATTAGCAACAGCTTAAACAAGATAGGAATATCAGTGTCTCATATAAAAGAACTCTGGAAGTAGGTGATCTAGGGCTGGTACAGCAGCAACACAACAGGGCCTTATCCTTCTGCCCCACCACCCTAGAACATGGCTTCCATCCTCAAAGACACCTCATGGTCCAAGAGGGCTACTAGAGCTCCACCATCACATCCTCATTGCAGATCAGAACAAGCATGCCACGTAGAAGAGGAAAAAAGTCCTCTTCCATGAAGCACCACACAGAATAACCTTTTCTTCATTACATGGCTGCAAGAGAAGTTGGGAAATAGGGGCTTTATCCCAGGTAGGCATGTGCCCATCTAAAATTGAGGTTCTCCTCCTACACTGTTGGTGGGAATACAAGCTGGTGCAACCACTCTGGAAAACAGTATGGAGGTTCCTCAAACAGTTGAAAATAGAGCTACCATACGATCCAGCAATTGCACTACTGGGTATTTACCCCAAAGATACAAATGTAGGGATCCGAAGGGGTACGTGCACCCCGATGTTTATAGCAGCAATGTCCACAATAGCCAAACTGTGGAAAGAGCCAAGATGTCCATCGACAGATGAATGGATAAAGAAGATGTGGTATATATACACAATGGAATATTATGCAGCCATCAAAAGGAATGAGATCTTGCCATTTGCAACGACATGGATGGAACTGGAGGGTGTTATGCTGAGTGAAATAAGTCAATCAGAGAAAGACATGTATCATATGACCTCACTGATATGAGGAATTCTTAATCTCAGGAAACAAACTGAGTGTTGCTGGAGTGGTGGGGGGTGGGAGGGATGGGGTGGCTGGGTGACAGACATTGGGTAGGGTATGTGCTATGGTGAGCGCTGTGAATTGTGCAAGACTGTTGAATCACAGATCTGTACTTCTGAAACAAATAATGCAACATATGTTAAGAAAAAAGAAAAAGAAGAAGATAGCAGGAGGGGAGGAATGAAGGGGAGTAAGTCAGAGGGGGAGACGAACCATGACAGACAATGGACTCCGAAAAACAAACTGAGGGTTCTAGAGGGGAGGAGGGTGGGGGGATGGGTTAGCCTGGTGATGGGTATTAAAGAGGGCACATTCTGCGTGGAGCACTGGGTGTTATGCACAAACAATGAATCATGGAACACTACATCAAGAACTAATGATGTAATGTATGGTGATTAACATAATAAAAATAAATAAATAAATAAATAAATAAATAAATAAATAAATAAATAAAATTGAGGTTCTATTACTAAGAAAAAAGGAGAGAATGGGTACAGAAGTAAGCAAAACTAGCTCTCTCTGCCACAAATGTATAAATTGAGAAGAGGGGTGAGAGTAGATCCTTGAGGATCATCAACATTTGAGAGATAAGCGAAGGACGAGCAACCCACAGAGAAGACTAAGAAGAAGCCATTAGACAGATGGAAGAAATTCTAGAAAGAACAGCATCAAGAAATGCAAGGGGAGGATTTTTCACAGTCGGGGAATGGTTGGTAGGGTGGGATAAGGCCAGAAAAAACGTTCATCAGAGATAACTCAATTGTCCAAAGGAAATAGATTTCTGGAAAACAAAACATCGGGGACTATTTCTTTTGTTATACTGTGCCCAGATGCTCAGGACTTCCCTAAACTCAATAGCTAGATAAATCCCACCTTGTCAAAGGGGCCATTCTACTAGGTTAACTTTCCAGACAAGGCCATCCATACCTGCTTATTGTCAGAAGTCACTGTCACATAATTCTGGAGCATTCTCCATGGCTTTGTCTTATTTGTTCCTTGAATTCTCATGGTTTTCAGAGTACAGATATGCTGAGCCTTCTTACAAAAAATTATTATTATTAGGCCAGACTGACTCAGGGAGAACGCCTTACACGTATACATAACATAACATAAGAAAAAAGAGCTAATATTTCTTGAATGGTTATTATATGCCAGGTGCCACACTAACTGCTCAATAAATATTAGCTGTTAGTTATATGTGTGTGAGTATGCACTCAGGCACACACATGCACACACGTTTGTGTATAATTAATCCTCAAAATGTTCTGTGAGGCAGATATTCTTATCCTCGTTTTACAGGCAAGGAACCAGAGTGTCAAGAGAGGTTGAGTGGTCTGCCCATGGGCAGAGGTCATATGTCACTGTGTCTGTTGCTGCTTCTACGCACACTCTTGCCTCCATAGGAACAATACATTTTAGCAAATTTCTTGTTATTTTTAGGTATGACTCCTTTCTGCACACTCCAATTTTGTCTGTCACCCTCTGGGCTATGATAAGTTGGAAACCTAATTAGTGAGCTAGTGACAATGAGGGTTTACATAGGACAGATGATTATTTTCTTCCTAGTGGGAAGCAATTCAGAGGGACTTACAGGTCAAGGTCCTCCAAATCTGCTGGATCCTCTCAGACACCTTTGATCTGATCATCTGGATAATAATGATGATGACTAACATCTATTGCACACATATTCTAAATATTTAACTCATTTAATCCCTGCCCAATGACCTTATGAAATAGATATTATTTTATCCCTATCCTGCAAATGAGAAAACCAAGGTACAAAAGGTTAAGTAACTTTCCCCAAAACCACAGTTAATGAATACTGAAGCTTAAAGTGAATCCAAGTAGAGCCTGAGCACTAGCCACCCTGGTGCAAATTTTTTTAACGGGTAAGAGGAAATAATGGAAGAATGGGTTATTTGAAACTGTATCCTATTCAAATCTCTCTGAATCACCCCTCAAACACCTACGCTGAAGGATCAAATCCTGGCCATTCTCTGCAAGGAATCTGCTTCTCCGCAAAGGTGAGGGGCACTATAATCTCTTCACTAACCTAAACACAGCACTTAGAAGTCTCCCCAGCCCTTTTGACATCCAGGCTCCCAATATGTTAGTAAATGTAGGTTTTAGGGCCTGACTAACCAGCAATCTGTGAACCATTAACTGGAGCTATTTTCTGCTTTTAGGGATCAATTGCAACTGCAAGAGGTAATAAGGGCCTGGCCAAAAAGCTGGAATGGGGAAGAGGGCAGATTTGAGGGCTCAACAGGGAAAGATAGCCTCAAAAACATTCACACCAAAAGGAAATATGCCAGATGGAATGAAGCACAGAATAGCAGAAAGTCTTCAATCAACAACCTTAAGTGAGGCCCCACCACTCCTACTGAGTGGACAGGTGTCGGTGTTGAGAAGGGAGATCCTCCAGGACTAATGATCCATCATAAAAGCTCAATGGTCCAGAATAGTTGGCAACAAAGATGTTCTGGTCAATCAAATATGCTAGTCGAGAATTGCTACATAGACCATTTAAGTATTGTTAATTACCTGGAATTAGAATAAAACAAATAAATCACTTTTTTTTTTTTATCTAAAAGTAAGTAAGAACATTGAGAAATTGGTGATCTACTTTTGGCACTAACAGCCTTCCTTTTCAGGTGTACTCTTCTCCCTAAATTCCCTCCAATATATCCCTCAACGTTCCCTGGAGATGACCAAGAGCCCCACGTTCTCTCCATTTCCAAGCATGCCAAACCTACTGACAGGAAAGAATCTGAGAGTATTGAGGTGTGAAGTGGACAATGTTTTTTACATTTTAATGGGTTTCAGACCCTTATTAAATGAAAGGCATGAATATTAATGGTGGATTTCAGTCACTAGTTAACTGAAAGGGGAAAATGTTCGGAGGTAAGCAGTATTGAGTGTTTCTTCATATGTTTTGGCATTGTTTAAAAAATTTTAAGCAGAAGAATTACAAGACAATTCTTAAATGCACAGGAAGGGCAGAAAAAAATGAAATATATAAATAATAAAAAACTAACTCTTGTCCATTTTAGTTTTACCTTCACCTTTCTCAATATCTATTAATAAGGAGTTAGGCTGTATAGACACCATGCCCTACTTTTTATATCCCCAGGGCTTAGCACAATACTATAAATATTTAAGAAGTGTTTGTTGAACTGAACCAAAGATGGTAATTGGACAACTTTATTCTACTTCCTATCCTCTTTTTTTTTTAATTTAATGGAGGAAGACCGTAATGAGAACTGAAAGGTTCAGAAGCAAAGCAGCACTAAAGAAAGGAAGTAGAAATCAAGGAATCTAAATAATCCCCAATTGGGCAATGAGTCCCTGAGTAATAGGGAATTAACTATCATTCTTTTAACTACAATTACAGTGTTATTAAAACCAACAATCATGACTGAAGAAAAACATACAGAATACTATATGAATTTACCTTTCCAAAATGACTGAACACATTAAATCCATATAACAGAAAATATATTGTAGGTGTTGATGGTAACGCTATACTTTCTTAAAACTGTTTTTGTTTTTGTGTTTTTTTTTAGATGAAAATACATGCAAAATAAGGTGAGAAAGCAGCACAAAAAAAAATAACTTCAAAATGTGTTAAGTGCTCTCTACATAAGAATATAGGTAGGTTCAAGGAATTTCTCTGCTTTCAACTAAAGATGGTAGACTGAACACATGTATTTAACTCTTTCTCTTAAGCTCTCTAAAAACTGCAATAAAGGAAAATCTTAAAGTACAAACTCAAAAGAGCAAAGGGAAAAAAGATAACATTTCGTATAAACTGGAAGTCAGGAAAGCAAGTTAATTTGAGTTATCTGATTTAGCAGGCTCTAAGTAAGCTGAATTTTAAGCCACAAGAAGAGAACAAAGAACAAACTCAATTTATAGCAGAAACCCTCAATAGGCCCAGAAAGCAACAGTGCCAGGACTTTGCACATAAGGGTGAATGTGATACAAAAGTGAAATGACAATGAAAATCCATTTAACAGCAAATAAAATGACACCCAGGATTTCTCTCCTTTACTGTCCCTATTTGGTTACCAGAACACCAATAGCCAGGAACATACACAAACATAAATACACACACACACACACACACACACACACACACACACACACACGACATAAGAAATCTGACTAGTCCAAGAGAACAGGCTTCCCAAGGAAATAGCCCAGCCAGATCTCCCTGTGGTGAAGACCACAGGAGAAAAGCTCAAATAAAGCTTCTAATCTGCTCAAATGTCTCACACTTAAATATAATCAGTCATGAATCACCAGACATTTGAAGAATGAACCTGTATGAAAATGGGAGACTACAATAAAACAAACAAAAAAGCAACTTGGGACCTATGAAGAAGAAGAAAACTTCCCAAAAAACCTTAAAATTATGATCATCAGAAAGACAAAAGGATATATCACATCCATAAAACAAGAAAGGCATATTATTTTTTTTAAGATTTTATTTACTTATTTGAGAGAGAGAGAATGAGAGATAGAGAGCACGAGAGGGAAGAGGGTCAGAGGGAGAAGCAGACTCCCCGCTGAGCCGGGAGCCCGATGCGGGACTCGATCCCGGGACTCCAGGATCATGACCTGAGCCGAAGGCAGTCGCTTAACCAACTGAGCCACCCAGGCGCCCTAGGCATATTATTTTTTAAAAGGAACATTCAAAAAGCAAAAAAGAACTCTTAGAAATTAAAAGTATGATAATAGAAATGAAAAATTCAACAAAGGGATAGAAAATAATTAAAATTTTACAAAAAGAAATAAAACAGAGATGGAAAATAAGAAGAAAAATAAATGAAAATTGGTACATCAATCCAGGATGTTGAGTTTTCAAATAATAAGAATTCCAGAAAGAGAGGAGAGAAAACAGGAGAGGAAATGAAAGACATAATTCAAAAAATTTCCTCACAACTAAAAGACATGCTTTTCTATATCGAAGGTCTCTAAGGGGATAAAAATAAGCATACATTTAGATATATATCATCATGAAAATTCTGGAACAAGATAAGATGGAGAAAAACGTTTTTCATATATAGGATCAAGAATCAGTATGGCAGGCACCTGGGTGGCTCAGTTGGTTAAGTGTCTGCCTTCAGCTCAGGTCATAATCCTAGGGTCCTGGGATCAGGCCCCACATTGGGCTCCCCACTCAGTAGGCAGTCTGCTTCTCCCTCTGACCCTCCCCCCTGCTCGTGCTCCCTCTCCCTTTCTCTCAAATAAATAAATAAAATCTCAAAAAAAAAAATAAAAAAGAATCAGTATGGCAGTGATTTCTCAACAGCAGCTTGTGGATTCCAAAAGATAATGAAACAACCTTTAAAATAATGAGAAAAATGATTTCTAACCTAAAATTCTATACCCACACCTCACACCTGTCAGAATGGGTAAAATCAAAAACAGAAGATACAAGTGTTGTCATGGATGTGGAGAAAAAGAAACCCTTGTGCACTGTTGGTGGGAATGCAAACTGGTGCAGCCACTGTGGAAAACAGTTATGGAGGTTCCTCAAAAAATTAAAAATAGAGGTACCACGTGATCCAGTAATTCCACTACTGGGTATTTACCCAAAAGATACAAAAACACTAATTCGAAGTGATATGCACCCTTGTGTTTACTGCAGCATTATTTACAATAGCCAAACTATGAAAATAGCCCAACCATCCATCAACAGCGGAATAAAGAAGATGTGAAATATATATATATATATATATATATATATACATACATACATATATAATGGAATATTACTCAACCAAAGAAAAGAATGAAAAAGACAAAAAACAGTCTCTTGGGGCGCCTGGGTGGCTCAGTCTTTGAGCATCTGCCTTCGGCTCGGGTCATGATCCCAGGGTCCTGGGATTGAGCCCCGCATCCGGCTCCCTGCTCAGCAGGAAGCCTGCTTCTCCCTCTCCTACTCCCCATGCTTGTGTTCCCTCTATCGCTGTGTCTCTCTCTGTCAAATAAATAAAAATCTTAAAAAAAAAAAAAAACCGTCTCTTAACTATAGAGAACAAACATATGCTTACCAGGGAGGAGGTTGGTGGGGGGAGGGGGGGAGTAAAATATGTGAAGGGGGTTAAGAGTACACTTATCATGATGAGCACTGAGTCATGTATAAAACTGTTGAATCACTATGTTGTACACCTAAAACTAATATAACACTGTATGTATACGGAACTGGAATTAAAATCAATTAATATTTAAATGAAATAAATCAAAATAAAATTCTATGCCCAGACAAACTGTCAGTCTAGTGTGAGGGTAGAACAAAGCCATGATTTGATTAATCAACATTTGATTAGATAATCAACATTTCAATAATTTTTAATTCCTCATACCTTTTCTCAGGAAACTACTAGAATATGTGCTCCACCAAAATGACAAGGTAAAACAAGAATGAGTAATAAACATAATCAAAGGAAAAGAAAATCCAGAGAATAGAGAAGTAAAGAGAACCCCAGGATAATGGTGAAGGGAGATGCAAGATGTCAGCTATGCATCCAGCTGAAAGGGCAGGCAGTACAGATCAGTGTAGACCCAAAATCTTCAGGAGAGATTTTTTTCAAGAAAATAAAACTGGAAGAGACCTTAAGTGTTTAAATGTATTGAGATAAGATACACAAAATGAGGAGGGTTTGGGGTTGAATTCGTGATCAACACAGAAAAATAAGCAAACATGAAAATAAAAAAGACAATTATTATTAATTTTTAAAAAATTGTGGAGGAAAGCAAAATTAATCAGACTTTACTACCTGGCTCAGCTATACTCACATTAACATAGTTGTAAGAATATAAGCACAATGGGAGAAGGGGATTTTCTACATATAACACGCGTAGAAATAGTTATTACTCCTAGCATATATGTCGTAGGGTTGGAAGCAGAGCATGAGAGTTAAATCCTTGTCTTACATAGAAGAAAGTCAGTAGGTAACATCTAAAATTGCAAATTCAAGAAGTAGCAATAGACTTGTTATTAGAAACATGGAAGTAACTGGTTGCTTCTTGGGAAGGCAAAATATTGGAGTGTGAAGATGTTCAGGTCAGCTGTTTCTCATTATAGGCCTATAGAACTCTGACTCTCTCCTTTGATAAAATTTAAAACTATACACATACAAAAAAATTTCCTGACACTAAAAATTATAAGAATCTAGAATGCTGTCACCTAATAAAAATAACTAACAATTATTTAGAATGCTCTATATACTGTTCTAAATAGTTTACATTATTAGCTCATTTAATTCAAAAGAACACTTTGACCTTAGTACTATCACTTATCCCTTACTATTTCTATCTGCCCCTGAGGAATTCAGGCTCAAAGAAGTTAACTACCTATGTTCACTTAGCAAAAAAAAAAAAAAAAAATGGAACCAAAATTTCATGGAGTAGGGAGCCCCAGAAACCAGTCTATTAAATAGTGTGTCTGGAGAATTTTTTTTTAATCTTGTTCCTTCCATGGGGTTGGTGGCGGTTGCTCATGAGATTCCTTCCATCTGGACACTCTCTCCCATCCCACCTCATCTAATTAAAGTCTATTCATTCTTCATCTCTCAAGTCAAGGCTTTCCTAACCCACAAGTCTAGGTTCAGTTTCTTTGTTATATATGTGCTTACAGAACTCAGTACCCTGCTTCAGAGCACATTCATTATTATGGTAATCATATACCCTCATGTGTGTGACTAGTTACATATACAACCAGTGACAGCCCCAACTAGAATAAGCTCTTTGAGGGCATGGGTCACATCTGTTTTTGCACAACACTATAGCCCCGGGACCTTAACAAATAAACTGAATGAATATATAAATGCATGAGCAGACAACTTAGGTTTCTGAAATATGGTTTAAATATATTCTCTCGGGGCAACTAGAGGACCCTTTGTGGTCCTTGCTATTCCTTAGACTCCAACCCTCCAGCTTCTCCAAGGAGCTTGGGGAGAGCAAATCTTGGTAATGCAAGCCAAAACACTCTTTCAAAGAAAAAGTTTCCCCAACCTGCACAAAACAGCTTATTTGGTTTTTGTTTGGTTTGGTTTTGTTTTAATGAAGCCACTTGGTTAGGTTTGTTATGAGTAGTGAAAGGCAGTAGCATTCCCTGACCTGAGATCTCTTGTGCCTTCCTACCATTCTATATGCTGAAAGATTATTAGGGCATGGAAGGCAGCATTCCGAACTCTGAGATCCTTTCTCAGAAGATGAGATGCTTCAGAATCATGTATGAAGAAATAGTCATTACTTTATCCTGTTTGCATTGTGAAAACTCCTCCAAACTGATTATCTAGTTCATTATACACCAAGAAAAAGAAATGATTGATTAGCTAAAATTTTCCTTTTTAAGCAGCAGTAGTAACAGCATCATGCAGACAAAGGTCAGAGCTCCCTACACTTAAACATTTTGTCTCCCAAGGGTCTCCTCTGATCACCCCTATAAGAAAATTCATCAAGGTCTCTCTTTAGGTGACAGTAGGGACACGTCTGGAGGGTGGCTAGGGTATCCACATATGGGCAAAGCTGCTTATTTGACTAAATAGGAAGACCTGATCCAACCATGTCATTTAGTCGCAGACAACTAAATTTTCCCTGGATTAACACAAATTAGTTTGTCTCTATTTTTTAACTAGCCGGATACACAACTTCACCTTTAACAGAAACACCTTTATTCCATGCAATTTAATAAACACATAAAAGATTCGGTGACATCTCATGAAAAAGTGCTCAACATCGCTCAGCATCAGGGAAATACAAATCAAAACCTCAATGAGATACCACCTCACACCAGTCAGAATGGCTAAAATTAACAAGTCAGGAAACGACAGATGTTGGCGAGAGTGCAGAGAAAGTGGAACCCCCTCCTACACTGTTGGGGAATGCAAGCTGGTGCAGCCACTCTGGAAAACAGTATGGAGGTTCTTCAAAAAGTTGAAAATAGAGCTACCCTACGACCCAGCAATTGCACTACTGGGTATTTACCCCAAAGATACAAATGTAGGGATCTGAAGGGGTACGTGCACCCCGATGTTTATAGCAGCAATGTCCACAACAGCCAAACTATGGAAAGAGCCAAGATGTCCATCGACAGATGAATGGATAAAGAAGAAGTGGTGTATACACACACACACACACACACACACACACACACACACACACACACACACACACACAATGGAATATTATGCAGCCACCAAAAAGAATGAAATCTTGCCATTTGCAATGACATGGATGGAACTGGAGGGTATTATGCTGAGCAAAATAAGTCAATCAGAGAAAGACATGTATCATATGACCTCACTGATATGAGGAATTCTTAATCTCAGGAAACAAACTGAGGGTTGCTGGAGTGGTGGGGGGTGGGAGGGATGGGGTGGCTGGGTGATGGACATTGGGGAGGGTATGTGCTATGGTGAGCACTGTGAATTGTGCAAGACTGTTGAATCACAGACCTGTACCTCTGAAACAAATAATACATTATCTGTTTAAAAAAAGAAGATAGCAGGAGGGGAAGAATAAAGGGGGGAAATTGGAGGGGGAGACGAACCATGAGAGATGATGGACTCTGAGAAACAAACTGAGGGTTCTAGAGGGGACGGGGTGGGGGGATGGGTTAGCCTGGTGATGGGTATTAAAGAGGGCACGTTCTGCATGGAGCACTGGGTGTTATACGCAAACAATGAATCATGGAACACTACACCAAAAACTAATGATGTAATGTATGGAGATTAACATAACATAATAAAATTTTTAAAAAACGATTCGGTGACATCTCACTCATTGGTGTCTTCAAAGAGTCTGTATACGGTTGTAGGTGTTTTGTCTTCTGACAGGTCATCATTAGTGGAATTCAAAGATGGGTCTTTGGATGGTGCTTTTGATTTCGTTCAGCCTGCTTTACAGCACACCTAGACTGCTCTGAAGAAGATTCATCAAAGACATCATGACTCCACATGCTCTGCCCTGACTGCACTTTCCCCGCTGCTATCCTCCCAGAGACCTAAGGCCGCGTGCCTGGCTATACTCTCCTCATTAGCTGCTATCCCACTCGGCCACTGCAAGCTGGAGCTGCTCCTCGTTCTTCACTGTTTTGCCTTGCATTCTCAGAGCCAAATATCAATACTGCTCACATCGTTCCAAATGTTCAGAATCAAAAGTCACATTAACAATTCTTTCTGAATATGCTGTCCATTTTTAAAGGTTTTTTTTTTAATTTATTTACATGGACTCCTTTTCACATTTAAAAAAGACATACACATTTACTTTAAGAGGCAGGTGCCCTGTGATCCTCCAAGAGATTGAAAAAATGCCTTTAGATACTGCTGGCTCATATTTAATGGCACACACAGATTTGACTTTCATTTTGTCCCGTCTTCATTCTGATCATTCATATTTAATGTTACACATACTTGACTCCCTGACTTTTTTTTTAATCTCGTATGCTGAATGGTGCACAAATTAATCCCGTATTCCACTATCCAGCAACTTGTCATTATTTATCAGCATTGACTGAGCTATCATTGTCATCTATTCATTAGCTTTCGAAAGATTTAAGCTTCTTCTCCTGTATAATCTAGCTATGTTATTTATCATATTCTGTCAGTAACTCCTCTTTTTAGTGGTATCCGCTTCACAGCAATAGATCATCTTCTGGGCCGAACTTCTCCTGAATATCAGAACTGCTACTTTTTAGCTACCACTGTTAACCTTGATGGGGCTCGCTGTTTGAATAGATCAAACTCTGCTGTCCTAGTAACCAGCAATGGTGCCTCATCACTAAATAGTCTTGTGACACCATCTAGTTTCTGTAATTCCCACTGAAGAGAGCTACCCACTGCCTTCCCAGAAACATTCTAAGAAAGCAGACCCACAGCCTTCTAAGGAAGCTGGGTTTGGTCTCATATGGGAAAATCCTCAGCTCATGAAAGCTTTTCTTTTCAGAGTACATGGGAGAGCAGGTGCTAGTCAGCGATACAGCCCCATTTCCCGGCACTCAAATAGAGGGGGAGGCCTGAAATAGTGTATTCATTTATGTTCATTTCAGGGCCGCTTCTTAAATCTCCTGGGATGTCTGTCCTCCAGACTAACTGGGCTTGGCTCTTAAAGTGAAAACTCACCCTCGCCAATAATCAGCACTCATCCTGACTTCTTAATGGCTTCAGAATCAAAACAAATCTGACTTGTGAATGGCTGGCTCAGCCCACGACTAAAAACAGGCTACATAAGATCAGAGTATGCTCCATGGATGCCAGCAACCAGCATGATATCCTTGGACTAAGGGCAGTCACATTTCCAGCATGTGGCTTCTTCCCATGCCATTTTGTTGTCTCCTGGCTTGTTTCCAGATGAGTACCCAATTAGGCCCTGGAAGAAAGAGATAAAGCAGAGCCAGTGGGTAAGGTAACCTCAGAGAGAAAATGTTCACATACCCTTTAGCATGAATCACAGCAAAAAATAAAATTAAAAATAAAAATAGGTTCGTCTATGTGGCAAAAGAAGAAAATGTGAAAATAAGAGGAAAAAAGCAAATACTGATTTGAAAAAATAGCCAAGGCTCTGAATGGGACATACAAATAATTCTTTTCAGTCTAATTCTTTCCACATAGTCGGTCAGTGCCCAACAAACATTGGTTGGATCAGAGTCTTTCTTGAAAGCTGTATCATTATAGCCCTAGTCCACTTCAATAAGGTAAATAAGGTTCACTCATGGATCAGCAGGGCAAGCTCACTGAGGAAGGAACTATTCTATACATTCCTTCAATGCTATGTAAGAAGCAGGTGATCAACAAATACTCACTGAACAAATGGATGAGCTAAGAGATGAACACCTTAGTCTTTCACTGACCTCAGCCCCGGAGCGATGCCTGCTCTACCGCACGAAGATCTAACCACCATGAACTATTCCATTTGAATCTTACTGTAAAAGTTGAAATTTTCTATCATAAACTTGGCTTTTATGCTTCAAGCTGAGAGTGTTTTTACTTGGATAATAGTGTCTCCTCTGGCTTTTTTCTCCCTTACGTAGCCATTTTGTTCAGTATTTACCATCTATGATGGAGCAGACACAGGTATTGCTACAAATTTCGTGTTGCACTGCACTCCAGGACTTACAGCATGTTTTATCATGGAACCACATTTTGGCCTTAATAAAACGCAGCACCACACAGCATGACGTTCACTATAATCTAATTAAATACAATGCCAAGGGAAATATGTCACTGTGAAGGTGAAACACACATTATTTCCTTCTCCCTTCTATGCAAGGGGCAGCTAAGGCACAGTTTAGTAAGAAAGTATTTAACGCAGTAAGGTTCAGCGATTTGCCAGCAAGACAAAAAGAAAAAGAAAGAAAGAAAGCAAGGATATAGGAGAGAGGAGAAAACATAGAAGAGAAATTTAAGGAGGAAGCAAAAGATGCGATGAATGATCAGCAGTGTTTCACTTATTTTTTTTTCCTTAAACCAAAATCTCAAAGAATTTCCACACTTAGTGATTTCTGAGAGATAATGAGTTTCCCCGAGCAATAGGGAAAAGACAAAAAAGATTTGTTTACCCCCATTACTGACCAGCTTCTTAAAGGAACTTATATAAATAGCTCCCCAAAATAGTGAGAATCTATTTTGTTTCCCCACTCTGGTGTGACAACAGATAGTTAAGGCAAGAACCAACCTCAAAAGGCAGGATGAGCTGAGTTCCAGTCCTGGCTATACATTTCACTGACTGTAACATAGGGCATGTCAATTGACATTCCGGGCCCTCAGCTTACTTATTTAAAAGGTAAAGACATTGAGTCAATTATCAATGCTAAGAACCAATATTGATTTTATGTAAGAAAATCTACGCATCTGAACTTCTGTCTTACCTACACAATCTAAAATTTCTGGTAGGGTCAGTGGATGCTTTATCTCACAATGCAAGTATTCAGAAACCTAGGACACTAGACCAATGCTCAAGCACATCAACATTCCTCTCTCTCCTGCAGCCTAGGAGACGTGGGCAAATGAAGGAATGCAGTACTTGCAAATTTGATTTACTGATGATCAAGGAGGTGGCTAGTGTCCCCCTTTTAGCAAGCAACTCCAATCTCTCTAAGAGGCTCATGGGTCCTCTCTCTCAGTTTGTAGGGTAGAAAATGTATCCCTCTCTCTCCATAAGAGAATGAGAATGCCATGGCATTCTACTTCCATGAGACACTTTAAAGATTCCTTTTCTCTGTTAAACACTAGAAGTAGGTTTAAGACTTAGCTTTGACCACCTCTTAAGATGTCATGTGAAGGTGAGTCTAATATCTCTTTAAAAAATGGGGGCAATGCCCCCTATGGTTCTCAGGTTTGAGCTTCACCTGTAAGTCCAAGACAACAGGAAGAGTCCCACTGAACATTTGTCAGATACATCTTAAATTTTATACAGCCCAAAGAGAGTCCTTTCTTTGACCACCCTCTCACCAACAAATAAAAACCTGGTCTTCTTCAACTCATCATGATGCTACTAGCCAACCTACCAGCTGCTCAAGCCAGAAACCTAGAACACAGTCTCAAAGTCTCTTCTCCCCTACTCCTAACCTATCAGCAAGCTTTCTTGACTCCACATGCTCCAGCACCAGCCTGGATCCAAGCCACCATCATCACTTGCTGAGATTCCTGCAATGGCCTAACTGGTCTCCCAGCTTCCACTCTTGCCCAGCTGTATTCCATCCTCCACCCAGCAGCCAGCCAGGGCAATCTTCTGAACATAGAAGTCAAATTATGTGACACTCTGCTGAAAGCAACCCCAATGCTTTCTAATCTCCTTGGAATAAAATCCCCCAAGTCCTCCCACATTACCAACCCCACTTACTCTATTTTCCCACCTACTCACTGCTTCCCAATCACTTAGGTCTTCCTTATTTTCTTTGATATAGAAGCTCATTTCTACCTCTGGGCCTTTGCACCCACTGTTCCTTCTCCCTAGAACACACTACACCCAGATCTTGTCATCTGAGTGAGCATTCAAACATTCCCTCCTCAGTAAGGCCTTCCCGAATTATCAATCCTACCAATCAGTTATTCTCTATCATAACTTTTTATTTTTCCCTTAGTTCTATGCATAAGTCAAAATTCTCTTATGTATTTATTTGCTTGTGCAGGGGTACCACTTTACTCTCAAACTTCCTAGCATAGGGCCAGGCCATAGTGCTCACTCAATGAATTTTTGCTAAATAAATGAATTTTCCCCTCAGATTTCATGTATGAAGTGATTCTTCAATGAGCCCTCTGTGAGCTAACATCTATGAATCTTCAGAGAAGGTAGCAAACTATTACAAAGACTACTGGCAGTCCTTACTTGGGTTACTGCTTTAAATAAAATTTCTTCCAGGATGCCTGGGGGGCTCAGTCAGTTTAGCATCTGACTCTTGATTTCGGCTCAGGTCACAATCTCAGGTCATGAGATCAAGCCCTGCATGGGGCTCCATGCTCAGCACAGAGTCTGCTTGAGTTTCTCTCCCTCTGCCCCTCCCCCCACCTCTCTCACTCTCTCTTTCTCTCTCTCTCTTCCCTCCCCCTAAAATAAATAAACAAATCTTTAAAAAATAAAATAAAATTTCTTCCAACCATTTAAAGTATTTAGTTCAATTCTGGGGTGCCTGGCTGGCTCAGTTGGACAAGCATGCAACTCTTGATTTTGTGGTTATGGGTTTGAGCCCCATATTGGGTATAGATATTACTAAAATAAATAAATAAATAAACTTAAAAAAATAAAATAGGGGCACCTGGGTGGTTAAGTGTCTGCCTTTGGCTTAGGTCATGATCTCAGGGTCCTAGGATCGAGCCCCACATCGGGATCCCTGCTCAGCGGGAAGTCTGCTTCTCCCTCTCCCTCTGCCTCTGCCTCTCCCCTTGCTTGTGCCCTCTCTGTCTCTCTCTCTCTCAATTAATAAATAAAATCTTTTAAAAATAAAATTAAATAAATAAAATAAAGTACTTAGTTCAAAAGGGCTTTTTCTGAACCCATTCAAAGCTATTTTTTGTTTTGATATAATCACACATGAACCTCAATTTTATTTTTAAATTTCTATTAGATAAATATTAGATAATATTATACAAATATTAGATAAATGTCTACCTCTGCTACAAGATAAGATTTTTCCAATAGCAGATCAAGAGAAACCCACAAAACTCTGTTGAAGATGAAATGACTAAATAATTTTTAATCTAAAACAGGATACCATGAGTGAAAGGGAGCACTATTAATAATTATGCTGAGACAACAACATAAACTAGGATATACTGTCGTCCTAATTAAAGGCCACATAGGTAATTTCAAAAATGAGATGTGGTTGTTTGGGCTAATTTTTTATTTCTGATGGGAGAGTGTGTTGGATTATTGATTTTTTTTTTAAAGAGAAATAGGAAGGAATGAAAAGAGAGCACAATATGAAAGAAACCAAAATAGAAAATAATTACTTTTTAAAGGATTTATTTTTTTTAGATTTTATTTATTTATTTGAGAAACAGAGCATAAGCAGGGGAGAGGGACAGAGGGAGAGGGGGAAGCCGACTGCCAGCTGAGCAGGCACCACCCAGGTGCCCTGAAAATAATTATTTTTTAAGAATAGAGTGCAGATAACACTACTCAATAAATATAATAAATAAGCCTACTTTAGGTCTATATTTTGGTGAAAGGAAGGGCTTGAGATGAAGAGAAGGGTGAATAGACGGGGCAAGGACAGATAAACAGAGAACGGCAGATGGGAAGAAAGAGAGAAGCAGGGTAGCTGGAAAGAATGGAGGGGCCATGAATGGACCCAAGAAGCTCTCACACATTGGGTTTCTCAGAAGACAGATGCAGAGATGGAGGCTGGAATGAGGGAGGTTTAATAGGGAGGATTTGGGGGACCGATAGCGGCAGAAGCCTGGGGAAGGAGGCGGGAGTGAGCAGAGAAAGGAGTTCTGCTGCAACACAAGACCAGCAAAGGCTTCCACCCACCTCACAAGGAGCTCTGGAGCTGGGAAGACCCTTCTGAGCTATTCCGAGTTGGAACAAGGGAGCCCGGTCTTCAAAGCCCAGTGTCGATCAGTTACTGGATGTGGACTGCGTCTGGGAGGAGGGATGACTTTGAGTGAGGCATTTAGCTGATGCTCTCTCCAAAGAGAGTTGAAGGCACAGAGTCCACCACTGTTTAGTTAGGTCATTCAGTTTTTTCCTCTTCCTCTCTGCCTGTATGTATAATCTTCAGCATATTCCTAATCATCACTTCTATGCAGATGAGGAAAGTATATGTACACACCAGTTTTTCAATATTTCTCTTGACATATTCTTCTGGGTTAAAATATCCTTGAGGGCACAACTTGCACCTCGTCCTTACCATTGGATCCCAGTATCTCCTAAAATAAAGCCAACTCACGTGGTAGATGTTTAAAGAATTAGCCTCAGGGAATCAAAATGGGATTCACTCTGACCTCTGGGAACTTCCACATTCTGGAGCCAGTTGAAAGTGACTACTTCCCTCCTAATGATGACTTCTCTGAAAAGAACTGCCCATATTTTCCTTGAAATAATTAATAAATTTCTCTGTCGCCTAAATTATCATTCCTTTCTTCAGGCTACCCCTGAAATGCTGAGAGAAATCCATCTCTCCCACCCTTGGATCTCATCAATGAGAACATTCAAATATCTCAGGTTGCTCATAATTTTAACAGCATAGTAACAATGATGATGAATATTTTCAGTAAAACTGAACTTCTTCCAAAAGTTCTAAATACCCAGGCTTGATTTTTCTGTATATTTCTCACCTCCTACTTTTCCAACACTTTGAATGATGATTTTTAAAGTAAAGAAAACGATCCCTGGACAATAACAATATGTAAAGCTATTTGCCTGTCCCTTTTTTCCTCTAACAAACTTGCTACAAATGTATAGTAAGACCCTTAGGGAAAAAAATTGAAACCCAGGGGCAAACTGTCATCTGAGGCCTGCCCAACTACACAAGGAAGTTGAGATTTTTAAACATGTGGGGTCATTTATTAAATCGCCTTTTAATAACCACTTCTAAACGTTTGGATTTTCATTTATCAGTAGAATGGGTCACCCTTTAAACTGATAGCTGTATAAAAATAATTTGGTTTTAACATATTATTTGTTAATTCCTCATATTTCAATTAATTTTGTTGGAGTTTTGTTTTTGTTTTTGTTTTTTTTACTTACAACTCAGTTTGCTACTTTTACTAAGGATTTTTAGATATTTGTGATAATTAGATTTTTCAGTCTCCTGTTAGAAGTTTTGGCTTCTCCTTCAATTCCTTGCCACTGGCAGAGAAGAGTCACTGGATATTCTGATGGCTTAAACAAAACAGGCCGCCATCTTCAGAAAAAGTTAAACCGGGACAGGCAAATCTCAGAAGTAAAATTCTAAAGATTTCTAGCTATAAGAAAAGTAGGAAAGGTGAATGAAGGGATGGGGAGAAACAGGTTAAAAGGGATTAAAAATACACTTTTCATGATGAGCACTGAGTAATGTATAGAATTGTTAAATCATTATATTATACACTTGACGCTAATATAACACTGCATGTTCAGTCTACTTCAATTTTAAAAAAGAAAGAAAGAAAAGTAAAACTCTTTAAATTTTCAATCATGGATTATATTTCCATCAAGGTAGCATAATGGAGTCAAACAGAGCTGAGTTCAAATTTGCTGACCAGCAGTGTGGCCTGGGGTAATCGTCTTTACTGCTCTGAGCCTTGATTTCCTCATTCATAACATGATCAGCTCTAGGGTCACCGAGAGGATCTAATAGACACTTGCGACAACATCTGGTGCAGAATAAGCAATTCAGAAAATAGTAGCTATTACCATTAACTCTATTGTTCAGGGTAAGTGCTTAAAATATACAAAATGTCAATAATGAGCACACATAGTATAGCGTACTTACATTCATGATTGAACATCAAACTATGTTTAATGATGATTGGACTCCAGATTCATGATTAGGCATGCAAATAATTAGGAACACCTACTTCTCAAAGTACAACGCTTTTAATGACCTCTGAACTTTTTTATTTTTCCTTTCCTAAAAGAATTCAGGAGTTTACCTTCTTCTTATCTTGGTAAGTCTCAGGCTGAGGGGCAGACCACACACTACTGGTTGTAGCTGGGAACACACACCACCATCATCCTTCTATGACAAATTACTCCATTAATATTTTCAGGTGAGTCTTTCCATAGACAATTTCAATATCCCTCACCAGCCATTTGTCCTACATCTTTTTACGTTATGCATACATCTCTCCACCCATCTGCAATAATGACTTATGAGAACATTTCCCTGAGCGTATGTTTAAAACATCAGTCAGTATTTTTCTTTTATTATTATTAATGAATATATTTCTTTCACATTGGCTGTCACATTTTTGGTGCTTGTCACAGGCTTGTAAACACTAACAAGATTAAGAAAAGCTTTGAGTTATCTGGATAATTGCTTACCTCATATAAGAATGACCTGGCAATTCATTAAATTAAATTATGAGTGAAGCACTGCTGAGTAGCTAAGAACATCAGCTATTTCAGACTCAGTAAGAAGTGGGAAAGTTTGGGAAAAGTCTGAGCTGAACCCCAAACGAGCTTCTATTGATCTGGCTGGGTTTTTTTATTTTTAATTAGAAACTGACTTCTACAGTCATTGTACATTAGCTACAGATTAAAACAAGTGGGGAGATTTGGAATATACTGACATTTACCTAAAAAATCTGATATTATATGCTGTTCCCACAAATGCAATATTAAATGGAGCATTGAAGTAATTATCTGGATAATTAAAAAACTGATGATATGCTATTAAGGAAAGAATGGGAAATAGGGAATGTAAACTCAAATCATCCATTAAAAAAATCATTGCCTCTCTTTTAACAACTATTAGTTTCCAAATGAAATGCCTCATTTAGGTGACAAGAATTTCCAAAGCAAAGAAAATATTTCAAAGTGATGATGTCTGATTGTTTTTCAAAGCATTTGAAAAACAATGATTCACATCTGTAAAAAGAGACAAACTCTGTCTATGGAATCACAAGTAAAAATTTTGCCTACATTACTGAGGTTTTCTCACAAGGTCAGCCTTGCCAAATGCAAGCTCAAATGAGAAGCAGGAAAACAAGGTCTTCGATGTGTTTGAAATGCCAGTGAAGCAGCTTTTCCTCCCCCGCTGTCTTCCATGAGATCACAGTGTGTGGAGAAGACACACAAAAGTTAAGGCAGCGAGACAACCCAAGACTGGTTTGAAAACAGAAACTGGAATCGTTCATACAGAGATTGTTGACATCATCAAAGCATTTTCTCTTAGCCTTGCCATCCAGATTTATTACATCTTTCCCCCACATGAAACCTAATAGGATGTGAACCAGAAATACAAGTCCAGACCTGTCTTTTACCGTCCTATTCAGCAGCCTTCCTCACTAGCCCGGGCTTCCCAGGACGAGATGATGAAGCTTGGGACAGACCCAGGAACAGACCCGTCTAACCCCCAGGCCACCGCTTTACACTCATATGAATTGTTCTCTTTGAGGGAGCCCCACATCAAGCTTTCTTTTGACAATTTAACATGAAACGTTGTGTCACACTGATCAGTCCCTGAGTTCACACTCCTTGAACAGGTTGAATGAAGGAAAATAAACCCACCATCTGTTCCTGACACTTGTTTAATTTTGGAGGGAATATAAAATCTGACTAACTCTGTAAGAAGAGCCGAGAAAACGTAAACAAAGCCTCTTAATTTAAAACTGACTAAACGCATGTTTTTCCCAGCTCCAGACAATCTGCTCTCTTCCAGCTGTGCTTGCTCAATTCTGCATCATTCTGGGAGCCCTGGTGTCACAGCAGTGAATAGGCAGGGTTCAGTGGAGATGAGACTGTGCCAACCTGGCCTCCCCCACAGCATACAAACGAGTGCCCTTATGAAAGCATTAATAATGCAGAGCACATCAAGGTAGACGGCTTGGCACGGCCCTGAATGCACATCAACAGAGGCAGCCGGGACTCGCCAGCCTGAATGTGTCTGCACAGGCTGACTGCAGGTGTGCCTGGTCTCCTAATCGCCAGTCTCCTTTCCCATCACCCTCAAGGGCTTCATGAATAAAGATGAAGGACAAACACTTTCTGCCTCTCTTTAGTACCTCAGCAGGTGCACACTTAATAAACTTTCTTATCTCTCTGGGTACGAATGACCTCAGAGATTCCACAAAACCAAACCTGTCATTATTTTTTTCTCCTTCCGTCCACAAAAAAAATATGTCCGAGCCACTGAGGAGGAGGAGAGAATGCATGGATGACAACAGTAAAAGAAACAAATTAATCTCGGAGAGATGCAGAATGTCCACACAGAAAATATCCACCCACGGTCACAATGTGCCTCTTTCCTTAGCAACCCATCTGCTCCACTTACCAAAGAAAAACCACCCAATCCAAAAGTTTTCACATGTTAGCGTGTGATAAGGAGTCCCTGGGATCTCTAAGGAAGATTTCCAAATAGCTTTGGAAAGAGAAATTTGGCTTGTGTTAATTTGATCATCATCTGAAGGGATGGCCAGCCCCAAACTCTAAAGCTGTATGCAACTCCTACAAACTTTACATGTAGCATCATGGAAAGCATAAAGGGGGAAAGGGATATTACAGAGTATTTTCACATTGTGATTTAAGATCAGATTATGACCTTTAAGACACCCACAATAATATCAAAGTATAAAGACACAAATTTATGGCTGAGCCAGTCAACAATTAAACACATTTTTAAAGGAACAATGATCTAAAAGTAGATTTGTTTTTATATGTGGCAGCTTCCTTCATTCCGTAGTGAGTAGCACATAGTAGGCATTTGCCAATGCTTTGCATGCTTGGGTGACTTAACACTGAAAAATTGTGGATCTTGCTACTGATCTCTCTTGCTTCCCTAAGTGTTCACTGCCTCCTTCTACCAACCAGTTGAGGTGGCTTCTTCAAATACACATGCCAAAAAAACATAATATATAAATCAGAGGACAAAGCATGAAAATCAAGGGAAACACGAACTGAAGTCAAAAGACAAAACAAAATGAAGACAAAAATGCAAACGCATCGTGTACAGTTCATAAAGGCCCTATCAAGTGTCTTCCAAACTTCCTCAGAGCCAAAGGAAAGAGAAAAGTAAATTTCTCTGAGCAACATATACACTTGTGTTACCAGAAAAGATCAAACATCCCAAGTCCTCAGAGGAAAGAAAGTTCTAAATTAGCACCAGTGTGAAAAGCAAATGTTCCCATGCATTTTCCTTACCTGCTGGTACACAAACACAGCAGATCTTCTCCTGCTTCAGACCTCCGTAGTCACTCTTCTGCTCTCCGAATGCCCTTCCCCCCACTCAGTCACGTGCTTCAGTCTCCAACCGCCTCCAATCTTACCCCAAACAACACAGGCTCAGTGAGGCCTCCTCAGCGCCCCTGCTTAAGACTGCAGAGCTCCAGTCTTACCCTGCACTGTCACGCTCTCTCTCCAGTTCATTTTTCTACATAGCGTGTACCATCTTCTCACATACCATAAAGCACATTCATTCTGTCTATTGTCTATAACTCTGGGCCCATCACCAACTAGAACATAAGTCCACAATATCAGAATGTGTCTGTTTTGTTCGTTACTATGTCGCAGGCCCATAGTATCTGCAAATTTATTAAATGAATGAACAAATGGGCAAGTTCTCAATATTATTATGATGTGCAACAGCTTCCCTTTGTGAAGTAATTCCACTGGGCAAGAAATTTGGTTCTATTATTACACATTTAGTGATGTGGCTTGATCCAAGGTCAGATTTAAACCACCTATGGTGGCTCTTAACCATATCTGGTCACAGACTCCTTTGAGATTCCCAAGAAACAGACCCTCTAATGTAATGCTGTCCAATAGAAATATAATGCAAGCCACACATATCACGTTAAATTTTCTAGAAGCCACATTTAAAAATGAAATTAATTTCAATAATGTATTTTGCAGGGCAGCTGGGTGGCTTAGTCCGTTAAGTGTCTAACTCTTGATTTTTGGCTCAGGACATGTCGTCAGGGTTGTGCAATTGAGCCCCAAATTGGGCTCTGTGCCCCGTGTGGAGCCCACCTAAGATTCTCTCTCTCCCTCTGCCCCTCCCCCTCCTAAAAAGTAGGATACACAAATTGTCATTTCATTTTTTGCATACACAAATTGTCATTTCAACACGTAACACAATATAAAATATTATTAAGCCATCTAGTTTGTGGTAATTTGTTAGAGTAGCCACAGGAAACTAATATATAGACCAAAAAAAAAAAAAAAACCAAGATGCAAACTACCAAAATCAGGAACAAAAGAAGGAGCATTGTTACTGACCTTTCAGAAATTAAAACACTAAAAAGAAAATATTATAAATTACCTTATGCCAGGGTGCCTGGGTGGCTCAGTCGGTTAAGCATCTTCCTTTGGCTCAGGTCATGATCCCTGAGTCCAAGGATGGAGCCCTGCATTAGGGTTGTCCCCGTTCAGCGGGGAGTCTGCTTCTTCCTCTGCCACCCGCCTCTTGTGCGCTCTCTCTCTCACTCTCTCTCTCAAATAAATAAATAAATAACCTTATGCCATGAAATTAGAAAGCTTAGATGAATCCTATGAATTCCTAGAAAAACACAAATTTCCAAAACTGAATCGTTACGAAAGAAAAAATCTGAATAGTCTTACAACAAGAAAATAAGTTAACAATTAAAAATTCTCACAAAGATGAGTCCAGGCCCTAAGGGCTTCACTGGTAGGTTCTACCAAATACTTTAAAAGGAAAAACTACTGATCCCTTACACATTCTTTCAGAAAATAAAGACAGAGGAAGCACTTCTCATTTCATTCTATGTGAACAATATTATCCTGAGAACAAATCCAGTCAAAGACATTAGAAGAACAAAATACTACCAACATTCCTCATAAACATGGATGCCAAAATTCTTAACAAAATACTAGCAAACTGAATCTAATGACATATTAAAAAGCTTATACGCCATGACCAAGTAGGATTTGCCCAGGAACATGGCTAGTTTAGTAATGAAAATCAATTAGTGTAATATACCATATCAATAGAATAAATGATAAATCCACATGATCATCTCAACAAATGCAGATAAAGTAATAGACAAAATCTAACACCATTTTTAATTTAAAAAACAAAAACCTCTGAACAAACTAGGAATGGAACCTGACAACGAGCATCCACAAAACACCCCATAGTTAACAGCACACAAGATAAAAGGCTTAATTATTTCCCCCAAAACTGTTACAATGGAAGGTTGTCTACTCTCTCCACTTCTATTAAACAATGTACTACAAATTTTAGTCACTATAAGAAGACAAATTAAAAGAAATTAAAGGCATCCTGATTAAAAATAAAGACGTAAAACTGTCTTTAATTGCAGATTAAATGATCATACATATAGAAAGTCCTAAGAAATCATAAAACTCTACTAGAATTAATAACAAAGTCACAGGATACAAAATCAATATACAAAAATTAATTATATTTCTATATATAGCCATCAAAGAATCTAAAAATGAAATTAAGAAAACAATTCGGGGCGCCCGAGTGGCTCAGTTGTTAAGCGTCTGCCTTCAGCTCAGGTCATGATCCCAGGGTCCTGGGATACGTATGCCCCACATCGGGCTCCCTGCTCCCACTCCCCCTGCTTGTGTTCCCTCTCCCACTCCCTCTCCCACTCCCCCTGCTTCTCCCTCTCCCACTCCCCCTGCTTCTGTTCCCTCTCTCGCTGTGTCTCTCTCTGTCAAATAAATTAAAAAAAAAGAAAGAAAAGAAAACAATTCTATTTACAATGACATTTAAAAAGAATAAAATATTTAAGAATTACTTTAACAAAAGAAGTGTAAAATTTACATACTGAAAACTATGATTAAGCCCCTCCCCAAAAATCTATAATTGCTGAAATAAAGTAAAGAAGGTCTAAATAAAGGGAAAAACTTCCCATGTTTATGGATAGACTCAATATTGTCAGACTGATCTATAAATTCAATTCAATCCTTACAAAATCTCAGGAGGACTTTTTTGTAGAAATTTACAAGCTGATTCCAAAATTTATATGGAAAAGTAAAGAACCTAGAATAGCCGAAACAATTTCAAAAAAGAACAGAGTTGAATCTTTTACACTGTCCAATTTCACAACATACTCAAAAGCCATAGGAATCAAGACTGTAGTGTTGACAGAAGGACAAATATATAAGACCAATGGAATAGAATTAAAGATTCGAGAAATAAAATCATCTGTCTTGACAAAAATGACAACACAATCCAATGTGGAAATGATAGTCTTCTCAGTAGATGGTGCTGAGATCATGGGATAAGCACATGAAAAAAAAACAATAATAATAAACTTAGACCCTTACATCATAAATACATAAAAATCAACTAAAAATGAATAATGGACCTAAATAGAAGAACTAAGCATATAAAACTCTTAGAAGAAGATACAGAAGACAATGTTCATGACACTAAATTAGGCAAAGAGTCTTTGATATAGTGCTAAACACACTATTCATAAAGAAAATAAATCAATATATTGGACTTCACCTAGGAAAGGTAAAGTTGTAGAGATAGAAAGCAGATCAATGGTTGCCTAGGGCTATGGCATGAGGGAACTCCTTGGAGTCATGGAAATGTTCTAAAACTTGATTGTGGTGATGGTTACCAAGTCTATAAATTCAACAAAAATCATTGACTTTTCAACTGTACACTTACAATAGGTGCATTTATGGAGAATAAATTTGATCTCAATAAAGCTGTTTTTCTAAAATGTGAAATGAGCAGTCATCCACCTTCCAGAAGTTCATAGTCTAAGAACATACAGATAATGTTTAAAAAAAAAAAAAAAACTGGTATCTGTTAATTCAGAGAATAACAAAACACTGGAGGAGGGAGGTGATATTACTTCAACTGTGTCAAAGTTACTTGTATCAAAAGGAGATCCCTGGGAGATGGTAAACATCCTGACATTCTCCTGACATGTTTTTCCTCCTGGCATTTTACAGTGTTTAGTGTCAATGGATCCTGAAGCAGAAGACAGTAACTTAAATCTTGCAACAAGGTGTGAGCAGCCCAGGCACCAGAGAAAATAAAACCACAAAATCAAGACCCCCCCAGTAAGCTGTGCAGCTTTTTCCTGGAGGCATTTGTCAAGTTCTAAGTTGTTCAGGACAACAAGCTAAGAAGCAAAGCAGAAAACTGGAGCTAAGAAACTAAAAATCTAAGCATTGCTCAGAGCAGAAAAAATTTGGAGTTTCAGGACCCTCAAGGATGAATGGCCCTTGTAAACACCCCAGATTCTCAGTTGAAATCCCTGAAAGGCCATACTCTAGATGAGAAAAATAAACCAACTGACATAAACACTGAAATCCATCCTTAAATCATCTTCACCACTAGCTGAATCAAGGTGATCTGCCCCCACTGAGTCAAACTGCTGGCTGAAAGAAAATTACATCTTCTCCGGAGGAATGTTGGTTCACAACCTTGGAGCTCCCTGGGAGAAATTCAAAACTTGCACCTATACACAAAGGGCAAGGAGAGACAGAAGAAAGAGGCAGACCACTCCAAATTGGGAGGTGGCAGGCTTCATAAGCCAGGGAACTTACATAGAAGGTTTGTCTTGGGTGTCTGTAATATAGTATATCTTCATACCTACCCACTAGAATCTTGAAAGTTTATATAGAGGCCTTACCAGGGTTCAGTAACATATACTGTCCAGATGGTCTCAACAACATATTGTTCTCTTAAGGTTGCAGCCTTGAAATAGCTCCAGCTATGAGCAAAACATACAATCCAAGGACAGAGGAGGGGATGAGGGCCTCCAATTGCCCAGGTCCAAGTTGCAGGTCAACCAGCAGTCACATCGTCTTGATGACCTCTTCCAACAAGGAATAACACATCAGCCAGATTATGTGTAAATTGTGATACACAAAATCTGGCGTTAAATGGAAACTTAGCAGGCGTATCAAGAGGAAGGAGCAAATAAGCATAAAAAGTGAAAATATATTAGAAACAGACCCACCAACAATCCAGATATTGGAATTTTAGATATTGAAGTAAACGTTTAATACGTTCATGAAAATAGATTGAGATGTGGAGTATTTTATCAGGGAACTAAAATCTATGAAAAAGTCCATAATCTAAAACCTTCCCACAAAGCAAATTCCAGGTCCAGCGACCTTCACCAGTGAATTCATCCAAATACTTAAGGAAGAAATAATGCCAACATTACACAAGCTCTTCTAGAGAACAGAAAAAGAGGGAACACTTCCCGGTTCCTTTTACATGGTGGGCATAACCTTGATACCAAAACCCATTGAGGATGTTAAAAGAAAAAAACATAAACCAATCTCTTTTTTGAATAGAGATCCAAAAATTCTAAGCCAATGCAATTCAGTAATATATGAAAAGTGCAGTTCATCACAATCAAACTGAGTTTATTCCAAAAATTTAAAGTTGATTTAACATTTTAAAAGTATTTTAATTAATCTATGAATTCTACCACAATCACAGAATAAAGGGAAAAACTCACATTTTTACCTCAACAGATGCAGAAAAAAACATCTGATGAAACTGAACATGGATTCATAATTTTTTTCTAAAGATTTTTTCATTTATTCATTTGAGACACAGAGACACAGAGAGAGAGAGAGAGAGAGAACATGAGCAGGGGGAGAAGCAGAGGGAGGGGGAGAAGCAGGCCCCCGGCTGAGCAGGGAGCCCAACGCAGGGCTCGATCCCAGGACCCGGGGATCATGACCCGAGCCAAAGGCAGACGCTCAACCATCTGAGCCACCCAGGCGCCCTGGATTCATAATTTTTAAAGTTCAGTAAAATTAGGAGGAGAAAGGAACTTCCTTAATTTAATGAATGGTATATTTTTAAGACCTACAACAAATACTACACTTGATGAAACAGTGAAAGTTTGATCCATCAGATCTGGAATGTAACAAAGAATGCCAGTCAGCACCACTTTGTCAACCTTGAACTAGCCAATGAAACAAAACAAGAAAAAGAAATAAATGGTATAAGAAATGGAAAAGAGACCCAGTAGTGGAGGCTTATAAACATGGGGACAACCGGTGCTGGGCCTGGACCGCCGTCCGCTGGTCTCGACACTCCGGGATCCACAGACGATCGGCTTTTCCTGGTGAAAGGTGGAGTTTTCCTTGGTACTGTGGCTGCAGCAGGAATGCTAGCCGGATTTGTTACAACATTATCATTGGCTAAAAAAGAAGAGCCCTGAATGGTTCAATAAGGGTAGGATGGCCACAGCCGCCTTACCAGAGAGCGGGTCTTGCCTTGCCTTGCGAGCCCTGGCTTGGGGCTCACTTTACGCGTGGTGTGGGGTTGGTGTGATCAGCTTTGCAGTCTGGAAAGCTTTAGGAGTTCACAGTATGCAGAGAAATGGTGAAGGCGGCCATTTGGAGGCAGAACACACACACCTTATTCTTCCCCACAGGGATGCAGTTCAGAAAACTTAACCCTATTTTTATTTGTACTTATTGGGATTATTTTTACTTGGCATCTGTAGCAAAAATAGAAAATCAGTAATCCCAGGGATCTGTGTTGAGCCATTATATATGTTAAAGACTGAAGAGAATTTGTGTTTATAAAATTTTCACTTCAGAATTCATTCGCTAGAGAAGCCCTTTTCCCACCCTAGTCCGAGGCAAGTACTTTCCTGGAGGCCCTTGAGATGCCCCGCAGGCTTGCCACCATGCGCAAACGCAGTAGGGGCTGCGGGGCCCTCCGACCGCACAGCCTTGCGCAGCCGCAGTAGTGGACTGAGGGGCCTCCCGACAGCCACGGGCTTGCGCAGCCGCAGTAGCAGGTAGAGGGGGCATGTAACGGTTGCTCGCAGCTTTCGCTCGCGCCTCAGAGCTTGTCTGTCGCTTCCCCCGGTTCTCTTCCTCCGCCTCTGGAGTAAGTGGCCATGAGTTGGGCTGTGGGAGTCCTGCGGGCCGGCCGGAGAGTGGGCGCTGGGAGAGTGACTTCGTCGTGTCTCTGCCGGCCGGCGGGCCTCCCGCTCACGGGCGCCTGGGCGGTCACCGCCGTGTCCAAGATGGCAACCGTCAGGTGTGAGCTTATCAAGAATTTCACTTCCGAGGAGGCCGTTCATCACAACAAGGTCTCCATTATAGGAACCGGATCAGTTGGCATGGCCTGTGCTATCAGCATCCTGTTAAGGGGCTTGACCGATGAACTTGCCCTTGTGGATGTTAATGAAGACAAACTGAAGGGTGAGACCATGGATCTTCAACATGGCAGCCCTTTCTTGAAAATGCCGACTATTGTGTCCAGCAAAGATTACCTTGTCACTGCAAACTCCAGACTCGTGGTCATCACAGCAGGGGCACGCCAGGAAAAAGGGGAGACACGCCTTAATTTAGTCCAGCGAAATGTGGACATCTTTAAATTAATGATTTCCAGCATCACCCAGTATAGCCCTCGCTGCAAAATGATTGTTGTTTCCAATCCAGTGGATATATTAACTTATGTGACCTGGAAGTTGAGTGAATTTCCCCAAAACCGTGTCATTGGAAGTGGTTGTAATCTGGACACTGCCCGTTTCCGTTTCTTGATTGGGCAGAAGCTTGGTATCCACTCTGAAAGCTGTCATGGGTGGGTCCTTGGAGAGCATGGAGACTCGAGTGTTCCTGTGTGGAGTGGAGTGAACATCGCTGGTGTCCCTCTGAAGAATCTGAACTCAGATATAGGAACTGATCAAGATCCTGAGCAGTGGAAGAATGTCCACAAAGATGTGATTGCTAGTGCCTATGAGATTATTAAAATGAAAGGTTATACTTCTTGGGCCATTGGCCTTTCTGTAGCTGATTTAACAGAAAGTATTTTGAAGAATCTTAGAAGAGTGCATCCGGTTTCCACCATAATTAAGGGTCTCTATGGGATACATGAAGAAGTATTCCTCAGTGTTCCATGTATTTTGGGAGAGAGTGGTATTGCAGACCTTATAAAGGTAAAGCTGACCTCTGAAGAACAGGCTTGTCTGAAGAAGAGTGCAGAAACACTTTGGGAAATCCAGAAGGAGCTCAAGCTTTAAAGTTGCTTGAAACTACCTTTTTGAAGTTACTGAAGGGATAGTAGTTAGAGGGTTTTGTATGTCCAATTTTTTTTTATAAGTTTGAATTTCTAGAAGTTGGAAACAGAAAAGGAAGTAGAGTGAGTTACCTGTTTATTTAGCCCCCCAGCTTTTTCATTTAGTATCCAGATGTCAGGATGATTTTTTTTTTCCACAATGATTCAGTGATTGCATCAAAGAAGGTGTTTTTGTACCACTAATGTACCAGTACTTGCTCTGTGTGTGTTGGTTGCAGTTGCTCTTTGGTCCAAAAGGGATTAGGATATAGGTGTTTGTGTTACAGAAGTGATAATTTTCATTAAGTACATGTTCTTTCATTCTGGATGGCTTATACTTACTGTGTTCATTTATATACCGTTTTTAAGGCATTGTAACTTCCTCTACAATGTAAAAATAAATGTACATACAGAAGTAAAAAAAAAAAGAAATGGAAAAGAAAAATAAAACTGTCCATATTCACAGATGACATAATTATATAGAAATCTAAAAGAATATCTATGATCTATTAGAATTAATAAGTGAATTTAGCAAAGTCATTGATATAGGTCTAAAAACAAATTAGATTGTATATTTACATACCAGCCAAAAAGAAGTTAAAAGTAAAACTTTTTTTTTAAGATTTTATTTATTTATTTGTCAGAGAGAGAGCACAAGCAGGGGGAGTGGCAGGCAGAGGGAGAAGCAGACTCCCCACTGAGCAGGGAGCCCATTATGGGACTCGATCCCAGGACCCTGGGATCATGACCTGAGCTGAAGGGAGACGCTTAACTGACTGAGCCACCCAAGCATCCCAAAAGTAAAACTTTTTAACATATTATTTTAAATTGATACTTTTACTCAAAAAAATTAATACCAAGAAATAAATCTAATAACAGATGTTCAAAACTCAGTACAGAAAACAACAAAACATTACTGAGAGAAAGTAAAGAAGACCTAGATATAGAAATTTCCTAATTAAGTAAGGGAAGACTCAACATTGCAAAGGCAACAATTTTCGTCTATGTTGCTATAGATACATGCAATCCCAATCAAAAGTCCCTGCTGAAATTTTTTTATTGGAAAAGAACAAGGTGACTAAAATTGATGTGAAAATTCAAGGGGCCTACAATAGCCACAGCAGTCTTAAAGAACAACATTGGCAGTGTGGGGACCAAGGGCAGGCCTCCCCAAGATGGGCCACTTTGGCATGAACATTATTTTGAGTTAAAAGCAATCAAAACCCAGCAGATTCAGGAAAAGCTCTTTACCTCCCCCTCAACTGCCTGCTTGTACCAGGAAGAGAGTTATTAATAGAGAGTTTCTTTACCTAAGAAACTTATCTACATAATAGGGCAATCTTTTTTTCCAAACATGTCCTTTGACCTTCTTGCTAATGGTCTTTCTCCTCTTTGTATCCCCAGACCCCTACCCCTCTCCATAGCTCATATAAGCATCATGTTGCCTCACTGTTTGGAATTTCCATGTCTGTGTGAATTCCCCATATGTACCCTATTTTTTTTCATTTTATTTATTTACTTTAAGTAATCTCTACACGAACTCACAACCCCAAGATCAAGAGACTCACACTCTTCCAAATGAGCCAGCCAGGCACCCACCCCATATGTACACTACTAAATTTTATTTTCTCCCATTCATCTGTTTCTTATCAATTTGATTCCTAGTCTAGCTAGAAGGACTCTGAATGGTAGAGAAAATTCTTCCTCCCCAACAGCAGTGTGGTGGGAAAATGATGATCTTTACATTAAATGGTTTTTGAGTAAATGAGATATCCATATTTCATATCTCATTAAAAATGAATCTCAATCCTGCCACATAATACACACACACACAAATTCCAGATAGATAGGTCCAAATGTAGAATGTGAAAAAATAAAGCACCTAGATGATAACATAAGAAAATATCTTGACAAATGTTCATAAACAGGACACAAAAAATCACTAAGCATAGAGTTTATCAAAAGACAATTTTAGGATAGTAAAAAGTAGAAGATATTTACAATACATATATTCAACAAGGACTTATATTTCAAATATGTGAAAAAACACTGTAAATCAACAAGTAAAACCAACAACCAGTTTTAAAGAATGGGCAAAAGAGGACATCCATATAACTAATAAACTTATGAAACCCTATTCAACATCATTAGTAATTAGGAAAATCCACTTTAAAATCACAATGGAATGTTATTACACAAGCAGATTGGCTTTTTTTTTTTTTCAAAACAGACTATATCAAGTGTTGATGGAGATATAGAATAATGGAAACTCTCCAACATTGCTAGTATGGATACAAATTTGTGCAACCACTTTGGAAACCAATTTATCATTATGTACTAAATCCGAAGATACCTGTATCCTCTGACCCAACATTTCCACTTCAAGTTGTATAGCTAAGAGAAATGCATACTTATGAACACCAGACTCTTGCAAGGATGTTCATGGCACATTATTTGAAATAGCCAGAAGCTAAAAACAGTACAAATGTCCATCAATAGCAAACAGGATATACAAATTGTGAAATATTCAGAATTAAAATGAATTAACTAGGGCTATTCAAAACATGTATAAATCCTAAAAACATAATGTTGAAAGAAAGAATCCAGGCACTAAAAGGGTACTTGCTGTATAAATCCACTGATATAAATCTTATATAAAGCCAGAATAGGTTACCTTTTGGGAAAGGGTAATGACTGAGCAAAAGGGAAGTTTTTTTTTTTGTTTTTTTGTTTTTTTGTTGTTTTTTTGTTTTTTACATTTTATTCACATTTTTTTTTCCCTTTTAGTGTGTTCACAGAAAATTAGAACACCTTAAGCAGGAGTTTAATAGCAATTTTTGTAAGCAAAGTTACATTCCATCTCTAAGTCAAATGCAAAAGGGAAGTTTATGGGGTGGTACCAATGTGGGTTTTTGTTTCGGAGGGTTTTTTTTTTGTTTTTTTTTTTACCTGAGTGATAACATGGGTATGTCTATTTGGTAAAAATTCATCATGCTAATATATCTAACATACATACATATATGTGTGCATTCATATATATGTGCGTGTATGTTATATGTCATAAACAATGTTTCCTTTGGAAAATTCTGTGGGAACGCAGATTAAGTGCTTATTGAAGAATTTTGAGAGCTAACAGCTTGTTGATTGGTTGGCCAGGATCAGAGCGGCCCTTCTTCGGGAGGAGGCAGAATCAGCAAGATGGCCCACTGACCTACTTTCTATCAGGAGATATATTGATGGGAACTTTCAGATATGTTCCACCTGAGCCCAATCAATGTGCCTCCTTTGCAAACAGCAGGGCAGAAATCAGTTGCCGTCTTTCCAGTGCTGGAAATGGATTCACACTGTTTCATCCCTACTTTCTCATCTGCCACCCCCACCACCCACCTACCAATAATCATGGCCATTTATTTTCTAGTGCTCAGGCAAAGATGGGCCTGCAATCTTTGTCCCTAAATGAGAAAAAGGTGGCTGATCCCTGTGGTACTTTGGGACCAGTTTTCTTGACCCCCAGGCCTACTCTGCAATGCTTTGGGAAAGCAGTCTGGACTAGAGAAATAGCTATGGAATCATGGACATAAGGGTGATGGGGAAAGACATAGGTTGACATGGGAGGAGGTGGCTGAGGCTAGAACCCTGGAGAGATTAATACCTGCAGTCAAAGAGTGCATAGACCTAGAGAAGCCAGGAAAAAAAGTGACTGCATAGGGGCAGTCAAGAAGCAAAAGGCACCATAAAATCAGGAGATGGCTGTTCTAATGTGTCTACACATTCTCTCCAGAAAAATTCTGATTCTCTGCCCATGAGCCTCAAGGAACAGGAAGGAAACGGACAGAAGCAGGCCCTGGCTCCACATCTCGGCCCTCTAGCAACCTCTGTCTAAGAAGATGAGACAGAAATTTACCGTCTTTTTCCTAGGATGTCTCAGAAACAAAATTACATTGTCCCCTCCTCCACACTACAAGTGCATACTATCCCGGAGCAGACCCTTCCTCTGGGTCTCCCTTCAGAGGCCCTGAGGCAGAGAATGTTGTATCTAATATGGACAGATCTCAGGGCAACCCTGGGTGTGGTTCAGAAGAGTCACAAGTGAGGGGCCAGTGGCCCATTAGAACTAAATTAGTGCACAACTACGAATACTCATTTGTCATATAAATGCAAGGTTTGATGCAACCCACTGGGCACAGAGACGCAACGAGCTCCTCCCACAGGGAAGTGGGGAAAGTGGTTCTTCTCTGCCTCAGCATTCAGGACGCCTCTATTCCTACATTGGATCTTTTTCTTCCACCCCAGTTTAACCTCAGATTTTTCATCACCCTGTGACAAAGAAAAAATAAAATGAATGAAATGAAGCCAGTTCCAGCACCTCGACCTCTGCATTTCTAATCTCAAGTTTCTAAACTTACTCTCTTAAGCATCCCTACAGCCAAATGATCTGCCCTCCCAAACACAGCCCTAGACCCTCCTACCAGGAGCACCTCCCTCCAAAAGCCCTTTCATCTGAACCATAGCACCTTATGATCCCATTAGTTGTTCACTCTCAGTTCTCTCTGCGCTCCAGCTTCTCCTTACCTGCTGCCTGGTTCTCCTGTTCCCAAGCAGAGACCTCTGCTGCAGGTGAGCTCTCTCTCTAGGCCCGGCTCCCCCACCCCACCTACCTTGGCTTCATTCTCTGCTCCTACTTCAACCCATTCCTTTCCTTTCAAACACCTTCACTTAAGTGAAGCCTGTTCCTAGCCTTCCTGATGCTGACCTCCTTCTGGGACCTTGTACACCATATCTGCAGTCCATAATTTGCACTTGTTATATCCCATGGAGCGTGTGTGGAGTGTTTTAAAATATGGTCAATTGTAGGCCCAGGGTTATCACCACAGCTGTCTCATAAAAAGTCTCACAGGATAACATTCTTTAGCTTAATGAATATTTCCTGGTCCGGGGTTTGTCTCCTAGACTTGGAGGCTCGGACACCAAATGTGCCATCATAGCAGACTGTTTCCTAGGAAGGGTTTATATGACCCAGGTTCATAAGTCCCATTCACTTGGAGCCAGTACATGAGAGTGGTGCTGAGTTTAGACACCTAGGCCAGACCTGGATTCAGACTCCAAATCTACCTCCTTCTGACTGTGAAATTTTGCACCAGGTACTGAACCTCTCGAGGCTATATTTTCTTGTTTGTGAAATGGAGATATTAACAGTAACATCCTCAAAGATTGTCATGATGACTGAATGAATTAATACATGCAAAATGCTTGGAACAAAGCCCAGCCTGTAGTAAGCACTCAATAAAGGTTAACTATCATTTTTTAAAGGTTTTATTTATTTATTTTGACAGAGAGTTAGAGAGAAGAGCACAGCAGAGGGAATGGCAGAGGGAGAGGGAGAAGCAGGCCCTGCACTGAGCAGGGAGCCCGATGCGGGACTCGATCCCAGGACCCTGGGATCATGACCTGAGCCGAAGGCAGATGCTTAACCATCTGAGCCACCCAGGCGCCCTATCATTTTTTAAATTAAATCAGAAGAGTAATTTATAATGACAAAATATAAGTCTCCCAAGGAAGTTATATTCATAAAATCTAGCTAGCCTAGTTGGTGTTTTATATACATGGACCAAGACCAGGTAGACTTTGTTAGAGGATTCAAATAATGAGTTGCAGAAGAGCATGATGGTTAAGAACTTTGGCTTTCGATACTGGTTTACCACTTAACTGAGTAACCTTGAGGACCGCTTTCATTTCTCTAAGCCTTAGCTCCTCATCCATACAACAAGGCTGAAGACAGGATCTTCATCATACAGCTGTTGTTAAAATTAATGGAAAAAGTCTACACAGGGCTTCACACTGTGCCTAGCACATAGAAACCCTAAGCCCCAGTCCAGTTTTCATTTCACTATACTCAGCGACCTCTGGAAAAAATCAACCTCTCTTTCTCTCCTCTCATTGTTTTATTTTCTTCAACACCCAGATAGCATCTTCTGATGTTATGATCTTTATGCAAACTCATGAAAAACATCCACAAGGCCTAGATGATAACACGGATGTAGATTATAATACATGCCTAGATTATAATACATGCTGGTCTACAGTGAGGAGGCAGGTGCCAAGAGAGAAGACCCACATTTGAGTGCGACCCTGCCATTATCATTTGTGTTCCGTTGGGCTGGATATCTAATATTGCTCCACTTAATTTTCCCCATCTTGAGGGATCAACAATTAGTATGGAAGTGATCTGGATAGTTTAAAGTACTATACTATGTTAACCACTAATAGCAATAATAAAAAAAAATTCTATAATTAGAGGAGGAGCACATAGTGGAGGGAGAATATCTTGAGTGCCCCAACCACAAATGAGGGAAACTCATTTTCTACAGCACTGGCCTGACATGTGAAATGAGGGGGGTAAAGTTCCTTGAAGGGACAGATTCTGTAGAAATGGCAAACAGAATGAAAGGCCCATGTGGAAGAGATATTAAGGCAACTCACTTCTGTCAGTGCAGAATTAAGGTGAGCAATAAAGCACAAAATGAAACAGAATTGGTTTCTCAGATATTACCTTATCCTCTTACCATCCATTACAACTGTCAGCTCCCCAAATAAGGAACATGGACTAAAACCCAAGTCTGGCAAGAGGCGCATTCTTATTTCTCACTTATCTGTACTGGGGTCTGTTAGAAACTCAAGACTAGGTTTTCTTCTATGCCTAGAAAAATATTACATCTGCCAGTCATTTGCAAAAGATGAACAATGAACATTAAGGAAAACAATGGACTCTCAAAATAAGTTCTCTCCCCAAAGGGCACTAATAGAATATTTGCCTCAGAGTCTTCGAACTCCAGAACACACGGGATATTCTGTGGAGTCCTACACAGACATAGCTCAAAAAGCCTCACAGCTCCAACAGCTATGCATATTAAGGGATGGATCTCTAGGAATATCCATGTTGGCTGATAACCAACATCCTACTTCTGACCTTCTGGTATGATGGAGGTTAAAATGCAAAATGCTCCACAAAGACTGTAGGTTAAAGTTCACAGACATTTACACCTTGATGTTAACAAGTGTCAAATCTTTTTGTGGGCAGGCGTGACCTTTTCAAGGAGGAAGAATACACACTGAATCAAAAAGCAGTGGACACCAGCCACTCTATAATTTTACCTCGGTCAGGCCTCAGGCTGTGGCTACTGAGGCCATTGATTGAAAAGGACCACTTCATGTTATGGAACCACTTCACTTATGAGAACCTTCTATTTCATCTGTAAGAGGGATGACATTACCACTTGGAATGTGGCCATCTGGACAAGAGGAAGCGGAATTAGTCGATTTATTGAAAATCATACTAAGAAGCAAAAAATATCTTAAGAGAAATTTAATGTTTCATCAAAATAAAAGACACTGTAATCCCCCAGAACACTGACTTGAGTAGATAAAAGAAAATTAGAAAAACCGAGAAAGTTCAGTTTATTTCCTTAATTGAAGGAGACGAACTGTTTTCTACATCCCAAAAGATGCAGGTGACAAAGAAATATATTCTGAGGGACAGAAAGTAGTTCTCTGAGCAGGGAAAACAAAAAAGAAGCTATTTAAATATCTGAGGTTTATCAAAGGGGAGGGCAACTGGGAAGTAACTCCGGGTGTGGGGCTCACTGAGTTCCTCACAGAACGAGGCTTGATTTAAGGGTCGTAGCGTCTGCCTGCCCCCCATTCCGCGGAGCGCTGTCTACCCCAGGTCCTGCAGGAGTCTCGGTGATGACAGAACCACAGAATTAGAAAATGCCCTGGAAAGCCTCCAAAGATAAAGCCTGAAGTTTTACCCACATGACAGGGGAAACAAGGGCCTCAAAGATTGATCATAGGAGGCCACTTCTTGAGAAAGCAAATATGACACAAAGCTGTGAGCAGCCTCAAGAGGCACAAAAGCCACTTACATCTGTAGTTACCTCAATACCAAGTGTCAGTGGCTTTTTACCAAAGCCCGAAGGGTCATCTGAGGCTATGCACGGGAAAGACTAACAAGGCGTCTTTCTCGGGGCACTCCCATTCCCAGCAGGAAGTAAAACAAGTCCCCTTTCTCATTTTGACAGACTGAACCTTCAGAACCCAGATTAGGGGTTTGCAATACAAGGCAAAGGGCAAATGAATCCACTTTAGAACAACTGGTCAAACAGCTTTCGACTGGGGTTATTAAGTAAAATATAGCTTCTCAGCTTGCAGAATCAAATTGTATGGATTTTTCCTTTTCAAGATCATAATTTGGTTCCCTGACTCATAATCTATGTTTGGCACCTACCATCTTGAGTGGAACTTCCTAGACCTGACCAACAACCAGAATGAAAGACAAAGGGGACACAGGGAGTGAGGGAGCCTTGGAGAAAAGGCTCAAGAACCACAGAATCACCATCCCTACGGTGGGACTTGGAAATGAATGCATCTCATCGCATCGCATCTCAAAAAGCTCATACCACTACACTCATAACAGCTGCATCGCACAGAGCCCCAAACTGAAAACAGTACAACTTTTCAACAAGAGAATGGATAAACAAGTTTCAGTAGAATGAAATAACACACAGCGATAAAAAAGAACAAATCACTGGTTCTTGCAACAAAAGGGATGAATTTTGCAAGCATCACATTGAGCAAAAGAAGTCTGACTCAAAACAGTACAAACTGAGTGATTCCATTTTTATGAAGTTCAAGTAAACACAGAATTAATCTATGGTGACAGAAATCAGAACAGTGATAACTTTTGACTATAAAGGGGCTTTAATTATAAAGGGATATAAGGGGACTTTCTGGGGTGATGAGTATACAAGTCTTTATGTATGCAAAAACTTCATCACACTACATACTTCACATTAGTGCATTTTCCTGTGTATAAATTGTCTTTTTAAATTTATTTTTAAAGAAACTTTGGAAATAAGATAGCAATATCTGTTCTTTAAGGGTTTGGTAAATCCTTTCCACTAAATATTTTGCTTTAAAAATAATGTTTAAGACACACACACATACCCATATACACACAAACTCATTCCCCCACCTACCTACTGGTTATCATGCTGAATGCTGAGTTAGTCTTGGAAAACTTGTACCTAAATAAGATGAGCTATGCAATGTTAAATCTGTTGAATTCACTAAATTGTATTATTTGCCTTGCTTTCAAAGTGTTAAAATTCCTAACAGGTATTTCATTATTTCTTACCAAGCCTTGTAATGAAAAGTGTCAGTGTGTAACCAAATGCAGACCAGCTACCCTCAGGAAAATCATAAACTCCCTTTTAACTCTATTGTGAATTATTTTTATTTATTTATTTATTTTAAAGAAAGAAAGAGCACATTCGAGCAGGGGGAGGGACAGAGAGAGAGGGAGAGGGGGAGGATCTCAAGCAGACTCCATGCTGAGCACAAACCAGTCGCAGGGCTCAATCCCACAACCCCGAAATCATGACCTGAGCTGAAACCAAGAGTCAGACACTCAACTGACTGAGCCACCCAGGCACCCCATCGTGAATTATTGTAAAGGCGTGATGTTTTCAATTACTTTTAAGTTTTAGAACTTATTTATTCAAATGTTTTAAAGAATCGCTCTCCTAACTGTAATTCCTTTAGTGTCCTAGAATTACTGCTGAAGTTATTATTGCTTAAAAATATGGAACGGCCTGAAATTGCAAGTCGGTGGTGCAAACAATCACCACAATGGTTCCAGTCTTACAAAAATTAGGACCCTGCTGGTGTTCCTGAGGCTGTAGCCTGGCCTCTGCCCTCTGCCTATCCCACCAACAGCTCCTCCTCCACCCCTCCCCCCCCCCCCCCCCCGCCGCCAGCTCCAGAGAGCCAGTCTCCCACATGTTTCTCAATGAACTGTTTTCTGGGTCAAATTTTCCTTTCCTTTCCTCTTTCTCTGCTACTCAATCCCATCAATGTTGTTTGATTACAATTTTGGAGCTTTAAAAAAATAGTAATAAGATGGCAATGACTTGGCCTACAATAAATATTTTCCTCCCACATACTATTACCTGAGTAGCGGGTCAGCTGAAAACATGCATTTTCCATTTGTAAGGGGTCTGCTTTGCATATGCCTTAATTCAGTTTACGTCTGGCTTTCAACTCACACCTGCAATTCCAAATAAAACTCCTGAACTGACTAATGAAAGGTTTTATGAAATAAACAGGAAATAAAATAACCTAGCAAATCTTCCAGAGCCCAATACAGTCCCTAAATGTATGACTTTATTTCAGTGACAAATGTAGCCAAATACTAAGTAAGGAATTGAAACTTTTTTAAATGCTAAAGAGAAAGCCCTGGTGTTTGTTACAGCTCATGCCCACAGAACATGTATGTACCTTCAGGTCTTCTCTTGGGTTTCTGAGACTCCTAGACTCCCAAACCTGGAACTCAAATGCAGCTGGAGCTGGCTTGCACCTCTGGTTTTATATTCCTGGAATTCCCTAATTCTCATGACTGTATGAGGACACTGGCTGACCACATCTGCTCAAAGCGGAACCAGACGCCCTGTGTCGTTCCCACCAGCCAAAGCACCTGTAGGAGAGTTTTCAGACATGACTTTCAGAAGCAAAATGCAGAGGATGGTGGAGGCGCATCTAACTCTTCCATAATATGAAATATAAAAGTAGTGCAGATGAAGGGTAAAGGAAAAAAATGTAAACCACTATCAGCCTATGAGCCCTCAACAAGAAGATGGCACTCACCTAAACCCTACTTTGGTCAAACGGCTGGTTACTTGAACTGGTGGTTCCTGTGCTTTATCAAAATAGCATCCGTCAATCCTGGCAGAAAGATGAATTGTGTCTGTGTGTCCTCTTGCAGTGCTAAAACTAATTATTAGGGTCTTAAAATCTTTTTGATGGATTAAGAGTTCCTGGTGAGTGTAGTTAAACAAACCATTAGATTAAGAACAAAATTTTTCCACGCTGCAACAATCCTCTAATGAGCCTACTGCTGCCTCATTAATCAGTTAGGAACTGAACAATAGAAAATCTGAACTATGTTTTATTTATTTTTCCTCTTGTAGAATTGAGATAATATACATACAAGAAAATGCATGGGCTTTAGCTATATATTTGGCGAGTTTTGACAAGTGTATTTATCCATGTAACCTTAACACTGGTCAAGATATATAAAATATTTCCATCACCACAGAAAGTTCCCTCATGCCCTTCCTAGTCGATTGCCACCATCACTGCCCAGAGGCAACCACTGTTCTAATTTCCATTACCATAAATTAGTCTGTTCTAGAGCTTCATGTAAACAAATCATACCGTAGCTAGTATTTTGCATCTGGATGCCTTCACTCAACATAATGTTTTCAAGGCTCATCCATGTTGTATCTGTATTTTATTAGTTTATTATGTAAATATGCCACATTTTTTCCCACCCTCCTGGTAATGGATATTTGGGTTGTTTCCAGTTTGAGGCGATGATAAATAAGCTGCTCTGAACATTCTTATACATGTCTTTTGGTGAACACATGCTTCATTTCTCATAGGTAAATACCTAGGAGTAGACTTGCTGAGTCATAAGATAGTTGCAGGGCTTAACTTGACGAGAAATTGCGAGCCTTTTTTCTCTTTCACATGAGCACTTCTACCTTCTCCAGTTTCTTCCACTGCTGCCTACATGCCGGCCTCCCACCCCAGGTTCATTCTAAAGAAGAAAATGCATAGTTTAAGATTTTCTGTTTCTTGTGTTTCTCTCTGCTCTGGCAGGTAACCCTGGTTGTCATTGGTAGAAGCAGTTTTAACCATTCAATTTCAACCACTGAAAATAAAAAAGAGGGCCCAAAGGAAGAGTTAGCTGCCCAAACCAGGCCTCTAGAGGCTGGGTCAATAACATCTGCTCCACGTCACAAGGCCATCAATTCCTGGACTAGCCTCTGTTCTCAGGCCACTGGAAACATTTATTTTTCATATTAACATTGGTTTAAGCACTAAAATTGCCGCTAAAAGGGAGGGTGTTATGCAAATTAATATTATAATCAACTGCTTGTTACTAAGGTAATCTTAGACAAGTCTTTCCCTTTGCTTCTGTTTTGGAGATTTGGGGTTCCCCAAATCCTCGTGGGTGCCATTCAGTGGCAGACGCCGGCATGAGGGAGAGGAAAGCTGCTGTTCCCATTAAACAGCTCCAGTTTGGGCATGATCAGCGGCCATGCTCTTCACGGGATGAAGATTCATTCCTTTGATAATTGGAAAACAAGGAAACAAAAGGCACTGCTTGAAAATGATTTACCACAGAACACATTTTGCTTTAGTCAAAGCTTTTTTTTTTTTTTTTCCTAAGGAAAAAGTGTGTGAGCTTATCTCTTGAAAATGCCAGCATGGTTGTGAACACTGGGGAAATTAAAAGACTGAATAGAATGGATTTCTTAGGAAAAATCAGTATGAGTATGCAGAGAGTTGCATGGCTTATTTATTAAGTTGTGTGCTATGGGAGGATTATCTGCCTCACACTTATCTATTACTTTGTGGTAGTGGTTTTAAATATAGAGGGGTTTTTTTCCATTGCACAAAGCCAAATTCAAATGGACTCTAAAACTCAGTAACCGTAGCAGGTTTGGCTATGACATAGGGTTCAGAAAATCTGAGATACAAACACTTTCTCTACCACCATCCCTTGCCCAGAAAAAGGAAAGGCTTTGAAGAACATTCTGTTTCCTTTTGACATAGCATCCAATTATTCCCTCTGAGAAACAGAGGTCAGTGGAACATCGATGAAGGTGTCTAGAGTAATGAATGCTGCCTAATGAGGCTGGTAGTCAATATACCCCCATTTACCAGTGTGGCCAAACCACTGCAGCCAAAAAAGAACTAAAGGTAGAGAGGTCTTTGTCATGGGAGGAAGAGATTCAAAATCTGGAATCACAAGTTACAGAATTATGACTATCGGTACAGCTTCCAGCCCAGTTCAAAGGTAAGAGCAGTCTCATTCATTTAATGGAATACTTATGGCTTGGTACCTTGAAGTTACATGCTGCCAGTTAATAATCAATAATGCATTAATCATACTTTTTGTTTTTAAATTGAAAAATGCTCTATAGCTACTAGTCAATCCTCAGAATATTCCTCAGAGGCTGAGTCAATTTATTATTTCTATTTTATTTGAGAAGAGGAAGATGATCAGGTACAAAAAAAGTCACACAGAATAAAGACAAATATTGGTTCTCAAGAATGCCTTCTCCCAATCCTAACCAAATTTATTACTTTTAACCAAAAATATGAGTCTCTACAGAGTTTGTGAAATGCCCTGTGATAGCCCTTCACTATGACACCACTAAATGAGTGTTCATTCTGAACCAAAAAAAGGAATATGGAATATTAAAAATAATATTGGTTTTCTTCAAATTTGTATGGAACCACACAAGACCCCAAAGAGCCAAAGCAATCCTGAGGAAAAAGAATAAAACTAGAAGTATAACATTTCCTGATTTCAAACTATACTACAAAGCTACAGTGATAAAAACAGTATGGTACTGGGATGTCTGGGTGGCTCAGTTGGTTAAGTGTCTGCCTTTGGCTCAGGTCATGATCCTAGGGTCCTGGGATCAAGTTCCACATCAGGCTCCCTGCTTGGCCAGAAGCCTGCTTCTCCCTCTCCCACCCACCCTGCTCGTGCTCTCTCTTTCTCTCTGACAAATAAATAAATAAAACCTTAAAAAAAAAAAAACAGTATGGTACTAGCATAAAATAGACATACAGACTAGTGGAATAGAATAGAGAGCCTAGAATTAAACCCCTGCATATACAGTCAACTAATATTCAACAAGGGAGCCAAGAACATCCAATGGGCAAAGGATAGTCTCTTCAACAAATAGTGCTGGCAAAACCAGATAAACACATACTGAACAATAAAATTGGACCCCACCTTATGCCACTCACAAAAATTAATTCAAAATGGATCAAAGACTTAAACATAAGACATGATACCATAAAACTTCAGAAGAAAAGGTAAGGAAGAAGCTCCTCAATATTGATCTTGACAACAATTTTCTGGATATGACACCAAAAGAAAAAATCAGCAAATGGGACTACATCAAACTTAAAAGCTTCTGCACAGGAAAAGAAACAATTAGTAAAATGAAAAGGAAATCCACAGAATGGGAGAAAATTTTTGCACACCATAAATTGGATGAGGTTAAGCTACAAAATATATAAAGAACACACAGAACTCAATAACAAAAACAAACAATATGATTCCAAAATAGGCAGAAGAATTAAGTAAACATTTTTCCAAAGAAGATATCCAAATGGCCAATAGATACATGAAAAGATGCCCAATATCAGTAATCGTCAGAGAATGCAAATCAAAACCACAGTGGGATATCACCTTCTATCTGTTAGAATGGGAATCATCAAGAAGACAAGAGATAAGTGTTGGTGAAGACGTAGAGAAAAGAGGACACTTGTACACTGTTGGTGGGAATGTAAATTGGTCCAACCACTATGGAAAACAATATGGAGGTCCCTCAAAAAATTAAACTAGAACTACCCTATGACCCAGCAATTCCATTTCCTGATATAAACCCAAAGAAAATGAAAACAGACTATCAAAGAGGAATACACACTCCTATGTTTACTGGCATTAAGTACAACAGCCAAGATATGGAAACAACCTTAGTTGCCCCTTGACAGATGAATGGATAAGGAAGATGCGGTATGTATATAATGAAATATTACTGAGCCATAACAAAGAAGGACAACCTGCCATTTGCAACAACATGGAGAGATTGAGCACATTATGCTAAGCGAAATAAGTGAGACAGAGAAAGACAAGTACAGTACAAGATCACTTATATGTACAATCTAAACGAGCCAAACTTGCAAAAACAGAGAGTCAAATGGTGGTCACCAGGGGATAGGACAGATGCTGTTTAAGAGTACAAACTTGTAATGAGTGGTAAATAAAACCTAGAGATCTATGCACAATATAGTGAATATAGACAATAATATTCTAATTACCAAACTTGCTAAGAAACTACAACTTAATTATACCAGCCACTAAAAAAGGATAATCATATAACATGATAGAGGTGCCAATTATCACTATATTGGCAATCATACTGCCATGTACATACGTATCCCATGAACATGTTGTACACCTTACATTTACACAATATGTCGAATATATTTCAATTTTTTTATTTAAAAATTTTTAATTAAAAGTTCAGAATTTTTCTTTTTTTAAAGATTTTTTATTTATTTATTTGAGAGAGAGAGCGCAAGCAGGGGGAGCAGCAGAGGGAGAGGGAGAAGCAGGCTCCACGCTGAGCAGGGAGCCCAAGGTGGGGCTTGATCCCAGGACCTTGAGATCATGACGTGAGCTGAAGGCAGATGCTTAACAGATTGAGCCACCCAGGCACCCCAAAAGTTCAAAATTTTTCTTAAATAGGGTGGATTTTGTTCTTTTCTGGTCCCCACAAGTTATTCCTGTATATGGAGCACAACATCACTATTTTCCCTAATGCAGTACTTGAAATGTGAATGTCCTGGAGAGCAAAATTTTACCTCTTGGCAATAATTCGACTGGACTAGATACTTAATTAGAATTTCTTCCAGAACGCATAGGTCCCTTGCTATTAGAAAATACTATCTAACTAAAGTTTGTACTTCCCATCAAAGAGAATGATAGCCAATAATTTCCATAGATACCGCAGTCATATTTGTTTTCTTTCGAGAACCATAGTTTCAACTGAGCACATTCTTAGAAGTATTGTCATGGTTGGTAGACACTAGGAAACACAAGTGTAACACAACTCATCCTATAATTAAGTTCAGCATAAGGAGAATGGATCTTAGAGCTCAGGCAAAATGGTCTGGTTCCTGTGACCTAATGATTCTATCATAAAGCAGTTTTACCTAAAAGGTGTAAGACTGGCTCTGCTGTAAGACTTATCAGGAAATGGCTCAACTTGGGTGCCTCAGTCAGTTAAAGCGTCTGCCTTCAGCTCAGTTGGTTAAGCCTCTGCCTTCAGCTCAGGTCATGATCTTGGGGTCCTGGAATCTAGACTTGCATCCGGCTCCTTGCTCAGCAGGGAGCCTGTTTCTCGCTCTTCCTCTGCCTGCCGCTCCCTCTGCTTGTGTGCTCTCTCCCTCTCTCTCTTTCTGTCAAGTAAACAAATAAATAAAATCTGGGGGGAAAAAAAGGAAATGGCTCATCTCCACAATTCCCTAAGCAATGTCCTCACTCACTCACCATGGGTCCTGGCTTTCACTACTTCTTGCGCCTAGGAATCCTACCTCGTCTGAGATGACCTTGTGTTTCTTGAAAGGAGCTCAGCTGGCCAGATAGAACCCCATACTTCTTCTGAATCCTTATCCAATTCCTGATTTCCATTCTAGGCAGGAAACAGAATTGTTCACCTTTGTTAGTGAAAGAGATCAGGCTACTTGCTGATCTTCTTGTTTCAGAAGTCCAAAAAAGCACACTGGACTTGAACACACAAGTCCAACCCTGGAAATAAAACCCCAAACCCAAGAGTTGCTCAGAACCATTTGTTTTTAACTTGCTTTTAATTAAGTTCCGTCCAAATTTAGGGAAGCACATCAGTGTAGCTACTGTAGTCCAGGACTCCATGATGGTCTGATCTGACAGGCATCCATCCTGTTTGGGGAGAGCAGTTTGTCCTGGATTGCTGGGGACTTTGCTAGACTTCCCAACCACTGAAAGTCCCACATTCCCCAAACTCCCTCAGCTCTGGGAAAACTGGCATAGTCACATCATTTTAACAGCCAACAGTCCAGAATCTTCTGGAACCTTTCTTAAGATCTAACAAATCTTATTTAGAGCAATCACCTGTTAGTATCTTTCCTATGAGTTCTCAGCAAACTTCTAAATGATGGGGATCAACAGGTATATTCATTTCCTAGGGCTGCCATAGCAAATGACCACAGATTGGGTGGCTTAAAGCAAACAGAAATGTACTCTCTCATAGTTCTGGAGGCCAGAGTTTGAAATGAAGGTGTCAGTAGGGTCACTTCCCTTCCAAAGCAATCCTTGACGTCCCCAGGCACACAGCAGCATAACTCCAGTGGCTGCATCTGTCTGCACAGGGCCATCTTCTTGGTGTGGCTATGTCTTTCTGTGTCTCTCCTCACCTCATAAAGACACCAGTCATATTGGATTTCGGGCCCATCCTGATCCAGTAAGACCTCATTCTAACTGATTACACCAGTAAAGACCCTATTTCCAAATAAGATCACATTCACAAATACCAGGGATTAGGACTTCAGCATCTCTTTAAGGAACACAATTTAACTCATAAGAGTGGGTCAAACCCGCTTTCACGATTCCAGTGATTCTCAACTCTGAACACACATGAGAATCATGGAGGGAGGGTGATAAAAAAGAAAAAAGGGGGCACCTGGGTGGCTCAGTTTGGTAAGCATCCGACTCTTGATTTCAGCTCAGGTCATGATCTTAGGGTCGTGAGATCGAACACCATGCTGAGCTGAGCAATGGGCATGGAGCCTGCTTAAGATTTTCTTTCTCCCCCCTCCCTCTGCCCCTTCCCACCCCACCTCTCGAAGAAGAAGAAGGAGGAGGAGGAGGAGGAGGAGGAGGAAGAGAAGAAAAGAGGAAAGAAAACAATGCCCCTTCCCTTCTCTCCACAACAATAAATTAAATTCAAATATCTGGAGGAAGCCTGGGCATCCCCAGGTCATTCCGATATGTGGCCTCTGTCAATGGTCCTTCACACCCTTAGGGAATGGTGTATGTGGCTAAACACAAGAACTACTCAAAATGACTTTAGCTATGATTTCTTTTCTCCAAAATATGGCCCTTCCAAACCAGCCTAATTTTAAGAGGTAACTCAAACTTGTGGTTCTCTCCATAGATTTTGAATTGACAGTAAAAATGCGTATTTTAATAACAGTGAGAAAGCTCTCAACAATTTATTTTACCCAAAAGAAACAGTACCTGGCAATGCAATCTCTAAAGTCAACATTTCTTTAATATAAAGTTAATTTTGATATATATTTGACTGTTTTCACTGACCTGAAACTTGTCTTACAGCCAAAGATTTTCATGTTGTTCATTCCAGGAATACTAATAAATATTCCAAACTGGAGAAAACTGTGACCTTTTCAAGATGAGTATCAACTAAGAATATGAAATTTTTCACAAATTATTTGGGGGGGGAAATTCTTGGTTCAGATACGTGGGCTTTTTTCTCCTGTGCTTTCTCATTGCTCTGTGTTTCTCTCTCAGCTTAACCTGGAGTTAGGAAGAGATTTCTTGCTATTTCCCTCCCCACTCTCAACATCAGGTTTTGCTCTTTTTTTAATTTATATTTTTCCAGAAACAGCATTTTCTGAGGAAGATTCATGCTGAGACAACCGGCAGTGGGCCTCTGAGATCCTACCGCACACTAGATGAGCCAAGCGGACCACGCTGGAAGGAACCGAGGTGGTCCTTAGAGCAAGGCAGAGAGATCCTCTGCCCCCCCCCCCCCACCTTCCTGCCTTCCCTGGGGCTCTGAGCATCCTCACGCCCACAGCGCATTCATCATACGGCACTTTTCTTTCCTGCCAGGTCTGTAAGGGGAAAGATTCACTTCTCCTTCCCAAGGTGTCAACGTTCATTGTTATTGATGCCCACAAGCCTGCAATTATTTGATGAAGCTAATGGGTAGAAGCACTTAAAGAGCTACGCTTTCTGGTTCCATTGTCATCTCCACGTAAAACAAACCAGATCCAACACAGACTGACAGGCTTTCAGCCTATTATTATTTGGGGCTTATTTAAATCGCAGGTTTGATTAAGTTTCTAATTTAGCCATTGCACTTAGCACGTACTCCTTTTCTTTAAAACTAACTCCAAGAGAGACATTTACAAAATTCCTATCTCTGAGCTGTCAGAGGAGAAAAATGTCAAGTGGCCTGGGTGGGCTAGAGGGAGGGGTTGGAAGTGTACTTAGAAGAGTAAACTTAAATACAAATGGAATTTCCCAACTACTTTTTACCACTTTGTCAACAGATACAGCATAGGTATTCATCCTTGTTTTAACTCCCCTATTAATCCTGCCACAGCACTGGAAAAAGAGTGGGGTGAAAAGCAGTCTCCCTATCATCCCTCCTCCCTTTCTTATCCCGGCCGGATCAGATAACCCTTAACAAAGCATGAAGTTATTACATTAAATTTTAATATTTCGGTTCAGGAGCAAGAATGCCACTTCAGATGTCCTTCTTTGAAAAGAATAGTTATCACCCGAGAGGTCAGCAACATTGCTCTGAGACAGGTTAGTTTTGTTTTAGACCACTCAACATGGGCACTATGTTAGCATAAGCACTAACTAATGTCACACTTAGACAAATATTTTACTGCTGCAAACATGAAAGCAGCTTGCAAGAAAATTAAATCTAACATGCGTAGGGTATGTCGTGAATCTGTTTATTCATCTATTCAAATGATAGTTACTGAGCACTGACCCAGGGCCAAACCCTGTACTGAGTACTGGGAATGCAGAGACACAGTCTCAGGGATGAGCTGGGAAGATGGGTGTGCAACCAATAAGTTACAAGACACTCTGAGAAGTTCTGCAAGAAAACTGGTGTCATCTCCCCAGCACACCGCCTACACAGTGTACAGGTTACCTCACATACGACCCTAGCATATAATACAGAAAAATTACCAGGCACAGCAAAAATGGTTGCCTGGGAGAGTATCACTCCTTACTGAAACCAGACTTGGCAAAGGGCTCAGGAAGACCACAGGGAGGGGAGAGGAGCATGGACAGGGCATAGATTCAGGACAAGGGGCACACAGAGTCATTGACAAAACTCTCTGCCACTTCTTGGTTATGCCTGGGAAGAGAGGCAGGCCCACCTTTAGAGGCAGACTACTCCCCAACACAGAGACTTAGTTAAAAGAGACCAGGCTAGGGGGCGCCTGGGTGGCTCAGTCGGTTAAGTGGTTAAGCGTCTACCTTCGGTTCGGGTCATGGGGGAGCTTCATGCTCCCTGCTCAGCGGGGAGTCTGCTTCTCTCTCCCTCTGTCCCTCCCACCCCTCGTACTCTCTCTCTCTCTCTTTCTCAAGTAAATAAATAAAACCTTTCTAAATATTTTAAAATAAAATAAAATAAACCAGACTACATGCATCTCCCGGTTGGGGGGAGGGGGGAGAAACTCCAGTCAAACACTACATGCAAATCAAGCTAGAATCTGGCATAATTTCCCCAAAACATGTGGCCAGAGGAGAACAAATGTAACTGTCCCCATGTCATTTGGGACTGATTGTTCCATGACTCTAACTCTCCAGACTCCCACTTCAGTAGGGAGAGTGCTTGGACATCAGCAGCAGAAAAGCCAACTTTTTGGAGGTTCAAACAGAGGGATTTATTTGCCTTCCATTACAGAGAGTCCAGGTAGGCAGGCCAGGGTGGATGCAGCACCTCCACAATGCTGCCAGGGATGCTGGATCTTTCTGTTTTCTAAGCTTCTTGACTTTCATCTTCCTGCCTATCCCTCCATGGTTGCCAGCAAGAGGCTCCCCATCCATCCCTGGCCTCGGGTTCACATTCAAGATGCGAAGTAGTCCACAGAGATGAGAGAGAATAAAGCAGCGTCTCAAAAACAAGCAGAGACCAAAGGGGGTATCCCCAGCACAGATACTCAGCCTCCCAGACTCCCAAACATTCAGCAACTAAATTCCTAGCCACACTTTCCTGACAACACCCAGTATCCCACAATAAATGTGTTTCCTTCTCTTTTGTCTTGTTGATACTAGCTCAAGCTCATTTCTCTTACTTGCAAAATTAAAAAAGAAAAAGTCCAGTCTAATGCATTTATGAGGACAGGTTCACCTGTTAAATCAGAGATACCTCAGAGGTTAACTTCATGTTGGAGGCCCATTGCCAAGTATTTATACGTAAATCTACGTACTGATGGCTTAAGCGGCTATTTATTGAGCACATGCTACACTGCAGGCTCTGTTTGGGGCATTTTACTTTCATTCTTGTCATCCTCACTCAGTCTTGACAAGTAAATGGTCCTAGTACATAAAGACATTGACCATCAGAGAAGTAACTTTCCTGAGACTGTGCAGCTAGTAATGATCCAAAACTGGACCAGTCTGACTCCAGAGCTCAGTCTACTCTGCTAAGTTTCTTTCCAGGTGTGATCTGAGAGTTATCTGTATTAAATTCACATGGGGTATTGCTAAAATTTCCAGTTCCTGAGTCCTTTCTCAGACAGACTCAATTAGACTCTCTGGGGTTGCAACTAAAGGTTACAGGTCAGGAATTTGCAGTTTAAACAAGTTGCTTGGGTAATTCTTCCCCAGGCTGTTGGTTGGAAACCTCAGGAGTTTCCTGGGTGAAATCTGAAACTAGCCCATGTCCACAGAAGGCAAAGCTGGGCAGGTGGGGGGGGGGTGTTAATGAGCAAGGGAACTTACTAACGAGGCTCTCTTGGCCGCTGCAAGACGAGTGGATCTCTGCACCTGTCCATCAGAATCATGAGAGTTTATACCGAGTCCTTAATGAGGCTCAGGGACATGTAACTTCCAGATGGTTTCGATACCACCTTACTCTCTCAAGGTTGTGTCCTTGAAATGGCTCCAGCTGTGAGAATGGTAGGTGGAACAAACAAACCAAGGACAGGGGAGGGGGTGAGGAGCCTCCCATTGCCCAGGTCTGAGTCACAGGTCAACTGGAGGTCATGTTCTCTGATGTCCTCCAGCAACACATGCTAAAGCCTGAAAGGCGCGGCCTATCTTCTTAGAGGCTCTCCTGGGGTTAGTGCCTGCCCGCATTTTTCACTGGTCAGTAGTATCATAAGGACAAATAAAAATTAAAAATAAGCTTAATTCTCCCTGTGGAAATAATAGAGGAGACTTCTCCCACCTCCTTTTTATTTGTTTTAGAAAACTTAAAATTATAAGTACTTTCTCCTCTTTGAAATGTGCAAAATCGGGGCACCCGGGTGGCTCAGTCATTAAGCATCTGCCTTCTGGCTCAGGTCATGATCCCGGGGTCCTGGGATCAAGCCCCGCATCAGGCTCCCTGCTCCACGGGAAGCCTGCTTCTCCCTCTCCCACTCCCCCTGCTTCTGTTCCCTCTCTCTCTCTCTCTCTCTGTCAAATAAATAAATAAAATCTTAAAAAAAAAAAAAGAAATGTGCAAAATCCTTTTGAAAACCAGATACGCCTCTTGTCAGCTTTGGGACTCAGGAATGTCTTCCTCCCGGACTTGGGAGCCATCTCTTTGAAAGGTAACTATCTAGGGAAATAGCACCCCATCCCCCAGTTTCTGTGGGAAGGTACATAAAGGAGCCTAACTTCCCTGGGTGCCTTGCTCCAGTTTTCAAAAACTACTTCCTGTCATAAAGATAGGAGGTTTGTTTTCCTCGGAATAAAGCCAAAAGCTAACACAGATGGTCACCGCAATCACCAGGTAAAGTTAGGAAGAACTATGTGTGACAAATGGCACCATCAGTTCCTCCTGCTTCAGGACTAGTTATTGTTCATCTTGAAACATGTATATGTTGGGTTGTATCTGCTTAGGCAAATCAAGGAGTGAGATTCCTTTCTGTATCCGAAGTCTCTTAACAACCACCAGTGATGTGTCTCACATTCTAAGTCAATGCTTATTTGCTAATAAAACTCTTTCCTTTCTCTACTAGTTTTGTGGAGAGGATTTCTGGGTTGGGAGATAATTTGGTTTTTAATTTTATTTCCCCAACAGTAGCAATGTTCCTACTTTGCAAGATGAACTTTGAAAAGAAAAATTTTTTAATTCCTCCTAAAACAGCTCAGTAGAAAAGATCCCTGAGAAAATGGTATTATTCACAGCCACATCAGGCAGAGCGATCACAAGCTAAAGCAGAAGAGGCGCGTATCACAGGCCTCACCTCGCATTTGCCACACGTCTGCCCTTCCATTGTAGAGAAATCCTCCCCCAAAGAACCGCCTCAGTGTCTTCATCTGTGAACTGGGATGCCGTAACAACAAAACCACACGGCAGCTGAAGACACTTCCTCACAGAAGCTTCCTGAGAAAGTGATTATCCACGAAAAGTTCAAGTTAAAATGATTCTGGAAACCACACTGGCAAAAGCTCATTTCAGGAAATAACATACAATAGAAATGAGATAATCGAGTCTAGAAAGGTTAAAACTGACAATTTCCACCCACAACATCCTCTCCCGCAAAGCCCCTGGGGCAGACTTTCCCCTGAAAGCAGAAGACGCCTGCCCTCCCGGTGTCAGCTCAGAGGGCAGGTCAGGGCTGGTAAACCCACCCCACGGGGGACTGAAGGCAGGCTGAATCAGAAGACACAAATGTTCCCTGGGGCAAAGAAGTCAGTTCCCTTGGGGATGGAAATGCTTATTTCTTCTGGAATTACAGAAAGATTTCTTCCTTCTGCCATTTTTAGGGTTTTCATCTGCCAGGCCACATAAAGGAAAAGTTATCTGAAGGAACTGAGACAGGAATGCCAAGAAGAAACTGGGTTTGTTTTTTTTTTTTTTTTTTGGTTTGGGGTTGTGTTTTTGTTGTTTTTTTATCGTTTAGTCATTTTGTTTCAATTATTTCCCTCACATTAAATGAAAAACTGTTTAAACCTGAAAGCATATGAGGAAGGAAGGAAGGAAGGAAACAGCACCAACTTCATTTTTCATTTAAAATTACCTGCAGCCAAAGCAATGCATGAATTCCATGTTTCTTAATGCTTTCTATTAAATATATAAAAGACATAACAATAATCAAAATCTTCTTTCTAGAAATCCTGAGTTTGCATTTTCACTCACTGGTGAACCAGGTAAAGCATAAATGCTGAAGGAAAACTTACTCTATGATGTTAAACTTGGGAACGGATGGCTTGCCTGGGGAATTCTCCCAAATCCTTCCCTCATTTCTAATTTAACTGTAGGGTCTGGGTCTTTGTCACTGAGTGTAAGGCTGACAGCTCACCTTAGATTTCAATTTAGATGAATGTGCTTCTGTCCTTGGAAGTGTCCAGCTCCAGCCTCATGTACTGTTCCTTCACACTCTAAAGAGAGCAGCAAAATCAAACTGTGCATCCCCCTCTCAGGACGTCAATAATGGGACCACTTGGACATTTGGAATCTAATTGCAAACTTCAGTCAGACGCCAATAAAATTCATTATCCACTAGATAGAGAAATAAAGGACTTGTTACACACAACTCCTTTGGCTGAGTTCACTATGGCTGCCCCCATTACCTGGAGTGAGAAATTACATATGAGAGGGGTCAAGATTAGCAATCCTGCCTGGGTCGTGAGAAGGCTTTTCTTCATACCGAATGCATGGTCCACCTCCACTCTGGGAAGGTAATGCAAACACTAAGTCAAGTTAAACCGCCGACTGTCACACATCAGCTCTTGTCTACACTAATGCAAGTGTGGTCCCGGTGAAGGGATGGCTGCTTGGAAGGGCATGGGGACAAATTGTCTTCAGTATTCCCTATCTATCTTACCCCCACCTCCCCGCGACTACCTCCAGGATCCACTCCCCAAAACAGGTCTCCAAACCAACTGGTTATTGGTATGGTGTGGAGGGCATTCTAGGACAAGACACAGGACATAAGACAAGGCTGAAATAACAAGTCCATGTGTAGACACTCTAGTTATCTGCCACAAATGATAAAAACTGTTTCCTCTCTGCTGGGTAGAGCTGTGATGCTAGCTTTAAATTCTTTCATCATGCATTATCTCTGGATCTCTAATGTTCAGGGCTTAGAGATTTGTTTTGCTTTCCATTTGAAATACAAAGAGGCTCTGTTGGCTGAAATAGTTATCTACTTCTGACATCCCATTTTCCCCTCTATTATCAGCCTCAAAAGGTGTGCATGGGTGTGACAAGCAGAAGAACAGCCATCAGAAGGTTTTGGAACCAAGCTTAGAGGGAGGTTGGGGAATGCAGGAGGCCAACTGGTCTCCATGTGGGAGTGAACTGGAGGAGGTGGTGCCCCTGAAAAGACACAAACTACAGCATGAGAACATTCCCCCCACTTACAAGGTGGGCGTTCGTGGTTCCTGCTGCGCTCTGAATCACAGTAAGAATGATGTTGAGACAGTGGTCCTCTTAAGTGCTAACAGCCAGCTCCATGTGGCTCCCAATGGAAAATGAGGTGGAAAAAGGATGAGGGGGCACACTCGATTAGCTGCCTAAACAATATCTATTCCTCCTTCTTGCTAATAAAATTTTAGTTTTGATTGAGATGAAAATATATCCATCTCAGGGAATGAATTTTGAGTGGTGTAGATCCATCCTGACCACCCCCACTGCCCACCTAACCAGACATTCGTGCAGTAAAGCCATGTGACCCAGTCCTTGTCATGACCTGCCAAGGGAAGTCAGGCAGGAGCCTTGGAGAGAAGCTTTACTTTCCTAATACAAGAGAAAGATCTGTTTGGCACTATGTTTTCCTTCTCCTTTTTCTTCCTGCCGTGAACACAGATGTGATGTCAGGAGCTGGGACATCTTGCTGCCATGGGGAAAAAAAAAAAAAAAAGGCCCAAGAGAATCAGAGATGCCAGTACAACAAGGAGAAACTTAGTCTGACTCCATATTGCTTTTATTTCCCTTGCTGCTGTGACCTGTAACTTAGGAACTTCTGCTTAGCCCCGCACATAGGCATGTTACAGCTAAGATTTGCAAAAACCGCTTTTTACCCCAAATCTACCTCATCCGAGGAGATAAGGAAATATGTACAGAAATAACCATGCTACGTTTAAGATTTACAGGAACAACATGACCAGATTCCTGTACACAAAGATCAACAGACGAAGGACAAAGAAGTTATATGACCTTCCTTGGATGTCTACAGATGTCAGTCACCTTTTGACTCCAACGCCTTCCCACTTCCCCTCTTCCTAACATAAAATAGAGGGTCAAATCTTATGCTGGTGAAGCAGAAGAACGAGGTTCTTGTCTCACAGAGTCAAGGAATGAATCTCACAGACAATGGAGAGTGAGTAAAGTGATAAGAGTTTTATTAAGTGAGGATACAGAGAAAGCTCTCAGGGGTGAGAGGGGTCCCGCCAGGGCTGCTGCTGAGGGCTTTTAGGGTTGGTCTTTTATTGAAAGCTAACCAAGGAACTGAAATCCTTTTAACATCTCTCCTGATAGCACCACTGAGTAAGGACTACTGATACACCTTTAATGGCTTACTTACTTTTTAGGTTCTGGTAATTCTTTGTTGGTCACAAGTGACTGTTAAAACAAGACCCCACCTCTGACACCTAAGGCAGGGTGGTCGAGTTTGTTCCCTTATCTCTGGTTTCCTTACATCTCTGCATGTGAGGGATTTCTGTGAGCCTGAGCCCACAGCCCCCTATCTATCTCTCTCTACCTAGCCCCACCTATCCCTTACTCACTAGGAGAGATGGTTCTTTGGGACTGGACTTTCCAAATAAAGTCTCCTTCCTTACCCCAGCATCTTGCCTCTCAACTTATTGGGCTGTCCTGTGACCAGCAGAATGAGCTTGGACTCAGTTATACCAGGTCTAATATCACTGAGCCACTGGACTAATAATGCCAGCTTATTACATGAGAAAAATAAGCCTGTAGTTGGGGTTTCTGTTGTTCACAGAAGAAATCAGACCTGTGTTAATTCAAATATGTGCTTACCTTCTATTGCTTTGATAGAAGAATTTAGAATGAGGAGGTTTCTCTTGAACAACAATAGTGCTTAAAATGTCTTTGTGTTTATTTGGGATTCCCTTTATCATCCATTATTCATTCAGCTTCACCATTCATATGTACACCAAGTCCCTCAAACTCTGTCCTGGTGAAGGACCAGCCCATACAGAGATGACAACAGTGCTTCACACTCACTGCTCAGAACTGTCTTAGTCAAGACAAAGAAAATCGGCTTGGTTCATCTGCCTAGGTCTGCTCTTGGCACACAGACAGGAAAGGTTTTCACAGGCAGTTAACACCATGCTGTGGTGAGAGGTTCAGATACAAAAAGGAAAAATTACTCCCAGTAAAAATAAAGATTCAAAGACCTGCCCATAAGGAGAAGTTGGATCTTGAAATCATGGTGCCACCAGGAGAAAGTCTGTGCAGGAGTATTCTCTCATAGAGGGAAGAAAACTTTGCCTAACTGAATGAAAGCCTGATCTCTTCCAACAATGGACCAACTCCAGGAAAGAAATTCAGACACCCAGGACCCAGTGATCATCTATAGGCAAACAAATTGTTCACCTGATTACAGATGGTTTTGCATCAACCATAGACGACTATCAACCATCAGGTGGCCACACAAACTCGGGGTCTCTCTAACAGAGGTACCAGAAGAGTGAAGCACTGTGTGCTCTGAAAAACACTACTAGTGTATAAGTGCTCAGCAGATAATTTGTTTCATGAATGAACATCTTCTGACTTTGAAGGAAAAGAAGACCCCTAGCATCTGCAAAGCCATCCTGACCATATTCAGGTGTATGCAGAAGAAACATATGAAACATATGAGCATGGGGAAATGACCATTCACACAGACCACGGTGGGATGTCGGGGTTTCTGATGAACACCCCAACAGAGGGCTGAAGGGAAGCCCACCTGCTTTATACATCCAAGTCTCTGGGGCCAAATGGCTTACATGCAGCTTTCTCAGAGAACTGCCTTCTGGGAGCACCAAACCACTGCCAGTCATCTTTAGATGCCTCATAAGATCTGAGTGGATAAAATCATTCATATTAAAAAAGAAAGTGTTCTTTTAAAAATAATTCATATTCATATTCATAAAAAGAGAGAAAGCGATTATGAATGCTCCAGAATTGATGGGTAAGCTTGATCGGTGAGATGAGAAGTAAGATTCTGTCACTGGGGAAGCTGACAGCAACAAAGTGCACTAATATTTATTGAGTGTTTACTGTGAGTGCACAGTACTCTGTGCTTCACAGAGACTAATTCACTCAAGCCTCAAAATGACACTGTGTGGCAATTACTATTATTGCTCCTCATTGTACAATTCAGGAAATGGAGACTTGGCAAGGCTAAGGACTTTCCTAAGATCACACAATTAGTTGTGAAGGGGTGGGGTCTAGTTTGAACACAGACAGTCTAATTCCAGAACCCGCTCTACAAGCCTGAAAATTATCCCTATTTTCCTACTAAATGCTTGGGCTTATCTAAGGCTCCCTGCAGGTTAATGTCTAGTTGCGCAACCTGGCCAGAGAGTGCCACCGGGCTGTGCCCTGTGTGCAGGACAGAGAAGGGACCTCATTAAGCAGCCAAGAGACCATCTAACGAGAGGGCTGCTCAGGGCACCACTGCTCTTTCTGCCTCTCTATTCTTCCTTTCTCCCCAGTTTGCACCATGTACCTTCTAATACTGCTGTCTAAGGAAGCACATTCATTCTACCACCTGTGCTTTCCTTGTTGTTTAGATTCATCAGGAACTCTTCTGTGGCTTCCTGTCACCAAGTTATTACATACCGAGACAACAGGTCATTCACAGTCGAAATGATCTTGTTTGCCATTTGTTGCCTTGTTTTTGTCTCTTCCCAATGGAATGTTAAATTCTGTGAGAGCAAGGATCATTTCTGTCCTGGCCTAACACAGTGCTTGACGCACAATTGCTGCTTAATATGTATTTGGTGGATGAATGAATGAATGAATGAATGAACAAAGGAATCACAGAAGACAGAGAAGGTGTGTACTATACTATGTCTACCAATTCAGGGTCACACACATAGTGGAAATTTTTTCTTCTTTATCATTGTAATCATCATAAAAAGAGTTATAGATGAAGTTGCCTATTAAGTGCCAACACTATTGGACATTTGATAAACGTGATCTCGTCTAAACCTCAGAAGCCACACCGCAGACCATTCATTCCTGCCTTACAGACGAGGAAACAGAGGCTTAGAGAAGGTAAGTTATTTGCCAAACGTTTCCAATTGCCCTTGGGATGGTGTTTAAATTTCCTAATAAGTTTATAAGTCCAACCTCATCTTTTTTCTTGGCTCAGTCTCCAATCCGACGCTGGATTCTCTATCAGTTAGAAAAGTGCTTTTAGTAGCTTAAACAGAATTTATTGTTTTTTCCCTAAGAAGTAGTTGAGAAATTCAGGGCCACTACAATGGCTTTATGACGTCAGCACGAACCCAAGGTCCTTCTAGTTTTGCTCTCCACACTGTTCTCGTACACTGTGTTGCTTGTGGTCACAAAATGGCAGCCATTCCTGTAAGCATCCTATCAGCACTCAAAGCCAGGAGGAGGAAGAAGGGCGAAATCTGTCCAGCCAAGTTTCCCTCCTGAATCATGAGAAACAAAACTTCCCCGGAATCCTTCTAGCAAACCATGCTAATATCTCAGTGTCCAGAGCTGTATCACATGGCCATCATTAACTACAAGAGCCCCTCCACGGGGCACCTGGCTAGCTCAGTCCATAGGGCATGAGACTCTTGATCTCAGGGTGGTGAGTTCAAGCCCCACACTGGGTGTAGAGCTTACTTGAGAGAGAGAGAGGCAGAGAGACAGAGAGGCCTCCATGATGGAAGGTGGGAAGGAAAAAAGAAGATAGAAATGGTTCTCAGGTCTGTCAACCGGCAATGTCTGCCACTCAATCCTCCAGAGCTACTTTCAGATGGACAACATGTCAATGCTCATTCTTATGTCCAGATCCTTGTACCTGTTCTCCCTTCAGCTAAATGTAAAAGTTTCCTCTTCTTTGAAATCTTCCCTGTCTTGGACACCTCCCACCACCAAGAGTAGGTAACAGCCCTCTTGCTTGTTCTCTTAGCATCTGGGACTTAACTGACTGTTTCCTTGTCTGTTTTCTCCACTGGACCGAAGTCTCTGAAGGTGGGGCCATATCTTCACTATGTCCCTGGCATTGATCACAATGTCTGGCGCAATAAGCCTTTATTGAATGAATGAAGCAACAAAGCAAAGAATCAAACTCAGACTGATCGAATTCCGAAGTCCATCCTCCATTCTCTATATAGCACTGACTTCTGGAAGTAAAAAAATATTTTTAAAAATCCATAGAAAATGATCCAACCTCCCCTCAGAGACACCTCAGAGTTCTATTGTCGTCATCATCATCATCATCCTCATCACATTTTTCGCTTGCTCTCTAATTAGGGACCCAGAAACATCTAGAGTCACCAGAATCTCAGCAGGAAGAAAACAGCCTGAAAAATAGCCAAAGAGGGTGCCCAGTCCCTAGTCTCCATGAAAACTGAAAGCTAAGTATACTAAGGAAAATATTTCAGAATAAGCAGGATGCTCTGGCTACTTAATTGTGGCTCCAGCACTAAATGGTGTTTGCTTTTCACTTTTCCATATGTGTTTAGTATTTACAGACCATAGCACATATTCTGTGATTTTTCTTAAAAAATTTGAGATCGAAATGTATTGTGATGGTTCTAAGGTAATTGTTTATTCAGATACCAACCACAGCTTTCAAGCAGACAAGGTCCCTGAGAGATGGCAGAGAAAAATGTTATGCTTAACCTGGGCAGTATTGCTAGAAATAAAGAAACTTCTTGTTGTCTGCCAACTAGATGCCATTCCTCCACCTACTCCCTCTGGACCCCTGTGAGAAACAAACCATCAATATCACTGTTCTGGCCCCCACAGTCACAGAAATAATTATCTTCACCTGGGAATACAGTCTGTTTTCCTTGGCGTTTTAATTTGGTCAAAATAGGCTTCCTCTCCCCTTTTTTTCATACTTCCTCTCCCCAGCCCACATGTTTTGGCATATTTTTAATGAAAAGTAATCTTAAATATTTGGTGATTTAAAACATGTACCCAAATATACCATGATATGCCTCCTTTTAAAAGGTGAAGCCCAGGGGAACCTGGGTGGCTCAGTTGGTTAAGCAGCCAACTCTGGACTTCGGATCAGGTCATGATCTCAGGGTCATGGGATTGAGCCCCAGTCAGGTTCCGTGCTCAGCAGAGAATCGGCTTGGGATTCTCTCTCTTTCCCTCTCCCTCTGCCCCTCCCCCCACTCGCACCCCCCCATAAATAAATAAATCTAAAAAAAAAAATAAAGGTGAAACCCAATTCCCTTTGAACGTGAGCTACACCTATGACTCACTTCTGACAAACAGAATAAAATGGCAATGATGGCGTCGGACTGAGAGACTCAATCATAAAAGACCCAGCAATTTCCAATCTCTTCCTCCTCCTCCTCCTTCTTGTTCCTCTTCTTCTCTCTCTCACTCTCTTTCTCTCATCACTCACTCTGAGAGAAGTGTCCAGGAGGACACTCAAGACACCCTATGAAGAGACCCACATGAGGAGGAACTGAGCCTCCTACCGACAAGAACCATGTAAGTGAGCTCAGAGGCACATCTTCCAGCCTCAGTTGGGGCTCAGGGCACTGCAGCCTCGTGAGGGACCCTACGCCAGAACCATCCAACCAAACTGCTCCCAAATTTATGATCACAGAAATTGTGAGACAACAAATGTTTGTTGTTTTAAGCCACTAATTTGGGAAATAACATAATGCACAGGAATAGATTAACTAATACAGCTACCTTAAAGAAATATTTTGTGCAGTTAAACTATCACCAATACCTCATCCTCCTAACATGGTTTCCATCTTTGGATATTATTTTCCAAGTGGAAATGCTTTATATAATTGTTATCATAATGCAAATACAATTCTGATTTCTGTATTTTCTCGTGTTTTATCATAAATGCTTCCCTTGTTGTTAACAATGTCTTCATAGTTAACATTTAAAATGTTTGAAGACTATTTTACCATAATTTATTAAACCATTTCCATAAATCGCATGTTTTGGTGGTTTCCAGTATTTTTCTTCCAGAGATTTTACTGCAGTGAATATCTTTGAATATATAGCTTCTTGCTTGTGTTGATCTATTTGGTTAGAATAAACATTCTATATTTGATTTATTGATAGAGTATAAACATCTTTGTGGCTTTCATTACATATTGTCATATTGACTTTTACAAAAGAATATATCAATTCATCACCAATGAATAAGTGTATTAGCTATACTAACTACATGATTGTATTATAATCTTTCAAAGTTTCCCCAGAGATACAAAATTGCATCTGAAGTTTGCTTTCATTTGAATTTCTTTGATCCTAATGTGCTTGTGTGGTTTTTTTATGTGTTTAATTACTATTTGTTTCCCCTCTTGTTAATTATCTTTTCCTGTACTTTATGCTTATTCTAATTTTAATGTACTTTTTCTCATAAATTTACATGAAAAATTATAGATTAGGAATATTAACCTTTGTAATCTTTCATTAAAATGTTTTCTCCAGCCAGTTGCCCATTTTTATTAGTTTACTTTTTCATTATACAAAAATCCATAAATATATCAATATGTTTATGTGATTTCTTCTATTGCCTTCTATGGCTGCAGAGCTAAGAGAGCTCACATTCCTCCTCTGATATGAACTACTATTTTCTTCTAGTTTCTCTAAAATTTATGAAGAGATGTTTTGTTTTGCTTGTTTGTTGTATTTACCTCAAATCTATCTGGTTTGTTTTGGTGTATACTGTAAAATGCAGGGTATTTTTTTTTAAGGTTTTATTTATTTGAGAGAGAGCAAGCTCAAGTGTGCACGAGCAGTGGGGAAGGGCAGAGGGAGAGGGAGAAGCAGACTCCCTCCTCATCAGGGAGCCCAATATGGGGCTCAAACCCAGGACCCTGGGATCATGACCTGAGCCAAAGGCAGATGCTTAACCAACTGAGCCACCAGGTGCCCTAGAATGCAGAGTATTTTTTTTTTTAACTGTTCTTCCACTTACTCATTTTTTATTAAGAAGAGTTTAGAGTAGGTTGGCTTTAAAATTTTTACAATATTTCTAGGGCTCCCTGGAGATCACTGAAGTGTCCCACCAAAATGGTAAGGAGTGACAAACCTGGGACCCAAGCTAGATACCTACTGATAGAGAAACAAATGCTTTTGAAGAACTGGGCTCCTCCCCAGCCCAGGTGCTGATCATGATTAGCTCAAACCAAATATTTCCGTTTTCTGATCATTTTAGGCTTGGGCTTATCTCACCATGTTGACCAGTGATATGTGAGGGGGAAATCCCTTGGGGGCCTCTAGGAATAGTTTTTCTCACTGAACAAGAAGAAGAAAAGTCCACAGGAAGAGAGATCCCTCTTGTGCCATCAAAGTTGCCACCTGCCTATAATGCCTGGAAGCTGGCAGGCCCCTTGCAAGCATGAGAGGGTAAGTCAGAGCACAAATGCTGGAGATGACAGAGCAAATGGCAAGACATGGGTCCTAGATGATGTTGTTGAGTCACAGAATGAATCGAATCGACTCTAGAACTGCCCTACCTAAGAACATGTGTGTGAGAATATATATTCCTATTTGGAGACACTTTTAGGTGCTTTTTCTGTTATTCTCAGCTGAAGGTATCCTAAATTTAGAACCTCTGATATATTTCCCCTTGCACATTTATTTCTCTCATACCATTTAGAAATTATGTTACAGGCTTACAAACTGGATTCCTGAATCGTGAAGGAGGTCAAAAGCCAGCACCTCTAGGAGAGGCCACTCTGGGAACCTCCCTGTTGGCAGGAACATCAGTCTTCTCTGCCCCTTAAGCGTGTGAACTGTTTCTCTCCCATATTCCAAATGCTTTTATGGTCAGAGCTCTTTTCTCATTTACAAATATAAAACCCTAAGTATTTACAGCCTCCAAGAAGATGAGTTGCAGTGAATGACAAGTACCATTTTCCACTGTCATTAAATGCAAATTTCTCAACACCTTTTTATCTGTAACAATACAATGAAAACTGAGCACTCTGCTGACACGAGCCCCAAACTGCCAGGTTCTATAAATCCCTCCACCAAGGGTTGGCCCTATTAACAACCCATTAACAACTGCAAATAAACAACCTGAGGTTAAAAGTTCAAATAAATCAGAGGGTTGGTCTACACCAGTGGTGTTCACATTGAGCTCCACAGAACCCTAGCAAACCCTCGGGACAGGTTAGGAGCCTTTGAGCGAGCAGAGCTCAGTTCTGGCCCTCTCTTCAAATGGCAAGTTGCTTTTCTCTGTATTACATATATATTGGTCTTGTACAGAACATTCCATTTAAAGAAAAGGTGCCTTTTTTTTTTTAAGTTTAAAACACTAGTCAACACTCTTAATGTTTGAAGTCTTCCAGATGTTTGCAGTCAGGCAAAATAATCAATTAGACCATTAAGGGAGAAACAGAAAGAGAGACATGAGATACCATCTATATCTTCTTGTTATTTTTCTTTTTCTTCTTGTTATTTTGAGTATAAGAACTTAATGAAAGATCAACATACACGTGTATTTTCCATATGAGAACTGAAAAAAGACGAGGCTTTCAGAATCGGATCCTTGCTCTGTATCTGGTCTTGACGGGTGTTGGAGGGGGATGGGCAGAAAGGGCGGGTGGGGGGGAGATGGGTTCTCAATATTCCATTATAATAGAATAACCTGACAACACAAATTACTGGCATAGCTTTAGCCATATTGGCACACACAGGCTATTTCTATTGATCCCTAAACTTAAAGAATCCATGACTTCATCCAAAGTATGCTTTTTAATAATTCACTTCATTTAAGGGCCCATTAAAATGTCAGAACTATCATAAAGCTTGTAAACACTTAGTTAGTTCTAATGTCTTCAAAACAATAATGCATTATTGATGGAACCTTGATTCACAATCACTTTCTTCCCATTTGACAAAGCCAACACAGCACATGCTTTCTCCACATCCCACCACACGTTCCTCCCTCTTCAGCAACAATGCTCTGTTCCTATGACACCCCTAGTTCTTCAAAAATGAATTCTTCGGAATCTTCTCTTGTTCCAAGCCAAGAAGACTGACTTACAGGCTGGTTTATTTCAATGAAGAAACTAGCATAAAGAAATGATGATCAAGTTGCCTGGATAAGCCACCAACCAGACCATGCAAAAGCAAGAGGGGGTTAGACAGTGAGAAATCCATTGCTAGCTGAAATATTTGCTTCTTTGCATGTAAAAGGCTTTCCCCTGTAGAAATCTCCAGGACAGTTTAAGCACGCAAGATTGATTTCCGGGCCTTTTCAGTGGGACATGAGCACAAAAAATAGTATTAGTTTGAGAGTCACTCAAATCAGAAAAGGGAAAAAAAATTCTCCAGAGTATGGGGCTTCTCCCTAAAAATAGAGTTGCCACATAAAATGCAGGATGCCCAGTTAAATTTGAAGTTCAGACAAACAATAAATAATTTTTAGGAAAAATGTGTCCCAGATATTGCATGGGACACACTTACACTAAAAATTTGTCCCTCATTTATCTGAAATTCAAACCTGACTTGGCATCTTGTATGTTTATTTGCTAAATCTGGCAACCCTACCTCTTAACACAAATCTTAATGCCTCACCTAAAACTAAAAATACTGATGGTACTAGCTCCACAGTCCCCAATCCAGGCTACACATTAGAATTATCTGTGGTTTCCCGAACCTACTCTTTTGAGCAGCTAAATCAGAATCACTGGAGTGTGGCCCAGACATTCTTTCAGGCTCCCTGGGGGTTCTAATGGGCAGCCAGGTTTCAGAACCTCTAAGCTAGAGGACTGGAATGACTCAATATAAAATATCAGAAAGGTATATCTGAGGCATATCAGGGATGTCCCAGGATCTACTGGCAGGGAAATATATGTATTTTTAAAGCATATTCAACATTTTAATATAACTTTATATTTGAAAAATAAAAACTACCAAAAAAAAAAAAAAAAATCAAGGCTAATGAATGATTTAGACCTGGAAGTCTAAAAGAGATAACGAAGCTTAGGTCCTGGAACCCCGGCAAGTCATTAATGGGCAGAGACCCTGGGATGGAGAACAACAGGCAGGAGTTAGTGGAGGTACAGGCGTCCTCTCTCCAGAGCTCAGGAAGGCAGACAAGAAGAAGCAGGACCTCAGGCCAAGAGTCCAGACAGAGTCACCAGCCAGGCACCAGCCGAGGTACAGCTGACCAAGGAACCCTGCCAATCACAGAACTTTTGGGGGCACTGATCCCAGCACCTGGCTGACACAGCGTTCACAGGTGATTCAGGAATGAGCACTTGGCTAGAATGGGGGACAGGGCTACAGACAAGGGCAACTGGTAAGGTCAGTCATGTGAGCGCAGTGCCAGCAAACCTGCACCTGCAGTGACCTGAAATGAGTTTAGCACTTGGAGGGCACAGCATTCAGTCCTGTGCCCCCCCTTTTTTTAAAGATTTTATTTTTAAATATCCTCTACATGCAACACAGAGCTCAAAGTCATAACCGTGAGATCAAGAGTCCCAGGCTCCACCGACTGAGCCAGCCACGTGCCCCAGTCCTGCGTACTTTGAACAACTGGGTTGTTGCCTTTCAACCTCAAAGTTCTCTTTTTAAAAACGGGGAGACTATCACCTTCTTTGCAGGGATGTGTAGGCAGCACCTTGAATCAGGAAATATATGCAAAAAGGATGGAATGTGATAGACAGGGATCCTCCCTGGAGCCCATCACTTTCCCAACACGGACCCTTGTCCTGCCACATCCCGGGCCTCCCCTACACCTCTCTGAGGCTCCTCTATGCTCTCACTCTTGTAAGTGACTTGTTTACAGGACAGTGGGGATCCAGAGCCTGTCCCAGGGTAGATGCTCAGTGAGAGCTTGCCTCTTTACTTGGACTAAGAAATCTCAATAGATGTTCCTCCTTCTAAAACATTTTTTCGTATTCCCAACACTGTATATTTTCATTTTTCTCTTCTATCTACATCAAGTTAAGCTTTGTATTTATTCCCTATGTGACTCTGGACACCTGATTTAACTTTTCAAAGTCTTGGCACAGCCATCCTTTAAAATGGGAGCATTAGTGTGAGCACTACTTTACAGATTTGTTGTGAGAATTAATTGAGATGATGTATGAAAACCTTTAGCCCAGTACCTGACACATCATAAGTACTTAAAACTGTTTAGTTATTACTAGAATGATCACCACTCAATTCGGCTATCGCTCCAGCAAAATTCTTGACTCAGACGTATACACTTCTGTGCCCACCACTAATCCAAGTACCCGAGACCTGTTTACACTAAACGCTACAGCCCCACAGTAGAGGCTGGGCATTCCCAAGTCACACACTGCCTCAGGAAGCATGAAAAATATCCCCCAGCTCTCACTGAATACACAATGATAAAACTTCTTCTGCATTTGCTATATCTCCCTCCATCTGCATATCCTAGGTCTATATTTTACTGAGATTTCCATTCTCCTAATAAAATAACCTCATGCTTTTATGATCTTCTCTATGCAAAAAGCCTTAAACCATCCCATCCCACCCCCCAAAGGCAGAAAAGTAAACCTTACGCCATATGGCACGGGAATTAAAGTCAGCATATTGTTGCATTGTATAATTCACCATCAGTATGAATGATCTCCCAGTGATAGGATGGTATTAACCCACTCTGGTATGCAATGGTTCATCATAGTGCCAAGTTCTCCTTCGCAGCCCGGGCGGCTGTCTTCCAAATGGAGCTCGCTGAATTTCGCTGCACAGACATGTTATGTTTCCAGCACTACTCCCCAACCCCACCAGCTGCCTCGAAGCTGCCTGTTTCAGCCATGCATGGCGCTTCTGGCTTTTACCAAAGAATGCTGCAACTCCAGATCCACAAGATCCCATCATAATTTATGGAGGTAATCAATCCATCCACCATTAAAGACGTTTGACCTTGTCACTCAAATTATACTAGAGAATTTTGATTCAGGGGCCTACCTTCCTAATTTGCTAATTTGAAAGTTTGAGGATGGTGAATGGGATTCATAAGAGACTGTGGAATTTCCTTCAGTTAAAGAGGAGGATGTGAATTTCCCTTCCTTTCAAGGAGGCAACTTAGTACTTAACATACATGTCAACATACAGTCAACACCTACCTAGGCAACCTTTATGTGTATGTGAAATACATCACATATGTCAGCCTACAAATATGTGCTTGTCACCTTGATGTCCCCAATCTTAACAGTCCATCTTAATATCCAAGTGAAATGACTCGAACAACTGCACTATAGAGAAAGAAACACAGCCCCTGACATCCAGGAGCTGGCCTGGCACACACAGCTAGGCCTGGGGGTTCTGCCAAACCTAAACAATTTTACGGAGCTTCACTATCAGCCAAGGCCACTCTCCAATCATGACGGAGCAAGACAAAAACAAGACCACTCCATATCTGTGAACATTGCCCAACCCACAACATTCAAAAACAGCACCCCACCGCCAACCCCGGTGGGGTAATATGGGTAGCTGAGGCTTCTTTGACAATCACACCTTCGGCCTCACTCTAGCCTGCCCTCTCTATAGTTAAGATGGCTCAGATACACAGACTCACCCCATCTCCTGACAGCCATCCATCAGAGCAAAGCCCCACTCCGTCAAGCCCTACCCCAAAATCACCGACACAAGCCTGAATCCTGTGCTTCCAAACACCTTCTCACTGCAATGCCACACGATCCAATGCGTAATAGCCTCAACTTGTTTAACCACGTGTGTGTTCCTGGTGGTCTTTAGCTAGAAGACGCCGACCCCACAAAATAGCAATACTTACCCTCCCTGCCTTTTCAAATGTCACCCTCCCCCGGTGTAGTTAAAGGGGGAGGTTTATCTAGCATCCACACGTGGCTCCATCTTGCTTCACAGCTGCTCTCTAGACCCTACCCGGCACTCTTAGCCCCACCTTAGGAGTTCTGGGACCACCATCTTTTACCCTCTTTCTGAAGAATACCATAAACATGGGGCGCCTGGGTGGCTCAGTCGTTAAGTGTCTGACTTCAGCTCAGGTCATGGTCCCAGGGTCCTGGGATCGAGCCCCGCATCGGGCTCCCTGCTCGGCGGGAGGCCTGTTTCTCCCTCTCGCACTCCCCCTGCTTGTGTTCCCTCTCTCGCTGTGTCTGTCTGTCAAATAAATAAATAAATAAAATCTTAAAAAAAAAAAAAAAAGAATACCATAAACACAAAACTGTGAACAGAGTATCTGTGAGAGGTTTTGTAAGTAATAGAGCGCAGCATAGAACATGCAACTTAAAACTGACTAATGAACATGCATGTACAAGTTTCTCAGGTTCTCTCTTCGAGCCTCCTTCCACATCCTCCCTCCTCCAGCCCACCACCTCTTAAGGAATTTCTACCCGGGTTCTCCTTGCTCCCCTACCTCCGTGGTACCAGTTTTGGTTATATGTGCTCTGTCCTTCCATCCATCTCGCCTGCTGTCCTCTACCTCCAAACCTCCCTCTCCAGCAACTTCTCCCATATTCCTTTCTTTTCTATTTGCAGGGACTCCAAACTCTCGGCTCAACCACAGAAAAGGAGTGCGGAGAGTGATCGTGGTGGTGGTAACTCTATCACGCATGTCAGTTTTCTGTCTTGAATGCCCTATACTGAGCAGACCACGTAGCAGCTGAGACAGAGTTGGGCGGCTGGGTAAACAGGAGAATCACAAAATTCTGCTCTAATTCCTCTAAAGTGTGGCTTTCCAATTTTCTTGGTTGAGAATCTCAACGAGAAATACATTTACATTGTAACCCAGTGTATATACACGTACAAACATGATAGATGAGGGGTAGTGATATAGAGATACTGTGATCTCACTAAAATACTCTGATATTTCCTTTTTTTATTCCACTTCATTTTTTAATGGAAAGCTTGTACTTGGCCGCAATCTGTTACACTGATTTCGTTAACCACTAAGGGATCTCACTGTAGTTCGCACATACTCTCCTAAAGTGACCAACATCTAAAAATGACAAAACGTTCTTCCCACCACAGGTAGAAAGATCCATCTTACAGTGACACACACGCATGCCCCCCTGAGGCATCATCTGGCCCATGGTTCGGGTTTCTGAGCCAGAGAGAGTAAAAAAGCCAACGGACTCTTCTTCACTCTGGGTTTCATAGGTAACATGGACTCATTTGACCATACTGTTGCTCAAAATAGAGCATCAGTTCCCACAGTGACCAGTTCTGGTGAGGAGCTCCTTCCAGGTGGAGGGACTTGAAGCTCAGCCAAAGGTGGAGGAAGCAAGCCAAGGACCAGATCAGAGGCAACTCAGAATGTGACTGCAGTGGCTTCTGGGGACAGAAGCTAGAATCCAGTGGCTCAAGAGGTACACAGAAATGCAAGGTGGAAGAATATAGTTAGACAAATGAATAATGAGACCGCCATCACAAATCGGGCACCCTAGAGAGTCAGTGTCTACATAGAGGAAGAAAGGTGGTTGATGCCAAATAGAGAGGGAAGCGTGGCCCCAGGAACAGAGCCAGGCTGGAGAGAAAGGGGTGGAAACTGCACAGGCAAAGTGCTCCTGGGGGAAAAGAAAGCAGTTCCATTTGAATTGCATTTCCTTTGGATTTCCCCTTTTGGCTAGCTACTCTTCAGCACCTTTACTCCTAGGACATATATCTTCTCAAACAGGGGCTTGAGGTGTGCATTCATTATCTTTCCCTGAAGTTAAATTTATTTTCACTGATTTTTAAGCACAAGACAGCCTTGCTAGTATGTTTATACCGTGGTGTTTATTTTCAGAGGTAGAGCTGCAATAAATGAAAAACATTTTCCCTTCAGTAGAATGGGAAATATTACACTTAGATATTTTATAAGTATGATTGGTTATTTTTTAAAACATGAAGTCAAAAATATTATAATTATTATACATTGCTGGCAATAATTTTCTTAGTGTGTCTAGCATAAAGACTGAAAGTAATATTCATGACATGAACTGTACTTCAAACTGAATATAGAATAAAAATGGATTTAAATAACCGGAGTGAACTGCATATCTAAGTAGTACATGCAAATCAGCTTAACTCTTTTATCCTAGAGTTACAGTGCTGGGAAATCACCATAATAAAAGTAATAAGCTACTATTTTTTGAGTACCTATTTTATTCCAAGTACTATGATAGATGTTTTATATGCATTCTCTTATTTAATACCCACAGTAACCCCAAGAAATAGGTGCCATTAACCCTATCTTGCAGATGGGGAAACCAAAGCACAGAAATAATCAAGTTATCTACCCAAGGTCACACAGCTAGGAAGTGGCCAAATAGGAGAGAGACCTGTATCGCCTGGCACAAGTCTCTATTTGTTTCATGTTCTTACCTGTTTCCTCCATCTCAGTCTTTAGGGGGATGACACGCACGTGCTTACTCTGGGTACAAGGTTTGCCTGATCCAACACCATCATCTTTAGAACCTGTCAGAAAATTCCTCTAGAGAATTATGGTCTGTCACTAAGAAGTAACCAGACTCCATATGGACCCAGGCAGAATGGAAGCTAAACTCATGTGGGTGTCAGAGGGTTTCTTTTCGGAGAGCTGCATCCTCAGCAGGAGAGTCTGTGGCTTTGGATGTTTCCCCCAGAAGACTGCGGGCTCCTTGGAGGCCACTGTAGGTAGCATGGAATGGGCCACCCACCTGGGGACACTTCACAACTGCGGATTATCTGCCTAGCATCTCCCCCAGCAGAACACTTCAGAATGGTTATTGTCTACAATGACTCACCCCACTCGCCGGCAATCCTTCATTCCCATAACTTCCTCTTCCCCATCTCCCTTCCAGACTCCCTTAGAACTGAACGCATCTCCTGTGCTCTTCCATAGAAGCACTTTCCTGCATTCAAGTGCCCATGCTCAAATAAGGGCACGGAGGTGACACGTCCAAGTCTCATTATGTTCTTCCTTCACCGAGGAGAGGAGGTGGCTAAGGATGGCTCTCCTCCATCCCATTCTGCACAGATTCCTCAGCAGCAACCAGGCATTCCTTGATAAGGGAGCAAAAGAGTTACCTAAAATGGGCCAGAAAAGTATTTTATTATTCAACCAAGAAGATACTTTGTGTCACAGAGCACTTTAATATTGAACTCCAATTTTAATGAGCTAGTGATTCATGTGTTTCCTTGGATTTGGAACCTACATACCTTTTTTAATGGCCACTTTCCTCTCTCAGAAGTAGCTTTCTCTAGTGTTTTGCCATAATTATGTGACACATGAACTAATCATGATTTCTTATATGAGTGGTGAAAGTATAAAATTTTAATGGGGGGAGGGGAGAAACAAAGTAAAGACCAACCCTCTAAATGGAACATAAATGGAACAATACACAGTCATGAAGGGAATTTTGACGATATGGTAACTTTTATTAGCTTGATATGCTGACTGAGAAAAGAAATAGCATGCATTTTTTAAAAGTGACTTTTACGGAAGAATAATTTGTTTGCATAAAATATGATTACTTACCCTCATAAATGTTTATTTGAATATATTGCACTATAACCAAAGCCAACTGCATTAGCCACAGCAGGGAAACCCAGTTCTGAATTGCAAAACAAACCAAAGGTGTGACTAGGAGCACACCAGCATTCCATGCTGACTCAAGGAAATTTCGGCAGTTAAAATTCTGCTGATTTTCCAGAATGAGCGGCTCTAATGAGGCCAAATCTTTTAGAAATGGGTGGAAAAAAAAAATAATACCTGCAATTCAGACTGGGGCCTACCCCTTCCAAAAAGAACAATACCGAGAGAAGGCTCATCAGCACCTTTCTTAGGTTCACCTGAGTTTCCAACCCACTGTCTACACTAAAATCTCAACAGGCAACCACAGGCCAAGTCCAGCTGCCGATGCCATCTTATAGGTGCTCATCAAATAAGCATAGAAAGATTTTTTTTAAAAAAGGTTATGTGGGCTGTGCTCTCCAACCAACCTGTCTCCATCATTTCTATTCTTCTTCAACTCCTGCCTTCACTCATTTGCCTCCCCAGCCCCATGGGCCCTGGGCACTCCTGAACTATACACCTTCATTAAAAGGACTCATGAGGGGCACCTGGGTGGCTCAGTAGGTTGAGCATCCAGCTCTTGGTTTTAGCTCAGGTCATGATCTCAGGGTCATGGGGTCAAGCCCAGGGTTGGGCTCCATGCTCAGCATGGAGCCTACTTAAGATTCTGGCTCTCCCTCTCACTCTGCTTCTCCCCACACACACGGGCTCACACTCTCTCTCAAATAAATAAATAAATGGAAGTCTTTATTAAAAAAAAGGACTCATGAAATATCATTCTCCTGCTATCTCCAAGTTAAAAACTGGAAGATCTTCAAGGACAGGGACTCAGGTTGTCTCCATCCAGAAGGGAGGGTGAAGAAAGGAGCAGGAAGAGAACTCAGCCTTAACAAATGCTAATTTTCTCATATGAGGCTACCCAAGACATCACAGGGAGTCAGAGGTAGAGGGAGCCCCAAGACTAAGTATCCCCATTTCCTAGGGCCCAGCTCTTCCAAAGATCCTAAAGCTACCTCTACTCCTAACAAACTGGATGCTCTATAAGCATTTACTGATGAAGGAGGCAAGAGATTATTAAGGAATGTCATGGAGGAAGTACAGAAGGATAGGCAAGGTCTCATAGGTCAGACTAGGACATTTTGAAATCATGCAACTGTACAAAACAAAACAAAACCAAAAAAACTACTTTGTTTTTATAGTGATGATTTTCCATAATTGGACAACTTCTTTACTTCATATTACCAAGGAAAACTTCTTTAATATTATGATTTTTCTGTTTTTACTTTTATTTATATGTATTTTATGCAGAATTTACTCCCAGGCCCCAAGTTTTTATTTCTTCAGTTTCTTCTGGGATATTTTCTTCTTTTTTTTCTGTGCAACCTCCTCTTCTAGTTTAGGAATAATCTGCTCCTTTTCAGTAAGAAGCATCTCAGTGTGGCAGGGAGAGCTCATGTATGGGTTAATCCAACCATGAGCCCTATAAGGTCTATGCCACATCTTAGGAGCTTTGTCCACTGGGATGAGCTCAGTGACCAGAGAATCTACATCTAAACCCTTAAGTTCAGCATCACTCTCTGCATTTTGAAGCAGGTGCAGTCAAAATCCAGCACTCTATTTGGGCCACCGACCCTGTGTGCAAGCCCATGGTTTGGTCTGGGCACACCTACCACCTCCACCATCGTAGTGACGGAATGCCATGCATTGCTTCTGCAAAGTGACATCCTTCAGATACTTTGTGGCTTTTACGATATGCCACCAATATGGCCTGGACAGATTCACATGTGTTCTTAAAGTGAACATGAAGATCTGAACCTCTTGATTTGCATGACTTTGCAGGGTTTTCTGAATCGAGTAAATAGCAAACCATTTTCAGAGATCACCTCAGGCCGCTTACGGGAAGAAGTGATTTTTGTTTTTAAGTAAACAGGAAGGGCGCCTGGGTGGCTCTGTCAGTTAAGCATCTGCCTTCAGCTCAGATCATGATATCTCTCAGTCAAATAAATAAATAAAGTCTTTAAAAAAAGTAAACAGGAAAGCATGATTTCTGATGTCACCTTATTACTTCTATTGTTTAACCCTGTTATACCGAAAACAACATGAAATAGGGAAAAGAGATGGAAATGAAAAGGTAGAAACACTGACTCTCCCAATGTGCCTCTCACTGGGCTTGGTGTGTCCCATGTGGTATGACATGAGATCTTCATCACTCCTCACTTTAGAAATCAGGAAACAGGAGTTAAGTTGGCCAAGGTCACAGAGCAAGTATTGAAGTATCTGGACCATGCTTGATCTTTCAGAACCACTAGCCAATTACCAGTTACACTCAGTGCTTCATTTTTGGGGATTATATTGCATGGATTCGGGATATAGTGCATAAGGCTGAAATTAAAACACCACATATTTACTGTGACATTTTCATTCACCCCGGCAATTTCTGTTTCCTCTTCCCACACCTAAGCAAGGCCTTAGTTAGAGGTCCACAGTTCACTGGAGAGCCACAATTTTATTTTTTTTATTAACATATAATGTATTATTTGTTTCAGGGGTACATGCCTGTGATTCATCAGTCTTACACAATTCACAGCACTCACCACAGCACATACCCTCCCCAATGTCCATCACCTAGCCACCCCATCCCTCCCACCCCCCACCACTCCAGCAACCCTCAGTTTGTTTCCTGAGATTAAGAGTCTCTTATGGTTTGTCTCCCTCTTTCTTCTTGTTTCATTTTCCCTCCCTTCCCCTATGATCCTCTTCTTGTTTCTCAAATTCCTCATATCAATGAGATCATGATACTTGTCTTTCTCTGACTTATTTCACTTAGCATAACACCCTCTAGTTCCATGCACATCATTGCAAATGGCAAGATTTCATTTTTTTTGGTGGCTGCATAATATTCCATTGTGTGTGTGTGTGTGTGTGTGTGTGTGTGTGTGTGTGTGTATACCACATCTTCTTGATCCATTCATCTATTGATGGACATCTTGGCTCTTTCCATAGTTTGGCTATTGTGGACATTGCCGCTATAAACATTGGGGTGCATGTGCCCCTTCGGATCACTACATTTGTATCTTTTGGGGTAAATACCCAGTAGTGCAATTGCTGGGTCATAGGGTAGCTCTATTTTCAACTTTTTGAGGAACCTCCATACTGTTGTCCAGAGTGGCTGCACCAGCTTGCATTCCCACCAACAGTATAGAGAGTTCCCCTTTCTCCGCATCCTCGCCAACATCTGTCGTTTCCTAACTTGTTAATTTTAGCCATTCCAACTGGTGTGAGGTGGTATCTCATTGAGGTTTTGATTTGGATTTCCCTGATGCCAAGTGATGTTGAGCACTTTTTCATGTGTCTGTTGGCCATTTGGATGTCTTCTTTGGAAAAATGTCTGTTCATGTCTTCTGCCCATTTCTTGATTGGACTATTTGTTCTCTGGGTGTTGAGTTTGATAAGTTCTTTATAGATTTTGGATGCTAGCCCTTTATCTGATATGTCATTTGCAAATATCTTCTCCCATTCTGTTGGTTGTCTTTTGGTTTTGTTGACTGTTTCCTTTGCTGTGCAAAAGATTTTATCTTGATGAAGTCCCCATAGTTCATTTTTGCCCTTGCTTTCCTTGCCTTTGGCGATGTTTCTGGGAAGAAGTTGCTGCGGCTGAGGTCGAAGAGGTTGCTGCCTGTGTTCTCCTCTAAGGTTTTGATGGACTTCTGTCTCACATTTAGGTCTTTCATCCATTTTGAGTCCATTTTTGTGTGTGGTGTAAGGAAATGGTCCAGTTTCATTCTTCTGCATGTGGCTGTCCAATTTTCCCAACACCAATTGTTGAAGAGGCTGTCTTTTTTCCATTGGACATTCTTTCCTGCTTTGTCGAAGATTAGTTGACCATAGAGTTGAGGGTCCATTTCTGGGCTCTCTACTCTGTTCCATTGATCTATGTGTCTGTTTTTGTGCTAGTACCATACTGTCTTGATGATGACAGCTTTGTAATAGAGGTGGAAGTCCAGAATTGTGATGTCACCAGCTTTGCTTTTCTTTTTCAACATTCCTCTGGCTTTTAGGGGTCTTTTCTGGTTCCATACAAATTTTAGGATTATTTGTTCCATTTCTTTGAAAAAAGTTGATATTTTGATAGGGATTGCATTAAATATGTAGATTGCTCTAGGTATTTTCACAATATTTGTTCTTCCAATCCATGAGCATGGAACGTTTTTCCATTTCTTTGTGTCTTCCTCAATTTGTTTCACGAGTATTCTATAGTTTTCTGAGATCAGATTCTTTACCTCTTTGGTTAGATTTATTCCTAGGTATCTTATGGTTTTGGGTACAATTGTAAATAGGATCAACTCCTTAATTTCTCTTTCTTCTGTCTTGGTGTATAGAAATGCCACTGATTTCTGTGCATTGGTTTTATATCCTGCCACTTTACTGAATCGCAATTTTAAATCTGATTCCCAAAACTGTTTCTGTAGAATGCAGTTGCCGAAAACAGAAGGGGCAGGTGTCAGTATTAATGCCATTGCATTGACACAATTTCTGGAAATGTCGCCTACAAGAGGATTTGTTCTAACTACTGATGGCTGTCTCGGTTCTCTTATTGCCTTTGGCTATGGCAGAACTGAGGACCTGCAAACCATTTAGACCTCCTCTCACAGAGGGCTTTCCACCCAGTGGTTGGCTGTTCCATCTGGTACATTAGCAAACAGCCCTGATATAAGGGCCCATAACCATATTTCTAGACACCGTGTTATGACTGTGTCCACCGTAGGAAGTTATTTTTGTCTTTTTAAAAAAATCATCATGGAAGTATCTTCACAGCAGGAAACCTGAGAAAGAGGGGTAAATGCCTCACAGAGTGTGTCAGGAGGAAAGTGAACGACAAAATTGTGAATATTTTATTTCCACATTATTTCCCTAAGCCTCCTTGTTGTCCAGATCTTTCTGTCCTTTTAAACCACAGGTAGCTTCTGGCGAAGCTTAAGACAGATGGCAATGTAGAGTTCCTGGCAGCCAAGATAAATGTGCATAATATCAAGCACCCCGCATACAGCTTCGGAGGCTCATGACACCCCAGCTCCTTCCCGAAGCCTCAGGAAGAGCCGCTTGCTAAAATAATTTTCTGGTTAACAAGAAATCTATGCAACATTTCATGCCTGGCTTGTTTCAGAAGCCCCCTCTGAGGGATCCACGCTATGCATTTTAATTTAGGTTTACACATTTTGTTTTTTAATAGAATGAATTGTGCATAACAACACATTTTGCAATATGAAATGAAAAGCCCTCGACACAGTTCATCCACTGGAAGGTTTTAAATCTAAATCCAGAACAAATAAAGCAAAATAAACACAGCAGGACTCCAACTTTCCTCTTCTAACATTTGGTAATTTGTTTGGGCATGGGATGAGGGGAGATGAGGGGCACGGAGGAACTGGAAAAAGCCAGCGAGGCACAGGACTGCTTGCGACCTGGGAAGGAATCCTGATTCTCATCTCGAGTCAAAGACCTTCCATTGCACATCACAGTGTGTAAGATGCTGTCCTGAATCCCTCTTGGTCATTTTGCCACATTTGCTAGAAATCAATCCTTTGGCAATCAGCTCAGATTTCAAATAACCTTTGAGAGGCTTTTTGCCACTATAGTATGTAAATGGACATTTCAGATCCATTTGAAAACGCAGCAGGAGGGCTAATTTGGAGATAATAGACATTTTCTATTTGTTTGTGTTCGAATCCACAAGGTTTTATACAGGTCCAGAAACCTGTTGGTTAACACCAATTTTCTAACAAAAGCTCCATCCAGAACCTGGCAGTGGCCTCCAAACACGCGCTTAACCCGGGTCTGACCCAGGAGGAGAAAAGTCCAGAGCACTCGTTTGAACTGCCCACAATCACACGAGGGTGCAGAGCAGCCCCTCTCAAACATGTCTTCAGAAGGCTGTGCTCTATGTCGACATTCCCAGTGTCCACCCTGAAGATCCTGAAGAAGTGGGAAGCATTGAAGATGCTGAAGCGTTCTAGAAAGCGGCCCCCTCCCCCTTCTGCTCTCAACCAGTAGCACGGGAGGCATCAGCATCCTCTGGCAGGCTGAGCCATTGCTCCCAGGGCTTGGGGGAGTTTGACTAGTGGGTATGGGCAAATGACACCTCTTTAGAGAACATTTTGCACTTAGACCTGTCATGAACATAAACTTGCTTCAATCCACAAACATGGGAAATTAAAAAAATCTAGAACTGAACCCTCAATTTCTTTTCCTCTGTGATATTCATGCAAATCCTCTTCCTGGCCTGTGAGGTCACCTGCAATAGGAAACTCATTGATATTTTTCCCCATCACATTAGTCTAAAAGTTAAAGAGATTATAAATGAGGCTGCAAAGATGCCCTACCTTCTATTTTCTAAATTCTAGTCATCCTTCAAGATCCAACCCCAGTGAGTCTTCATGAAGTCTTCCCCAACCCACTCACAGCTCACATTGATTTTCCATGAATGCTATCCTCAGTATCCTGTATTGTTCAGGTCTCTCCATAACCTGGTTTCTGTAAAAACTGAGAATTAAAACAGAAAATAAATAGGGGGGCCAAAATATCAACTTTATTACCAAGTGGTTTTGTTAGACTCACCCCTAGATTTATTTAGGCAGACTTGCTCCCAATATTAGGCAGCCCTGGACCAGGGCAAGGGATAGCTATGTGTCCAGGAGAAACATACACCTCAGAAAAGAAGCATCCAGGAGAGCCCATGCCCTGTGTAGACAAGCTTGCCCCCAAAAGAAGGAAGGATGGAACTGTCTAGAACATGTATCACCAATCACATGGGTCCCTTCTCCCCTCCATGGGGGCAGAGTTAATAAAAAGGAGAGAAAAATCTGGCATATGTTCAGGAAAATTCCTCCTTGAAGAGGCCAGACAGGAGAAAAAATTCTTCTCCTCCGGCACATAGTTTTGTATTAAATTTCTCCACACCTGTTAGTTCTGTCCCTTTATCTGGATTTTTAAGCTTCTTCACGATAAGAGCCATGTCTCACACATCTTGTATCCCTCACAGAGGCAAACACAATGCTACATAAATAATGAATATTTAACAAAGATCTGCCTTTAAGAGGATTGATAAGAGCAAGGATTGTACAAAGCTAACTTTTCACATTTGTGAAAAACAACTAAACCACAGAAATTCAAATGTTTCATCAGTAGGTTGACCGGTTTGGACCTGGGTCCCAGGTCAAATCCTCATATCCAAAAAACCTTACCTAAAACCACACAGCCTTATTATTGTCTATTTTTAACCCCTCTATTTCATTACTCAGAACACATGAACACCCAGAGACCCTGAGGATAATTTGGCATAAGCTCATTCTTCACACACTCAGAACCTAAATATCTATTCCCTTTTAATGCAATATCTATAGAAAAAATTGCAAGATTTAGTTGAAAAAAGAAGAGAAATACATATCAAATTGCAAGAAATAGTGCTGGGGACTACCACTTATGGTCCAGACACAGGTAGCATATCCTCAAATTCTTCCAGTTTAATTGATGAAAATCTTGCAGTTACACCATAAGCGGAAAGAAGAAAATCTATACTCTGAAGAGATGCCCGACCAGCATACCAAGCAAACTGTGGGTGTAAAATTCCTGAGTGTTTCCACACATCTGCCTGGATATGAAAAATGCAGTTGCAGGCATAAGTGGAAGCCTAACAAATGAAAGAAATTCAAAACTGGAATGTCCTGAAAGTCAAGCTCTAAAAGTTCCCCCAAATGAGAGTTAAGATGCTACCTTCTTTGGGCACAGATTGCAAGGGTGTTAGTGAAGCTGTTGCATATATATTGGCCAGTGTCCTCTCCCTGGAAGAGGTCATTTTTAAGTATCCCTAGAAGGAAAAAAAATGCAGCCTGGAGACAAATGCATGCATTGATCCATACCTAACCAAGAAAATATCTTCTATGAAGGAAGATCTGCAGCTCTTAACCTTTAGCAACCAGAGATAATTGATAGAAACACTCTGTAACACTCTATATCAAGGATGTTGGTGGGTTCTGTCACCTCTAGAGGTGTTTCTGAGGAACACCCTGGGAAAGTGGTCTTCCTAGGCAGGCATTAACTACCAAATACTCAGGGCACCTGGGTGGCTTAGTCGGTTAAGTGTCCGACTCTTGATTTCAGCTTAGGTGAGGATCTCAGAGTCAGGCTCCGCACTCAGCTCAGAGTCTGCTTGAAATTCTCTCTCCCTCTTCCTCTGTCCCTCCACCCTCCACTCATGCACAGTCTCTCTCTCTCTCTCTCAAATTAATAAATAAAATATTTAAAAAAAAATAAAACTACCAAGTGCTCACTAGTAAGCCAGCCTTAAATGGTGAAGTAGAAATCATGGAAATACTCTCATGAACTGGCTCCAAGAAAAGTCACCAAAACTTACCCAAAACTCCCCAGCTGCTCTCTAAACCATTAAAAAAAAAAATTGTTTCTTTGACTTATGAATTCATTTAATAGACACGTATATAGTCCTCTTTATGTGTCAAGTAGGGTTTTAGGTGTGTTACTCCTCTTGCCAAGCCTATTAAGTGATACTCTCATTATCCCTATTTTATAGTTGAGGATATTTGGCACAGAAAGACTAAGTAACTTGCCTAACATCACACAGCTCATAAGTAAATTAAACGCAGAGGGTTCAGGCTCTTGAGTCCATGCTGTTCTCCCTAAGTGTGATAAATGGAGTAACCCTCTTTGGTCATGATCATCATGGACAGGCCCTAGTTACTTCTCACTGCAACAAATAATGTAAAATGTGGGTATACATATGGTCAAGAGGGGATTATACACACAATATAACATTCGTGTTTATGCTGTGAACATTTGAAGCATATTATAATATATTACAGTCCATTCCCCAAGTAACTTAAAAGGGTAATAGTTCTCAAACTGTAGCAAGAATTGGAATCCCCTGAAAGACTTGCTAAAACTCCAACAGCTGGGCCCCCTTCCCAGAGTCTTTGACCAGGCGGGTCCCAAGAATGTGTTTCTAATAGCCTCCAGGTGCTCCCCCTGCTGCTCTGGGGAACCTGTTTTGGCCTGCTAGGGCTGCCATAACAGAACACCAATGGTTGGGTGGCTTAAACCACAGAAATTTCTTTTTCTCATAGCTCTGGAGGTTGGAAGTTCAAGATCAAGATGGCGGGTTTGGTTTCTGCTGAGGCCTCTCTCTTCAGTGTGCAGATGGCCACCTTGTTGCTGTGTCTTCACATGGCCTTTCCTCTGTGTGTGTGCATCCCCGGTGTCTCTCCCCCTTCTTATAAGGACACCAGTCATATTGTATTAGAGCCACACTAGGGGCCTAAGTTTAACTCAGTCCTCTCTTTGAAGGCCCTATCTCCAAATGCAGTGAGATTAGGGCCTACCCATACGATCTCATTTCATCTTACCTCTTTAAAGGCCCTATTTCCAAATACAGTTACATTCTGAGGGACTAGCAGTTGGGACTTCAACATACGAATTTGGGGAGTACACAATTCAGCCCAGAACAGTACCATACCTTGAGAACCACAGTCTAGAGAATGCAACAAGCACGTGTGAAGGGCATGCCTTAGCTGGGAACCCTATGAGGGCAGTCCTCCCTGTGTGCCAACGAATTACATGTGTTCATTTGAATCTGTTTTTATTGGTGAGCCTCACTTCTGCCTCTCACTCCAAGCCCTGTTGTTCTGACAAGAGCATAATAATTGACAATAATCCTTTCTCTATCCTTTCTCTGAACTGTGGGACTCATATCCATAAAGAAAAGAAACGAGTATCTGCATGAATTGATTCATGAAATCCAAGAATCAAGCCATTGTAGGTAAAAATAAGACTGCTCCCTAAGAGCTAAGCTATAATTATAAATTAAAAAACAGATCAAGGTAGACATACGTTAAGTCAACTTAAAGGGAAAAATGGATCCCTATCTTAATTCTTTTGGGGCTGCTATCATAAAAACACCACAAAGTGGGTATCTTGTAAACAACAGAAATTTCTTTCTCACAGTTCTGGAGGTTGAGAAGTCTAAGCTCAGGGTGCCAGCAACAAATTCAATGTCTGGTAAGGGCTCACTTCTTCATAGACAGCTGTCTGCTTCTGTGACTTAACATGGCAGAAGGGACAGGAGACCTCTCTGGAGCCTCTTCTATAAAGGCACTAAGCCCACTCATGAGGGCTCCACCTCTGAATTTGGAGAGGACACAAACATTCAGACCATAGCATTCCCAGACCTACAAATCTTGATTTTCATCAGATTGAAGCTGTTTAGATACTTAAAACACAGTGAGTCTGAAAAGAAGGTAAATCAGCCTTAGAAACATAGGGGAAGAGGGAACTCCTAGCAACCAATAGTGGTGGGTTCATTTGGGCAGCATTCAGGGACCAATGAGGTACTTGATCAGTCCAACTTGAATCCCAATGCACCTGATATGTTGTCTCTTTTCTGGAAACATATGTACTGGGGCATGCCCACAGAGCCGATGCCATGAAATGTTTGAGTCATATTAAGTCTCCTAGCCTTGCTTTCCATGGCCACCAAGCAGCCTTCTGATAATTTGGTTTCTCTTGCACATAACACGTCTCCAGGGAGACCATGCCCGATCAGGCCAACCAGGAATTTCGGGTCCCACATGGCAATTATTTTTCTCATACTAAATTATTAAGCTGGCATTCTGACTTTATATATCAGCCTGTTGAGAATTCTTTTCATGTAAGTCCAGTCAACTCAGAAATACCAACAAGATCTGTTTCTGAATTTGGAGCCCAAAGAGCCAGACCCTGACCCCCCCCCGCCAGGTATATGCCATCTTGTGAAGACTCCTGGTGACCAGGCACCCAATTATGCAGCACCCTAATGAATGACCCTGACAAGTTAGCCAACACACTTGGTGGTTGAGCAATAGGATCACACTTAAAGGACAAGTAAAACATAGACAGACTTTTGAATTAAACAAACTTATGGTTAAACCCTGGCTCTACAACTTGGTAGCTTTGTTATTTAACTTCTGATTCTCAATTTTCTCACTTACAAAATGGAGGAAATGCCTATGTTATAACTCAGCAGTTCTGAAAGTCCAGACCTTGGATGTCTTAGTTCAGGCTGCTATAACAGAATACGTAGAGTGGGTAGTGTATAAACAACAAAAATTTCTCACAGTTCTTGAGGCTGGAAAGTCCAAGATCAGTGCCCACAGTCTCTGGTGAAGACCTGCTTCCATTATGTCCTCGCATGGCGGGAGGGACAAGAGAGCTCTCTGGGGTCTTTTTTATAACGGCGCTAATCACATTCACGAAGGTGCTTTCTCAAGACCTAATTACCCTTCAAAAGCCCCACCCCCTAATGCCATCACCTTGGTGGTTAGGATTTCAACATATGAATTTTAGGAGGACACACACGTTCAGTCTATAGTACTGGAGAAGCAGCAACAACATTTCTAGGAACTCATTAAAAATGGAAATTCTTGAACCCCACCCCAGACCTACAGAATCAGAAACTCTGAAGATGAAGCCCAGCAATCTATATTCCAACAAGCCTTCCAGAGGATTCTGATGCTCACTAAAGCTTGAGAAGCACTGAGATGGGTGTTGTGAAGATTAGAAATCATGTGTACAGGGGCACCTAGGTGGCTCTGTCAGTTAAGCGTCAGAACTCTTAATCTCAGCCCAAATCTTGATATCAGGGTTGTGAGTCTGAGACCCGTGTTGGGCTCTGTGCTGGGCATGGAAACTACTTATAAATAAACAAACAAACAAATAAATAATAAAATAAAAAAGAAATCATCTATACAAAGTGTCTAGTACAGTGCCTGGCACAAAAGCAAATACTCTAGACGTTTGGCAGCTCTTATTGTTATTACTTCAGGGAATTTGGAGAATGAAGGAGTCTCCCATGATCTCACCACCCTAGTAACAATTTCATCTCTTACTTGGCCAAGAACATGTATTTTAAACATGTTGTCAGGGTGCCTGGGTGGCTCAGTCGGTTAAGCATCTGCCTTCATCTCCCTGCTCGGTGGGGAGTCGGCTTGTCCCTCGCCCTCTGGCCCTCATCCCCACTGGTGCTCTCTCTCTCTCTCTCACTCTGCTCTCTCTCTCTCAAATAAAGAAAATCTTAAAAATAAATAAATATAAACAAACATACATGTTATCAAGTTACTTGTATTTGTTCAAATTTTATTGATTTTCCTTCTTAGCAGCATACTTTTTCATAGTCTTCAAGTGTCAATGGCTGCCTAATTTTCCATCAAGTAGACATGTCAAAATTTATGTAATTATTTCCTTAATTTTGACCAACTATGCCACTTCTGATTTTTCAAGAGACACCTTTGGCATACAAGTTATTCCTTTCCTTGGAACATTTCAAACTCCTAAACAAAATATCATGTCACAGAGAATGAATTTGTGTGAGCATTCTAGAAACACACTGTTATACCAGTGTTTTCCGACTGTCCTGACTAGAAAGGTATCTCTTGGAATTTTAGTAGGCAGAAAAACAGTTACTATGATTAGAAAATTTTTAAATTACTACCACATTTGAGTATTTGTATTTGCTACAATGTGATGTAATTGTAAACTTATTTGAGTAGTTTACAGAAATTCACAATTATTCTCTATAAATCTATAGAAATGGATCTTTTGTAAATCAGAAAAGTTGCAATTCTGAATTGGTTGAAAACTGATGGATTTCTTCATCCTTTTATGTGAGAGAGTATAAAAATAAACAAAACTGAAAATAGATTCCATTTACAACCTTGTATTTAAATCTTTAAGTACCTTGTGAATTTTACTATTGATACATAATTCTAAATCCTACCTTGCATTAAGTTATTGTTTGCAATATAGGAACAAGATGGAAAATAATATAACATTAATGTTCATATTATCAGTAAAGACAATTGTGTATTTAGAACAAAAAAAATAAAAATATTTAGGTGTGGTATAATAAATTTAAACATGTAATGGATGCAGATATCTGTATCGGCTTCTGAATTACTATACTAAGAACATATATGAGCTGAAATATTAGTATTTTTGTTGTTGCTGTCATTATCATTATCAGTAAGAAAGATACTGTGTTTGAGAATGTGGTTTGCTGTATTTGCAATTGGACAAATACTTATTCCTAGTTGTTTTGCTAAGGTCTTAGAATTGTATGTTTAGTTTACCCTTATGAAAAGGAAAAATCTTGAATTCTTCATTTTTATTAAAATTAGAAATTCAACTTTCAGGCCAAGAACTATGAACTTCAATTCCAAACTATAAACAATAGCATAAAATATTAAAAGTCGATAAAATAAAGAGATATATTATGAGATATAATGAGACACTTCAAAAGGTTTCTAGAAACAAAATCAATTTATAAAAACCAATATTCCTTTATTCTAGCTATAGTCAAATAGAAAATAATACACTCTTCCCAAGAAAGTGTTTAGAAATTATCAACCTAAGAGAGAACATATAAGATTTTTATGTAAAATATTTTAAGACACTCATTATAGGAGATAAAAAATGGATATGAGTTAATTGGGGAGATTAACCATGTTCATAGATACAGTAACCACATAGTAAAGATGCCAGTTTCTCCAAAATAACTTCCAGACTTAGTATAACCCCAAACAAAATTTCTGGTTTGTGGAGCATGATAAATTCATTCCAAAATGTATATGGTAGAATAAAAGAACACAGATAACCAAGCTAATTTTGAAAAAGCAGCAAAAAGGGAGGACTCACTCTACCAGATATTAACACATATCACAAAGCCTTGGTATTCACAATAATTTCACGCAGAGGAAGAAATATGTAGATAAACTGAATAGAACATACATAGAATAGAGATACCTGCAGGCACATACCACACACACAAAGGCACTTGATTTGTGATAAAGACAGGTACCACCAGGCACAGATTATTCAGTAGATGCTGTTGTGAAGACCCCTCAATACCTCAACTGTTCTCACCCTGTGCAAGCCACCATAGGCCTTCCCCTTGAGTCCTACAAAAGCCTCCTAGCTGGTCTTCCTGCTTTTTCTTCTGATCTCCCTCTGTCTCATTAATAAGGATCCTCTTAAAACATAGTCAGATCATTCTATTTTTTATTTTTCCCAGCTTTATTAAGATAAAATTGACATGTAACATCGTGTAAGTTTCAGGTGTACAGTATTAATTTGAGGCACTCATATACTGCAACATGATTACCACCTTAGACTTTATAGCTTGTGTTTTTAAAATACCAGCTTACATGAAGACACAAAAAAATCTTTTCTGGACCAATACAGTTAGGCAGAGAATAATACAGAGAATAATAACTGATAATTATTGCACACTTTCTATTATTAGGCACTCATACATATGAACTCAATCTTCACAACAAACCTATGAAGTAGATGCTATAAATTCCCCTATGTTAAAAAGGCGCAGAGACGGGGCACCTGGGTGGCTCAGTGGGTTAAGCTTCTGACTCTTGGTTTTGGCTCAGGTCGTGATCTCATGGGTTGTGAAACTGAGCCCCATGTGAGGCTCCGCACTCAGCAGGGAGTCTGCTTAAAAGGTTCTCTCCCTCTGCCCCTCCCCTACATGCACGTGCACTCTCTCTCTCAAATGAATAAATAAATCTCTTTAAAAATTAATTTTAAAATAAAGAGGCGCAGAGGTAAAGTGACTTACCAGAGGTCACAAGTTACTTAACCTCTCTGTGTAGAAGTAGAGTCGGGAGTCAAATCCGGGAATTCTGGCTCCAGAATGTTTGGGCAAGGTTTGTAGCACAGAAAGATTTACTAGACTTTTATTCCTCCTCGTGGTTTTAATTAATTAGAAAATTAAGTCATGATGTTCATAATTGATTTTACAGCTATTTTTCAATTTTATGGTAGGAGGGAATTATTACAAAGTGTATTACAAAAATCCAACATGTTGTCTGAATCTGTCCCAGCTTTCTGACATCTGCTTTGTTTCTACCACCCTGGCCTTTACATTATTCTCTTCTGCAGTCTGTTCCGGAGACCTCTCCTTGGTTCCTTGTTTCCTTCCTCTCCCGCGTGAGAGGTCAAATTGCTAAGCAGGCCTGCACATTCCAAGACTGTCTCAGCACCTGGCTGGGAGACGGCAGCATGGGCCTGGAAGTGGAAGGACACATCACTCTGCTTCCCTAGAGAGGGGACAGGCTGGAAGGGTAGGCTAAGGCAGGCAATCAAGCTGACGTGGGCTGAGGGGACTCCGTCTGTGAAACGCAGTCTGCAGTTAGCTGGCAGTAACCCAAAAGCCGCTAAAAACCTTTAAAGCAAGAATAAAAATGCAAAGGCAAGATGGACTGCAGACTGTGTGCGTGTGAGAGAGAGAGAGACAGAGACAAGAGACAGAGAACATTTAATGTGTCAACATTCTCCTCTGTATTGAACAAACTATGCATTTAGATAGGCTTTGCCTGAAGCATTATCTAAATTATCCAAGAAGTCAGGGAAATTAACCCAAATTCAAAACAAATATTGACCTGTGTGGCCATGACTTAAAAGACGTAAACTCTGAATATGAAAAAATAAACGCATCCTTCACATTTTAGGTTGAGGTTTTGGAGAGTTTGGTAGAAGGAAGGGAACTGACTATATACTTGCTATTGACTACGGACATTATTTCTTTTTCCAGTTTTATTGAGATAGAATTGACTTTAAACACAGTTTAAGATATATGTATATATCACAAAATGATTACCACAATAAGTTAACATCCATCACCTCACATAGTTACAGTTATTTTCTTGTGATAAGAACTTTTAAGACCTACTCTCTTAGCAACCTTCAAATATATGATACACTATGGTTAACTATAGTCACCACGCCGTACATTACATCCCCAGAACTTATTTACCTTATAAGTAGAAGTTTATGCCTTTTGACCACCGTCACCCATTCTCCCCATGCCCCATGACAACTGACATTGTTTCATTTGAAATTTAACAAGGGTGTATCAAGAACCTTCTAGAATTATCATAGATAATATTAATTGAATGCTCAATACATGCACCAGATACTGAACCATCTACTTGACCTGTATTATCTCATTACTAATATAATCCTGTGGAAAAAGGAATTACTATCTTCGTTGTATAGCTGGGGAAGCTGAGGTTAAGAGGGTTTAAGATACTTGCTCATGCTAATAAAGAGAGAGACAAGGATTTGAATTTAAGCCCAACTCCAAGCCTAGGCCTTTTAAAAAATACGTATTTATTTTAGCAATGAAAGATTTGCTCATCCAAAAAAATAAGGTACACAAGACAATGCAGTAATCAAGGATGACAGAGTGAACACCTATGCCCCAATACATAGGTTAAGAATAAAATTACAGGGATGCCTGGGTGGCTCAGTTGGTCAAGCATCTGCCTTCAGCTCAGGTCATGATCCCAGAGTCCTGGGATTGAGTCCTGCATCAGGCTCCCTACTCAGGGGGAAACCTGCTTCTCCCTCTGCCTGCAACTCCCCCTGCTTGTGTTCACTCTCGCACTCTCTCTCCGTCTCTGACAAATAAATAAAATCTTAAAAAAAAAAAAGAATAAAACATTACAAATACAATTAAAGCTCCCATGTTCATTCCACTCACTCCCTCCCTCCCAGAGGTGACCATAAACCTGAATGTGGTGTTTATCATTCACAACCATTCCTTTACATTTTTACTACATACATTGGTGTGCTTAAGCAATATGTGACATTGTTTTGCATGCTTCCTTAAACTTTAATAAATGGCATACTGTAAGTATCCTTTTACAACTTATTGTGGTGAGTGTGTGAAATGCATCACATGGATGAGCTTAGCTCTTGTTTATGTTCTCTGCTGTATAGTATTCCACTTCATGACTACATCATGTTCTTTTGTTGACAAGCATTTAAATTACGTTTGACTTTTTATTATTACAAATAATGTTGCAGTGAACATAGTTGCACTTTCATTCTTTACAAGAATTTGCCTAGAGTATATAACTGGAAGTAGAACTGTTGGGTCATAGCACACATGCATCTTCAAATTCACCAGCTGGTGAAGAGTTGCTGCAGAGTGACTGGTCTGATTGCCATTGCCATCAGCAGGGCATGGCAGGATCTGTGTCCACATCTTCACTAGCACTTGGGTTTCATCAGAGTGTTTAATTTTGTTGATCTAAAGGAGTGTAGTTTCAGTTTGAATTCTTTCTCATGACTAGTGCAGTTGAGCTGCTTTTCCTATGTTCATGCAACTGCTCAGGTTTCTTCTTCTGTGATTTGTCTGTTCATCAGCCTGAGCCAGGAAAGTATGAACGCACAACTCCTGAGGACAAAAAGTGGAGCTCAGGCATTAGTACTACGGAGCCTGGCCTTCGAGTAGGGCCGACAGGCAGGGACCAACAGCAGCCACTCCACAGGGCAAGTGCCATACAAGCCCAGAAGGAGAGTGGAGGCAATGGACAAGGGAAAGCATTCTTGGGGAGACAACCCTTATGCTAATGGCTTGAGAATTCATGGCAGCCAAGTCCAGAGGGGCAAAGAGCACTCTAAAGTGAGGAAAGAATATCTGCAAAGCCACGGAGGAAAAAAGAAACTGCTATGTCCAAGAATATAACAACTAGCTCTAATTGGTTGGAACAGAGGCTGCTTAAAGCAGACAAGTGACTAAGAAGGCGAAGGGGCAGCCAGACCTCGAAGGTTTTGTATTCTGTGCTAAGGAAGTATGCGTCCTGGAGTCACAGGGGGTCATCTGAGGATTGCAAGCAGGAGGGTGTCAGGATCAGATCTGCACTCTGGGGTGCAGAGACAGGGGAAGAGGGAAGGGCTGACGATTAGCGATGAGAACAGTTAGAAGGCTACCACAGGAGTACTGAGAGTCTACACTAATGCATTGGCAGAAAGGCCAAAAGGAGGAAATGAATTTAGTAGATATCTAGACCAGGGAATCAATAGAACTTGATGGCCTGTTTGAAGGATACTGTTGGGGTCTGAAGAACTCATAAATAGGATTTCCCATTTCCAAGCCCAATTTCAGAACCAATTAAGACACAGACATAGTTGTCAGGCAGATGAATACTGAAATATTAGCTTTATTACCAATAAAGCCTATGTAGCAGGATATGTCTCAGGCATTCAGCATAATGGGCTAACTAATACCAGACGTGAAAAAGGAACACACATCCTCCCAGGCACGGGCAACCCCAGACTCCTGGGGGACATCCATGCCTGGGGGTCTGTCAATGAGAATACAAACCCTCCATAAGCAGGTGCATGCAATCGAGAGGTGGAGGAAGGGTCTCAGCCACTTATGGTCAGTTCTTTCATCAAAACTTACCAACAAGGGGTGCCTGGGCGGGTCAGTCGTTAAGCGTCTGCCTTTGGCTCAGGTCATGATCCCAGGGTCCTGGGATCGAGCCCCGCATCAGGGGCTCTGCAGCAGGGAGTCTGCTTCTCCCTCTCCCACTCCCCTGTTTGTGTTCCCTCTCTCTCTGTGTCTCTCTCTGTCAAATAAATAAGTAAAATCTTAAAAAAAAAAAAAAAAACTTACCAACCAGATGAATCATTCCTCCTCCAGGGAAGAATGTGTAAGTGTGTGGAGGGGAAGGGCAGCCAGGAAAAGGGGGCCTCTGATGAAGCCCCCTCCAATTTAAGGAAAGAAGCCTCTTTCATCTCCAACAGATCATCATCATCATAATATCTTGTCTTGGAAAGTAGCTATAGCACAGTGGAGTTGACTAGGATGGGTTCCAGGCCTGCTTTAGATAAGTGTGTAGGGTGGTAAAATATTCTCCGCTCCCAAATCATGTGTGGTTTTAGAAACTGACAAAGGGTGAGTGGAATGAATGGTGTGTGATTAGAACTGGTGTTATACCTTGGATAGTAACAGTAATGCTTAGAGCAGACGTGGTTTCTCTGGAAAACAAGCCAGGCTCAATACTGAACTGAATGTTAACTAACTAGAATTTAAATTAAAACTTGAAACTAAAAAAATAGAAGCAAAAAAAAAAACCCAAAACAAACAAGCCAGGCTCAGGCAAGACAGGAAAGAACATGGTGTTTCCCAGCTCAGTGATAATGGGACTTAGTTCTAAAAACTGCAAGGCCAAAATCATACTGAGTGGAGGAAATATTCCTTCTCTTTTGAGACTGAACTGTGTTGTTTCTCTAAAAAAAAAAAAAAAATGCTTACTTCAGCCACAGAAACTTGGTAGAGAAAAATAACAGCATTCAGACCACCCACACTGGCCCTCCTGTACAGAACCAGAGCCTGCCCCACTGCCTCCTGGGAGCCTTTGGTGAATCCTGAAGCGTTGGTCATTGTTGCAATAGCAGGAAACCCCCCCAAAAGGCAAAACTACTGCCCAAACCCCACAGAGTGTGGTTCAAGCTCAGGGGCTTGAAAAAGGGGTGCCATGTGGAATGGAGGCTGGAGAGAGAGTGGGGTAGATCAGGGGAATATCTTCCTAGCAAAGCCCTAAGCCTGAAAAGGCCTCCCACCTTCTGCAGTTTTGAGCAAGGTAAAACACACAGAGAACCACTTTCCCGAGATTCCCTTGTCCCTTCCATAAAAATTTCATAAACTTGCCTAATAGGTATGTGAGGTTTATGGAGCAGAGACCAGAACAACAGGGAGACTCCAGGAAGTTGGAGGATTCATCCACATCCACCCTTTGGCAGAACTCTCCCAGAGACCGGCTGGAAGGTGGGATCACAAAAGGGAAGGGGCCGTGAGGGGAAGATCCCCCGGTACTGGGGAACGCTATGCTCCTTCGAGGACTCCCTTCACCCAGGTTATGGAGGGAGGAACACACTTTGGGAAAAAGCAAAGAAGCACTGATACCCTGGGGCCACACATGAATGCCAAGGCAGCATGCAATGCTCATTGCTACCTCCTGGCTGGACACATCTGAGTAGAGGAGGAGGTAAGGTCAAAGAGAAGAGGAGCAGGAAGGAATAGATTCTCCAAGTGCATAATAAGGCATTGAGTGAGACAGTGTTCCTGTACCTAAAGATAAGAGAAACAGAAAAACATTGCAAATCTAAAATCCTGTAAGTATCTGCTAGATTCAAGCCATAACCCTTTCTAGAATCTCATCCACTGAGTTTCTTCCAGAAATATTTTCAGGAAAAAATTGGGGTCTTTGGGCCTTCCTACTACTCCTCAAGATTTCTATAAAACTGACTCAAAACCTCCCCCAACCCTATTGCTCTGTGGAAATACAAAGACTTCCCCAAGATTTCTGCAAATTCCCAGGTGGCCAGTTTCTCCCGGGCACTCTGTCTCCAGGGTCTTGCTGAAATCCATCTGTTTCCCACAACACCCATGAAGCATGAATTCAGACCTTTTTGGATTTCTACAGCTCAGAACATGTGTGGGTTTAGCATGATTTACTGAAGATTTCAGTGAGGCAAAGACGGTTTATACCACAGGGATGCTCATCTTCTCAAATGGAACCAGGAGGGGCATTATTCTTAGAACAAGCTGCAGCCGTAAGACCAGGGATTGTTCCTGGCCCCGCCCCCTGCCCAGCCCAGCTGCTCTTCAGCTCTTCACGCCGCTTCTGTGTCCCCATCCTTCCTTCCTTCTCTCCCTTCCCCTCTTCCTCACAGGAAAAAAAAAAAATTCCTCTCCTTGGCCCTGCTGTTGGCTTCTGTCCTTGGAGTCTCAGCCTTCATCTTCACCTCAGCCAGGTATTTTTTTAGAACAAAGACAATTCTCTTCTTGAAATTTGATGCCAACTGAGTCAGGCCAACATTAGGACGATGTGCATGAGGCTCTTATCTCAAACACAAACATGTGAAGGGGCATCAGAAAACTCTGAATCAAGATATGGAAATTTTTAATGCTTTTTTTTAAAGATTTTTTTATTTATTTGAGAGAGACACAGCGAGAGAGGGAACACAAGCAGGGGGAGTGGGGGAGGGAGAAGCAGGCTTCCCGCGGAGCAGGGAGCCCAATGTGGGGCTCGATCCCAGGACCCTGGGACCATGACCTGAGCCGAAGGCAGATGCGTGACGACGGAGCAACCCAGGCACCCCAATGTGGGTTTTTTTTAAAGATAAAATGAAAACCAAAAAAGTGTATGATGAACAAAATATCAAAATACTAAATAAAGACAGGCTGTTGTTGTTTGTTTGCTACTCTGTGTCATTTTACAATGGAAACCTAGTTCCCCATCAGCCCATGCTTCTCAGGCAGTGGGGCCATCGGGTCCCTGACCCAGTGAATCTATGGGGGTGGACGATGGTGTGAGAACAGATTGGGCAACACAGGGTTTTATAGATAGTCAATTTTTTTTTTTAATTGTAGAGCTGTATTAACTTTTCCCACTTGTCTCAGAATATGGGATGATATTTTGATTAGTGTATCTGGAGGCACACATTTGTCCTTTGTCCTCAGGCTCCAATACAGCTGGCAGGGTACCTCACTAGGTACAGGTAAGGCAGTACTCCTGCTCACCTTGTATGAGATCACAGCAGGACACAGTGGGTATGAACTCAGAGTCGGACAGACTGAGCAGAGGCCCAGCTCCTCAACCCACTTCCAGTGAGCAGGTGATCCATCTTCTCTCAGGGAGGGGGGTCCTCCCCTGGAACACACAGGCAGTAACAGTGCCTGCTTCCCAGGGTCATTTGAGGATTAGAAAAAATACTGATCATCAAGTGTCCAATATACATCTTCTGTGTATGGTATAATAGCTGGGACAGGCAAATAAGTTGATTGTGTTTTGTTGATGTATCTCCTAATCTAATTTGCCCATTCAATGGATGATGTTGTTTGAAAAGGATCTTCTCAGCATATCAAAAAAATTGTTTATTAGTAATAAATGGTACTGTTACTTACTCTTTCCCTCCGCAAGATTCTCATTGGTCTTTTAAAGTCCATTTTGATGGGGTGCTGTGTGGCTCAGTCAGTTGGGCGTCTGGCTCTTGGTTTCATCTCGGGTCATGATCTCAGGGTTGTGAGATAGAGCCTCACGTCAGGCTCCGTGCTCACCTGGGAGTCTGCTTGAGATTATCTCTCTCGCTCCCCTCACCCGCATCCCCTTCTCTCTTAAAATAAATAAAAATCCTAAAACAAATAATAATAATAAAGTCTAATTTGAGCAAACCCAATCCAAGCCTGCAAAACAACAGACACTAAGTGGGGAGTATCAACATATACACAAATCACCTACTTGCCTAATAAAAACAATGGTTTACTTTGTATCTACCATGTGCTTTATGTGAGATGTTTAACAAACTTTAACCTTACATCAACCCAAGGGGAAGTTTTGCAACTGACAGAAGGAAGCCCAGAGAGAAGAAATAATGTAACCAGCATAACATAACTAATAACTATAGAAGGAAGATTTGATCATTGCTTTGCACTGGCCTGTTCATGTACTAGGAATACTTCTTCTCTTACATAATCCTCTCTTTTTCCCAGGGATTACCATCAAAGAGAGATGAAAACAATTATGTGGTCATAGTTCTCAGAGGCTAAAGTGCATTTGTACCACTGCAGACCCATGTGTATTTCCCCTCTGGTGAAATTTTCTGACTACAAGAGCCAACTTCAGGATCACACCTTTGAATATAACAAATGAAGAGTTGCTAAGAGAGGTTAAGCATAACTTCGTGTTCATCAAATAGGTTTCAAAGTAACAAAGTTCACACCTTTTTGACAAGCCCTGAGAAATTTCGGGCTGCTAATAGAAGCTCATCAGGAAGAAAAATAAGCTGGGAAAGATATCTTTTATCATTGCCACAAAAGTAGGAAGGAGGCTAGGGACACATGCAAATGAAAATATATGAATAAACTCACTATAAATTCATTTTCGAGCCAGGAGGTTTGAGCAGTAGGGGCTGTTGATGGCCCAGATGTTGTCTCATTCTTTTTCTGCCACTCAGTCTACTTGGAGCTTTTCTTTCTTTTTTTCCTTTTAATGCTCTAACACTGATGATATTGTTTAAAATCAGCCTGGGACTAGAGACAAAAATGCAGATGCAGTTACAGAAGCATGAACAGCTGAAGCATGAAACTAATACGATCAAGAAAAGTAATAGAAAAATCCTAGAGGCTGGTTTACAAAAGAAGAAGAAGAAGGAGACAATGCTGAATCATAATCTTTACTCCTGGGTAAATGGGCTGGGAGGACCACTGCTGGAGGGGAAGTAATAATTATTCACACCAACATTAGCAGGGACATGGTTTAACTGTGGGTAGTATACCTTTCCTTTAAGGCACCAGGCCAGGGCAAGGAGAAGGCATACTGCTTTGCTGTGACAGTCTTCATTTTTTTCCCACCATCCCTTTGGTGTGGTCAGAGGGATTTCTAGGACCAGATTCAAAGTCTGAGATCAGATTTGGAACAGAATTCTTGCTGCCTTCTGAAATGCCACAAACCCAGCTGGACGCCCTGAGCCTCTGTGACAGTGCCACATTCTGCTTGCTATGAGTTACATCCTCAAAGCCTTCCAGGGCTACTGGCCAAGGCTGTTCACAAGAAAAGAGGCATTGTCCCCAGGGCTGAGATGAGGACGTGTTAGAAAATGCAGGACAGAGTATACCTCTCTTCCCTCCCGTGGACTCAGGGGGAAAAAGGCAGAACAAAATCACAGCCAGAGGTTACTTTGCATTCTGGGCAAACTCCTAAAGATGTGAGAGCATCAGGCAGCAAAATGGGCCCTGCGGGCATCAGTAATATGGTGAGGAGGAGGCACTAGGAGAAGTGAAGCAAAGGCAGTTCCCATGGCTTTATGTGCAGATTCCAGAAGTTACTGCCAGCACACCGAGTCCAGAGTCACAGGTGAGTGCCCCATGTAAATACATTCTCCCCAGGCAGCCTCCCCCATCACATACCTACGGGATCTCCTCCTACCTGGCCTCCTCCAGCACTGGCGACACCTGCGGCATCTGAGCTACTTCCTCCCCGCTTTAGGCTGTGCTGGGACCTGACTTTATTGAACGAGCTTGAAAGTAACAAGGAGTGGAAGGGACAGATCCTGAGAATGAGCATCAGCTTTCAAGGATGTGCCTCAGCCAAGGTCACTGCACAGCCTGCTGGGGGGCTACCACTGTTAACCAGAGGGGTTCTGGGGGAACCTGGGGATTTACTATTCTTGGGTGCATCCCCCAAATATCCCCATCCCAAGCTTCAGGGGCCCACTCATTCCCTATCAGGGCCTTGACTCTGACACAAGAGAGCTGCCAAGGCTCTTCATTCAGGCTCGCTAGCAGCTCCGCCTCCCTACACCTAGATCCTTATACTTCCACACGCCATCCCCTGAAGCTAGATTAGATGACAGTCTCCTTCAGAGCTGTCATAGAGACCTCATTACAAAGCATGCCGTGAGTTGGATGTTGATTGCACTAGCCTATTATTGTTCTTTTTCTTTTAATTTTTTTTAAGGCTTACAATGCAGTTAACAGAAGCCATAGCACTCTCCTGACCATCCTCATCACTGTCATGCCCCATGTTACTCAATCAACATAGTTCCCCACGGCCCATGGCTTCCCCTTCCACCTGCAGAGAAGGTGAGAGAAAGCCTGAATAATCGCAATGCCGCTGCATGTCAGGGTGATCACCCCCTCCCTTACCAAAAACAATGGGATCCTTGGTGTCATCAGGCTGCTGCGTCATCCAGCCGAAAGGGCTGCTGGCCTCGGGTTTATATTCTGCACATTTCTCCCCCACGGAACATTCACAAGCTCCCTCCTGCACGGGTTCTCTAAGGTCTTGAATTCCTTTGGCATGTAAGGTATTCCTCGACCAGAGACTTAGCCTGGGTTCCCCAGAAAGCAGAGCCTGAGCCAGAGGACTTGTAAACTAGCATTTAACTTGGGTAGGGTTCGAGGGAGCAGGAGTGAGGAATGAGCCCAGGGGAGCACAGACCCCCAAAGCTGCCAATATGCATCATTCAACTGGCCACCACCAAGTGTGACTGATGGCTTGATTTGCAAGACTGCACCTCAGAGAAGCTATATAAGTACCATTTCGGTATCATCCCACATCAGAGGGGAAAAGGTAAAGAATTTATCCACTGGCTCCCATGCCCGTTTGTTAAAAGTTCACTACTTGTGAGTTCTGAAGAAGTCAGCATGGGTGCCTACTGCAGTGTTCAACTAGAAAGCCCTGGAGGGGAGCAGGGTGCTGTCAAGTTGTACCTGGGGGACATCACTCAGAGCCCCACACAGCTGAAGCAAGAGCAAGTGAGACCCAGAAAACAGGAACAGGTACACAAGAAGGGTGTAATGCAATGGGTTTTCTAAGCATTGAAAAAAACCAGAAAGGCAGCCTCACACATAACGGTTCCAAGTGCAGCATCCGTAACCTCTGGGCAATGAGAAAACCAGAGCTGGAAAGTCAGTGGCACGTGAAGAGAGAGAAACCCAAGTGTTCACAACCATGCAGAAAAGAACCAATCTTCTATTGGGTACATGAGAAAAACAGAAATAAATTTCTCACTTGCATGTGAAATAGCTTTTTTTATGTGACCATCCCTTGCCCCATGGTTAGTGTTTATCAACACTATATATCAAGAAATGCATTTGCCAGCATATCGATAAGGACGTTTGGCATTTCCTTTTTTCAACTTGAACGAGACATTGAGTTCTTAAATAGAACAAGTGGTGGAGTTTGGAGGGTGGTATAGTTTTCTGCGGTAGCTGTTGGAAGGCACCTACAGGCAAACATGGTGAAAAACTAGGAGGGAAATGCAGCATGATAGTCTAACAACGCAGTCATCTCTACCTCAAGCCACCTCTCTAAAATTGGTAATGGCAGAGACCAGCTCACAGGCCAAATCTTGCCACCACCTATTTTGTAAATAAAGCATTACTGGAGCAGAGCCACACTTGTGGTAGAGTTGAGTAGTTGTGACAGAGACCATGTGGCCCATTAGACCATAAGGCTAAACTAGTGACTGCCTGCCTTCACAGGAAAAGTATGCTGACCCCTGGCCTAGATCGAAGATGGTAAGCTTCCTCTTACAGGTAGGATCTCCAGCTTAGCAGTAAGCCAAGGCTGGTATGATCTCTCAACCAAGAACAGGAAAATTCCAGGTCCTAATCACCATGCTGTGTCACCAGAGATCCATGGAGTGAAAACGAACATAAAGAACACATGGCGACTTTCCCTTCCTTTTACTAAGATCACAATTCTCAGATTCTTCTGTCCAAACTCATGTTTAAAATGCTGCTCCACACACCTAGCCCTGAATAAACTCGGGATGTACCCAGGCAATCTCAGGAATTGTGATGGAAGGTAGGTGCAGGGGAAGAAAAGGGAATCTCTTTTTAACAAGCTAAATAAATAACAGTTCTCATGCTGCATCTGACCAAAGCTCAAGAACCCGTGTGTTTGTGGCCCTCTGTGAAGGTGAGCCCAATTCTAACTTCCTCCTTGGGTGTAATTTCAGTGCTCTGATAGATAAACCAACTCCTTCAAGGCCCTGGGGGCCCCGTCTCATTAATGCATCTCAATAAATAATGTTCTTCTATATTCTTAAGTGATTCTAACTCAACTTCTACAAGAAGAAAAGGAAGAAGCCAAAAGCTTGCTTTTTTGGCAAAGAACAAAATATAAGGAGATGTAATTCTGCCAGATGGCAAAATCCCAGAATTTTAATTTGTTGATTCATTGACAGGCATAATTAACTGTATAACTTACTAAACTATGATGGAAATACAGAAGAATTCTGCCATTTTTGCATATTCAGCTGCATCATGGGCCAAACTGCAACCTCACAAACATGACAATGGATAGAAAAATCCTGCTCACTGGGGCAGAGTAATGGCATTCTTACTGGTTTCTCTGCTTTCCATTTTCTTCCTTCCCAATTCTACCTACATTTCAACTGTGTTATGTTTCTAAAACATACACTGAAGTATTGGAGTCCCCCTGCTTTGAAATTTTGTAACAGCCCCTTCATTGTTACCAGGCTCCTTAGCAAATGAGGCTCTCCATAGTAAGACACAAACCTGAGCCACCAGCTTCATCTCTATTATTTCAAGCATGGCCTTTGCCCTGGGAGCAGGTCACACTGTTCTCTATTTGGTCCACAAACATGGTAAATACGTGCTCCTGGATGGGTCACCAGGCCACACAGCTATTGCTCTACCCACAAAGGGTGGAGGGAAACCTGATGTTGTAAATGGACTGTTCAAAGACACAGAGATGTGTCTCACCTCTCAGTCAGTGCTCCAAAAGCCCCAGCAGACTAGACTGAAGAAGCAAGCCCGGTGTTGCCCTCAAGCTGCTTCTAGATCACACACACTCCTTCAAGTGACCCTCTCTCCCTGCTGTGACTGACAGGACCCTCATTCACTTCCTCTATGCCCATTAATTTCCATTTGAGGACATAGTCTGATGGCTCTTGGTCTTGGTCTATCTCCATCTCTCCCTGGATGGACAGGTAAATAGGTAGATACTTCCATATATACATATATACATACAGATATCTTGCCCAGTGAGGCAGCTGAGAGGTCCCAAGGATCTGCAGGGTATCCAACAAGATTCATTTATTCATTCAATGTACGTTTTAAAGCACTTCCTATGTGCCAGACCCTGTACAATGAGTGTATGTGTATGAGTGTATTCACTACAGTATATATACTATGGATGTGCACAGTGAATGAATTCATGCCCTCAGGAAGTTCACAGTCCTCTGATTAGCAGCCCCTGCCATTTTCAACATCTGTGCTGTTTCCCCAGCTTTCCTATGTGTCCTGGGAGCCACAGGACAAACCCCCAAATATCCAGCATCTAAGGATCTCCAAGCCATCCTGTGGGTGCGTGGACTGGTCAAAAATGAGGAGGGCTCATCGAACGATAGGCCCCATAAGGCCAGTGCCATCACACCACGGCAGTAAGCACAGAGTCACAGAGCAACTAGGCTCAAGTCTAAAATAATATTGTCCAGTTTTTTGCCACAAATGCTATCCAGCCACTCATATCTCAGGAGAAATGCGGCCAGGATCATGCACCTGCTACTCTCACTGGCTCCTCATTTCAAGGGTTCAGATACTGGGGTACATGACTGGAATTCATAAGAAGAAAAGACCATCAACTCTCTCTACATGCACTGGTCATCTAACTCACCCTATGGATAAGTGCAATGGCCTACAATCTTAGATCCCTACCTGGAGTCCTTCCTTCACCAAATTCAATGTAAACTCTGCTATTAACCCTGCTTTTAAAATCCTAGTTGGATTATGCATTCTCCCTACCCAGCAGCCTTCCAAGGCTCCCCACTGTCTTCTACCCAAACACCTCACTCCAATGTTTAAGGCCTCCATAGCCTGGCCCCAAACTAACTGGCCTGGTACAAACCTCCTGTGCTCATCCCCACTATTACCTAACAAGCCGGGTCCTTTCCCATGATGAGCCTTTTAAGACGCCCTTTCCTTTTCTTGCCATTCGTCAAAATTCCCTAAATCACTCAAATTCTACCCCAAGTGCCCTTGTCAGAAGGCCTTCCTTAGCTAACACTCGAACAGTAGTACAAAGTGAACTTTTCCTGCCAGGACCACCAGCTTTGCTACTGGTGCCACTCATTATAGACGGCATCCTGCTGGGCAGCTTCTCATGTGCATTCGTCTTACCTCCTAACACCACGGCAAGAACCCTCTGAACTCAGTAACCATGTGCTATCATTTTCATACTTAGCATCTACAATGATGCCCTGTTGGCATGCTTGAGAAAAGGGGAAGACCTATATTTCTCATAAAAAGATTAACAGGGCACCTGGGTGGCTTAGTTTGTTGGGCATCTGCCTTCGGCTTGGGTCATGATCCCAGGGTCCTGGGATGGAGCCCCGCATCGGGCTCCCTGCTCAGCCAGAGGCCTGCTTCTCCCTCTCCCTCAGCCTGCCACTCCCCCTGCTTGTGCGCACTCTCTCTCTCTGTCAAATAAATAAATAAAGTCTTTAAGAGAAAGAAAGAAAGAAAGAAAGAAAGAAAGAAAGAAAGAAAGAAAGAAAGAAAGAAAGAAAGAAAGAAGAAGAAGAAAGGAAGGAAGGAAGAAGAAGAAAGAAAGAAAGAAAGAAAGAAAGAAAGAAAGAAAGAAAGAAAGAAAGAAAGAAAGAAAGAAAGAGAAAGAAAGAAGAAAGGAAGGAAGGAAGAAGAAAAGAAAGAAAGAAAAAAAGAAAGAAAGAAAGAAAGAAAGAAAGAAAGAAAGAAAGAAAGAAAGAAAGAAAGAAAGAAAGAAAGAAAGAAAGGAAGAAAGGAAGGAAGGAAGGAAGGAAGGAAGGAAGGAAGGAAGGAAGGAAGGAAGGAAGAAAGAAAGAAAGAAAAGAAAGAAAGAAAGAAAGAAAGAAAGAAAGAAAGAAAGAAAGAAAGAAAGAAAGAAAGAAAGAAAGAAAGATAGATTAAAAATCCAGACTGTTCCTACTGAAGGAAATGGAAATGATGGGGTCTGAGTCCACACAGAGCTTCCTTGGGCAACCCTTCTGGCTACTTCTCTGGGACTCCTGACTTAGAATATAGCCAGAGGACAAAATTCCAAGGGCCAAGTTCCTCCTAATGATCCACATGGCAAAGAGCCCAGAGTTTTGGGATGCATCCCTTAATTCTAGACTTCTCCCACTCAGTGAAGTCAGGCCTCTTGCTCATATTTATATAAGAGAGGAGATGCAGGTTAAAATAAGTATACTGAGGTATTGTGTGTACACGAGTTACATTTCCCTCTGCATAAAGTGACACAGCCCTGCTGACACACTCCTTTACTGGAATCTCCACAGCGCTTAAATCGTGGCATAGAAGACAGCTCCAATGGATCTTTTCCTTTAATGAAAAAAAATATTAACCTTTGCACATCAACTAAAAATTTCCCAAAGCCTAGAACCTGATTATGCCTAAACTCCATGAATTATTCATGCTGCTTCAAGTGAGAAAGATCAGATTTAATTATGTTCTGAGGGGGCATCTTCCCTAGCATTAAATGGAAAATACCCTCATTTGTCTACTGAGTTGTTTTAAGAAAGGTTATCGTAGGCTTTCTACAGAACTGTATATGCTGAGAAACAAAAGAAGGTTCACTGGATCAGCATAAGGGAAATAAATATGAAACCAAAGAGTCTTTTCCATATCCACACGGAGCCTGTTTCTATTAAACTCAGGCAAGAATGACACCAATACCAACACATGCAAACCCTAATAAATTAGCTGCACCCAATTATTAAGAAGGCAGCCTTAGGTCATAAAAACGATTTTGTGAAATTGATCTTAAATGAAAAATGTGTAATTACACTTAAAGCAGTTACAGGCTGTTAGTCAATGAAAAATTTATATTTCCCGTGGAGTTGTACCACTTTCTGTGCATATAAGATTAGTTGGATTGGGAGAACTTATATTACAATCGGAAGTGGGTTAAGAGACAGAAACATTTTTCAATATACTTTTCTAAATGATGCCACAATCTGGCCAGCTCAGCACCCGATGTGCATGTTACAATTTTATTGCCTTTGGTCAAAAGCCACTGTAAGACCAAGCATTCAGAATGCTAAGCAAGAAATTCACAATAGTTTTTAAAGGCATAAAGGAATTTTTTCTACATTTCTTTTGTTGTTCTTTCCTTAAGATCTAAAAGACTTAGTTTTTAGTAAAAGCAAAAATAACCTAGGGAGAAAGAATGCATATAGATGAAGAATCATGGGATCCATCCTTGATTCATCCCTTACCTCACCATCTACATCCCACCCATTATGAACTTCTGTAGGTTCCATCTCCAAATTTATCTCAAAAGCATACAGCCCTCTTCACCTCTAATACCAACACCCTGGCCTAAGCCACCATGGCAGCAACCTCTTGACTGACATTTTTCCTTCTGCTCTTGACCCCTCCAATTTATTCTTCCCACAATAGGCTGAGAGATCCTACTGAAAATGTAATCAGGTGGCTCAGTCGTTAAGTGTCTGCCTTCGGCTCGGGTCATAATCCCAGGATCCTGGGATCAAGCCCCGCGTAGGGTTCCCTGCTTGGTGAGGAGCCTGCTTCTCCCTCTCCCACTCCCCCTGCTTGTGTTCCCTCTCTCGCTGTCAAATAAATAAATTCTTTAAAAAAAGAAGAAAGAAAGAAAGAAAGAAAGAAAGAAAGAAAGAAAGAAAGAAAGAAAGAAAGAAAGAAAGAAAGAAAGAAAGAAAGAAAGAAAGAAAGAAAGAAAGAAAGAAAGAAAGAAAGAAAATGTAATCAGATCATATCATGGCTCTCCCTCAGACCTTTCAGAGGCTTCCCATCACCCACTGAATAAAACCCAAATTCCTCTTGCAACCTATTAGGCCTTGCTTGATCTGGCCTCTGGCCCCCTCCTTAACAATACCTCTTTTCATTTTTGCCCCCCACCCCCACCCCCGCCCCAGTAACCAGCACACTGGTCTCATTTCCATTCCTGAAGCCGTAATATCTCCCAGGCTTTGTGCTTACCTTCAGGCCTTTCTTCTGGAACACACCGTGCCTGACTTATGATATCTCAGTCTCCTGCTTATTTCCTGTAGAGTCATCATTTTGTTAATGTGTTGAGTTGTTGTGGTCTGTTTTAGCCTTCAGTGAATGCAAAATTATTGAGTAAACGAAATAACATATTTAAGAAATGGTAAATTCATGAAGAAATACTTGCATACATAAGCAAATAGCTTAAGGGAAGTTCAGATTTAAGGTTACAATTGCCTGCCAAAATAGAACTAGATCCTTTTAGGGCTACAGTTTCTACTTTTTAATTGCACTAAAAATTACATTAGGTTAGCAATTTTTCATTTCTTATCTGCTTAAAGACATTTATACTAAAGAAGAAATTCATGCTACTAATAAATGTATGCAATTTTTGGCCTTTTTTATATTGAGCATTTCTAAATTTAAGTTTACACATTAGTTTCACCAGAGATAGCCATTTAAAAGGCTAATCTGTTTTATCTTTGGGTCATCCTTTGGTAATCTTACATGACTTGTCTGAAATAGTCCCACTAGGTAAATATTAAACATTATTTCCAATACCAGAGGATGGAATCAAGTAGTCTCTTCACAACACCCACCAACAAATCATACATACATAGGTTTGCTATACTTAGAAAGTGAGGAGATGCAAAGAAATATAGAATAGAGTTGCACCCATAGTGTATCTTCCAACCCATCCTTGAGACAAGACAAAGATGGGAGGAGAAGGGGTGAAAGAAGGAGTAGGGACTCAGGGAGAAGTCACCCTGGGGGCGGGGGGAGGTCAGGGCTGCCCTGAGTCGCCTTCACGAGATGGGAAAGCCACAGATAGGCAAGGAGAGCAGGAGACATTACAAAAAGGGGGGACAGAGTGACATGTACAGAGCAGTGAGTAAGCTGGTCTAACTGGAGCAGAGTCAAAATTCGGGAAAAATAGTGAGAAGCTCAAGAGTATTTGGGGGCAACAAGTCAGATTGCCGGCAGCAGCTTACCCCGTTTTAGCCCCCACAATACTGAAGGACTAGGGAAGACTTTGACAAAAGAACAAATTAATGGGAGGTACATGCTTCTGTGGTGAGAAACTGGGTATTTGAGGACCTGCATTTACAGAGTAGAGGAATATTTCTTATTAATTCAGTACTCCGAATACATACCTTTCTAAGGCTTCAGCACAGGAGCGTACATTCTCCACAACATCTTTAATTTGAGGAGATAAGGATTTTAGAAACCTGGTATGAAGCTTTATTCAGAAAGAAAGAAAAATGGGGCCTGCAGAAAACTGTAAAATCATATTGTGAATGAATGACCATCTATGATTGAGTTCTAGAATAAACAACCCTACGTATATGCTTCATCATTTATCTAAAACTTCATTTTTCAGTGTAATCTGTGATCATGAAGTCTTCCCCCAAACCCCGTGAAGCATGAGTTCTGGTTTTCAGATAAGAATGGGGAATTAGTTCACATGGTCAAGGTAAAAAAAAACAATGTAAACAAATAATGAGATCAGTGGCAGTTGTTACATTAGCCGCTGCAGAGGTAAGATACTGGTGGGGCAACCATTAGAAGAACTTCTTAGACAAAATAAAGGCTGGGAACATTCACAAGGATAGGAATCCTAACCCATCTGTTGGAAGTAGTCCCTGGGGTACATTTATACATGTTCCTTATCTTGTAACCATGCTACTTATTATTTTGTAACTAAAAGAAATAGGTCCTTGCTAAATTCTTTGTAATATGTCCCCTTAAGATATTACGGCTTCAAAATTTCAACAGTATATCTCCTGTGGAATGTAACCATTAATCTCACACATACTAATTGGTTGTCATGGGAAACTGTATTCAACCTGGTATCTATAAATGTCATAGAAAATTCCTTCAGTCCTTTGTTAGTAGGAAGAGCCTCAAGTCTCTGTGTCCCACTGTTTTCCTCTGGGCTTGATTGAATTAAAAAAATCAGTGGCCCTAATGCATCATCTTTTAAAAACAGCATATGATTTTATTTTTGTCAGTAAACAAAGACATACACACACACACACACACACACACACACATGCACGCACGCACGCACACATTCCAGACATCAGAACAGCAGGGAGCAGAACAGAGAGAGAATGTGTTTTAGTCAGCTCAGGCTGCTATAACAAAATACTACAGACTGGGTAGCTTAAACAACATTTATTTCTCATAGTTCTAGAGACTGGTAAGTCCAAGATCAAGGTACCAGCAGATTCAGCTCTTGTTGAGGACTCTCTTCCTGGCCTTCTTGCTATTCTCACATGGGGGTAGGGGGAGGCAGGGGGGAGAGGCCCTCTGGTCTCTTTCTTTTCTTGTAAGAGCACAAATCCAATCTTCCCTCACCACCCCCCCAAACCTCAGGACATTATCTAAACCTAATTATCTCCTAAGAGTCCAACCTCCAAATACCATCATACTGGAGATTAGGATTTCAACATATGAATTTGGGAGGACACAAACATCAGGCCATACCAGCAAGCTAACCTCAGATAAATCACTCCCACTCTTCCAGTTCAATCTCAGATTGTCCAGCAGATAATTGTGCCATGGTTACCAATCCCAGGGGAGGACTTTAAAGCTTCTGCCCACTGCATCTTGGTAATGGAGTCACCAAGAAGAACACAATGCAGTCAAGCACTTGATGGAACAGTGCTTTATTTACAGAGGGAAGAGACAACACAAGACCATGTACAACAGTGGGTGTCAGTTCCCCATGGCCAAAAGGTCTCTTCCAGGGGCCAGCACAGAGCAATCTGCCTTTGCACACCTTCTTGTGCACAGTAGAAAGACCCTGTCCTCTCCCCACAGAGGATAGATATTAAAAGCAGAAAAAGTTAGGAGTCTCCAGAAAAAGAAAGACTAGACACAGCTTTCAGACACAAGAGAAGTCATTTTAGGCCCCCAGCTATTTTCTTTCTACGCCTTACCAGCTCTATTTGCCCAAACACACTTCTTGCAGAACTTCCTAGGAGGTGTCAGAGTTACAAAAGCTTCAGTAGTTAAGGATTTTAAGGGAACAAAGGTAATGCAAAAGATTAACAGTCTCTACCAGGCCAGAAAATAGCTTAACCATATCAGAGACAACAAATCAGTGGTAAAAACTCTTAGTGCTGTTTTCAAAGTAAGCAAGGGCCCTGCATTCCTAATCTGTAAGGGGCCCAAGACCCCACCTGGTTTATACCTGCTCTTGAAGCATACCCACTGCCTCTTCACCTTCAGAGAGTTACCTCTGCTTCATTATAATGTTAAAGTCTCCACCCAAGGAAGAGCACAAACCTCATTAACATACTATACATGTATAGGCAGGTTTCCTAAATACACATGCACGACCTTAAACCTACCTCTACATGTGATGACAAAGCTGCCCTTTCTGAATATTCATCCTAACCCTAAATAAAAGAAACCCACTCACCCCCACTCAGGGAGTCAGGCCTTGAAAGTTGTTCCTCAGGATCTTCTTATTTGTTGTAAATGAAGTTTCCTTTGTAATCTCTATCTGTAACTCACAGATCTGTAATTCTATCTTCAACTTACAGGAGCAAACCCAGGTTAGTTCAGTTACAATATGACAGTGGAGTTGGTCAGGTGGTATATGACCCACACTCTTTAAGCAGAGACAGAAGAACATTCATTAAGCATGAAAAAGAGAAAGATATCCCCACACAAGGGAATAAGGCTGGCATAGACTGAGTGGGATCCTTATCTCTTGGTTAAAAAGGAGTCTAAGCCCAGATGCACCATGGCTCCGTAGAGATGGTAGTAACCCCCACTGGGCCTGAGCATCGCCAGCCCCTCCCCCAGCATACAGTTGCAGTTGGCTACCCCCTGCTCCTCGGTAACCACGGGCAACCGAAAGGCTGTGATCAAAAACGCAGATATGTCAGGCACCTGGGTGGCTCAGTAGGTTCAGCATCTGCCTTAGGCTCAGGTCATGATCCCAGGGTCCTGAGATGGAGCCCCACATTGGGCTCCCAGCTCAGCAGGGAGCCTGCATCTCCCTCTGCCTGCTGTTCCGCCTGCTTGACTCTAAAGCTCTGGCTGGCTGTGTGGGCAGGAAAGAGCAAACCCGTGGAAATCTTCCACCTCCCACCCCTCACCTTGGGTTCCCAAACTTTTCAATGCCCTACCCTCTACACAAAACTTTTAATGACCGGGGCTCCAGAAAACTCAAACACTGCTGCTTTCCAAAATGGCTTTGAGCTTGAGAAGCTAATGGTGAACCTTAGTCACTGAACATAATTCCATCCTAACTTCTCCAGTTCCCAACACAGGTACTTCTTCCCTCCAGCCTCACACTTTAGCTCTTCAGATCCTACTTACTTGGGTCTTTGTCTTATTTCTTTAGCACATTCAAAACTCTTGGTAAACAGTTACTACTCTCCAGGTCCTTTTCAGGGCCAGATGCTTTATATATGGCTTACATTGAATACATTTGGATTAAATACGAGTGTTTAATACAAGCTGTATTTTTCCCTAATTGTTCTGGCTCATATATTTCTATCCCCAAATAAAGTTAAACTTTGGATAAACTCAGCATTCTGTTCATTGACCAGGTACTTTTGCCTCCTATCCTATCCAATACTGTATTTACCATAAACTCACTTATATCTGGGTAATTTATCTATATTCCAATATGTCTATAACCTCATTTGATCTTCCCTGAGGCCATGCAAGCCCACAGTGTGCCTTCTGAATTATTCAAGATTATATTCAGTATTATGTAATTAATTGTCTAACTAATAAAACAAACAAAAAACCCAAATGGTTAATTTGAGCTTTTTCAATTAGGTATATCAAGTATATGCAGACAATATGGAAACATTGTTATAAAACTAAATATAAAAAATTAAGTATGGGGGCACCTGGGTGGTTCAGACTATTAAGCATCTGCCTTCGGCTCAGGTCATGATCCCAGGGCCCTGGGATCGAGCCCTGCATTGGGCTCCCTGCTCAGTGGGAAGCCTGCTTCTCCCTCTCCCGCTCCCCTGCTTGTGCGCTGTCAAATAAATAAATAAAATCTTGAAAAAAAGAATTAAGCATATTCTAGTAAATGTCACTAAAATAAACATACCTCATATAATATATACTAACCCAATGTTGGAAGGAACCAAACATACTCTCTCCCAACTACATCCTATAATTTATGGTACTACATAATTTTTTTAAAGTACCATGGAAGTAAATGCACAGTAAATATTTACGAATGATCCTCACAGCTATCCTATAATGTCCTGTGAATCATATTATCTGAATTATGAATTATCTTTCAAGTGTGCCTCTCTCATCTACACTTCCTGACAAGCTTCTGGAGAGCAGGAAACATTGCCTCTTAATTCTTGGTATCTCTCTCCGTCATTATTGCCTTCATTACCTTCAATATTGCCGTGAATTCAGGATCCTCCTTCCAGGCAAGTGAAGGCCCAACGGACTGAGGTCTGGGCCAGGTGAGAGAACTTAGGAGCCTGGGCACAGAGAAATCTATCACTTACCCATAGGCTACAGTGCAAGTCAGCATCTTGGGAAGGAGCCAAACCAATATCCAGTTAGGCCCTTTATCTGACTCATCATCCAAAGAAGCTAGGGGTGGAGACCAAGTGCCCACGTGTAAGCCAACAGAACTAAATGAGATCCAAGGTCCTAATAGGCCAGTGAGGAAAAAACACACCTGGGAACACCTCCTGCTTACATGTCTTTCTTTTTACAGGGTGTCAGTAGCTTTAGCTATAGAGGAAGCCAAGAAAGTCACCAACCTGCCTAGTGTACTTTTCTTTCAATAAATGGAAGGAAAAGAGAGCAGTTAGGCAAAACTTGACACATTTTTTTGATTCCATCTGTTTAGTGACAAAGAATAATAAATGAAGCGTATACTTTTGCATAGTGTGGTTGGCGAAAAAAAATAACCACTATCATCATTCCTTTGCCAGGTTTTCCTGAACTAAGTGACAGGTGGAATTTCAGACACTGTTCGCCTATGAGCTTGGGTAGAATCCAGTATGAGAAAACGAATAAAGTGGTATGGCCTCTAGGGTGATTCTTTTTAAGGGAATGTCCTCTGCCTGGTGGGAAGGAGAGTCAGGGATCAGCAATGCTGTAGAAGCTATTTAAATTAGGGTCTCCTAATAAAGACTCTCAAGTTTGTGGGCTTAGAATGGTTTTTAGATAAAAGCGCTGCCACTGGCAACCTCATACACTATCATGCACCTTCAACAGAGCTCATAGTTCCTTCATACACAACAGTAGGGACTCAGGATTCCTAGCACTTGATAGCAATAGCCACATTATTCTCCCTTAATAATAAACTTAGGCATTTTCTTAGCTTCCAAATAATTTCCTCTAAGCCAGAGGGAGAAAAGTTACTGTGAAGGGAGATGTTCTTGTCATTTCTTTTGTACAAGGTGTAGTGATTTCGGCTTATTGCTTAAGTCATTAATTTCACATCATTTTCCAATGAGACTTTCATTTCATTAAAGGTAATAATAGTTGACAATCTATTACTGTTCTTTTGCCCTGAATTATTATTGCTATATTTTCCCATAGAGTGTAAAAATAAAATATACACACTGCCATAGATCATCAACTCAAAGCTAGCTGCTCAAGAATTTATTATCCAATGGAATACTCTGTAGGGAGCTGTATTTCCCTTCTTGGTCATTCTAATATGCTCCAGATGTCCGGAAAGGGGGAATTAGCACGGCACTCCAAAGTTCATCTACATTACTGTTGTTTGAAATAAACAGAGTGCTGGAGCCATTGGAACTCTTAAAGCTCCTCCAAGTCAGACAGGAGAAAACATCTTTTCTCTGAGACCCTGCCAGATTCTCCTAGATAAAGCAGTCAACTGAAAACCTTACACTAGCAAAACATAAATCAATTTTTTAGGGTATTGAGCACAGAAGGGTGGAAACTGCTTACTCTTTGATCTTGGGCAAGCTATTTAAATTCTCTATGCCAATTTTCCCATCTTTAAAATAGTAAGAATAATAATACCTATTCCAAAGCACTTACCCCAACATCTATAAGTTTGAGACTTAATAAACACTACTTGTTATTTTTGTTTTATTATTTCCTATGGGAAATCAGCATTATATGAAATTACAAAGATAAGTTAAAGACAGATTTTGTTGAACCTTTTTTTTTTTTTAAAGATTTTATTTATTTGACAGAGAGAGACACAGCGAGAGAGGGAACACAACCAGGGGGAGGAGAGAGGGAGAAGCAGGCTCCTCACCAAGCAGGGAGCCCTATGCGGGGCTCGATCCCAGGACCCTGGGACCATGACCTGAGCCAAAGGCAGACGCTTAACGACTGAGCCACCCAGGCACCCCGATCTTGTTGAATCTTGAACAACATGCTAAGAAGTCTGATTTCAGAAGGCAAGCAAGAAACCAGGAAAGATTTTTAAAATAGGAGTGACGGGGTGCCTGAGTGGCTCAGCTGGTTAAGCATCTGACTTTTGCTCAGGTCATGATCTCAGGGTCCTATGATTGAGCCCCATCTCCAGCTCCCCTCTCAGTGAGGAGTCTGTTTCTCGCTCTCCCTCTGCCCCTCCCCCTGCTTGTGTGCTCTCTCTCTCTCTAATAAATAAATAAATAATCTTTAAAAAAAAATAGGAATGACATGATCATATCTGAGTTTTAGGAAGAAAACAGAATCAAACCCTAAAAGATACAACATGACTATAATATAGAGACATAAATTAAAATGTTTAATTTTTATTTTGTCCATTTCTCAAAGTGGCCCAAAGCTATTAGCGTATTTCCTTCTTGGGTATAATCAACTGTTTACCTCAAATACTATAAAATGTCTATATTACCTATATGGCCAATTTAAGTTTCTGTCAATGGCTATTTAAAGCCAGTGGCTCAAATAGGCAGAGGCTTTACCAGTCTTTTAATCAGTAATCTCTAGTAACAGGCATTAGCACAATATTATTGATTTCTTAATAGTCAAGTGGCTCTCAGCCTGACTACATTTGCATGTCATTTCAGCTGGGCAAGTCATCTTAAGACACCTAGATGTATAGTTGGAAAGAAAGAAATCACAGATCTGAAATAAAGTTTTTAAATGTTAATTTAAAAGAGAATATAAACTGTTTTTGAAAAGGGAAATCTTCAGCAGTTTTTAACCTATCACATTGTAGAGATTCCTAAAAAGATAATACTCCGTGTTGGAAAGCACACAAAAAAATAAGCACAGCCATATACTTTGGTAAGAATATAAACTTGACTCCACCTTATGGAAGGTACTTTACTAATGTGCATAGAGTTTTACATGCATAACCTTTGGTCCAATAATTCTACTTTTAGAATTTGTCTTCAGTAAGTAATCATAAATAGGCACATAGATTTAGCTACCAAGATGTTAATTTCAGCAGTAATTACAATACTAACAATATGGAACTATCTGAATATCTACCTAGAAATAATAGGATAAACCAAACTGTGACCTACAGACCAAGTCTAACCTGCAAGCTAAGAATAGTTTCAACATTTTCAAATGACTGCAATAAAAGAATAATATTTCATAACACACAAGAATCATAGGAAATTTAAGTTTCAATGTCCATAAATCAAATTTTACTGGAACACAGCCACACCCAGACTTACCAACATGTTTGTTTGCACTACAACAGCAGTTGGGTATATGCAACAGACCCCAAAGGCTAAAATATGTTACTGTCTTCCCTTTCACATAAAAAGTTTGCCAACCTCTGGGTTAAATAAACCATGGTCTAATCATAGCATAAATCTAGGCAGCCATTTAAAATGGTATAGAAAATTACTTACTAGCTTGCAAGAATGTTTAGTATATCAAGTTATGACCACATTTTTGTTAATTTTAAAAGACCATATCTTTTAACAAAATGATACTGTGGCAGACAGACTCTAAAATAGCCCCAATTGTCTTCACCGCCTGGTAATCACACTTGTGTAATCCCCTCCCATTTAGTGTGAATATGACCTGTAACTTGCTTCTAAACGATAAGAGATGGCAAAAGTTGTTACTCCCATGATTAAGTTTCATAATAGTGACATTTTCTTGCTAGACTCTACTGCCTCCTTACCTTGCACACTTTGATTAAGCAAACAGCCATGTTAGGGAGACCCATGTGGCCAGGAACTGAGTGTAGTCTCTGGCCAATAACTAAGATAAAAGATCCTGGAAAGAAATCCTGACTATTCAAAGCACCCCTGGATATACAATTATCTAGGTTCTACAAGAAATGGTCATTTGATTTCCAGCGCTCTCTAGAGTTCTGCACCCTCCTTTCCCCTCCAAACCCCTCCAAAGCCACCCTATTTGAATAGTATGAAAAGAAAAACTATCATCATACAATAATTGCTCTGGAGTTGCAGCTACCACCAATATCTAGATCTTTCCAAGGGTTATAACATACAAAAAGAATAAAAAATGCATGTCCTCTTACATTTTTTGACTAAAAGCAAGTTATTCATTTTCACCTTGATCAACATGATAATCACATGTGTAAATCTCCCATTCTGACCCCAAAATTGTCTTTAAATTTCATGCAATTTTTATGTCTAACAAGCCATTACATTTTTATTACTGAAGCAGTAATAGCAGTTTATTAGATTTTTTTAAATGCCCTACTGAACACTGAAGGTCTTTCTCCTTCCTCAAGTAGCTCTTAAATGACAAGCCATTGTCCATCATGATTACTGGGTATTAGTTACAGGTCATAAATATCCCTTATTTCTTGCAGTGGATCTTTCTGGGATTAAAATAGGACAAAATAAATAAACTCCCCCATGAACCAGTTAAAAGCATCTTATTTTTTTAAAATATTTTATTTTATTTATGTATCTATTTATTTTTACTATTTGATTCAATTAATTAACATATACTGTATTATTGGTTGCAGAGGTAGAGGTCAGTGATTCATTAGTCTTATGTAATACCCAGTGTTCATTACATCACCTGCCCTCCTTAATGTCCATCACCCAGCTACCCCATCCCTCTACCCCTCTCCCCTCCAGCAACCCTCAGTTTGTTTCCTATAATTAAGAGTCTCTTATGGTTTAATTGTTGAACACTACATTAAAAACTAATGATGTACTATATGCTGGCTAACTGAACATACTAAGAATTTTTAAAAAGTCTCTTATGGTTTATCTCCCTCTCTGATTTTATCGTGTTTTATTTTTCCCTCTCTTCCCCTATGATGCTCTGTTTTGTTTCTTAAATTCCACATATGAGTGAGATCATATAATAACTGTCTTTCTCTGATTTATTTCACTTGGCATAATACCCTTTAATTTCCTCTACATTGCCACTGCAAATGGCAAGATTTCATTTTTTGATGGCTGAGTAGTATTCCATTGTATATATACCACATCTTTATCCATTCATCTGTCGATGGATATCTGGGCTCTTTCCATAGTTTGGCTATTGTGGACATTGCTGCTATAAACACTGGAGTGCAGATGCTCCTTCAGATCACTACATTTGTATCTTTGGGGTTAAATATCTAGTAGTGCAATTGCTGGGTCATAGAGTAACTCTATTTTCAATCTGAGGAACCTCCATACTGTTTTCCAGAGTGGCTGCACCAGCTTGCATTCCCTACAGCAGTGAAAGAGGGCTCCCCTTTCTCCACATCCTTGCCAACATCTGTCAAGTTTCCTGACTTGTTAATTTTAGCCATTCTCACCAGTGTGAGGTGGTATCTCATTATGGTTGTTTTGTGTTTTTTTTTAAGATTTTATTTATTTTGACAGAGAGAGAGAGAGAGACAGCGAGAGAGGGAACACAAGCAGGGGGAGAGGGAGGAGCAGGCTTCCCACCGAGCAGGGAGCCCGATGCGGGGCTCCATCCCAGGACCCCGGGATCATGACCTGAGCCGAAGGCAGATGCTTAATGACTGAGCCACCCAGGCACCCCTCTCATTGTGGTTTTAATTTGTATTTCCCTGATGCTAAGTGATTGGAGCATTTTTTCATGTGTTTCTTGGCCATTTGTATGTCTTCTTTGCAGAAATGTCTGTTCATGTCTTTTGCCCATTTCTTGACTGGATTTTTTTGTTGAGTATTGAGTCTGATAAGGTCTTTATAGATTTTGGATACTAGCCCTTTATCTGATATGTCATTGGCAAATATCTTCTCCCATTCTATTGGTTGTCTTTTGGTTTTGTTGACTGTTTCTTTTGCTGTGCAAAAGCTTTTTACCTTGATGAAGTGCCAATAGTTCATTTTTGTCTGTTTTCCTTGCCTTTGGAGATATGTCTAGCCAGAAGTTGCTGTGGCCAAGGTCACAGAGGTTGCTGCCTGTGTTCTCAAGGATTTTGATGGATTCCTGTCTCACATTTAGGTCTTTCATCCATCGGTATGGTGTAAGGAAATGGTCCATTTTCATTCTTCTGCATGTGGCTGTCCAATTTTCCCAACACCATTTGTTGAAGAGGCTGTCTTTTTTTCCATTGGACATTCTTTCCTGCTTTGTCAAAGATTAGTAGACCATAGAATTGAGGTTCCATTTCTGGGTTCGCTATTCTGTTCCATTGATCTATTTGTCTGTTTTTGTGCCAGTACCATATTGTCTTGATGATGACAGCTTTGTAATAGAGCTGGAAGTCCAGAACTGTGATGCCACCAGCTTTGGTTTTCTTTTTCAACATTCCTCTGGCTATTCGGGGTCTTTTCTGGTTCCATACAAATTTTAGGACTATTTGTTCCAGCTCTGTGAAAAAAGTTGATCATATTTTGATGGGGATTGCATTGAATGTGTAGATTGCTCTAGGTAGCATAGACATTTTAACAAAATTTGTTCTTCCAATCCATGAACATGGAACATTTTTCCATTTCTTTGTGTCTTCCTCAATTTCTTTCATGCGTGTTCTGTAGTTTTCTGAGTACAGATCCTTTGCCTCTTTGGTTAGGTTTATTCCTAGGTACCTCATGTTTTTGGATGCAATTGTAAATGGGATCAACCCCTTAATTTCTCTTTCTTCTGTCTCATTGTTGGTGTACAGAAATGCGACTGATACCTGTGCATTGATTTTATATCCTGCCACTTTGCTGAATTCCTGTATGAGTTCTAGCAATTTTGGGGTGGAGTTTTTTGGATTTTCCACATAGAGTATCATGTCATCTGGGAAGAGTGAGAGTTTGACTTCTTTGCCAATTCAGATGCCTTTTATTTCTTTTTGCCATCTGATTGCTGAGGCTAAGACTTCTAGTTGAACAACACTGGTGAAAGTGGACATCCCTGCTCTGTTCCTGACCTTAAGGGAAAAGCTCTTAGTTTTTCCCCATTGAGAATCATATTCACTGTGGGCCTTTTGTATAAGGTAAAAGCATCTTGTTTACATTTATAAACATTCTGAAGAGATAGTCAAAAGATTGTTAAGACCAGTATTATTTGCATTTTTTTTAGTTTTTTAAATTTAATTTTATTATGTTATGTTAATCACCATACATTACATCATTAGTTTTTGATGTAGTGTTCCATGATTCATTGGTCAGAAATGATAGAGTTTAATTCTGATCTTGCATTGCCCAACAAACCACATCACCAAAGCTGAACGGGCAAAAATTCTTTCTGTTGAGATTTCCCCCTCTGTCTGAATCACACTGAAAATATATATGGTTACTCTTGTTATAGTAAAACTACTCTCACATCCATTTCTCCTAAAGTAAAATCTCAATTTTAAAGGACTCCTCAGTAATTTGGAGAGTTTGTGATGCAAATTATTTTAGGAGCTTCTGCAGATGAAGAACTAAAGACTGAGAATGAAATCTCAAGTTGGCTGCAAAGATCAATAATAATCTCAAATGAGGCTGTTTTAAGGGAAATCATGGGAAAAAAAACAGATATATTACTCCTTTAGTTCACAGATTTGACATTTGTGAATTCCTTTGAAACTTGCTGGAGATTTCCTTTTTGTCTGCTTTCTGCCCTGCATAGGCCTCTCTGAGTACCACAGACACAATGGCATGAAGATGATAGGAGTGTTCCCTTCCTTTTATCAAATCTCCCAACACTTTATTCATCTAACTGCGATCACATTATGTTTCATCATCTTTACATGTGCATGCATATCTCTTTCCTACCAATTAATTTAAGGCTATCTATCTTCCTTTACCAACTTCCTAAAGCCTTGCACAAAGTAGGCCCTTTAAAAAGGAAGACCTATAGATTTTTTAAAAAGAAATTAAAAGACACACTAACTGTATGCAATATATGGAATTTAATTGGATCTTGATCCAAACAAATAAGTTGTTAAAAAAACTTGTGAGACATGGGAAAGCCAAACACTAACTGGGTATTTGACAATATTAAGGAATTGTTAGATGTGATAATATTGTGCTTACGTTGTTTAAAAAGAGCACTTGTGTATACCTGTATACAAAGATGAAAGAAATGAAATGAAGTCTGGAATCTGCTTCAAACTAATTGGGAAAATGGGTTGGGGGTATAAAGAAACAATGTTGACTCTGGGTTGAGCTGGGTGATGGGTACTTGGTGTTAAGTACTGTTGCTTTAAAAATTACCCCAATTTAGTGGATTGAGACAATGACAGCACGTATTTTGCGCACAAAACTGCAATATGGGTAGATTGAGGGAGATAGCTCAAATCTATTCCACTTGGCATCTGCTGGGGTAGCTCAAAAGTTGAAGGTTGGGATCATCTGAAGACTTATTAACTTAGATGTCTAGTATTGATATTGGCTATTGGCTGAAATTTTAGCTGAACAACTATGTGTGGCCTTCTATGTGTGGATTTGTCTTTCTCACAATTTGGGGGTAGGTTCCAAGGTAGAGTGGAGAGAGGAAGAGAGAGCACAGGCACACAGGACAAAAGCTATAACGTCATGACTTAGATTTTTGTTATCACTTTTAACACATTCTGCTGGTCAGAAGCAAGTTACTAAGACCAATCCATATTCAAGACTCTTCTTTTTGATAGGAGGAATGACTAAGAATTTAGAGTTCACCCTGTGACCAACAATTATTTCCATTCTTCCCACACACAAATTACACTCTTCCCCTTCCAAGGGCCCCAAAGACTTATCTATCATGACAACAGGCTCAGACTTGAGGGCAAGTATATCATCATATGAATCAGGCTCAATTATAGATGAGGTTCCTCAGAGAGTTCCTCAGAGAGAATGTCTCAAGTTCAGTTCCTTGAGATCAGTCCCTCTTGGTCTGAAGTTTTGTGAACTAAAGAGACAAGTTATCTGACCCTCATAAACCCAATATAAAATGGTTACAAAGGGATAAGATTATTACCATTTAAAAAGGAGAAAAATCACACAAAAATCACTGATCCATAACTATTATGATACCATTCAGGCATATGTTGCCAGTTCTTTAATTAGGAATAAGTTGTATTCTTGAGAGTATGGATTCTCCCCTTCATAAAAGCAAGGAGAAAAGTGACAAAAGTAATAAGAATCAACTTTTCAAAACTGTGGAGATTAACCAAAATCTTGAAGGATGGAGTGGCCTAACGCAGGAAAAAAAAAAAAAAAACCAGAAACTGTCCTTTAAAAAGCCAGATGTTGGCGGAGCAAGATGGCGGAGGAGTAGGAGACCTAGATTTCGTCTGGTCTCAGGAATTCAGCTGAATAGGGATCAAACCATTCTGAACACCTACGAACTCAACAGGAGATCGAACAGGAGAGTAGCAATAACTCTCTGAACAGAGAAGCGACCACTTACTGGAAGGTAGGGCGTGCGGAGAAGTGAATCCGAGGCGATATTCGGGAGGCTAGACGGCGGGGGAGGGGCCTCCGCCGGCCGCTTCTGGCAAGTGATAGAGCCGCGGAGCACAAAATCGGACCTTTTAGAAGTTGGCTCGGCGGAGGGACGTCGCTGCAGTGGCTAAGCGGGGGGTGGAATCCTCCCGGGACAGTGTGGTCTCAGGACCCTTGGGGTCACAGAGAGACCGGGGGGTGCCTGAGTGCGCCAGAGCTCCCAGGTATCAGAGCGGGGAAGCCGGCTGCAGAGACGGAGCAGAGTCGCGGGCTCTCAGCTCGGGGTTGCCATAAACTGTGATCTGCGGCCCAGTCGGGGCACGGCTCCCCCAGCAGGGACCCAACAAGCAGCAGATCCGGGGAGTCTCCCCTTCCTTCCCAGGGAGGAGCGGTGCGGGAACGCACTACAGGGATCTGCTGGGTTTGGAGACTCCGTGCGGGGTCGGGTGCCAGAGATAGCAACCCTCGATCACAGGCCGGGTGAGCACGGAGTGCGGCCGGAGACCGGGGACACGGAAGTGACTGCTTTTCTCTGGGGGCACACTGAGGAGCGGGGGCCCCGAGTTCTCAGCTCCTCCGGGTGGAGATTGGGAGGCCACCATTCTGCCCTGGTCCTCCAAAGCTGTACTGAGAGCTTGCAGGGAACAAAAGCTCCTGAGAGCAAACCGGAGCAGCTTCCTTAGCCCGGACCGACAAGGGCGGGGCAATTCCGCCTCCGGCAAAGACATTTGAAACCACAGCAACAGGCCCCCTCCCCCAGAAGATCAGCACAAACAGCCAGCAAGCCAAGACCAAGTTGATCGACCAAGGAGAATGGGAGAACTCCAGCGCTAGGGGAATACTGCACATAGATTCATGGCTTTGTTTTTTTTTTTTTACCATGATTCATTATTTCATCAAAGTTAATTTTTGTTGACTGTTTTTTTTTTTTTTATTTTTCTTTTTCCCTTTTTCAACCAACATCTTATCAATCCCCTTTTTAAAAAAAAAAAACATTTTTTATTTTTCATTTTTAGAGTCATATTTATCCCTTCATAGTAGTTACCCTTATTTTTGGCATATATATATATAAGTTGTTCTCTCTTTAAAATTTGAGGTACAGTTTCTTCTAACAGATCAAAATATACACTAAATCACTAGTGTATGGCTTTGTTATAGTCTCCTGCCTGATCACATTCTCTCCCTTTTTCCTTTTTTTTTTTCCTTAAATCTTCTTTCTTTTTCAAACAACTTATCTTACCAAGTCCTTTTATAAAATCTTTTATAATTCTCATCTTTACACTCATCTTCCATCCCTTCATTGTATCAACCCTTATTTTGTACATATATGTCTTTCTTCCTTTAAAATTTTAGAAGGCACTTTTTTCTAACAGACCAAAATACGCCCAAAATCTAGTGTGTGGCACTGATCTATGCACTAGCCTGATCATATTTGATCATATTCTGCTTTTTTTGTATTGTTTTGTTTTTGTTTTTATCTTTTTTCTTTTTTTTTTTCTTTTTCTCTTTCTTTTTTCTTTCTTTCCCTTCTTTTCCCCCGGTTTTCAGGTCTTTTCTGATTTGTATACAGTATATTGCTGGGGACGTTGTAAACCTGTTAGCAGATTTTGTTCTCTCATGTCATCTATTCTCCTCTGGACAAAATGATAAGACGAAAGAAATCACCTCAGCAAAAAGAACAAGAGGTAGTACCGCCAGCCAGGGACCTACTCAATACGGACATTAGTACTATGTCGGACCTAGAGTTCAGAATCATGACTTAAAGATACTAGCTGGGCTTGAAAAAAGCGTGGAAGTTATTAGAGAAACCCTTTCTGGAGAAATTAAAAGAACTAAAATCTAACCAAATCGAAATCAAAAAGGCTATGGATGAGGTGCAATCAAAAATGGGGGCACTAAATGCTAGGATAAATGAGGCAGAAGAGAGAATCAGCGATATAGAACACCAAATGATGGAAAATAAAGAGGCTGAGAAAAAGAGAGAGAAACAACTACAGGATCACGAGGGCAGAATTCGAGAGATAAGTGATACGATAAGACGAAACAACATTAGAATAATTGGGATCCCAGAAGAAGAAGAGAGAGAGAGAGGGGGCAGAAGGTATATTGGAGCAAATTATAAGCAGAGAACTTCCCTAATGTGAGGAAGGAAACAGGCATTAAAATCCAGGAGGCACAGAGAACCCCTCTCAAAATCAATAATAATAGGTCAACACCCCGACATCGAATAGTAAAACTTACGAGTCTCAGAGACAAAGAGAAAATCCTGAAAGCAGCTCGGGAGAAGAGATATGTAACCTACAATGGTAGAAACATTAGATTGGCAACAGACCTATCCACAGAGACCTGGCAGGCCAGAAAGGACTGGCAAGATATCTTCAGAGCACTAAACGAGAAAAATATGCAGCCAAGAATACTATATCCAGCTAGGCTATCAGTGAAAATAGAAGGAGAGATAAAAAGCTTCCAGGACAAACAAAAACTAAAGGAATTTGCAAACACACAACCAGCCCTACAAGAAATATTGAAAGGGGTCTTCTAAGCAAAGGGAGAACATAAAAGCAGCAAAGAGCAGAAACGAACACAGACAACAGACAGTTAACAGTCACCTTACAGATAATACAATGGCACTAAATTCATACCTTTCAATAGTTACCCTAAATGTAAATGGGCTAAATGCCCCAATCAAAAGACACAGGCTATCAGATTGGATTAAAAAACAAGACCCATCAATATGCTGTCTGCAAGAGACTCATTTTAGACCCAAAGACACCCCCAGATTGAAAGTGAGGGGGTGGAAAACCATTTACCATGCTAATGGACACCAAAAGAAAGCTGGGGTGGCAATCCTTATATCAGACAAACTAGATTTTAAAACAAAGACTGTAATAAGAGATGAGGAAGGACACTATATCCTACTGAAAGGGTCTATCCAACAAGAAGATCTAAACAATTGTAAATATCTATGCCCCGAACATGGGGCAGCCAATTATATAAGGCAATTAATAACAAAAGCAAAGAAACACATTGACAACAATACAATAATAGTGGGGGACTTTAACACCCCCCTGACTGAAATGGACAGATCATCTAAGCAAAAGATCAACAAGGAAATAAAGACTTTAAATGACACACTGGACCAAATGGACTTCACAGACATATTCAGAACATTCCATCCCAAAGCAACGGAATACACATTCTTCTCTAGTGCCCATGGAACATTCTCCAGAATTGATCACATCCTAGGTCACAAATCAGGTCTCAATCGGTACCAAAAGATTGGGATCATTCCCTGCATATTTTCAGACCACAATGCTTTGAAACTAGAACTCAACCACAAGAGGAAAGTCGGAAAGAACTCAAATACATGGAGGCTTAAGAGCATCCTACTAAAGAATGAATGGGTCAACCAGGAAATTAAATAAGAATTAAAAAAATTCATGGAAACCAATGAAAATGAAAACACAACTGTTCAAAATCTTTGGGATACAGCAAAGGCAGTCCTGACAGGAAAGTATATAGCAATACAAGCCTTTCTCAAGAAACAAGAAAGGTCTCAAATACACACCCTAACCCTACACCTAAAGGAGCTGGAGAAAGAACAGCAAAGAAAGCCTAAACCCAGCAGGAGAAGAGAAATCATTAAGATCAGAGCAGAAATCAATGAACTAGAAACCAAAAGAACAGTAGAACAGATCAACGAAACTAGGAGCTGGTTCTTTGAAAGAATTAACAAGATTGATAAACCCCTGGCCAGACTGATCAAAAAGAAAAGAGAAATGACCCAAATCAACAAAATCATGAATGAAAGAGGAGAGATCACAAGCAACACCAAAGACATACAAACAATTACAAGAACATATTATGAGCAACTCTATGCCAGCAAATTAGATAACCTGGAAGAAATGGGTGCATTCCTAGAGATGTATCAACTACCAAAATTGAACCAGGAAGAAATAGAAAACCTGAACAGACCTATAACCACTAAGGAAATTGAAACAGTCATCAAAAAATCTCCCAAGAAACAAAAGCCCAGGGCCAGATGGCTTCCCAGGGGAATTCTATCAGACATTTCAAGAAGAATTAATACCTATTCTCCTGAAACTGTTCCAAAAAATAGAAATGGAAGGGAAACTTCCAAACTCATTTTATGAGGCCAGCATTACCTTGATCCCAAAACCAGACAAAGACCCCATCAAAAAGAGAATTACAGACCAATATCCTTGATGAACATGGATGCAAAAATTCTCACCAAAATACTAGCCAATAGGATCCAACAGTACATTAAAAGGATTATTCACCACGACCAAGTGGGATTTATTCCTGGGCTGCAAGGCTGGTTCAACATCCGCAAATCAATCAACGTGATACAATACATTAACAAAAGAAAGAACAAGAATCATATGATCCCTCTCAATAGATGCAGAAAAAGCATTTGACAAAGTACAACATCCTTTCTTTGATCAAAACTCTTTCAGAGTATAGGGGATAGAGGGTACATACCTCAATATCATAAAAGCCATCTATGAAAAACCTACAGCGAATATCATTCTCAATGGGGAAAGGCTGAGAGCTTTTCCCTAAGGTCAGGAATGGCGGCAGGGATGTCCACTCTCACACTGCTATTCAACATAGTATTAGAAGTCCTAGCAACAGCAATCAGACAACAAAAGAAATCAAAGGCATCCAAATCGGCAAAGAGGAAGTTTAAACTCTCACTCTTTGCAGATGATATGATACTGTATGTGGAAACCCAAAAAGACTCCACCCCCAAGACTGCTAGAACTCATACAGGAATTCAGTAAAGTAGCAGGATATAAAATCAATGCACAGAAATCCGTGGCATTCCTATACACCAACAACAAGACAGAAGAGAGACAAATCAAGGAGTCGATCCCATTTACAATTGCACCCAAAACCATTAGATACCTAGGAATAAATCTAACCAAAGAGGCAAAGGATCTGTACTCAGAAAACTATAAAATACTCAGGAAAGAAATTGAAGAAGACACAAAGAAATGGAAAAACGTTCCATGCTCATGGATTGGGAGAATCAACATTGTGAAGATGTCAATGCTACCTAGAGCAATCTACACATTCAATGCAATCCCCATCAAAATACCATCCACTTTTTCAAAGAAATGGAACAAATAATCCTAAAATTTGTATGGAACCAGAAGAGACCCAGAATAGCCAGAGGAATACTGAAAAAGAAAAGCAAAGCTGGCGGCATCACAATTCCGGACTTCCAGCTCTATTACAAAGCTGTCATCATCAAGACAGTATGGTACTGGCACAAAAACAGACACATTGATCAATGGAACAGAATCGAGAGCCCAGAAATGGACCCTCAACTCTATGGTCAACTTATTTTTGACAAAGCAGGAAAGAATGTCCAATGGAAAAAAGACAGTCTCTTCAACACATGGTGTTGGGAAAATTGGACAGCCACATGCAGAAGAATGAAACTGGACCATTTCCTTACACCACACACAAAAATAGACTCCAAATGGTTGAAAGACCTAAACGTGAGACAGGAGTCCATCCAAATCCTAAAGGAGAACACAGGTAGCAACCTTTTCGATCTTAGCTGCAGAAACTTCTTCCTAGAAACATCGCCAAAGGCACGGGAAGCCAGGGCATAAATGAACTATTGGGGATTTCATCAAGATAAAAAGCTTTTGCACAGCAAAAGAAACAGTCCATAAAACCAAAAGACAACCGACAGAATGGGAGAAAAATATTTGCAAATGACATATCAGATAAAGGGCTAGTATCCAAAATCTATAAAGAACTTATCAAACTCAACACCCAAAGAACAAATAATCCAATCAAGAAATGGGCAGAAGACATGAACAGACATTTCTCCAAAGAAGACATCCAAATGGCCAACAGGCACATGAAAAAGTGCTCAACATCGCTCAGCATCAGGGAAATCCAAATCAAAACCTCAATGAGATACCACCTCACACCCGTCAGAATGGCTAAAATTAACAAGTCAGGGAACGGCAGATGTTGGCGGGGATGTGGAGAAAGGGGAACCCTCCTACACTGTTGGTGGGAATGCAAGCTGGTGCAACCACTCTGGAAAACAGTATGGAGGTTCCTCAAACAGTTGAAATTAGAGCTACCGTTTGATCCAGCAATTGCACTACTGGGTATTTACCACAAAGATACAAATGTAGGGACCCGAAGGGGTACGTGTACCCCAATGTTTATAGCAGCAATGTCCACAATAGCCAAACTGTGGAAAGAGCCAAGATGCCCATCGACAGATGATGGATAAAGAAGATGTGGTATATATACACAATGGAATATTATGCAGCCATCAAAAGGAATGAGATCTTGCCATTTGCAACGACGTGGATGGAACTGGAGGGTGTTATGCTGAGTGAAATAAGTCAATCAGAGAAAGACCATGTATCACATGACCTCACTGATATGAGGAATTTCTTAATCTCAGGAAACAAACTGAGTGTACTGGAGTGGTTGGGGGTGGAGGGATGGGGTGGCTGGGTGATAGACATTGGGGAGGGTATGTGCTACGGTGAGTGCTGGGAATTGTGCAAGACTGTTGAATCATAGATCTCTACTTCTGAAACAAATACGCAACATATTTAAGAAAAAAGAAAAAGAAGATAACAGGAGAGGAAGAAAAGGGGAGTATGTCAGAGGGGGGAGACGAACATGAGAGATGATGGACTCTGAAAAAACAAACTGAGGGTTCTAGAGGGGAGGGGGGTAGGGGGATGGGTTAGCCTGGTGATGGGTATTGAGGAGGGGCACGTTCTGCATAGAGCACTCGGTGTTATGAACAAACAATGAATCATGGAACACTGCACCAAAACTAATGATGTAATATATGGTGATTAACATAACAATAAAAAATTTTTTTAAAAATTAAAAAAATAAAAAGCCAGATGTTAGACTTACTAAATAAAACTTTTAGTTTTTTTTTTAAGATTTTGTTTATTTATTTAGAAAGAGAGCATGCAAGTGGGTGGGGAGGGGCAGAGGGTGAGGAAGAGGGAGAGATGGGAGGGCTCAATCTCACAACCCTGAGATCATGACTTGAGCTGAAACCAAGAGCCAGACACTCAACTGACTGAGCCACCCAGGTGCCCCTAATACCTTTAAATTATTATTTTAAATGTGGTCAAAGAACTAAAGGAAACTATCTAGAAAACTGAAGGAAAGTATGAAAACACTGTTTCACCAAATAAGTATTTTAAAGAGAAAGAAATCTAAAAAGAACCAAACAGGAGTTCTGAGTTCAGAAGCATAACAATGAAATGAAAAAATTAATTCACTGGAAGGGTTCAGCAGCAGATTTGAGCAGACAGAAAAATGAATCCAAGAAGAAAAAATAAAGAATAGGTGAATTGAGATTGGCCTGTCTGAGAAACAGAAAGAAAAAATGAAGAAAAATGAACAGAGCCTCAGAGACATGTGGGACACCATTAAGCACACCAAATACATGTTATATTAGTTTTCTGCTGTAACAAAGTACCATTAATTGAGTGGCTTAGAAAACAGAAATTTATTGTCTCACAGTTCAGGAGGCTAGAAGTCTGGGATCAAGGTGCAAGTAGGGTTTGTTCCTTTTGAGGGCAGTGAGGGAAGGCTCTAATCCAGTCCTCTCTCCTTGGCTTTGTAGATGGCTGTGTTATCTCTATGTCTCTTCACACTGTCGTCCTTCAGTGCATGTCTGTCTCTATGTCCTTATGGTCCCTTTTTATAAGGACTCCAGTCATACTGGATTAGGGCCCACCCTACTGCCTTAACTTACTACATCTGCAAAAACCCTACTCCAAATAAGGGCACATTCTGAGGTACTAGGAGTTAGAACTTCAATATATGAATATCAGGAGAACACAATTCAGCTTATAACATGCATAATAGGAGCCCTAGAAAAGAGGAAAGAAGAAAGGGGACAGAAAGGATATTTGAAGAAATAATGGCCAAAAACTCCCCAATTTAACAAAAAAAACATTTAATCTACACATACAGAAAGCTCAATAAACTTCAAAATAACTCAAAAAGATCCATACCTGGACACATAATCAAACTGTTCAAAGATGGAAACAAAGAATCTTGAAAACAGCAAGAGTAGAGACTCATCACATACAAGGGATCCTCCACAGTATTAACAGATGATTTTTCATCAGAAACCACAGAACCAGAAGGCAGGGGAAGGACTTACTCAGATTACTGGGGGGAAAAACTGGTAACCAAGAATTCTACATCTAGCAAAACTACCCACTTTTGAAGGAGAAATTAAGGCATCCCTAGTAAACAAATATGAGAGAAACTGTGGTAGGAGATTTTCCCTACAAGAAATACTACAGGGAATTTTTCAGACTGCACTTAATCCACACAAAGAAATAGGAGAGCATTAGTAAAAGTACATAGGTAAATATAAAAGACAGCATAGATTGCATTTTTTTTGCTTGTAATTATATTTTTCTCCTATTTGATTTAAACACAACTGAACAAAAACATTAACTACCTATCTGCAATGAGGAGCACACAATATATAAGACTGAATTTGTATGACAATAACAGCCCAAAGGGCAGGGAGAATGGAGCTACATAGGACGGCAAGGTTTTAGTATAATATTGAGATTACATTGGTATTAATTTGAGCTAGCTTGTAATAAATTATGATGTTAACTGTAATCTCTAGGGCAACCACTAAGAAAATAATTCAAAAATGTACAGTAAAATGGATAACAAAGGAATTAAAATAGTATACTAGAAAATATATATTGAACACCCATACACAAAAGAGTGTATCTCATAAAAACCAGATACAAGAATAAAAAATAATAATAGAATAAATTTTAATTTTTTAGAATAATTTTTAAAATGGTAATTTTTTTTTAAAAAGCCAGAGAGACAAACCCACAAACAGAAGAGACCTGTCATTTCATATTTCAGCTAAAAGAGCTGAAAGAAATTAAGATGATGATAGAGGATTGAAGAACAACTTAAATTGGAATTCGAAAACCTCAAATGAGAAGGTTAGAGATCTGATAGGAAAAGAAGAAACAATTCAGAAAATAATTTAAAAGGGGGAAAAAAAAAAACACACACACCATTTCAGAACTTAAGACCAAACAAGAAGGGGACTATGCCCACCCTGACCCTCTTGCCTCTGGTCCCCTTCCTTCTTCCCTACCCTCCACACCATCTTGGCTTGGTTTTACAAGTTGTCTGTAATAAAAACAAACAAATAAACAGACAAAAAAGAATACAATAGTGAATATACACAATCAGTTATACTTTAAGAGAAATAAAACATGAAAAGGAGGAAAAAAATCTTAATTTAAAAGAAAACAAAAAGTATAATAATTTGAGAGAAATGAAAGATGTAGAAGGCAGACAAAGTAGATCCAAAATATATACAATGGGAGTCCACTGGCAAAGGGACCAAAAAAATGGAATTGGGGAAAAGGCCATAAATTATAAAGACCTTAGGCTTGCCTTGTCCCTCAAACACAAGGTAATTATCAAATCATTCTGAACACCCAGGAAATCAATCTGAGGACCAAGAGAACAAAGTGCACAACCCCTGGAGAAGAGAGGCCACATGGTGGAAGGTAGGAGATTCAACGATGTGATTTGGGGGAGAAAAGAATCATAGGTACTGTAGAGGGGAAGAACCCTGATCATGAACAGAGGAGAGAGAGAGAGGGAGAAAGAGATAAAGCAGCATGCAGGGGACTGCATAAGAGAAACACTTCCCCAAAACCATTGACTGGGAAGATGAGAGGGGCTGATTATTGCAAGTTTTTACAAGCAGCAGAGCTGAAAGTCTGAAGTTTTACACATCCACACCATCGCCAGGGGTGAACCTGTGGAGATGGAGGGCAGAAGGCCAGGAGCAGACAGTGTGCTCTGAGGATCCGTCCCTTGGGTTTTGCTCGGAGAGACAGTTCCCCTTCTTGGAGTGCATTTGGGAGAGGCAGCACTGCCTCTCAGGGGACAAAAGAGCTGGCAGGTGCCATTGAGCTGCCCCATTCATTAGTATAGGAGCAAAGATGCCTGCTGAGAGCAGCTAACCTGGACACTGGCTTTTTGCTGTGCTTTACCATAAACCCTAAGACCTTGTGTGGTCATGCAACTACTTTTCTGGGACAAACCAGTACCAGCCATAGTGTGGCAAGACCTTCCCCAAGAGGACCAGTGCAGGTCCATGCCAAGCCAGGTCCCTAAAATTTGGAGTTTTCAAACCCAGCCACATGCCCTGAGATAAAACACAGGAGCAGTGCACCACCAGGTGGGCTCAAACACAGACAGGGTGATGGCAGGGATCTGATGGAAGCCTGGGACACAAGAAGGGAGACTGTTTGCTCTTCTGTGAGGGGCCTCCTGAACAACAGCAGGCATGAACTTCCCCTCTCCGGACACAAAAGTGGCTGTCATCATTTTTCACCCACCCATCAGCGCAGATGGGCTTCAGCAGAGTCGCACAGTGCCCACAGTGGAGGCTTGAGCCGCTTACACCAAGCCCTACCCCCTGTACTCTGCAGGTGCCTCTTTTTTTACTAAGGCAACTGCGATTGAGAGCCAGAGCAGAAGCTGCCCCTCCCCCAGAAGACCAACACAAACCCCCTGCACCCACCAGGTCTACTGATCACAGAGTGCTGCAAAGCTTCAGCTCTAGTGGAAATAAGACCAAGCATAGGCTTTCCTAACACAAAAGACAGAGAACCTAGACAAAATGTCACGATGGAGGAATTCATCCCAAAAGAAAGAACAAAAGAGATTCAAGTCCAGGAAGCTAAACAAAATAGATATAAGTAATATGCCTCCTGAACCAGAATTTAAAACAGCAATCATAAGGACACTAGCTGAGCTTGAGAAAAGCATAGAAGAGTCCAGAGAGACCCTTATCACAAAGATAAAAAACCTAAAAACTAGTCAGGCTGAAATAAAAAAATGCTATTAACTGTGATGCAAAACTGACTAGATTGTAATGACCACAAAGATGGAAGAAACAGAGGAGTGAATAAGAGATGTAGAAGATAAAATTATGGAAAATAATGAATTGAGAAGAGGGAAAGAAAAATAGTGGATTACGAAATGTAGATTCAGGGAACTCAGCAACTTCATAAAACATAATAACATTCGTATTATAGGGGGAAAGGAGAAGAAGGCTTATATGAGCAAATTAAGCTGAAAACTTCCCCAGTCTGGGGTAAGAAACACATCCAATCTAGGAGCACAGAGAACTCCCACCAAAATAACTAGAGCAAGCTAACACTAGACAAATCCTAGTAAAATTTGCAAAATACAGATAAGGAAAGAATCTTAAGCAGCAAGGAAAAGAAATCCTTACTTCTAAGGGAAGACAGATAAGGTTAGCATCAATCTCTCCAGAGAAAACTTCACAAGCCAGAAGAAAGTGGCATGATATATTCAATGTGCTGAATGAGAAAAATACACAGCCAAGATACTTTATCCAGCAAGGCTGTCATTCAGATAGAAGGCAACATAAAGAGTTTCCCAGACAAGGACACCTGCGTGGCTCAGTCACTTAAGTGTCCGACTTGATTTCAGCTCAGGTCATGATCTCAGGGTTGTGAGATTAAGCCCCACATCAGGCTCGTGCTGGGCATGGAGCGTGCTTAAGATTCTCTCTCTCCCTCTCCCCTCTACACCCTCTAAAAAAAGAAGAAAGAAAAAAAAAAAGAGTTTCCCCAAAAACAAACAAAAAACTAAAGGAGTTCGTGACCCTAAAACCAACCCTGCAAGAAATAATAAAGGGGACTCTTTGAATGGGAAAGAAATGCCAAAAGAAAAAAACACTAGGAAAGAACACAGAAAAATCTCCAGAAACAATGACATTTACAGGTAATACAATGGCACTAAATTCATATCTATTAATAATCACTGTGAATATAAATGGACTAAATACTCCAATCAAAAGATATAGGGTTTCAGAATGGATAAAACAAAAAACAAGACCCATCTCTACGCTGCCTACAAGAGACTCATTTTAGACCTAAAAGACACCTCCAGACTGAAAGTGAGGGAGGGGATGGAGAATCATCTGTCATGCTAATGGATGTCAAAAGAAAGCCAGAGTAACCATACTTACATCAGACAAACTAGATTTTATTTTATTTTTTTATTTTTTTGACAAACTAGATTTTAAACCAAAGACTGTAACAACAGATGAAGGAGGGCACTATATCATGATAAAGGGGTCTATCCATCAAGAAAATCTAACAATTGTAAATATATTTATGCCCCTAAGCTGGGAGCAGCCAGCTATTTAAATCAATTAATAAGAAAGTTAAAGAAACTCATTGATAATAATACAATTATAGAAGGGGACTTTAACATCCCACTCACTGCAATGGACAGATCTAAAAGTCTTTGAATGACACACTGGACCAGATAGACTTAACAGATATATTCAGAACATTTCATCCTAAAGCAGCAGAATACGCATTCTTTTCAAGTGCACATGGAACATTCTCCAGAATCACATACTGGATCACAAATCAGCCCTCAAGAGCACCAAAAGACTGAGATCATACCATGCATATTTTCAGACCACACATTATGAAACTTGAAGTTAACCACAAGAAAAAAATTTGGAAAGACCACAAATACAAGGAGGTTAAAGAACATCCTACTAAATAATGAATGAGTTAACAAGGAAAATAAGAAATAAAATAACAAACAAACAACAACAACAAAAAAAACATAGAAGCAAATGAAAATGAAAACGCAACAGTCTAGAACCTGTGGAACAAAGCAAAGGCAGTCCTAAGAGGGAAGTACACAGCAATACAGGCCTACTTCAAGAAGCAAGAAAAGTCCTCAAATACACAACCTAACCTTACACCTAAAGGAGCTAGAAAAGTAGCAGCAAATAAAGCCTAAAGCCTGGAGAAGGAGGGAAATAATAATAATTAGAGCAGAAATAAATGATGTAGAAACAAACAAACAAACAAAAACCCAGTAGAACCGATCAACAAACTAAGAGCTAGTTCTCTGAAAGAATTAATAAAATTGATAAACCCCTAACCGATCGTATCAAAAAGAAAAAAAAACCCCAAATAAGTAAAGCTATGAATGAAAGAGGAGAGATCACAACTAACACCACAGAAATAAAAACAATTATAATATTAGAAATATTATATGCCAACAAATTGGGCAATCTGGAAGAACTGAATAAATTCCTAGAAACATACAAACTACCAGAACTGAAACAAGAAGAAATAGAAAATTTGAACAGACCAATAACCAGCAACGAAATTGAATCAGTTATCAAAAACCTCCCAACAAATAAAAGTCCAGGGCCAGATGGCTCCCCATGGGAATTCTGCCAGACATTTAAGAAAAGTTAATACCTATTATTCTCAAACTGTTCCAAAAAACAGAAATGGAAGGAAAACTTCCAAACTCATTCTACAAGGCCAGCATGACTTTGATTCCAAAACCAAAAGACCCCACTAAAAAGGAGAATTATGGGCCAATATCCCTGATGAACAGGGATGCAAAAATTCTCAACAAGATACTAGTAATTTGAATCCAACAGTACATTAAGAGAATTATTCAGCACTATCAATTTGGATGTATTTATTCCTGGCTGCAAGGGTATTATTCACAAATCAATCAACATGATACACCCACTTTAATAAAAGAAAGGATAAGAACCATATGATCCCCTCAACAGATGCAGAAAAAGCATTGACAAAATACAGGATCTATTCTTGATAAAAACCCTCAACAAAGTAGGGATAGAGGAAACGTACCTCAACATCATAAAGGCCATATATGAAAGACCCACAGCTAATACCATTCTCAATGGGGAAAAACTGAGAGCTTTTCCTCTACAGTCAGGAACAGTTCAGGATGTCCACTCTCACCACTGTCATTTAACATAGTACTGGAAGTCCTAGCCTCAGCAATCAGACAACAAAAAGAAATAAAAGGCATCCAAATTGGTAAGGAAGAAGTCAAACTTCCACTATTTGCAGACAACATGATACTCTATGTAGAAAACCCAAAATACTCCAACAAAAAGTTGCTAGAACTGATACATAAATGCAGCAAAGTTGCAGAATATAACATCAATGTACAAATCTGTTGCATTCCTATACCCTAATAATGAACCAGCAGAAAAAAAATTAAGGAGTCGATCCCATTTATAATTGCACCAAAAACAATTAAATATCTAGAAATAAACTAACCAAAGAGGTGAAAGACCTGTACTCTGAAAAGAATAAGACACTGATAAAAGAAATTCAAGACAATGCAAAGAAATGAAAAGACATCTAGGGATGTCTCATGGATTGGAAGAACAAATATTGTTAAAATGTCTATACTACCAAAAGCAATCTATACATTTAATGCAATCCCTATCAAAATACCACCAGCATTTTTCATAGAGCTAGAACAATCCAAAAAGTTGTATGGAAACACAAAAGACCCCAAATAGCCAAAGCAATCTTGAAAAAGAAAAAGAAAGCTGGAGGCATCACGATTCTGGACTTCCAGCTCTATTACAAAGCTGTAGTCATCAAGATAGTATGGTACTGGCACAAACACAGATACATAGATCAATGAATGGAATAGAAATGAACATTAATTATATCAAAAACTAATGATGTACTACATGTTGGGATAATTGAATTTAAATAAATGAACAAATAAAGAAAAGAAAATCCAGAAATGGACCCACAACTATATGATCAACTAATCTTCAACAAATCAGTAAAGAATATCCAATAGAGTAAAGTCTCTTCAAGAAATGATGTTGGGAAAACTAGACAGCAACATGCAGAACAATGAAACTGGACTATTTTCTTACACCAAACACAAAAATAAATTCAAAATGGATGAAAGACCTAAATGTGAGAGAGGAAACCATCAAAATCCTAGAGAACACAGGAAGCAACCTCTTTGATCTTGGCTGTAGCAACTTCTTACTACCCAAGGGAAAAAAAGGAAAAATGAACTACTGGGCCTTCATCAAGATAAAAAGCTTTTGCACAGCAAAGGACACAACAAAACTAAAAGGCAGTGTTTATGAATCAGGAAGCTCTCTAAAGGTTGGAAGTATCAACCAATACAATTAGACAGGAGAAACAACTGAGGTTTAAGAACTAAAACAAAGATGGAAAACATCTCTATTTTCTAGGTGGCATGATTACTTACCTGGCAAAACAACAGTAAGTCAATGGAAACTGATAGGAAAAATTATTAAAACAGAGAGACAGGGAACTAGGTGTTGTATGTAAGTGATGAATCACTAAATTCTACTCCTGAAAACCAATATTACATTATATGTTAACTAACTAGAATTTGAATAAAATTTTGAAAATAAATAAATATAATTATAAAATTAAAAAAAAACTTTATATATTGAGATGGCATACCACATACATGGGAAAATCAATCTGGAACAGCCAACACTAATAGGAAAAACAAAACAAAACATTTCCTTCTACTGTACTACTTACAACACTTCTGTTTTTTCTTCTCACCACTCTTAATACTTGACACCTGACACGAATGTGTGGCTTTTTTCCCCACATGACCAATTCTCTGATCATCAGCTGGGAGTCCTACAACTCAATTCAGTTTTGACATTATCTACCTAGCGTTAATGTCAGATGCCATAAGTTAAGGGCTCAGTCCCACAAGACTGCCCCCCCACTTCAGACCCAATCCGGGCCTATCATACTTCTGACCAAGTGGCTACAAATTGGGGTTCCTCACAACTCTTTCCTTGGTTCAGTAATTTGCTGGAATGGCTCACAGAACTCAGGAAAGCACTTTACTATTACTCATTTATTATAATGGATGTAACCCAGGAACGGCCAAATGGAAGAGGTACATAGGGCAAGGTATATGGGAAGGGGCAAGGAACTTCCACACCTTCTCCAGGTGTGCCACCCTCCCAGCACCTCAAGGTGTTCATGAATCAGGAAGCTCTCCAAAGGTTGGAAGTATTAACCAATACAATTAGACAGGAAAAAACAACTGAGGTTTAAGAACTAAAACAAAGATGGAAAACATCTCTATTTGTAGGTGGCATGATTACATATCTGACAAACAACAGTAAGTCAATGGAAACTGATAGGAAAAACTATTAAAAACAGAGAGATAGGGCAGCTGGGGTGGCTCAGTTGGTTAAATGTCTGCCTTCGGCTCGGTCATGATCCCAGACTCCCAGGATCAAGTCCTGTATCGGGGCTCCTGACTCAGCACGGAGCCTGCTCCTCCCTCTGACCCAACCCCCCTCTCATGCTTTCTCTCACTCTCTTCTCTCCCTCAAATAAATAAAATCTTTAAAAACAAAAAAACAAAAAAACCAGAGAGACATTAGTAAAGCAGGTGGTTATAAAATTGATATAAAATCAACAGCTTTCATGTTTATAAAAAAAACACTTAGAAGATATAAATGAAAACTATAAAATATTTCTGAAAGACCACAAAAGAAGATTTGAACAACAGGAAAGAACAAACATATTCCTGCGTAGAAGATACACCAACAGATGTTTGTTCCCCCTAAATTAATTAATCGATTTAACAAAATTCCAATAAAAATACTGTATTTTATACTAGAGCCAGGATTATTTAAAGTTTACCTGGGAGAACAAACAGGGGAAAATGGGCACAAAATTGTCAAAGAAAAGAGCAATAAGGAGGAGTTGTCTTGCCAGGCATCAAGATACATTATAAATCTTCTATAATTAAAAATTTGGCACATAAGTAGAAGACCAATGAAAAAGGAAAAAAGCATATAGAAATTCAGTGTTGATGAAGAGCAGTACTCAGTGGGGAAAAGAGAGGATTTTCTAATAAAGGTTACTAAGATAACTGGATAGTCATGTAGAAATTGGATCCACTCCTCCCACCAATATGAAAAGATGCTCCATCTTGCTCATTAGGGAAATGCAAACTAAAACTATACTGACATATATTTCTCACCCATGATTGGAAAATAGCTAAATGTTTGATGACTCTCTCTATTGGCACTCTCAAACATTAATGGTACACATGATTTGCCTATGGAGAAGAAATTGGCAATATCTAGCAAATTCACAAATGCATTTACCCTTTGACCCAACAATCCCAATTCTAGGAACCTTCCAATGCTAAATTGGTAAAAATACAAATGGCACAAATTTGTTCATGGAAGCACCATCTGTAATAGCACAAAAAGAGAAATAATACAAACGTCCAGCAGTAAGGAAAAGACTGAATAAACTTTGGTATATCAGCACAGTTGCTATAAAAAGAAATGAGAATCAGCTCTATTATTATTGTTATTAATCTCCAGATTATACTACTTGAAAAAAGCAAGATGGAGAAAGTTGTGTATACTATTCTTTTGCTTGTCTTAGGAAGGGCTTTGAAAATATATGCTTACATTTAAAATAAATTTTAAAATAAGCTATATTATAAAAAGGCTTCTCATGGGAGAGGGAGGAAACAGGATGAACAGGAGATAAAGCCAGATTTCTCTGAATATACTTGTTTCTGTACATTTAACTTTAAACCATGTAAATACTTCTCCTAATTATAAGACAAAATTATATTTTAAAAATCCCTAAAAGACAAAATAAAAAAACACATGATCCTGTGCACTCGAGTTGGTGTTGAAACATAGCAATTTGTACACCCCTCATGACATATACCTAAATAACAAAAAGAACTGGCGGGGGTGGGGGGGTAGGATTTTTAAACTGTTTTCACTAATATTATTGACGGTAGTGCAGAAATTGCTATCCTGAGACTATTGTATGAATCTTATATAAAATAAATGGGTAATTATTAGTGTCATTGAGAGGTAGGATGCTTGGCATATAAGAAAGGAAATACACAGATGTAAGATCATTTTTGAATTTTTTAAAATGTACTCCTGAAGTATCAGTATGAAGAATATGAACAGAATGTATACTTATTTCTTAGCTCTGTTCACTGTGATCAAACCAGTAGAAAGGAACACCCCTAATGCCGAGATTACTCTGTGTGTGTATGTGTATGAGCGTCTGTGCATGTAATATGTATTAAGGTCTATATAATACCATTTCTGAATAAACAAAGGTCTTTGGAAAAATGGCCAATTCCAGGTCTGAGGGAAAAAAATGTACAAGATAAAACTGGAATATCTTATTACCAGTAAACAAAACAAAAAAAAGCTATCAAAGACCACTTAAAATGCTAGCTAAAGATGGGACAATTTGAAAATCAATAAGGGTAATAACTGCAATGGATAAGAATACATCAAGTCCATGTTTATATTAATACTAAAAAAAAGAAAAACTTAGTGATCATTTTTAAAGGATATTGGAGAATCAATTCATTTTTGAAAATAATGAAAGATTTTGACCATTTTTCCTGTATGTACAAGACCTCAAGGTAACCAAATAATCAGGGGAAGTTATCTTTTTGGAAGTATTACAGCCAAGAAGTAAATAAAACTATAATGCATAGATCTAGCTAATGATCACCAGTATCTGCTAACATCACTAGGAATGAAGTACCCAACACCTATGAAGTGGTACTGAAAGAAAAAAAAAGTGTATGAGTGTGGAATCTGAATCGGACCAAGCCTCTGTATCTAGGGCTAGTTTCCTGGTATCATCTGTGCCATCACACTGGGCTCTGTGCTCAGAAGGGCCCCGGGGGCTTGATTTAATGTTCTGCCATCCCCGTCTTGAAATTTGAACAAGACGTTCCACATTTTCATTTTGCACTGGGTCCTGCAAACTATTTAGCCAGTCTTCGTCTACATCTGTTCACTAATTTACAGGAAATAAAGTGTGGTTTAAAAATATCCTACAGGGGCACCTGGGTGGCTCAGCTGGTTAAGCGTCTGCCTTCGGCTTGGGTCATGATCCCAGGGTCCTGGGATCGAGCCCCGCGTCGGGCTCTCTGCTCAGCGGGAAGCCTGCTTCTCCCCCTCCCTGTGCCTGCCGCTCTGCCTGCTTATGCTCCCTCTCTCTCTGTGTCAAATAAATAAATAAAATCTTTAAAAAATTAAAAAAATTAAAAAAATTAAAAGATCATACAAATTCAAAAGGTGGAGCCTAAGTCCTCCCTCCCTGATTCACTTCTAATAGAATGTACTGGAAATGATGGTGTGTAATTTTCAAGAACAGTATCACAAAAGGCACTGTGGCATCCACCTTGCTCCACCTCTAAGACCACCTGCTCAGGGGAAGCCTGCTGGAATGTGAAGAGACTCAAACAGAGCAGCCGTACAGAGAGATCCATGTGATGAGGCAGAGGCCTCCAGCCAACAGCCATGTGAATGAGTCTCCCCAGAGTAGATCAGCCTCAATCAAGCCTTTAAATCACTGCAGCCTCTGCTTACACTTTAAGGCAACTTTGTGACAGACCTTAAGCCATAACCACTCAGCTAAGCCACTCATGAATTTCTGACCCACAGAAACTGTGTGAGGCAGTTTTAAGTTTTGAGGCAATTATTACACAGCAATATATAACTAATACGAGAAAAAAACAGTATGGGGTTATAATCAGCAAAATCCAAACTGTGGAAAACTCTACAGGAAAAAAAAAACGGTCTTCAACCAAAACACATCAAAGAAAAAAATCACATCACAGTGATATTTTTGGATCTGTATTTAAGCTAACAATTTAAAAAGCCATAGGACAATTAAAAACATGTAAATACTAACAGGATATTTGATATTACAAAATCATTGATTTTTTCTTAGGGAGGTGTAATGATAGTTATGTTTTTAAAAGGGAGTCCCTGACTTCTAGAGATACATACTAAAATATTTATAGATGATACATCTGGAATTTGCCTCAAAATGGCTATGGGAGAGAGGGAATTGGTGGGGAAAAGGAAATAAGACTGGCCATGCGTTGGTCATTATTGAAGCTGAGTGATGGGAACATGGAAGTTCATTACACAATTCTCTATTTTTCTGTATACATGAAATTTTCCATAATAAAAGGATAAAAAAGAGTAAGTATGCACTTACATCAACAGGCACAGATACCACACCATGACATTTAAAAGTGGGCTTAATAAAATCAAATAATTACAAGCAAGGTGAAGACCGTAAGAATTTGAATGTTTTATCTAAAACAAAGTAAATAATTTTTAAGTGTCCAAAAACTGAAATCTAGAGTACATATTGCTAACTAATGCATCTATTTATGGAACTACTCGGCTTGGAAGTGGTATTTTTGGCACATACTATTTGATACAATATTCTGTAATAAGCTCAGGAGGATTATGCCTTCTTTTTAATTGTTTGATTCAAATCATAGTCATATTTAGTCACCAGATGGACTTTCTTCTTCACCTATTCCATCATGTTAGAGAAAGAGTGTAAATTAGCACCTTATAATGACTCATGATAGACTTTTATCATCCACATAGGAAAGCAGTGAAAAGAAGGTTATGCTAACCATTTGATGGTAAAAGAGACATAAACAGATGCTACTCACAAGTCTCAGCACGCCAATGGCAATTACCACCTGTTCTGCTTCATCTATTAGTGCTAACGCATGAGAAAGAAGCCAAGAGACAGGAAAACCATGCAGACGCTAATCTTTACTACAATAGTATTTTAAATTTCTTCATTAAAAATACATAGCATACATAGTTATAATAGTCTCGCAAAAGATAAGCAACTGCAGGACTAGCCCACGCTGAAACCAGATGACTAGCCCAGGTTCACAACGGTCTCTCCTCCACTCTCCTCTCTCCTCTCCAAGTAGGTGAGAGGGGTTATTTGCCTTATGCAGATTCTTAGGAAAGAATCAACTCAGAAATGTCTCATTTCTCACTTTTACCAATTCATAATTTGTGGTTAACTCATGGCTTGAGCTTGGCTGGCTGCAGGTATCATTAACGTGATAAACAAAAGGCTTGATCAGGTACAAAACTGTTAACAGTGGCTTGATTTTAACTATAGGGGAAAAAACACTCCTCAAACTAGTGTACAGATTTTTAAAAAGCCTGAGAAGGAAACTATTTCAATATATAGGTTAACATTAATACTGGGCCCGGATGATAAGACTATGGCTCTATCTCCCTTCCCCCTTCTTCTGCCTAGTTTTAAAATAATTTTTTCTTTTAAAGTGAAACAATTAAAGTGTGCTCTTGGTATTACTATATGAGAATCTTTTTAAGATTTTTACTAGCATAGGGAGAGGTTAATAGGTGTCCTTTTATTTAAAATTTAAATGTTTTGGGGCACCCGGGTGGCTCAGTCGTTAAGCGTCTGCCTTTGGCTCAGGTCATGATCCCGGGGTCCTGGGATCGAGCCCCACATCGGGCTCCCTGCTCGGCGGGAGGCCTGCTTCTCCCTCTCACACTCCCCCTGCTTGTGTTCCCTCTCTCACTGCATCTCCCTCTGTCAAATAAATAAAATCTTTAAAAAAATTAAAATTAAAATTAAATAGTAAAATTTAAATGTTTTATCACTATAGCAACTACAGAAGATACAGACTTAAAATCTGCACCCAAAGTATGTTTCAAAGTATACATTTCCATAAAAATATAATCCAGACTGGCCTCCTCTCAGTATAAATTATTGACATGTGGTTGCAAATAAAACTATATTTTTTGGTTGGCTCAGTTGGTTAAGCGTGCAACTCTTGGTTTCAGCTCAGGTCATGATCTCAGGATTGTGAAATCAAGCCCCACATCAGACTCCATGCTCAGCGGGAAGTCTGCTTGAGATTCTCTCTCTCCCTCTCCCTCTGCCCCTTCCCACACTCATGCTCCTTCCCTCTCTTTCAAATAAATAAATCTTAAAAATAAATTGTATTTATCTACCAAGTAACCAAAGGTTACTTACAGCAAAGTACTGTATTTCAATGGCTGCCTGTCATTTAATAATAATAATAGTAATAATAATAAATACAGATGAAGATAGATAGATTAATTTAGCATCAAAGAGAAAAACAATGAAAAAGAAAGCAAAACAGGAAATCACAACAGTCACACACAGGAATATTAAATTTTCCTAAAATGTTTTGTTAAAAAATGGAAACGGGTAGAGGAAAAAAAATGTTTTTTTTTTTAAACTATCATGATAGTCTCTACACCCTCAAACATGGGCCAGGTTTATTTTATTCTCTCCTAGGGAGAATATGTAGGTAGACTCAGAAATCCAACATTAGCTCTAATAAAATATAGTACTCTTTTCTCAATTATCTTTCAGCTAACTACCCCAGGTCATATAGAACCATGAGTAATGGAATCACTTGGTATGGGCTCTCATTTATACATTAGTCTTGATACTTAGTTATATGTGACCGGCTGCTTGGGATAAGAGAGAAGGGAGGAGGGAAGTGTTCTAGTACAAGAATTCAGGGGAAATAATGGTAGTATTATCATGTTCCCAGCTCACAGGGAAAAGCTCTAGAGAGATCCCTTTAGCTTCAAGATCCTCTGTTACATTGAGTATTTGGATGAAGCCAGTGGGCCAGAGCCCCACTTGCTTTATATAAAGGATGAACTCATAAAACTGAAAGAAGGTAGTGTACAGTTTTACTGGTTATTCTCCTAAATTGTTAGATCTAAAACACTTGGACCATAGGGGCAACTGGGTGGTTCAGTCAGTAAGCACCTGCCCTTGGGCTTAGGTCGTGGTCTCAGGGTCCCTGGGATCGAGCCCCACCTCAGGCTCTCTGCTCGGTGGGAGCCTGCTTTTTCCTCCTTTCCCCCTTGCCCTCCACTCGTGCTCTCTCTCTCTCTCAAACAAATAAATCTTTTCAAATTATAATTAAAAATAAAACTACTTGATCATAAACTGAAAATGGCCACATTACTAGCAAACTTCACCAGCAACTTAAAATCTTCCCACAATAGCACTAGGCACCCACTGGTAAAAATTGTACAGAAAGTTCCTTTTCAAACAAATATTTTTCTTTTTTTTTTTTAGATTTATTTATTTATTTGACAGAGAGGAGACTACAGCCTCGAGAAAGGGAACGCAAGCAGGGGGGAGGTGGGAGAGGGAGAAGCAGGCCTCCACCGAGCAGGAACCTGATGCGGGGTTTGATCCCTGGAACCCTGAGATCATGACCTGAGCCGACGGCAGACGCCCAACAACTGAGCCACCCAGGGCCGCCCGCAAATAGTATTTCTATGACTAATGAAGAAATATAATAGGGGAATATACCTTTGAGAATACAGAGAGTATAAAAGTGAAAGGCAACTTTTAGATGGATTTTCTCAACTTCTTTCTATATCCCCATGCTCATGGAACTACAAGTCACCTTTTCAGAGATGTGGTTATTTACATTTGTACTAGTTATTATTTCATGGTACATTTTTGAGGACCAAAAAATTATAGTAGAATTTTAGGTAGTACTCAGTCAAAAATACTCATGTTTTCAAGCTATACCTGACATAATACTTGAAGATCTATAAAACATCATGATTTTCACACAGGCTTACAGATAGATGGCCTTAGGTGGGAAGAACAGATCTAAAGTTAGAGGTATCAACTGGTCATGTGATAGGCTCTCTATCAAGGATTATCACTGACATGGGTGGTCATGGAACACAAAAGGAGTGTAACTCATCTCTGGGAAACTAGGGCCACCAGCAAGGTGCATATTGACGACACTTGCTACTAGGCAAAAGGAAACTTGTTATATTTGTTTATATATGTTTATATTATATAATTATATATAAACATGTTTATAATATGAAGAAATATATATTTATATTATAAAGAAACAATGTTGTTTACCACTGTTCCATCAAATGATCGTGGGAAAACATCCTATGACAGGAAGTACCAACAGGAATAAACTTAAAGGATAATACAGGATCGTTTTGTGCGGTGTGTGTGGTGTGTGAAAATCTTGACAACTGTTATTAAAACTGATCCTGTGTCCTGCTCTAGTAATAAGTACCATTAGAGAACTATGGTACTACAGGGTTCTTCATGCGGTTCTGTGGTGACTTTAAAAATGAGAGTACTAGGGGTGCCTGAGTGGCTCAGTCGGTTAAGCATCTGCCTTCAGCTCAGGCCATGGTCCCAGGGTCCTGGGATCGAGTCCACATCAGGCCCCCTGCTCAACAGGGAATCTGCTTCTCCCTCTGCCTGGTTGCTCCATCTGTTTATACTCGCTCTCTCCCTCTCTCGAGTCCTCTCTCCCTCTCTATCAAATAAATAAATAAAATCTTTTTAAAAATAAATAAAATAAAACGAGAGTATTAAAAATATATATATTTTTAAAATAATAATAAATAAAAATGGAGAGTATTAAAGCACCATTGTTCATGTAGGGCAGAGCTTATGGTTCACACTAACCAGAGGTATCATTTTGATCAGAAGTTGCAACTACAGGCGGCGGCCTGGGTGGGCTCAGTTGGTTAGGCGTTCTGCCTTTGGCTCAGGTCATGATGCCAGGGTCCTGGGATAGAGCCCCACTTCGGGATCCCTGCTCAGCAGGGAGTCTGCTTCTCCCTCTCCCTCTGCCCCACCCCCTGTTTGTGCTTTCTCTCGCACTCCTCTCTTAAATAAAATCTTAAAAAAGTTGTAACTATAACTCACTACCTGTAGATACTTTCAGATCTCTCACTGAATCCTTGCCGTAAGTCATAAAAGTCATAAATATTTTATTATAAAGTAATCTAAAAGATACATTGTATACAGTAAGTTAAATTATTCATGTTTGAAATAGCAAGGGCTTTTAAAGTCTCTGAAATACCCATTTTCAGATTTTTAAGAACAAGAGCTCAATGATGTTATGGATAGTTTAATTTTATTACACATTTGAACATGAACAAAAACACATGTAAACATTCTATGCGCATTTGGCCCTAATAATAAACCAGTTATGTTCAAAATTGGAGACCTAGGGTTTGGAAAAATAAAGATTAGAACAACATTTAAAAATTACTACATGGTAAATACATTCTTGGAATTTCTTTATTAAGTATCAGAATTTCCACCTGGTTTTCCATATCTACACTAATTTTCTGCTATATACCCACATTCAAACTCTATCTCCACCACAGGCAGCAACTACAGCTCTAACTTGCACAGAGTTCAGTCATCCCTCTGGACCTTAACAAGGCTCCATCATTGGTCTGTCTTCATCACTGCTTGTATCAAACAGCAAAGGCCTATCAGGGACGGACTTGGCTGACACACTCCCATCTATTTCAAGCCACCAGGATCCATTAGGACAGAAGACTTGCCCCTCCTGTGGACCCAATTTTAGCTGTCTATCATGACAGTAATGCTTTCATAAACTTTAAGGTTGGTCCCGACAGCATCTTACCACAGCTACACCTGATCCAGTGTTAGTCCCTCTCTGACCATAGATTCATATTGAGCATCTGGAAAACCAGTAAGGTGGTGTCTCATTAACCTAGAATTCTGAGGTCCTAAATTTCATAGGATCAAGGACTATGTGACAACCTATCTAGATAATAAAAGGAAGAACACGGTAATATTACTATAACTGGCCAATCATTCATAGGATCAAAGCATGCCCTCAGATTTGGAGGCTAAATGGAGCTCGAATGTTTTATTTGATTACTAAGTGACTCAGAAAACACACAGCTTTCTTCCCCTCTCAGTCTCCTCCTGATTTGTATTCTAAATATGGTAAAATGCTCCTTTATTTCAATACTGACCTAATTTTTTTCAACTGAGCCTATTTTGAGTTTAAGTCTTATTCTTGCCTTTGCAGAAATGGGAGTTTCTTTTCAGCCAAAGAGAGTATCAAGGAACTGAGGGGGGGGGGAGGGGGGAACCAACAAAAACAGCAAAATTATTCATTTTCCATTTTCTTTTTTTAAAAAAAGTTCCTCCCTGAGTTTATCTGTGAAAAGCCAATGAGTAGAAGTTCTTCATAAAACTGACTGAATTAAGAGATGAGAACGGAATATAAAATAGTTTTTTATAAACATAAAAGATAGTCAACCTCAAATAAAGTAATAATAATAGATTCAAACCCCATTGTGTGTGCACTTCCAGGAAAGTTTTACGCATTCCATTCTAAGCTCCTAGCCCTAGGCAAACACAGAATCATAGGTGGAAATATGCCACGGTCAGCACTAGAAGCAGCATCACAGAATAAAGCAAAAAATGGTTCAGTCAATGAATCTGTAACAAAAATGTGCTGGTGATGAATCTGTAATAAAGTAACATAAGTGAGGTTTACAGTATTTTTTTACCAGGAAACCCAATTGTAAACATGTGCATTAACTACTGCCCACCCCCCCAAACCTAACCAACCACACAAAAATCATCTTTTATGACTATAAAACATGAAGAATTTGTACTGCATGGCTCTTTGTTTTGGTGGTTTTCAGAGTAAGACATGAGCTGCATTAAGTAGCTTCGCTGATTTCTCCATCTTGAGTAACTGCCAGTTCTGGAACTTCATTCATCCTCAGAACCTCTGCATAGAGCAAATAATTATGTAGGCTTCTGGGAAGTGGCAACTGGACAGATAAAAATTGTCAGACCGTAGGTGTTCTGGTTTTACACTGGACCGAATTTCCAAACGACAAAGGTGGGTGAGGGGACGGAACAGAGGCTGGAGAAACAAAAAAAGGAAAGATGAAAAAATTTTTTAATTTTCTTTTTTAATATTTCCAATTCTTTGGAGAAAGCATATGTTACTTAGATTACTTTTGAAAGATTCGTTGGGTGGGGATGACCACAACAAACTTTATTTATTCCTTATATTCTTTTTATAGCCTTCACCCGGCTCCTCTCTCTCCATTTCCTGGCCATACATGGAAAGTCATTTCAGGGCCATAGAAAACTAAAAATGTTCACCTTCTAAAGATGTGGCAATACCAGTTGGTACTTAAGAAATGGGTGAACTACTTTTAGAAATGATAGAAACTTACAGGCAGCAAATACCCATATCCTTCTGACTGTTGCATTGCAAATGGTCTCTAGACCACCGTATCAAGTGAATGAGTGAGTAATTTGCACAAGTTTTCCTCTCTTTATCCATGACACAGAATGAAAATTTAAAACTGACACAGAGAGAAAAGGAACCACTTACTGAGTACCTGTTATGCCACATCCCCCATACCCTCACAAACATTACCTTTCTATCTTCATTAACCCTATGAGGTATATATTATCACGCTCGTATAGAGGTAAGAAACAGAGGTCTAAAGAGGTTTACATAACTTTCCAAAGGTTATACATCTTGTACACGGTAGAGCCAGGATTCAAACTCAAGTGCCTATAACCCCAAAGCATGCAACTACTGCTGTCAAAAGCTAATTGCCAATTAAAGGACGATATAGATGTACTTAATTAAGAATCATAAGATAATATTTCATTTTTTAAGATGAGAAGTGTTAAATAAAGAAGCTAATGTTGGGGTGCCTGGGTGGCTCAGTCAGTTAAGCGTCTGCCTTTGGCTCAGGTCATGATCCCAGGGTCCTGGGATCGAGCCCCGCATCGGGCTCCCTGCTCAGCGGGGAGCCTGCTTCTCCCTCTGCCTCTGCCCCTGATTGTGCTCTCTCGCTCACTGTCTCTCAAATAAATAAATTTAAAAAAAAAAAGAAAGAAGCTAATGTCCACAGAAACTCAGAGTATTAAAAACAACTATTGGTTTTATGTGTGAATCAAATCTAAAGTCTTTTATTAGTCTAAGAAATCTTTTATAAATCCTCAAGAAATGTAACAGTGATTAACAGACCAGGATCAGAGCAGCAGCGGCAAGTACTATCATCGGGAGCCCAGCTGATATCAGACCAGCTGGTCTGACTCCAAGGCCACGGTTCTGTAAACTAATAGCCTGTAGGACCTGCCATTCCAATTCTCTAACATCTTCAACACCTTCCAAACCACCGAAGTTAATCCATCATCTAACATTTTAAAGATTTTATTTATTTATTTGACAGAGACAGACAGCGAGAGAGGGAACACAAGCAGGGGAGTGGGAGAGGGAGAAGCAGGCTTCCTGCTGAGGAGGGAGCCCAATGCGGGGCTCGATCCCAGGACCCTGGGATTATGACCTGAGCCGAAGGCAGACGCCCAACGACTACCCACCCAGACACCCCTAGCTAGAGGATTCTTAATGCCTCACCAGCTTCTCTGACTTGATAGATCACCAACTTACAAACTCCTCAGGCTGAGGACAGCTCCTCTGGGGGCTGCCCCACAGCCTCCTGCAGTGCCAACAAGCCTTTCCAGGCCATCTGACTACACCACTGTAGCACCATCTTCAAAGCTAAAGAAACCATTTATTTGTTTATATGTATGTATATGTAACATGTATGTGGAAATTTAATCATTTGTGATCAAGCCCTCCTGGACCAGTTACACATTTGCTATGAGAAGTTTAAGTAACTTGCCCATGTTGACACTGTACACCAACAAAATAGCTGATATTAGATCCAAGTGATTTGACTCCAAGTCTAGGGTTCCTTAACGTTTGAAAAGCCCAAAATAATTCCCTAACATCTTCTAAGCCACTGAAACTATTGTAAGTTTCAGAAGATCAGACATTGGTTACAATTTTAATTGTACCACTTTCATTTTTCTCCTGTAAGCACAAAAGATCAATGGCATCATGAACAGTTAGAGGGAAGAACTATATTCACTTGAACTGAAGGGAGTCTTTTATCTGCAGATTATTAACATAGACAATAATATACACCTCAGTGACATCTTAGTTTAATATGCCAGTGAATACTAAGGGAACTTTATAATCATATATGCAATATTTCAAAACTCACAAAATTCTTATGAAAGTTTTAGTGATGCATAGTATTTCCAGATGTTACCACTAGACTGAGAGAGGATGAAGCCATGCCTTGAATTTATAATATGAAATAGCCCAGAAACTGTACATATGTAAAAACATACTTTCATTAAAACCAGATTTTAATTTGTTAAATACATCTCTGTCTTCTTGGATTATGGCACTGATTGTAGCCTAGAAAATGAAATCTGAAACCATGCTATACTTTTTTTTTCATTTTTTAAATTTTATTATGTTATGTTAGTCACCATACATTATATCATTAGTTTTTGATGTGGTGTTCCATGATTCACTGTTTGCGTATAACACCCAGTGCTCCATGCAGTACGTGCCCTCTTTAATACCCATCACCAGGCTCATCCATCCCCCACCCCCCTCCCCCCTGAAACCCTCAGTTTGTTTCCCGTAATCCATAGTCCCTCATGGTTCATCTCTCCCTCCGATTCCCCCCTTCATTTTTCCCTTCCTTCTCCTAATGTCCTCCATGCTGTTCCTTATGTTCCACAAATAAGTGAAACCATATGATAATTGACTTTCTCTGCTTGACTTAGTTCACTTAGCGTAATCTCCTCCAGTTCCATCCACGTCAATGCAAATGGTGGGTATTCATCCTTTCTGATGGCTGAGTAATATTCCATTGTATACATGGACCGCATCTTCTTTATCCATTCATCTGTTGAAGGGCATCTCGGCTCCTTCCACAGTTTGGCTATTGCGGACATTGCTGCTAGGAACACTGAGGTCATGTTATACTTCTAAAGTCACTTTTCTGACCCAGTCATATTCAATTTAGTATATTAAACCTAGTTTATCTAAAGATCCATTAGCAGACAAACAACCTTTATCTTTTCATTCCTATACAGAATTCTTCAATTTTGTTCTTTTTGTTGTTGTGTACTGACAGATCAAAATAGAAGGCTACATGTTATATGAAGTTTTATTAAAATGAAAAATGTACACTAAATCCCACAATTCTTAATTCATTATGCTTATTAATGCCAACTTTACTATAGCACAGAACTACATGTACATCATACAATCTATATTTTCCACAACCAATCATCTCTAGTCTGCCCTCATGCCAATATTCAAATGATCTATCTGCCTGCACTGTATTTCTATGGTTCTTCTGCATGGCTTTCCACATCAAATGTATTCATTTGACTTCTGGGCCATCTAGTACAATTTATATTTCCATCATTAATATACTGTCTTTCTGGTTGGCTTCCATCCTTTGCTCCCAGTCTTTCTTAATTCACTAGTACAGTCTCTCTCTCTCTCACTGATTACAACCAAAAACTCTAGACAACACACAAAAAGCAATTACCTGAGGGTTCTGAAAAATAAATAACAGACAGATTAGGGTAGGAAATCAAAACATGGAGAATGACCAATAGAACAGCAACATATAAAATGAATGGAAAGAGCACCATATAGTAAAAAGACCTGTCTGGAGTTCAGAAGCCACTATTAACAAGTTTGTATGACCTTGGACAAGTCATTTAAATACTTTGACCTTCAGTTCTTCCTCTGTAATATGGGTATAATGCTTCATCTATAAAATGGACATGATGACACCTCTCTGCAATCAAAGTTTGTTGATGAGGTTCAAGTTAGAACACATTTGCAAAAGCATTTTATAAACTATAAAATAACATACAAATCCTAGACACCATCTAATCTAGTGATCTCCAAATGTTTTGACTGCACACCCAATGGGAAAAGTCTTTCAGTAAATAACCCCAATGTGTAGATACTTAATATGTATATACTATTAAATTAACATTATCTATACTATAAAATACATAAAATTAAAAGAATACACTAAAATAAGATATACTTTTTAAAAATGTTTATTATTTTACTTTTACCAAAAATATTAATAATATTTTAACAAGAGCAAGGTGACTGACTAAGCTTTATAAATTTAATTCTTAGTGACTTGGCAATTCCAAGATGTGGTTCTAGGTTCAGTTTATTTCGATACTTGGTTACAAGGGCTGATGTAGCTAAAAAAATATCTTACAAAAGGATGGGGTCCAAATGGGAGGAATACATTGTAGCTTAGCTGAACTAATCAGGATACTATCCGATCCCACCTACCAATTATACAAAAGTTTTTATCAAAATTTATCCAGTAAATTTCCATTTTTTCTGTTATCAGTTTATAAGCTAATTAGAAAGTTTGGCTTCTCTTAAGGAGTTGATCCCATTTACAATTGCACCCAAAACCATAAGACACCTAGGAATAAATCCAACCAAAGAGACAAAGGATCTGTACTCAGAAAACTACAGAATTCTCATGAAAGAAATTGAGGAAGACACAAAGAAATGGAAAAACATTCCATGCTCATGGACTGGAAAAACAAATATTGTGAAAATGTCTATGCTACCTAGAGCAATCTACACATTTAATGCAATCCCTATCAAAATACCACCAACTTTTTTCAAAGAAATGGAACAAATAATCCTAAAATTTGTATGGAACCAGAAAAGACCCCAAATAGCCAGAGGAATGTTGAAAAAGAAAAGCAAAGCTGGTGGCATCACAATTCCGGACTTCCAGCTCTATTACAAAGCTGTCATCAAGACAGTATGGTACTGGCACAAAAACAGACACACAGATCAACCGAACAGAATAGAGAGCCCAGAGATGGACCCTCAACTCTATGGTCAACTAATCTTCGACAAAGCAGGAAAGAATGTCCAATGGACAAAAGACAGTCTCTTCAACAAACGATTTTGGGAAAATTGGACAGCCACATGCAGAAAATGAAACTGGACCATTTCCTTGCACCACATACAAACTCAAAATGGATGAAAGACCTAAATGTGAGATAGGAATCCATCAAAACTCTTGAGGAGAACAGAGGCAACCACCTCTTCGATCTCAGCTGCTGCAACTTCTTCCTAGAAACGTCTCCAAAGGCAAGGAAAGCAAGGGCAAAAATGAACTATTGGGACTTCATCAAGATAAAACGCTTTTGCACAGCAAAGGAAACAGTCAACAAAACCAAAAGACAACCAACAGAATGGGAGAAGATATTTGCAAATGACATATCAGATAAAGGGCTAGTACCCAAAATCTATAAAGAACTTATCAAAATCAACACACAAAGAACAAATAATCCAATCAAGAAATAGGCAGAAGACATGAACAGACATTTCTGCAAAGATGACATCCAAATGGCCAAAGGACACATGAAAAAGTGCTCAACATCCCTCGGCATCAGGGAAATACAAATCAAAACCTCAGTAAGATACCACCTCACACCAGTCAGAATGGCTAAAATTAACAAGTCAGGAAATGACAGATGTTGACAAGGATGCGGAGAAAGTGGAACCCCCTCCTACACTGTTGTAGGGAATGCAAGCTGGTTCAGCCACTCTGGAAAACAGTATGGAGGTTCCTCAAAATGTTGAAAATAGAGCTACCCTAGGACCCAGCAATTGCACTACTGGGTATTTACCCCAAAGATACAAATGTAGTGATCTGAAGGGGTACATGCACCCAATGTTTATAACAGCAATGTTCTCAATAGCCAAACTATGGAAAGAGCCAAGATGTGCATCAACAGATGAATGGATAAAGAAGACATGGTATATATGTACTGTGGAATATTATGCAGCTATCAAAAAAACCCAGAAATCTTGCCATTTGCAACAATGTGGATGGAACTAGAGGGTATTATGCTAAGCGAAATAAGTCAATCAGAGAAAGACAATTATATGATCTCACTGGTACGAGGAATTTGAGAAACAAAACAGGAACATAGGGGAAGGGAGGAAAAAATGAAACAAGATGAAACCAGAGAGGGAAACAAACCATAAGAGACTCTTAATCTCAGGAAACAAACTGAGGTTGCTGGAGTGGGGGGGTGGGAGGGATGGGGTGGCTGGGTGATAGACATTGGGGAGGGTATGTGCTATGGTGAGCGCTGTGAATTGTGTAAGACTGTTGAATCACAGACCTGTACCTCTGAAACAATACATTATAGGCTTAAAGAAAAAAAAAGATAGTAGGAAGGGAAAAATGAAGGGGGGGAATCGGAGGGGGAGACGAACCATGAGAGACTATGGACTCTAAGAAACAAACGGAGGGTTCTAGAGGGGAGGGGTGGGGGGATGGGTTAGCCTGGTGATGGGTATTAAAGAGGGCACGTTCTGCGTGGAGCACTGGGTGTTATGCACAAACAATGAATCATGGAACACTACATGAAAACTAATGATGTAATGTATGGTGACTAACATTAACATAATAAAAAAAAGTTTGGCTTCTCTACATGTTTATTAAATGCATTCAAAACCCAAGGAAACGGTTTCCAAGTATTTTAAATGTGTCAATATGAGAGTTTTTCTAAGTAACACACATTGTTTTTGGCAAGAAAATCACTTAACAATAGAAGTATTTCCCAGTATCTGTTTTCAGAATCATCTCCCCAAGCAAAGCTTTCTTTCAGAAAGTGGTTTCTTTCTCACTCAGTTAAAATGTCATCTTTACCTTAAATCAACAGAATTTTTAGAAAATATACACTAGGTTTCATACTACTAATAACTATTTATCTCCAAGAAAAAGAAGATTAAGAAACATTAGAACAGTGATATTTTAGCAAAAAAAAAAAAAAAGTATAGGGGCGCCTGGGTGGCTCAGTTGGTTAAGCGACTGCCTTCAGCTCAGGTCATGATGCTAGAGTCCTGGGATCGAGTCCCACATCGGGCTCCCAGCTCAGCGGGGAGCCTGCTTCTCCCTCTGACCCTCTCCCCTCTCATGCTGTTTCTCTCTCTCTCAAATAAAATATTAAAAAAAAAAACAATTTAAAAAAAAAGTATATAATCCATCTTTAAGTTTGAGGACTCTTAAATATTGTGTCATAGGAGAATGAGCAAACCTCTATATGTACAAACAATTATTGTGGCACTCCTATCACAATATAAAGTACTACAAAGACTCTAATATATTTCAAAAGTCATGTTTTTAGGAAGTTATCCACCACGGTATTACTTTGTGCTGTTCCAGTTCAACTTCTTTGCTGTGTTAGCCTATTAATGGTGTAATAAACTCATTTCATGAATGATGTTATCTCCATTTCCTAACAACTACAGAAAAGTAAGCTGCCCCATCAGTAGTGATTCTTACACAGATTTTCCAAAAATCATTTTTCCAACCCATGTGGATACGTAAGTACAAAGCATTGGGCCATGTGTGTTCAGTTGCGGGGGGGCAGGGACAGGGACAAAAACTCAATTCTTACAACTACATCACTAGTAGAGAAAAGACAAAATGAAAGGGAACTTAATCATTGATAAGCAATTTTATCTTCCTCTTTCCCATCTTTAGAATGCCTCTCTGGAGCATGGAATATTTGCAAATTACCAAAATCATCAAATGAAAGAATGAATCATGGTCTCAGAATCTCCTAGAAAAATCCATTCTTCATTACCCTACCCTGTTTAGGGTATTATAACACAGTAATCTGAGACAAGAGGAAAAAATGAGACTCAACGTTATAAAGCAAATTTTAACTGCCTCTAAAACTTTTCCATAAAGTTCTCAGGAACCCCCAATTCTACCATAAACAAACTCACCTACATCTAGAACACTGTAGAGAAAACTCTCTCCACCTCTGTCCTCAGAGAAGCCTGATCTTCCCAGGGAAATTAACTTCCTTGACCAATTTCTCACATAGAATTTTCTCATTTTTCCACCCCTGTCACACCTACCACAAAGTCTAGGAGGCAAATGTACCATTCTCATGGTTCTGCACCAATTCCAGACCCATGGCTTTTTGTCTTTAAATTCCAGCATACACTACCGCCTATCCTTCCAGACTCTGCTCTCCCTTACTGCCAATATACCCAATCTTTAATATCATGGAGACCTCAGGTCCCCCAACTCCTCCTGCCGCTGGTCTATCCTTTCTCACGTCCTTTCCTATTCAGACTAGATTCCAGAAGGCCCATCACTTATGTTATTTTATCATCCTTAATTCTTCTCTCTCTGCTCTGACAATCCCCAGATCAATGTAACCACTCTCCTGCACCTCAAGACAGAAAGTGAAGCGATGCTGGGAAAAAAATGATCCCATAACCATATGAGCTAGTACCACTTGCAACGTCTACCAGGTCTGTAGGGTTGCACAGGACCTCCTTCTCTGGCCCCCCCATTCATTTCCCACAACAACCATTCTCAACCATCCCATTCCCACCCAACTGTCACTTCAGTCTCCTCAGCATCATTTCCTTCCTACTTCAAAGTGAAACAGGAGGACTTCAGGGCCCTCTCTCTCTGAAGGCCTAGTTCTCCAACTATAAACTTACCTCGAACCATACCACCTTCTTCTCAAACAAATGGGCCTATTTAAGGCTAATCCCATCTCCCTCTGGCTTACCTGAAACCTTATTACATAAATAATCACTTTTATCTAACCAAATCTTTAATGTTGTTGTTTTTACAAACTGAGACCCCTTAATCTATAAAACATGTCAAGCCTCTGCCATGATCCTGCTTCTTTCCCTTTAGCCACTGCACTAAAGAACTATGCTTGCTTTATTTCTTCATTCATAAATGCTGTCGGTGTCTAACACAGAGTTGACATGTAATTAAAGAATCCACTCACTAAGGAATTAGTGGATATAAACAGCGAGATCTGTAAATGTCCACCTATAGAAATACTTATGGGATAGCTTCTCTTCACTGAAGACTTCTGCCTGTGGTCCATATTTGTAACTAACTAAAATTACAGACTGAATGATTAAAAATTCTCAAATGAACAAGCTATCAGGAGTTAAAGCTTCTATTCTAATTGCCTTTCCACCTTAAAATAGATATTTTGGGTCTAGAAAATAATTTTTTGTTTTAACTGGGATACAGCTGTCCTTAGGGTCCACCTGCACACATATCCAATGCAGTACACATCTAGGAGGAGTAAGATGGACTTTCAAATAATATTGGTGACCTGCTACCTGGAATACTTTTAAAAATACTGTTTTAACTGCTCTAAGGCAACATTTTCTCCTCTCTTAGCTTACCAACAGACTACTGACAACATCAGAACAGTTTTAACGGCAAAATGTCCCCACAACTATGGCTACAATCTAGTAAGAATTTCCCCACCACACACACACACACACACACACACATACACACACAGCCACGTGGATTAGTAAGAAATGCTATGTGAAGCTACACTTGGATTAGTAAGAGGCTGTGTGAAGCTAAAATTATAAATGGGCATATGGAATCTTGTTAAAATTTTAAGTTAACTATAAATTTCTCACTAAAAAAACCCAAAACTAAGTCTGGCTCTTAAATCTAACAATAAGGGCAGTCTGTAGTACATTTAAGGCATGATTCTGCTGGAGTGATAAAGGCCAACAATATGGCTGGAATCTTGGAGGTCAAGTTTCCTACTCTATATATAGAAGATCACATGTTTAATTTTTCAAGATAAAAGGCAATTACTGTTGGGGTTCTTAGTGATAATGCCTCAAACCAGAGGAAATGCCTCTAGAGTTAAAAACCACTGTGGACAGTGGCTTCTGAATCTCACCAAATATTGAGCTTTATTAATTCTATGGGCATGGTCCCTGTGACTAGACACAATACACCATTTTTCCTGTAGTTTTAAAAGCATAACTCTTTACTCCACACATTTTCCTGATCCCTACCAAATTTAGAAACCTTTTAATTTACTGAACATTTTATCTCAAAACTTCAAGTTGGGGTTTTGCAAGTCAGTATTTAAAATAAGCAGCAGGTGGGTTTTAGTTGAACTATTCCACCACACAGCATTTGTATAAATACTCATTACCAAGTACACTACTACATTATCTGTAGCTTTTATTGACCTTTCCTTGGACATGGACTCTGGGGCAGGATTTAGTTGTGGATTAACTGGGTTACCAGGCTATGTTGTGCTGTGGTAACATATAAATACTAAAAACCAGTATCTTAACACAACAAAGGTTTATTTCTTCCTCATGCAAAATCCTCCTCGGGCCAGGTGATTCTCCAGGGCAGGTGCCTGAAATGACAACTAAGTGTTTCAGGTTACTTCCACCTTGGGTCACCATCTCAAACATGCTTTCACATTTCCTCAGTAAGAGAAGTGAGAGCACAGAGAGCTCACACCCAATGAACTTTGATCACTTACACCATTCACATGATAATGGAGGCTGGAAAATTCAGTCCTCCTGTGTTCCAAGGAAGAGGAATGACAAAATCCATTGTAAAAATTATGTGAGGTGGGTTCTATTGAAGAAACCAAGGCTCAGAGATATAAGTAATTTCTCTATAGCTAGAAACTAGTGGATGTGTGTCTACTTAATTCCAGAGCTCAAATCTTTTAACCATTTTACTTGGCCCGATGTCTATGCAAAAACTGAACCATATCACTACCATGAGTGTCAAAGTAGCACAGGAATTAAAACTCTCCATTAGCCTGAAATAAGGTTGTGCCACACCTCCCATCTTTTTAACAAGTAACTTAACGATATAAAAGATACATCGCAAGGGGCATCTGGCTGGCTCAGTAAAGCAGGGCATTCCTGATCTCGGGCTCAGGAGTTCAAGCCCCACATTGGTGGAGATTATTCAAAGTAAATAAACAAACAAACTTAAAAAAAAGATATATCTTGAAAGATGTTATCTTCAAGAAAAGAGATTCACCTTTTGCACAAGATACATGGTCTTGCTATAGATAACAGAAAAATGTTCTTTTAAAACTGGATACATTTTATTACCATAAACTAGAAATGGCTTGAGTAGACAACTGGAATGCTAGTTAATTATTACCAAAAAGGTATACTTCAAACTTACACCATGTTATATGTCAATTATATTTCAATAAAGCTGGGGAAAAAAATATTACCAGAAAGGATTATAGCTATTGCTAAATTTAAATTGTTTCTGGTAGTTATTCCTCAATTTTTTAAATGCAAATATAACACTCTCTTAAAATAAGGTGCTACATGTAGTCAGTTTGGTGTACTTACTGCAGGCAGAGCTTTATCATGAAGAATACACGAGGAAGGAACATTGCTCCAAACCACGAGTACTGTTCAAAGTTTCAAAGGAAACTCTGGTTGTGGATACTTGCTCAGTCCACCATATTTAGCAAGGAGTTCTCATAATGTTCATTGGGTTTCACAAATAGAACACTTAACCTATCACAAATCAACCTTTATTTTCCATTTTTATTTTGCTTCTACTTTGAAGCTCGACTATCTCTTAAAAATATGTTCTCAACTCAACCTGCAACACAAAATAGCTTGTTCTCTGATACTTCTTAGGTAGTATAATTTTAGATTCACTGCTAACTACTACTATTATTACTATTACTGAGTTGAGAGGCGCCTGTCTGGCTCAGGTGGAAGAGCCTGCGACTCTTGATGTTGGGGTCATGAGTCCCAGCCCCATGTAGGGTGTACAGATTATGAAAATAAATAAATGAACTTAAATTAAAAAAATTTTTTTAAAGAAATTGAGTTTAAAGATACACTATTTAGAGAGAATTGCTGAAGAACATATAGGTCATCCACTCCTCCAGATATTACAAATCCAGCCCTGGTCAAGTCAGAGCAACAGATAACTTAATACCTGGATGACAATGTACTGACCCCTTAAGAACTACTTTTATTGAATTATAGTTTGGTATGATAGCAAGAGCCCACAGTGAAGACTGGTAAAATAAAGTCCCAAGAAACCATGGCTGTCAAGATATTGTCTAGAAAACTGTTCATTATGACAACCAAGAATATCAGTACTTCTGAGCAATAAGTCTGTTTTATATTATGAACTCTGTAACCTAGTGTCAATGACTAGAGAGCTTAGTCAGAGTCAAACTTATAGCCTATCCACAGAAAAGTCTCAGATCATCATGCTTTATGCTCTCCCTGACTCCATTTTATATCCATCCCCAACATTACTTTTCATTTTTCTTTTGCTTTCACTTTTAACTTCTGCTATACTGTTTTGTGATAATCTACATGTACAAACTACTTTAAATCCTTTTTAGAACAAAGCAGAAGAACACTGAAATGAATAGATCAAGAGAGTTTCCTGGGGCCCTTTTAGAACCTTTGTAGAATCCAGATTCATATAATACTCTGGATAGAATTGTACGTATTTAATCACTACAGGGGGGATGAACTAAGCCAAGTGCTTTCATCCCTAAGAATTTAATTACTTAGACTTTATCTTGGACAGCTGGCCAGGGATTGGCAAATTTTTTTATTAAGAAGTCTACTACTATATGGTTAAAATGATGTTTCTAAGAGGTATATATATATATACCATCTATAAGGCACATGATTTAAAAAATTGTCATTAAAGCTGTAAACTTTAAAAATAAAAAAAACTACAAATCTTAAAAAAAAAAAAAAAGCTGTGAACAGTCAGTAAATTTTACCTGGTATACATTTCCTTTCTAATGAAAAAAAAAAAAACAAAAAACAAAAACAAAACAAAACAAAAAAAAAACTTCTTGAAGACAAATCTGACTTAATGATTAAAAGATGAGCAGCAAGGGAACTAGTTGTCTTTTTTATTTATAAACTATCAGAGCAACTTGCTATTGCCTTATGAAGGAAAAAGGTAAGGAAAGGAGTGTTTTGACCAAGTAATGGCATCTCCAAGACCTGAAAAGGGCCTAAAAAAAAAGGAGAAAATTCTTTCCTTAAGATAGATTCTAGCATACCTAATGAGCTATGGAGCTGAAATTATGTGGGGGCTCACTAATAGTTGTAAAGCTGCAAGAAGCATCTTTTCCAAAAAATTTAAAGAAATATATTGACAATGTAGTTTCTACTACCATCATAAGTTACTGGAAAAAGTGGGTAAAAGCAAGACTGTCATACATTTAAGTCAAGAGTTGTTTTTCTGGGTTCACTCCCATTGGTGTTAAAAACATTGGCCATGCTTCTGCTCACCAGAAATCCTGCAGCTCAAGACCCAAATAAAGATAACCTATATACAGAAATGGAGTGTCAGGGTGCCTGGGTGGCTCAGTGTCCAACTCTTGATCTCAGCTCAGGTCTTGATCTCAGAGTCATGAGTTCAAGCCCCTAGCTGGGCTCCATTCTGGGCCTGGAGCATACTAAGAAAGAAAGAAGAAAGAAAGAAAAGAAAGAAAAGAAAAGAAAAGAGAAGAGAAGAGAAGAGAAGAGAAAAGAAAAGAAAAAAAAAGAAAAGAAAAGAAAAAAAAGAAAAAGAAAGAAAGAAAGAAAGAAAGAAAGAAAGGAAGAAAGAAGAGGAAGGAAGGAAGGAAGGAAGGAAGGAGGAAGGAAGGAAGGAGGAAGGAAGGAAGGAAGGAAGAAGAAGAAAGAAAGAAAGAAAGAAAGAAGAAAGAAGAAAGAAAGAAAGAAAGAAAGAAAGAAAGAAAAGAAAGAAAGAAAGAAAGAAAGAAAGAAAGAAAGAAAGAAAAAGAAAGAAAGTAAGAAAGAAAGAAAGAAAGAAATGTAGTGTCCTGAAAACTGAAAGGAAAAGGGAAGCTGAGTATATTGAGAGAGAGCCTTGAACTACAGAAAGGAAGAAAAGCATACTCCTACTGGAAATTCAGACAACTGAGTAGATGGGCATATCTTTTCCTCAGCCTTACTAAAAATCCGACATTAAATGGCTCCCATTACCTGCAGAAGAGGAACCAATAAAAGTACACCTTGAGAGACCAATATAACTAGGAGGAAGAATGCAAGCTTTTCCTAAGTAGTGTGCAATAAGAACAGGGTTAAAAAGGCTTTCCATGATAGGAATTAAAGGCCTTCCTAAAACTGGACAACCCAAGAGACAATGTAGATAAGTTTCCCAAACTCAGCACTACTGACATTTGAGGCCAGATAATTCTTTGTCGTGGAGGGCTGCCCTGCACATTGTAGGATGTTTAGCAGCATCCCTCACCCCTACCCCTAGAAGACAAGAGCCCCCTTATCAGTTGTGACAACCAAAAGATGTTGGCAGACATTGCCAAATATCAGGGGCAAAATCATTCCTGTTGAGCACAACTGCTGTTGATGAAACAAGTAACAAAGAGCTGCCAAGAATAACTCACAACTCTGGGTCAATAGCTCCCAAACCATTCCACTTCTCAAACCAGGATACAGAAGGAACAGCAGGACTAGTAGGAAAAATGACAAGTTCAAATTTTGGATATGTCAAAAAAAAAAAATTTTTTTTGGATATGTCAAAATGTGGGATACCAAGTAGAGATGTACAAAAGGCAGTTGGATACATGGGAATGGAACCAAGAAGTTGGCCAGAAAAGCATTAGCTACATTAGTACCTCTGAGAAGGACTTTTGCAAATCTTCAGCCAAAATAAAATCCTCTTAAGAGATACTGATTATTACCCTACACAAGCTCTACCTAGTGACTAGTTAAACAAGAAACCCTTGATGGATTTAGTCTACTGCAGGGTAATGTACTCAAGCACAATTTTTACCTTCATCTGGACAAAGCTGCCATATGTTAAAGTCTTCAGAGTAAAGTCTCACATATCTTTACTAATTGATACCCTGCAATAATTTTCCCATTTGGCATATGCTCCCTCATTTGACTTTTGTTCCCAAATCCATTGTCCCATATTCTATTTTGAAAAGACACTTGTTCTCTGCTGCTTCAGATACATATTAATAAAAGAAGATGCAATTCTCAACATTAAGAGTTAAATGCAAGTAAGTTTTCCAACATTATCATTAAAGAAATTCTGTATGAAAAGACTCAGACTCCAAACATTACTTTTTTCTTCAATAGAAAACTCTCTAAGAGTTTGAATACACCTCAGTTCAAGAGCATATTTTCCTGAATGTCTGTTTTTGATTGAGAAAATTTACTTATATGTAATTTTCCAAGAAATTACAAGACACATTTCTACATATGCATAAGTTCACTTGTTAAAAATCTATTCAATGTGTTTTATGAAGAGCTACATTTCATGCAAAATAGCAGTGAAGAAATAATTTTCCTAACTTAAGACATATAATCTGTTTAACAAAATATAGTTAAAGTAAAATAAATCTGAATAAGTAAATAGGAATAATTTGCAATATATTATGTTTAAACTGGTTTCCTTGTGTAAAATCTTCTACTGTATGCTTTTTTTAACTAACTTAAAAAATTTTAATTTGTGAAAGGAAGTTGAGACTTTGTTTTAAAACAGTCATTTAAAATACCAATCAATTCACAGAATTTTCACCAAGCTCACCTTGATAGTTATACCAACCCACTGGCATGCATTCAGTAAGAACAGGTATAAATAAGGGATGGTAATACTTCCTTTTAGAGATGATAAATTATTAAAGAGACAACACAAATCCACACACACTCCTAAGAGGAAAATTAGGTTTAGCATTTTTCTGATCACAAACTAAATATTCACTAACAACATTTTTAGGACTCACTTTTGTTTACATAATCCTTACTAGAAATAAAAGGATTCATTAAATAAAAATGTCAGTAAATACCTATTTTTTGTTATATGTCCTTTAAGCTAAACTTACCAAATCAGATATGATTTTTGTTGAAGGAAATTACTATGATCCCCCGCCACCATTACCACAGCCCCATCCTTTCCCCACATAAAGAAAATGCAAATGATGCCCAATTTAATATACGTTCTCCAGTGACTCTGATCACTTAAAATTATAACATAGCTAGAGGAGGAAGAGAAGAAAAAGTAGTGAAACATGTTTAAAATTGTACTTTCTTACCAATATGTTGCTGCAGAGCCCAAGAGGAGTTTGAGGCACGAGTGGAGAGCATCTTTTCAACAGTTGGAGGAAGCCTCCTCCAATTGGTGAACTCCAAAGTGAAGATAAGGGTGTCATCACTGACTGAGTCAATCCTATATTGGCAAGATGTTAACATACCATTAGACACAAGAGGGTTCATCCTGAAAACAAACACCACACAACTGTTCTTACAACATCACAGTATAGAAGGAAGAGCGAAAACTGGGGCATAGAAATAATCGTGTAACTGAAGGCAAATTCAGTGGAAATGAATAATCATCTACAGGTTCCTATAAGAAAATGAATCGACTATGTGTATAGTTATCGAGTAGATGACCAGAGAATCTCTACACTTGTAGAGGATAGGAACTTTCCTTCCCATTCCTCAGCAGCAGTGGTAAGAAAAAGAGAGACAGTACCAGCGTCATCAGTGGATTTGCCATTACCTCTTCCTACTCGAACCATCTTGCTGAACCTAGACTGGTCACCCTCACAGACTCACAATTTAATAGCCCTGAAAAGATAAAGCCCAAACACGCAAAGTTAACTGTAAACGGAATATGTATGCAAGAGATGGCCTTTTTCTGTCCAACTCTCAGGCACGTACAATTGTTCCCCTCTAGGAACCTTCCCCACTACAGATTCACTTCTAGAAGATGTACCAAAATAAGTTTTGTCTTTAAGGACTGAAAGGAGTTCAAGACAAACAGTTCTTCCTCTGTTTTTTCAAAATAATACCAAGTTTTTCCTACCAACCCAGCCAGAGGAGACTTCCCCGAAATTTTAAAAGCACTTGAATCCTACTGAACAGAGCATTAGTCTAAGAAAAGTTCTGGTTTCTAATACCACCTCTCCTACTTACAAACATGTTGCCTAAATTCTTTAAGCCCTAGATTATGGTCTCTAAAATGAGAATACTACTTAACCTGCCTATTTCAGGGGAGTATTGGAGAAAATAATATGAAACAATATAGTAAACATAGTTTTAAGACAAAAATGTTACATAAATATTTGCTATTACTAGAACTGGTCTGAAATTTTCAGTATTACATTTTTGATAGGGCTTAAAATATTATACATATGAAATTTAGTCACAGCTTAAAGGGAACTCCAAATTCTAACAGGATTACCTATCTTGTACTCAACTAGATACTCCCCTACACTATCACATTGTCTGAAGAAAAGTAAAATGATTAGGGCTTCTGGTAATTACTTCAGAAATTCTTTCCAAGGTTGCTTTTTTGAAGACATTACTGAGCAAGAACTAAAGAAGGGGAAAAAATAGAAGGAAAGGAAAGAAATTGAGTAATAGTCTCAACATGTCATCTCAAAGATAACTTAATTCTTGTAATTCAGGTCAAAATGTCCTTGAAATGACTGATTAGAGAGTATGAAAATTATTTCGCAAATTCTTAATTCTCTAATATGCAAGCATATATAAGAAAGAACTTAAAGTGTAGTACAAATGCTTTAGGAAAACATTCTACTTCTTGGGAAGCTCTCAGTGAAATCACAACTTATCAGGAAATACTGAGAATAAATAAAATGATAAAATATACTCAAAAGCAAACAATCCCCTTGACTTTCTAGTACCCACCCTGTACCAAAGGTTACTTAATTCTAGCTCCTTATTTCTTTTTTAATGGTTTCATTTTTCTGCTTAAGTGTGCTTTAAGTTTCAGTGTGACCAAACACAAAGTCATTTTTATGCAGTTATCTAAACACACACAAGAAATAAATCTGTTTATACAGCTTTAGTTAATATAATGGTGAGTGTATTCTACCAATGCTGATAATGCCACTAAAAATGTATTTTTACTGTACTACATTGACCATTACATTGTACAAAGCAGTTGTACAATCATAAACAAGTGACAGTTAATCAACTAAATGCACAGATGACATTTACTTTCTATTATTCACCTATTACATTTGGGCAGGGGCAGGGGGGTGGTGTACCTAGTCTTGCATTTAAAGTTGAAAAAATATTTCAACTCTGTAGATTATATTGTGACAGGCAATTATTCAGCCAGATACATTTTTTAAGACTGTTTAAGGCAAGCAATACTAGGAAAGACATTTATAATTTACATGACAAAGATTAAGCAACAGACTTATGTGTGATATAAATAAGATACAACCAAAATCCACTTTAACAACATTTTGGAATTTTTATGGGAGAATTTTTCTTGTAACAGCTCTTTGAATGTAAATTTGATCAAAGAAAGCAAAACATTTATCATATTCAGCATAAACACTAGCTTTATCCATTCAATAAAAGATCAGTGAACAAAAATCTGACCATGTTAAGCACTTTCATTGCTAAAATGAAATTTTCCACGTATTTTTCTAATGAATATAAAGTGACTAAAGTTACTCCTTTGGAGTAAAATATATGCAAGTGGCATTCTCAGTTCAGATAGTTCAAAGTTTTACAATTTACTTCAAAATAATTTGTAGCTTACTGGTTCTCAACTCTTTTCTGTCCTAACACACCCAATGAATACAGCACACAGAAATATGACAATAAATATAACACACACATTCTTTTTTTTTTTCTTTTAGAGAGAGAGCACCACACTGGGGTGGGGGGGAGCAGATGGCAGAGGGAGGAGGAGAGAGAGAGAATCTTAAGCAGGCTCCATGCCCAACCTGGAGCCCCCAGAGTCCGACATGGGGCTCAATCTCATGACCCTGAGATCATGACCTGAGCCAAAATCAAGAGTCAGGCGCAAAACCGACTAAGTCACCTGGGTACTCCATATAACACACAAATTCTTAAACAGACTATTCACATGGGGAGATGGAGGGTCCTGTATCAGGACTGGGGAATGGAAGAGCATATTTTACAAAGCCTTCTGGGAGAATAAAGCTAAATAATTCTCTCTCCTTCCAGCAGTCTAGGTGGTTGGCTGAGGAGGAAAGGAAAGGAGTCAATGTTTAATTTTTTTCCCTGTACAGGTTCTTCCTAATTTAGGAATAGGAAGGAGCAGGAAAAGTTGGCATATATCCCCCCCCCCCCCAGGTTAGGAAAGGGATTAAGGTAGCTGAAATTAAGTGATGTAACTACAGGATCCATGTGGACACACAGGACTAAGGCAGCAGAGGACAGTGGTTAGAAAGACAGACTTGAGCCACACTACACAGGACAGCCTAGGTTCAAACCTAAGCTCTAGCACTAACTAGCTGTGTGAGCTTGAGCAAGTATGTTCAAACACTCTGGGCCTCAATTTCCTTCTCTGTAAAATACAGATAACAGTATCTACTGTATTCTATATTAAATGAGTTAATACAGTAACAAACTTAAAATAGTGCCTACTTAGTGTTGGTTAAAGAAAAAATAAACCAGAAACCAGAAGGGAGTATGAAGGCCAAAAGTAATGGACAAGTAATAGAGTCGAGTTAGTAGCCTCAGTGGAGGAACGTAAAGAGTACTGCTGAGAAGAGAGTGGGTGCCGTGAGGACAAGCACCAAGCTGCGGACACACTGTCAGGGCTGTCCACAGCTACCCCACATGCTGGCCTGGATTTACAGCAGCAGTTGGAAAGTGAATCCTAGAATGGTGAGAGGCAACTGCTGCTAGCTGTCAGGAGCCCAACACAACCATACAATTCACTAAGCTCATAGTTAAGGGTACTTAAATAACTTCATGAATAGCTAGATAGAGCATTCCTTAGCAACTGTTTCTATCTCAGTGGTGTGTGTGTGAGTGCGTACACACACATGCACATGTACAGGGAGTGTAAGACAAATAAGCACATACAAATAACTTTTAAAGATCAGTGATCCTCGGGGCACCTGGGTGGCTCAGTCGTTAAGCGTCTGCCTTCGGCTCAGGTCATGATCCCAGGGTGCTGGGATCGAGCCCCACATCGGGCTCCCTGCTCCGCGGGAAGCCTGCTTCCCTCTCCCTCTCCCACTCCCACTCCCCCCGCTTGTGTTCCTTCTCTCCACTGTGTCTCTCTCTGTCAAATTAATAAAATCTTAAAAAAAAAAAAAGATCAGTGATCCTCAATGAATTGTTAATAATCTTTTTTTTTTAAAGATTTTATTTATTCATTTGAGACACAGAGATACAGAGAGAGAACATGAACAGGGAGAGAGGCAGAGGGAGAAGGAGAAGCAGGCTCCCCACTGAACCGGGAGCCCGATGTGGGGCCCAATCCCAGGACCCTGGGATCATGACCTGAGCCGAAGGCAGATGCTTAAGCATCTGAGCCACCCAGGCGCCCCGTCAATAATCTTTATATTTCATTCAATTATCTAAAAAACACAATGGATTTCTATGAAATTTTACTGAAAAGATACAGAGAGAATTACAACAATGAGTATCTGACAAACGACTAGATATTAGTCAGCTAGTGGGAAAAAGAGTAAATACAATTAGGGACTCAACCTGTTGTAAAGCTATAAACAAAAAAGTAAAACGGCAATCAGAACGTGTATCTCAACTTTGTTTTTACTTCTATGTTCCTCAAACAACCTACCAGAAAGCAGTTTTTCCTTACAAACCACATATCTGAAACAGTATCAAAAGGGATGACAGCCCTAAGCATAAAACCTCTACCTAGTAAAAATTCCTGAATTCTATATATTTTCAGATGTAATAAAAAGGTGGGATACTGGGATCCTGCCAAATACAGACTTGTTCATCATATGCAGATGGAGAAGCTACCGAGGGAAAGATGGAGTCCCCAGAAGTGCAAACTAAACATATGAGTAGGGAACACTAACGGTGCCTGCATGAACCCCAAAGAGAATCTCTTTTTTAACAAAAAACTCAAATAACAAGCTATCTTTAAAGCACTTTTCTGCTGAAATGCAAAATCTAGTATTTGACTAAACATTATTTTAGTAAATGCTAGTTTTTGAAGCACAAAAATGAAGCCATCTAGATGTTTCATTGAAATTTTATAAAATACCCTTGTCCTCCATTTTCCTGGAGACTTTCATTCTATTTTCTCATTTGACTTATCACGCCAACAGAGTTCTTGCATTGCTACAATTACCTTCTCAGTTCTATCTAGACACTTAAAACTTTTGCAAAAGCTGGAAGCTGGCAGAAAGTGTCCTCTTCTTGCCCAAGAAAAATCCTGACTCAACTTTCATATATCATCAGCTACCTCAGAAATTAGTATTTATTAAGGGAGACCAAGTTCAAATAGACAAGATGCTATAGGACAAGAGTATTGACTCTAGTAGACTAAGGGACAACAGAAATCTCCAAAGCAGGGCGCCTGGGTGGCTCAGTCGGTCAAGCGTCTGCCTTCAGCTCAGGTCATGATATCCGGGTCCTGGGATTCAGCCCCACATCGGGCTCCCTGCTCCACTGGAAGCCTGCTTCTCCCTCTCCCACTCCCCCTGCTTGTGTTCCCTCTCTTGCTGCGTCTCTCTCTGTCAAATAAATAAATAAAATCTTAAAAAAAAAAAAAAGACATCTCCAAAGCAGCTACAACCATTTTGTCACAGGCATTTTTAAGAGCATGAGAGATGGCCTAAGTAGAAAAAATAGTCCTCTCCAAAAATCCATCCTCCCCTACTTCCTTCCAGTCACCTCTTACCTTTTATTAGGACTCTTACATTCAAGCTCACTATTAGCAGCCCCCAACTCCTTCACCCCAACCTAGCCATCATGTGCAAACACACACACACACACACACACACACACATGCCCTTCTCCCAACATGGGAATTTTAAGAAATTGGGGGAAATTGAAGGTAGTATATTCACTCAAAAAGGAAAAGTTTCACTATGGTAGGATTTCTTACCATGAGCTGCACAGTAGATTCAGTGGGTCAAATCCAGCGAGCAGGAGAGATGGCAGCCATTCCTTATATTTTGTCTGTGCTTTAATCGCATGACTTATAAATTCAGAAATATGGTTCCACGGTGCCAATGGACAACCCTTCTTCAAAAAGTAGCGAAATACTGAAAACTTCTCATACTTCAGGCAGTATGCCAAATGAAGTTCATTTAGTTGGGCTCCATATTTCAAAAGAATATTCACAATTCCAAAAAATTCACAGCTCCACCACAAGAAGAAAGAAAGAAAGAAAGAAAAGAAAGAAAGAAAGAAAGAAAGAAAGAAAGAAAAAGAAAGAAAGAAAGAGAAGTTAGACTTTTATATAAAAAAATTCTTACAAGTAGTTAATAGTACCTACAGCTGGAAAATAAATGGCAGATGGGATAGCAGAATGCTGTGACATATATCAGGGAAGAAGAACTTCCTCTGCCCTATGGTCCTTCTAGTTGGACTTAGAATCAAACTGACATGAGACAGATTAACAAGAGAAAATCAAATTTAATAGGCATAAGTATGGAGAATCCACATAGACATGAAATTCCAAAGACAAAGAGGCAACATGACACTTATATGAGCTAAGGAGAGGGACAGGGCCTGAGGATATGAAGGGGAGAGAGCTCATTAGCAGGAAGGTGAAATGAGGGGTTTGGAAAAACAAGGTTGTCCTATTATGCAGACAAGTTCCTTAGGTAACGGGGAGTCTCTGATAATAGTACTCTTCCCCCGTTGCAGGCTACCCTTTCCAATGTAAAGTTAGGCAGTTATGGGGGAGGCAGAGAGCTTTTCTTGCATCTGCTGGGTTTTTACTACTTTTAACTCAAAATAATCTTTATGTCAAATGATACATTTTGGGGCCTCTCATCCTGCACCCCTTCCTGGGTCTAGTGAATTGACACTAGGGTACTAGGGGAAAGGGAGTATTTTACTTTTTAATTTACACCCTCCTGCGTGGTTTTTAATTTTCAACTATGAACAGGTAGTGCACTTAGAATTTAAAACATTTATCTTAAGTAGATAATTTTAAAAATTATCATTGACAAATAGAAAACTCTTCTCAAACTGTGGTATTTTTGTACAATTAAGTATCTACAACAAAATATTTGGAAGCAAAGGTAATTAACAATGTCATCAGTCCCTAAAGACAGAGGACTCATTCTAGGAATTTCTAAGATACCATTTCCTTTAGCAAGAGTCTTAGTCAATTTCCCTTTTATTTTTAAGTTTATAATGCTAAAAACAAGAAAAGTTTTTTATGAACAAAAATTTAACTTACAGCTTTATATTTTTAAATTAATCTTCTTTATCAAATACTTTTACGAATAGAAGTATATGGTTTTCTATTAAATTGGTTAATGTTATTCTTTTAATGTATCATCCAATACTGGTAAGTTGTGGCTAAACTGACTGAAAATAAGTGTAACCTGAGAGCTAATTGACAAGATGTATCAAAAGAGATATCACAGCAAAGTTATAAGGGGCACATCTCTGGAGCTAGCCTGCTCAGCTACTTATTATCTATGGGACTCTGAACCAGTTACTTCACCTTTCCGGCACACAAAATAACACTATACAAGTATCTGTAAAGTAAAATTATATGTAAAATAAGTTACCACTAATTAATTAAAATTAATTAATTAAAATAAAATAAAACATACAATTAAATTAAAACATAATGGGGGTGCCTGGCTGGCTCAGTCAGTGGAGCATGCAACTTTTGACCTCAGGGTCATGAGTTCAAGCCCCATGTTGGGTGTGGAGCCTACTTTAAAAAATAAATAACTAGAATAGAATACAATAAGCATAAATCTTGGGAATTTATCCAAGACAAAATCAAAAAGAAATTATTCTATCTGTACAACAATAACAACAGTATTATCTACAATAGACTTTAGAAAGAAAGAAATTACCTATTTAACAACAGAGGAGTGGGTAAGTACAAAATATGATATAGTCATCAAAAACTGCAATTATGATGGCCCTGTGACCACATTTTAAAAAGTGTTTATGCTGTAAGTTTAACTGTAACAAAGCTCAGTAAACAAGTATGTTTACTATGTACACAACTATGAAGAAAATATGTAATAAAATCATTCTCCCAGGGTCCCTGGGTGGCTCAGTCAGTTAAGCATCTGCCTTCAGCTCAGGTCATGATCTCAGGGCCCTGGGATGGAGCTCCACACCGCAGCACCGGGCTCCCTGCTCAGCAGGGAGTCTGCTTCTCCCTCTCCTCCTGTACTCTTTCTCTCTCTCTCACTCCCTCCCTCTTACTCTTCTCTCTCAAGTAAATAAATAAAAACAACAACAACAACAAAAATCATTCTCCCTTTGAAACTGGCATTAATTCTATTTTATAAATATGTTGTTTAATCTCCAATTTGTGCTTTTCTTTAGTTAAAACCTTAAACAGTATTTGCTTTACTCTTAGTTATTTACATAGCAATTAGAAAAGGAAAACTGAGGTGCATCTGGGTGGCAGAGTCGGCTGAGCATCTGACTCTTGGTTTCAGCTCAGGTAGTGATCTCAGGGTCCTGAGATTGAGCCCCTAGTGGAAACCCAGCATTGCGCTCTGCATCAGTGTGAGTCTGTGAGTCTGTTTGGGACTCCCTCTCCCTCTGCCCCTCCCCATTGTGGTCTTTCTCTCTCTCAAATAAATAAAAAAATCTTTAAAAAAAGAAAAGAAAAATCAATAATTCTAAAATTTCTTTTTAAAAAATATTTATTTAGGGGCGCCTGGGTGGCTCAGGTGGTTAAGCGACTGCCTTCGGCTCAGGTCATGATCCTGGAGTCCCAGGATCGAATCCCACATCGGGCTCCCTGCTCAGCAGGGAGTCTGCTTCTCCCTCTGATCCTCTTCCCTCTCGTGCTCTCTATCTCTCATTCTCTCTCTCTCAAATAAATAAATAAAATCTTTAAAAAAATTTATTTATTTGAGAGAGAGATTGCGTTGACGTGGGGTGGCAGAGGGAGAGGGTGAGAGAGTCTTAAGCGGACTCTATGCTCTCAGGCGGAGCCCGACACGTGGCTGGACCTCATGACCCTGCAATCTCACAGCCCGGAGCTGAAACCAAGAGTGGGATGCTCAACCAACTCTGCCACCCAGGCACCCCTCTAAAATATCTTTATAAAAATTAAAACCATTTTGCCTGTCTACCATCTTGCTATTTGTTCCTGATTAGAAGTCCATCATTCATATTACTGTTCTTGAAAACAGCCGTATATTTATGTATTTTTTTCCACTGGTTCTTTTCAGATACAAGAAAGCTGAGAGATTTGTTGCCAGCAGTCTTGCACTGCAAAAAAAAATGCTAAAGGATATACTTCTGACTGGTGGTTCTAAACAGTTATCACCAATTTATTTCAACCACTTCGACCTCATTTGACTAGGCCCTCATTATTTTGCCTGCAGTTATTACTTGCTGATTCCACTATAGAACAGACAAGCTACACATGGACTGTTGAACAAGTTCCAATAAATATGCAGGTAAACTACAAGAAACTGCCTCACTAGAAATGTGATATATAATTCTCAAGAAGCCTGGCAATTTTCAAGGCATGAGTGTTTACATGTGCAATTCAGGGACTGGTTGAATTCTTCCCTCAAGCCTCTGAAGCCATCAACAGCCTAACCACAGATACTTTAGCTCTTAATGATTTAGCTCTTGAAACACACTTTTGCTACAGAATACAAAGGTAAATGAGAGCCCTAAATGCAAGCTATTAGAGTAAGTGCTACAGATGGGTTCTCTAGCCATTTTCTGTTTGGAAAAAACTACAAAACAATTAGTGGCTTTCTTATTAAAATTTTAATATAGCACCCAGACATGTGGCTCCTGCTAAGAAAATTTGAAGAACAAGGCCAAAAGATAAACCATTCATCTCTAAAATGTGGGAGGAACATACACACATATAATTCCTTATAATAACAAACTTTAATGAGTATTTATTCTGTACCAGGCACTATGTTAAATGTGTTACATGGAAGATTTGCCTTAATCCTCACAACAACCCTAAGAAGTAAGTTCTACTATTATCTCCATTCTAGACACAAAAACTGTGAAGCTTAGTCACGGAACTGGTGACTGGTAGAACTGGTATATCAAACCAAAATCTACCAGTGAATAAGACACAGCAAATATATGAAATATCGTTCCTCTATTATGAAAACTGCTTCACGAAATAGTCAAATGAAATTGAGGAATATTTTAAGGCCAGACCTATGTTTCCCAAAGTTTGTTCCAAGAAACACTAGACCCTGAAAATGACCCATATGACAAAGGCTCCATAATGAAAATATTTGAGAAATCCCATATGGTATACACTGAGGTCAGAAAAGAGAGAACTATAGGATGAATTTATTCTTTAAAAGTATGCTAGAAAAAAATAATAAATAAATAAAGTATGCTAGTTACATTTTCAAATTAAATGCCAAAATGTCTTCTTCAACCTCCGGACATATCTCAGAAGAAATATCTTTTTTTTTCAGAAGTAGTATCTTTAAAAAAAAAAAAGATTAATTTACTTATTAGAGAGAAAGCATGAGAGCAGGAGGGAAGAATAGAGGGAGAGGGAGAGGAAAAGAATCTAGGGCAGATGTAGACTCCCTGCAGAGTACAAAGCCCGATGTGGGCTTGATCTCACAACCCTGAGACCATAACCTGAGTCGAGATCAAGAATCGGACACTTAACTAACTGAGCCATCCAGAAGAAATTCCCCCAGAAGAAAAATATTTAAAATTAAAGAAATGGATCTGTTAAAAAGAAAATCACGGGCCCCACATGGCCTCATCTGGCTTAAGGCCCCCAAGTCAGTAAACCAAGACTTAAAACCTAACTGCAGTTTCAGCTCCCTAAGGAATGTGACCTTTAATCAGTCAACATGGAATTTCCTGGTCAATATTGGAAAATTTACTGATGGACCCTTCCATCCCCTTAGGAGGGCAACCTTGCCTAAGCAATGCATTTCTTGATAGTAAGTTCCTGCCTTTTTTAATGCTCTCTGTCTTTAAAAACCTTTCTTTTGTCTAGTTTGATTATCACATATCATTGAGCAACAACAGACTCTAGGGCTTAGATAACCTTTGGTTAAAATATAAATTACATGGACATATGCATGTAATTCCCTTAACACTTAAAACAAATTCTCTCTCAAGCCCCAATGAAGAACTAGAAAACTCTCAAAGAGCATATGAATTAAAAAGAAATAGTCCTTCTTATTTAACATGAATATCAAGAGCTACTTGTGACACATTAAGAGAATGCATGTTATAAAACAGTGGAAATCAATAGATACTAGGAGGAGAAGTTTAAAAACTAAAAAAACGATGTCTAGGTCTTATTTTTAGGGTTGTACTTTTATCATTCTGCTCTTTGAAATTCAAAAATGTGTGCAGAAACAGTACCCTGATACCAGAATCACAGTAAAAGGAAATTCAACATGTTAACAAGACTTATTTTAAACAAATAGAAACAGGCAAATAGGGGCACCTGGGTGGCTCAGTCATTGGGCGTCTGCCTTCGACTCAGGTCATGGTCCCAGAGTCCTGGGATCGAGCCCCGTATTGGGCCCCCTGCTCAGCGGGAGGCCTGCTTCTCCCTCTCCTACTCTCCCTGCTTGTGTTCCCTCTCTCGCTGTGTCACTCTCTGTCAAATAAATAAATAAAATCCTAAAAAAAAAAAGAAAAAAAAAAAAGAAACAGGCAAACATCTTGAGTATTTTATGTCCAATGAGCCAACAAAACATCTAACCAACTTATTAGCTGAATTATCAAAAGATCATATAGTAAATTTTACTGAATGGCTCTCAGCTAACAGTTGAAAACAAAATGAAGACATTAGGTCCTGTCAGGTGTACCCATGTGTGATATGATGATGAGAGTGGACATGATTTCTATAAAACTATGCGATAACAATGATCAGTATCAATTAGAAAGACAAAATCAATTCAGTTGAGCCATGATCATGTTCTACGGTCATCTATAAAAGGCAATAGCATTTGTTCAAACTGTACTGAAATGTGTCAGCTTCCCTCCTCCTTCACCCATTCCAGTTAAAGGAGTCTTTTTCTTGTATTTTCTCATTTGAGTTGAATTACTTAACTGTGCTTCTGAAAGACGCTTTCATGTCACTGCAGCTGTTAACTTTTTAGCCCCAGAGGACAAGTCTGCTTTTTGTACAGTGACGGAGGAGACACCTTTCCATCATTCCTCGCAGTGGTGAGAAGAGCTAAAGATCATTGCTTCAAATGGAAGCTTATCCTCTCAGAGGGATACAGAACAAAAATGTTTTAGAATCCTGAGCTAAAAAGTTAACATGGCTGAATAAAACATAAAACAATAAAGAAGGGAAAACTTAAAACCCAGAGCCATTATTTATATTTATTATTTTCATCACCTTTTGATATTCATTATACTATTCATAAAAGCAGACGAAAGTTTACCGAAACACAACAGGCCAAAAGTGCAAGAAGGGCCACAAACACTAAATTTCTAGATCTCAGAGAAATGCCAAAACTACCAAAAAACATACAAATGCAAAAATCAAACTAACATTATTATAAGAACATATGGTTGCTATAAAAATAAAATTTCAAAACTTACACTACTAAACCTATCTCATTATCTCTTACTAAATCTCTGAAAATTTTAGTATCTAATAATAATTAATTTCAGAAAACAGTCTTCCAAGTTAACTCAAATTCTTATTAATAGTTGGTAAATGGAGTAAAAGAAATTCATATACTGTTTCATTATGGAACAAAAGCACATAATAGCTATTTTGAAATGAAAGTTATATTCAATTATCCTTGCTTTTTAAATGGCAATTTTAATATTTAATTAATTTTTAAGTGTGTGACTATAGAGAATCCAAATCTTTTTTTTTTTAAGATTTTATTTTTAAGTAATCTCTACACCCCATGTGGGGCTTGAGCTCACAACCCCGAGTATCAAGAGTAGCACCCTCTTCCAACTGAGCCAGCCAGGTGCCCCTGAGAATCCAAATTTTAAAATGCATACTTACTGAAAGAAACAACAAAAAAATTAACAAATTCTTCTATTTTTACTTTTTTTCCCCCAGACACTTGGCCATGTTACTCTCTTTATATACTAAAACAAAACCTACTGGGAGAATGACACTTTACTTGATCAGCAAAGTTTTTTATGGAATTCCAAAATAATCAAATGATTCTTACATTGCATGGACAGTGATTGACATGTAAACTAATAGCAGACATTAATTAGCTAATATAAATGTAGTACAGAGATTAAAATTTAATTGATATTGTTTTCTAGACAAAAGGAAGATGGCAGGGAGAAGAAAATTAACCTTGGTGTTTTTTTACTATGTGCCAAAAATTGTACAATGTACTATATTTAAGTCAACTCCTTTATATACACACATTAAATGTGAGCATATGTGATTATAATGCTACCATAGCTTAGATTTAGTCCCTTGCGAAAGGTTTCCCCTTCATTTAAATTACCCACAAAGTAGGTAATAGCAAAGATGTCTCAAAATTAAGTCTATTGCCATGGGTCCCAGGCAAACAACTGAAAAGTCAAGTACAAAGAGCAGGAGGATGTCGTAAAACAGGTATTTTGATGTTTTAAGCTTTTCCCCTATAGGCTAACAAGTAATATCTCCCAATGACTTTTCTCACTGAAAAAAACCTACCTTACTAATTAAGAACACATTTGGTCCAATTACAAGTTTCCACAAGGGAGAAAAAAAAGCTGATAAGCCCTGTAAAGCCACCAAACCAGATTTCAATTGTGGTCTATAGGGTCACTTCCCAGAGCAGAATTTCCAAGAGTAGCTCAAGTCTGTGACCAAGGACCACCGTACAGCACACTGCTGCTTCTTTACTTTCAGTTTTCAGCTGTTTGGTTATTTTTGAGTATGCTTTTTTATTTTTTTTGGCTTTATCCTGTATCAGTTCACTGAACTTCCTAAATCTATAAATGTGTATCTTTTATCCAATGTTGGGAAGCTTTTGGCCATTATGAGTTCACATAATTTTCGTGCAACAATCTCTTTCTCCTCTCCTTCTGGATTCTAATGACATGAATGTCAACGTGTTGATACTGTCCCTCAGGATCCCTGAGGCTCCGTCCTTTTTTATTTCCCCCAATCTTTTCTCTCTCTTCTTCTCTTTGGATAATTTCTATTGGTTTATCTTCAAGTTAACGGACTCCTTCCTCTCCTTCCTCTGTCAGTTCCATTCTGCTGTGGAGCCCACGCAGAGAAATTTTCATTTCAGATACTGTTTTTTCCAGTTATAAAATCTCCACGTGGTTCCTCCTTTACAGTTTTTATTTCTTAATTGAGAATTTCTACCTTTCCATTTATTGCAAGTGTGTTTACCTTAAATAGCTGCTTTCAATTACCTGATATTTCCAAAAGCAGAATTATCTGGGGTTTGACACCTGTTAATTCTTTTCCCTTGAGAACTGGGCATAGTTTACTGTTCCTCACATGTCAAGTAATTTTAGACTATATCCTAGGTGTTGTGATGTGATTGTTGTGTAGGTTCTGTATCCTGTGTCCTGTATTAATCCTTTGAAGAATACTGACTTTTGTTTGTTTTTTTTAGCAGGCATATAACCTAGTTAGTTCAGACTGCAATTTCTGTTTCACCTTCTACAGGCTGTAGTTGCAATGTCAATTCAGTTCTTAAAGCCTTTGTTATGCTATTTTGGGTCTGGTCCCATCAAATGTGCCACTCAGGGGTTACTCTGAGACTTGGGTGACAGTTTAAATCTTGTTTTCAGCAATCTGAGCTTGTCATTCAAAGCTTGGAGTGACCTTGGGACATATGCAGATGCATACAGAGAATTAGAGGGTGCCCTTTTCCAGCTCTCTCTTCTCCAGAATTCCCCTCACACTCTCTGTCCCATAAGGTTCAATTTACCTGATTCTTCAGGCCAGAAAAACTTAATTTTAATTTTAAGGTGTTTCAGGGTTAACAGGGCACAGTGTCATATGATTTAATTCAAACTACACTTTGAAGCTGATGAGGCATGAGCTTAGCTGCTCTTCCTCCGAAAGATAAAATGAAGGACAGAAAAGACTATCATCATATTGGACAAACACATATACAAACTATCTAAAACCACTATGTTCTAATATAGTATTTTTAAAAGTTCAATTCTGACCTAATAATAAAATATAATGGAGTTAGATACATATAAAGAAAGACAACTGAAACAACTAAAGTCATCAATGCAGCCTTACTGAAGAAAAACTGTAAGTGTTTAGAAAGAAAACTTGAAGGAGTACACAACAAACTACTATGAAATCATGGAAGTAATGCATCGAGTAGGTCCCAGATACCCCGATTCACCAAAGCCCCAAATATTCAGACTACAATAAATACTTGGAAGCTTGCATTCTGAATAAATAAAATGAACTACTATTTTACACAGAAATATTAAAAAATGGTAGACTAAAAAGCTTAGAAAATAAATTTTTGATAGATATTTCAATTAAATAGTGGAGAGCTGTCCATAATAGTGAATTCAAGAGAGCCAATGATATTTGGGGTATGCCTACAACCTCTTCTGTATCAATAAAAACAAGAGTGTCTATCTGCACAACTTACTCCATTAATGGATGGACCCTACATATAACTCAGTACGGTTTTTCTTGCACATGGCCTTATTCTTACTATCTATTTTAAAATCCTCAGGAGTCTTATAGACAAGGACTGGCCAGAAGCTAATAAAACAGCAGTAATTCTTCATTTATTCTACCTCACAGGATCATAGAAGATTAGCAGAACAATTATTTTAAGACTTTTTAATTACTCTGACTCTAAGAAATGCCACATACTGAATACATTAAAAGTACAATAATATTTACAAAACTAAAGTTTCATTTTTAGGCTAAGAACAAGTCTTATAAATTTCAAATGGTAAAATACCTGAAACACAATCAATGCCTTACTCGATAAAGTCATTTTAAATTCTTTTTTCATCCCCCAGCTCTACTAAAGTATAATTGACAAATAAGATTTCAGTTATTTAAAAATAAACAACATAATACAACATAATACATATACAACATAATACAACATAATAATCCCATAAATATACACACTGTGAAAGGATTTCCCCCCACAGAATTAACACATCCATCACATTGCATATTTACCATTTTCTTTTTTTAGCAAATTTCAATTATACAATACAGTGTTATCAACTATAGTCATCAAGTTATACATTAGATCCTCAGGCCTTATTCATCATATAACTGAATGTTTTAATTTTTGAATTGTTTTGAAAACGAAGAATTAGCAGAGAACTCCTACATTTACTTTATTTTTTTTAACATTTTATTCTTAAGTAGTCTCTACACCCAACGTCAGGCTTAAACTCACAACCCTGAGATCAAGAGTTGCACGTTCCACCAACTGAGCCAGCCAGGCGCCCCACCCTGCATTTACTTTAATACACTGAAAGTATTCTCTAAAGTGGCCACAATTAAAATATAATCCAGATCCAAAAAGAGAAGAGAAAAAAATCTTGCATTATCACTTCATTTTTACTGTACTTCGATGGAACAAGGTACATCATAGAGGGTTATTTGTTTGTTAAGTCAACAATTTAGCACTATGAGATAACAAGTTTCACCATAAAAGAAAATCACTTGGAAATACATCTCCATATAGCAAAAAAGAATAAAAATACAGCAAATATACATACTCCTTTTGGAAAGCCATACACATGGGAGAACTGAATCCAAAGACAAGGCACATCTGGGCATCTGGGCTGTAGCCATGCTGGAGTAACATTTCTAGGCACTCTTCATGCCCTCCAAACAATGCTGAGTAAACGGGACTCACTTTGTCTGGCCCAGTGTCACAAACCCGGTTGGTAAGTGGTATTAACAAGTCCAAGATTCTATAACCACACAAATTCAGGAGCATTTAATGTTTTTATACATACATGAGCGCAGGCAACATTTCTACAGCACATATTTTAAGAGCTACCCACTGATTGATTGAAAGTCTTTCTGTCTTCTACCTACATTAAATTATTACAGGCTGTATACTCCAAAATGTTACCCTTACTATTGTTGCTTTATACAAAGGTCCTTACTATATATCTAAAACAGACTTAAATAATATGACCATAAGGAAATAGGGAACAGGTTATCCTTATTTTTTCACTATTTACTTTGCCACCCCCACCACCCTACTCCCCTCCAATTCAAATTTTCTGTTAGATATTTTAGCATCTAATAATTGAAAACTTCATTATACCAGATATAAATTTGTATCAAGAAAATAATTTCTTTTTTAAATAAACTTCCCTTTTTTTAATAAACTAAAGTCTTATTTTTCTAATTAATAAGAATTTTTAAGGATGGTGAGTATCATGAAATGAATAGTATTTTCATGAGGAAGAAATAAGAATTTCTTTTCTTTTTTAAAAGATTTTATTTATTTATTTGACAGAGAGAGCCCAAGCAGGGGGAGCAGCAGAGGGAGAGGGAGAAGCAGACGTCCCGCTGAGCAGGCAGCCCCTTGCAGGGCTCGATCCCAGGACCCTGAAATCATGACCTGTGCCGAAGGCAGATGCTTAAAGACTGAGCCACCTAGGCGCCCCAAGAATTTCTTTTTTTTTAGAGATTTTATTTATTTATTTGAGAGAGAGAACAAGCAAGCGAGCAAGCAAGGTGGGGAGGAGGGATTGGGCACAAGCAGGGGGAGGAAGAGGAGCAGAAGGAGAGGGAGAAGCAGACACCCTGCTAACAGGGAGCCCGATGTGGAGCTCCATCCCAGGACCCTAAGATCATGACCTGAGCCGAAAGTAGATGCTTAACCGACTGAGCTATCCCGGTGCCCCAAGAAATAAGAATTTCTGCTAAAATATTCTATTCTCTGAAAAGAATATAAGGCTCTTTAAACACTAAGGCAGATTTATAAAGAAACTGGTTGCTAAGTAGAGGAACTTCTAAAGAAAATCATTAAAACCTAAGTTCTCAGATTATTTGTAAACTTACCTCCAGATTCAGCTGGAAAGAACTAGTCTACTCTTCTAAAATTAAAAATAAAACTGTAGAGATAAGGTCAGACATGAAATCCCCCTCTTTCTGGGAAAAGAAAGGCAGGGCTACTCCAAAGCTACTTGCCTTTTGCAAGGTAGGCTTAAGATGTTACCATTTAAGTAGAACTTACACTCACAGAAGGGGTTACATTAGAAGTAGTCTATGGAGGAAATTGTAATGACAAACAGAATTCCCAAAATTGAGGACAAATCCCAAGAGGGTTTTGGTATCAATTTAAAGCTCCCAGTAAAATTGTGTTGTTTTTTTTTTTAATTTTATTATTTGAGAGAGAGAGAGAGTGCACAAGCAGGGGAGGGGTAGAGAGAGAGGGAGAGGCAGGCTCCCTGCTGAGCAGGGAGCCCAATGCAGGACTCGATCCCAGGACCCTGCGATCATGATCTGAGCCGAAGGCAGCCGCTTTAACCAAATGAGCCACCCAGGCGCCCTGCTCCCAGTATAACTGCACCTAACACTTATGTTTAAATACACAATCAAGAATTTTAAGAAAAATACCAGATCTTTAAACCTAAGTATTCTGTTAAAATAAATAACCTGTTTAATGTCCCTTAATAAATATGTTTAACTTTTGAAAATGGGTTGGAAAAATTATACAAGATGCAAAAATACATAAAATACCTTTGAGGAAATAGTAAAATACCGTGCCACCTAGTGGCATAATAACCAAATTACAGAATTTGTTTTCCTACCATGTAATCACACTAAAGTAATGGCAATTTCAATACTACTTTTTAAATTAAATAACAGTAACAACAACAATAAAACTATTATTTTTGAATTACAACTCTAAAGACTTTAAACATATTTTTAATACTATTCATTGCCAATTTATGTTAAGATAGGCTACCATATTCTCATAGGTATAACCAGGTTATTAGCTTCTAAGATTCCTGGAACGCCCAATTTCAGGGAGTTTCTCTAAGTCTTCCCCTCTCCAGCAAAAATTTCATGTTTTGGCTAAGGAAGAAGAGTAAAGAAGCAGGGAAAAGTACCAAGCTGGGCTTGAGATTAGATAAAGAGTGGTCAAAGGGTTCAAGATGGGGAGAACTACCCAGTCCACACAAAAGAAAGACTCAACCCAAAAGGAGTCACAAATTCAAAAGCTTTCTGGGGTCAGGGAGGTATCATAAATAAGTTGAATAAGGTCATCAGATCGCTAACTAAAGACACCTGGGATAAAACCAGAGCAGAGCAGAAGAGCATGGCCACAACTTGAGAAATCAGAGGAAAGACTTAAATACCCTGAGGATGCCCCAGAATTGTCTCTAGCCACTCTGCTCACATGAGGAAAGTGCAAGACTAAGAGGAGCTCGGGATGGCACGGGACAGATATGGGAATGGATCTAGTCATATAGTAGGTTGGCAGAGAAGGGAATACCAAGGATTCTGCCCAGAGATGAAGGGTCTGGCCCAGAAGATTTATTCCTTATTACTTTTTGATTATGAGACCATTTTTATTTTGTTTTAATACTTACTTTGTATGGCCCATTTGTGCAGCTGCATGAATAGGTAACTGCCAATTGTCCTCATTACAGTAAAGATCAGGATCTGCCCCACTGGATAACAAAAGCTCCACACATTCTGTGTGGCCCTCTTGAGCAGCAATGAATAAGGGAGTAGCTTTGTCCAATGCCTGACAATTGACATTTGCACCTAATACAAAATACAACATTTAACAGAGAATCCTAATTTATGAAAAAAAAGGTGATGATTAGCATAAATTTCAAAACAGCTGTCTTAAAAGGGCTTTATAGTACAATAGTTTTTCCAACCCCAATGGATATTGTTGTATAAACATACTGATTTTCCGCATTTGTTGGTAATCATTTAAATTGTTTTCGCTTTTATGTTAACAAGGAAACAAGTGATTGGTACTTTAGAATTCATTTTTAAGCTAAAACAAAAATCTTATTCAATGAAGGATTCATTTCATTCCAATCTGTCCTCCAGTAAGCACTCTGTGGACCCAATAAGTAATCACTGAAAAATGAAAAATGCAAACCAACAAATATGGAATGTCTGATTATTACAGAAAAATATAAGAAAAACCTAAATCGTAAGAATGTATAGATGCCATTAATCAATTCAGGCTAAGATTTATGAAAAAAAAAAAACTAGGGATGCCTGGGTGGCTCGGTCTGTTAAGTGTCTGCCTTCAGCTCAGGTCATGATTTCAGGGCCCTGGGATCGAGTCCTTCATCAGGCTCCTTGTTCAGTGGTGCCTGGTTCTCCCTCCGTCTGCCACTCCCCCTGCTTGTGCTTGCACTCTCTCTCTCTCTATCTGACAAATAAATAAATAAAATCTTTAAAAAAAAAAAAAAGCTAATGTTGACTATACTCTTCATTAAGTCCCTTTTCTTCATGATCACTGTACAATAAAACCTTATAATGAAAGAGAAAATGTCTATTTAAATGGGTTTCTGAGCTGATTTTTAAAGAACAAAAACTAATCAATTATTTAAATGCCAGTGCATCAAGATGTAAAAAAGCTGAAAGTGACCTCACTTTCTGTGAAGGTTTTAAAATATCCCCCAGTTTTTCTCATTGACAAATAGTATGTTAAGTATGCTAAGTATAGTGTTATTACATGACTAAGAATTTTTAAATTTCTGGAATATGTCTCAGTGGAAAAGTCATCTTCATCACAAGGAAAAAAACTATCTCTTTGAAAGGATGTTCCATAAATGTACCTGGAATAAACCACAGCCCCGACTTAGGCAAAAACTAAGCAAAACACAAATAGTAAGTTAATAGTAAGGGTGCATGGAACTTCAGAAACTCCAACTGGACACTCAACACATCCAGGCAAGTAGACTGTTCTTCTTATACAAAGTGGATGCTTCATCTACAGTCAGCCTCAGAAAGAAGGGAACACTAATCACTGAGAAAAGACTAAGTTGAGAAAAGAGATCTACTTAACTTTCCTTTTTAAGCAGTATTTCATTTTGACTGATAATTTCAAAGTATCAAAAAGAATAAGGATCCAGGCCCCATAAAATTACAGGTGGAGAGGTCAGAAAAATGACAGATAATTCACTGAAAGGAAAATCATTTTAATGAATTAGAAACATATATAGCTACATTATAAACATAGCTACATACCCTTTCAATTTGCTGCTCATAACTATTCAGAGAGGAGAGGGGAAAAAAGAACAAAGCAAAACAAAACAGGTGCCTAGCATTTAAGAACAAAGCAAAACAGAGCAGGTGCTTAGCATTCTGGGAGACTAGGCATGAGGAAATAGTCATTAAGGTGCAGTTTAATCCATTTTATTCTTTTTCAATTTTTTTAATTTTATTTATTTATCTGAGAGAAAGAGAGAGAGAGAGAGAGTTGGGTCAGAGGGAGAAGCAGACTCCCTGCTGAGCAGGGAGCCCGATGTGGGACTCTATCCCGGGACTCCAGGATCATGACCTGAGCCGAAGGCAGTCGCTTAACCAACTGAGCCACCCAGGCGCCCTATTCTTTTTTTAAAAAAGATTTTATTTATTTATTTGATAGAGAGAGAGCACAGGTAGGCAGAGTGGCAGGCAGAGGGAGGGAGAAGCAGGCTCCCCACTGAGCAAGGACAGTGACACAGGGCTCGATCCCAGAACCTTGGGATCATGACTTGAGCCAAAGGCAGACACTTAACCGACTGAGCCACCCAGGTGGCCCCATAACCCGTTTTATTCTAAATATTAGTTACACACTAATAACTGGAACTTACAGGACTGGAAGCCATAAGATGAATTAGGACAGCCTCAGGAAGGTACAACATAAAAGAGCAAGAGAGGTCACACATGAGAAGACCTGCTTCCAAGCCCTGATTCTGCCAGTAAATATTTTCTAGACCTTTGGCAAGGCACTTAAACACTCAGGGCCTGGGATTCTTAATCTAAAAAAATACATGTTTAAATAAGTGATTTTGGAGATTTCCTCTCAACTCTAAGATTTACAGACTCAATATTTGTAACAGATATCTTAATTTGGCACTTAATATTTTCTTTGCTCCATACTTCAACTTGAGCATTTGAAAGTTTGTAAGGAGAAAGCAGAAATAAGAAAATATATGCTTTGCTGTCTAAATAAACTTTGTTTTGTATACTTGGAGGTAACTTTTTTTTTTTTTAAGTAGGCTCCACGTCTGCAACGCAGCGCTTGATCTCATGACCCTGAGATCAAGACCTGAGCTGAGATCAAGAGTCAAGACGCTTAACCAACTGAGCCACCCAGCGCCCCCTGGAGGTAATTTATTAAAAACCTAAGTATTATAGACATAAATAAAAAGCCTAGGTATTTAAATTTTTTTTTTTTTTTTTTTTTTTTTTTTACGTGGTGGCAATCTGATACATTTCCCTTTGGCTCTTAACTATCCATGCTTCATCAGGTTAGTACTGTGAGTCCATACATAGTGTTTGGAGGAATTTAGAAGCCCTTATATAACAAGCATTTCTGCTCACAGAAATGTCACACAGCATAAGAATGCCACCTCAACACCATCTTATCCAGAAATGCTGAATGTATAATTGTCACAGAGAATCCTTTAGCAGGTTTATGTTGCTATTAACATAATAAATAAAGTGTAAACATGCTTTCAAATAAACCCATTTAAATAATCACACAATTTATCAAAACATACAACTCAAAGGCTTAATATACAAAATAGCTATCTAATAAATTAATTAAGCTTATATAGTCTCACGTCCTAGAAAGTTGGAACTGCTCAGGTCCCCATAAGCAAGAACAGACCCATCATTCAACTTGCCAATAAACCTGCTTTAGTGATAGGTCATTATGTTCCTCTTCAGATAAATTAGTAGCTGTGCATCACACTATGTTAGTAATAGACAGTTAGTAACCAGGCTTATAAATCAACTTGTATGTACTCTTATTTACCACTAACATAAAACCATAAATTTCACAACCTGATTTATATCTGGTCAAGAATTATACTTCCTAGGAAGATAACACAGTTAAAACTCAAGATCTTAATAGTGCAAAGGCTAATGGTTTAATCTTACCTGATGAAATAAGTATGTTCAAGCTTTCTAGCTTGCCATACTGAGCAGCCACAAATAAAGGTGTGATTCCAAAGTCATCCTGGCATTCCTTGTTTGCCCCTTTTTTAAGAAGCAATTTTATGATCTCAGCATTTTCCTAAAGCACAGATTCATATTTTAAATAGGAGAAAACAAAGAGAATAGAAGGTATCTCTTTTCTTATTGTTGTATTTTGGGGCTTTTTCATCCTCACTAAAGGAAAACTTTTTTTTTAAGTGTACTGTTCAATGAGAAGGAAGTATTAAACAATCAGATTATTCTATACCTTTAGCTAGCCCATTAAACATAAATAGATGAAACACTGATCTCTAAGAATTATAATCCTTTTAAAGCTTGCAAAACTAGTTTGCTAGCCCAAGCACTAAGGAGTTACCACAGTTTCTAAACACACTGCTATAAATAAAATAAGCCATTGCTTCTTATCAATTCATATCCCAAATATTCTGATGGTCTCTTAACTATGCTATCAACATATGAAAAAAAATCCCTGAAGCCCAAAGCTGCTGGAACTACCAGAGCAGTTGGCTTATTCAGAATGATCATTAGCATTTAGACTGCCTTTTCTGTACTGCACTAACCATCATAAATCACAGGCAAGTAGGAAGCAAAAACTGTATAGAACTGTCATTTTAAAAGGGTAAAACATATAATTTACATGGAAATGAAATAATAAATTCAGAGGTTACCTGAAAAGTAGCCTGGTGCAAAGCGTTCCATCCACACATAGAATGGGATCCATTAACATTTGCTCCATGTCGAAGCAACAGCCTTAACACATCTATCTGTCCATTTTCAACAGCTGCAATACAGCAGTCAAAACAATTATTGTCAGTACAAAGGCATGTTTGTAGGACTGGACACTTTGGTGATGTTCTCATCACTTATTCACCCTGGAACTCACAATGCTCTGATCATTCCTATCAAGAAATCAAAACATATACTCCCTATGCAATCCCAAAACATTCATCACAATTGTCTTAGCCTAGACCTATTAACATATACTATCCTATCTTTTCAAAATTATTTTCAATCCTATTCAAAAGATACAGAGGATATGGAAACCAGAGGCAAACATTTATTCCCTCTGCTAATGAAGACAATGTTTCTGTTGTGTTAAAAATGCAATTGGGAGAGAGACAGGGGTGAACAAGTCGGAAGAAACAGCACCAGGCTGAAGAAACAGTCTAGAAAGGATTGAAAGGTTTCTATTATTACCATCTGACCCCACATGACAATAGTCACTGACAACCCAAAAAAGCAACACTGCAAGTTTTGTATCGTAGATTTTTCTGCCATCATAGACAACAATCACATTTTTGTATCAATCAATGAAAATATGGTAAAACTTTGCTTATTTGAAAAGGAGACTCCAGGTAACCTAAAGGGTATTATTAAAGAACTGCATATGACTTAACTACAGTAACTGAAACTAACAGCTCCCAAGATGCTGCTAACATAGATCCTTTAAAGAAGAGTTCGCATGCCCGTAGATACCTAAAAATCCTTTACCCTTTTTACTAATTTCACCAAATTATTCTACTTTCTTTTACATATTTAATTTAACATGAGCCCAAGATAGGTGTCACCTAATATCAGGTAAATATAACAATTTATAAATCCTACTTTGTGAAGAAGAACATAAGTATGATGTTACTAAGTTGATACAACACACAAGTGGGACCAAACTTCCCAGAATGTTATCTACCACAAAACTGTGCATTGAAGGTGGCACTGGTTCTGGAGGAGTTAATGGAAAAAAAAAAAAAAAACGGTATATAGTACTTACTGACATAAGTACACACACAAATACACCATTAGCAAATCAGGTACACTGTGAATGATATAGGTGTGAGGTTACTGTGATGACTTCTTGGAATTATAAGTTTGGGGAAATATCAGTATCTATAAGAAAGAAGATAGATGTGTATAAGAAGGTCTGACTTCATATGCTTGGTAATGAGAAAGGAGGTTTGAAAAACAAGTATTTTTTATTTTATTTATTTTATATATTTATTCCTTCTACTATAGTTGCAGGTAGGAAGTGAAAATCAACAACTTTCAGTCAAAAATTAGAAAGGCACTAGACTTGGGGAGCCTAGGTGGCTCAGTCGGTTAAGCGTCTGCCTTCAGCTCAGGTCATGATCCCAGAGTCCTGGGATCAAGCCCCGCTTTGGGCTCCCTGCTCAGCAGGAAGCCTGCTTCTCCCTCTCCCACTCCCCCTGTTTGTGTTCCCTCTCTCACTGTGTGTCTATCTGTCAAATAAATAAATCTTAAAAAAAAAAAAAAGAAAGAAAGGCACTAGACTTTTAAATGAAGGGCCACACATGAAAAATGCTAGCATACATAAAACAACAGGAAAGATAAAATATTTAAAAGTAGAAAACAAGAAATGATACATGTACTCATTATTGAGGATAAATAACATGTCACTGATATTCTATTAATTTTGTATATTGAATTTATACCAAAGTTTAGTTCCCCCATAAGGACTGTCAGAAGTTCTATGGTCAAGAATTCTCTTCTTCAGGGAGGTTTCAGAAAAATGTGGTGGTTCAGAAACCACCACGGTTGAGATAGCACCACTGTAATAGAAGTTTAACATATCTTATTTCTAAGTTAACGTTCAAGGGCATTTTACCAAAGAAAAAAACAGCTTTTCAAGCTATTTTTTCTATAATCAATTTAAAGTCAATCTAATTTTGGGTGGAGGTCATAAGAGAAAAGGAAGAAAATCTGTTTCATATCGAATTCATACATCATTACCAGTGATTGCTGGCAAAAATCATTCTATAGCCAGACCCTGAGTTGAAGATTATCAGGCTGTCAAGCAGTGATATATGAAGCAGGGTAAAGATGTTTGTTTTTCATGAGTTAGGCTGACCTTATAAAAATGAAAGTCAAAAAAATTTGTTTTGATTATTAAAGACACTATAGTAGAGAGACAGAAAAATTGTTTTTAACATCATAAATACATTAAGATATATGATATCTGCATCTCTAGTGAAAACATTTCCCAATGACAAAACAGTGAAACCAATACATGAGCAGATAAGCAGCATTTTTATAGCTCTCACTAATTATTTAAATATAAAGCAAATTAAATGGTCAATAATTAAGAAACAATGGTTCAGAAAAGTGTACTTAGAGCTTACATCTACTACCAAAAGCCTCTCCTTTGGAAAAGGTGGATTAATTTATTTTTCCTTATATAACAAGTTACCAAATTGAGGAGGCAGGGTGCTATAGGATATCAATGTGTGTTATGCTTCAATACAAGTTTATTTTAAAAAAGAAAAAAGAACCAGACTTGAACTTTCTGTTTGCTGGCCTCTTAATCCACTAAGAAAGTATACTCCTTGAGGAAAGAAACTGTGCCTCCTTCTGCTTGTATGCTTTGTGCCAAATGCAGACAGAAGACAGGAAATAAATAATCGTTGCCTGGATGAATGGGAAAAAAAATGTCTAAAAAGAAGTAAAATTTTCACTTTTTAAGAACAGATCCCCTTTCCAAACTAAACAGGCTTCAGAATTAGACTTCTGGATAGGACAACATAATTAGAACTAAACTAGCCTTCCCACCATCAATTACTGTTCAAGTGAACAAATATGTAAGGCAACTTTTTCTGGCATTAAATAGGCAGAACATTGTGATTCCCGAGAGAAGGGAAACACATGAGGTAAGCCCCGTGACCACCTCAGCTCTCTGCCAGGCAACATTTCTTAATTATGGTGCTTTGAGCTAAAGTCCAAGCAGGGCAAGGGTGAGGTTGATGAAAAGGTACTCCAAGAAAGGAAACAGCCCAAGCAGAGGACAGCAGTCCACTAAGGAAGCAGAGATTAGAGTTTAAGTAGTTGACACCTGTGGTGGAAGGCCCCAGAGAAAACAGATCTGTGCAGAGAGGTCCTGGTGTGGAAGTTCTCTAAGAATCCTTGGCTGTAGTATGGGCTGCACATGCCAAAGGCAAGGACAAAGCTTACTGGAGAACTGCTAAAGGATTAAGAATGGAATAAGGGGCACCTAGTTGGCTCAGTCTTCAGGTTAAGCATCTGCCTTTGGCTCAGGTCATGATCCCAGGATCATCCTGCTTCTCCCTCTTCCCTGCTTGTACTCTCTCTCTCAAATAGATAAATAAAATCTTAAAAAAAAAAAAAAGAATGGAACAGAGATAACTAGAGGTCAAACAGTGCTGAGGACAATGGAAATCCTAGGGGTTCTGGTCAGTCACAGGGGTGAAACAATAAGATACCTCATTAACACTTTGGGCATCCAGCTAAGATACCCAAAAGACAGAGCCCTGGGAGTAAAAACCATATCTGAGAGTAACGCCTACTCTAGATCTGCTCTAATGAAGCCTAAAATAAGTCCTGCAAGATGGGGAAGGGGGCAGAGGTTGGGAGGTGAGAGTCCTGCCAAATTAGATACACTCAGGAAATACCTTAAGCTCTCCACAGATACAGTCTAACAAAGCATAAAACCAAACCTAAACAAGCTGTAGGTGATATGTCAGTAAATGAACTATTAGCAAAAAGAAAAAAAACATATCAACATTTCTCATATGAAGATAACAGAATTCAAACCTTTCTAACATACTATCCACCATGTCCAGTATACAAGTCAGAAAGCAGTCACCAGAAACTGACCCCAAAATGGCCCGGATGTTGGAATTAACAGATGAAATAAAGCAACTTATATAAATATGTTTTAAAAATTTAAGGGAGGGAGCCTGGGTGGCTCAGTTGGTTGAGCAGCTGCCTTCAGCTCAGGTTATGATCCTGAAGTCCCAGGATTGAGTCCCGCATCGGGCTCCCTGCTCAGCGGGGAGTCTGCTTCTCCCTCTGACCCTCTTCTGTCTCGTGCTCACTCTGTCTCTCAGTCTCTCTCTCAAATAAATAAAATCTTTAAAAAAAAATTTAAGGGAAATATGTTCAAAGACTTTTTTTTTAATATATATGGTATATAGAAAGGTATATACAGAGAATCTCAGCAGAAAACTGAAGTCATTAAGGGAAAAAAAAAAAGAAATTCCAGAACTGAAAAAAAGAAATGAGTGGGCTTTTAAAAGATTAGAGATAGGAGAAGAGTCAGTGAACTTGAAGACATCAATATAAATCATCCAGGGGCGCCTGGGTGGCTCAGTCATTAAGCATCTGCCTTTGGCTCAGGTCATGATCCCAGGATCCTGGGATCGAGCCCCACAATGGGCTCCCTGCTCGGCGGGAGGACTGCTTCTCCCACTCCCACTCCCTCTGCTTGTGTTCCCTCTCTCACTGTGTCTCTCTCTGTCAAATAAATAAATAAATAAATCTTTAAAATATATAATAATATATATATATCATCCAATCTAAAGAACTGAGAGAGTGGGGCACCTGGCTGGCTTAGTCAGAAAAGTATGCAACTCTGGATCTTGGGGTGGTGAGTTTGAGCCTCACGCTGGGTACAGCGATTACTTAAATAAACAAAACTTTGAAAAAAAATGAAGAAAGAACGGAGAGGAAAAAAAGACTGCAGGAAAACTAACTGTGCATCAGGAACCTGTGGGTCAACATCAGACAGTCCAATATACATGTAATTGAAAGTCCCAAAGGAGAAGAGAGTAAGAATGGGACAGAGAAAAATATATTTCAAGAAAAAATGGCTGAAATTTTCCAAAATTTGATTTTAAAAACATAAAGAAAAGCCACATTGACTTACAGATCCCAGAAAATCAGCAAACCACAGTGCTTTAGAAGAAGTCACTATACGTCTTATGATTTCACATTATATGTAAATCAAGGATGATTATATGAACATACCTGACAGTTCCATGGAAGAATTCCCTTTATTATAGAAGGGGCTACAAACAACAAGCCACTGAAATCAACTTAACAGCTTAATAGTTTAACTTTTTTTCAGGGCTCCCACTTGCACTTAAAATCTACCATTTCACCATATCCTTCAAGACTCTGCGATAATAAATTAATTAATCCAGCCATTCAACAGTACCAGGGACTGTACCAAGCACAAGGGTTATATAGCAGTCAACTCAAGAGATAAGGTATTTACCTTCATGGAACTTCCCTTTTAGCCAGAGAGATGGATAATAAACAAACATAGATAAATAAAATAAGTTCTCATGAAAATACTGTGAAAGAAATTAACAGAGTAAAATAATAGACAGTGACTGGGGATGAGTGTGCTACTTTAGAAAAGGAGATAGAGGTCATCTTAGAAACAAAGACAGCTAGCTGAAGAGAGAAATGAAAGATAAAAAGCAGTAAGTCACACAAAGAGATCGAGGAGGAGTAGTCCAAGCAGGAAACAGGAGCGTAAAGGCTGTGAGGGAGCCAAGAGCTGGGTATGTTTTGAGGAACAGCAAGATGGCCCCTATGACTTAAGTGTAAGTCAGGGAGAGGAAATAAGGCCAAAGAGGTCTCAGGAAGAAGCCATATTTTGTATGGCATAGTCAGAAGTTTTAATTAATTGGTTGACTGATTTGTTTGTTCATTTATTTTATCAAGGAAAAAATTTTCAGCTAGAGCATCAATGGAAAACAGCTCTCTCTTCAGACTCACCTTGTGAGCCTCTCCCCCTCACTTTCCTGTGTTCTAGCCACATTCCTTTTGCCTTATTTCAATGGTTTGTTCCCTATTTTCAGAATGCAACAACTAAGAAAAATTTTCACTGACCAGCCCAACTAAAGCAGGTCCCCCTATTACTTTCTATCATATCATAATGTCCCATTCCTCTCTATCACTTATTAATGGATTGCAATTATAATTCACATGTATACTTGTTCATTATAAATTCCCCACCAGATTATAAACCTCACTCACAACTATGTATCCCCAGCACTTAGCAAAGTGCCTGACTTTTAGAGCCATTCAGTAAATATAAGCTAGATGACAGAAAACAGAAGAGTATTTATACTGACTGGTCACTTCAAACATTAAACACACCATCACAAATACTAAAAGAACAGAAATGAGCAGAGGGGGAAAAAAGCACTTGAGACTAACACTAAGCAGGATTCTCAAATTGACTAATCAGATCTTTGCTATTACAAAGGAAAGATAAACCTACACGATTGATGTTAAAATGGAAACAATAAGATTCAAGTAATAAAATCTAGAGAAGTATTTATTTGCAACTTATAAATTAAATGAGATGTTCACATAATGAGTTCTTTTATTGCTGTAATCAAAATTTAAACAATAACCTATAAACACATAAAAAGATCAATATCATTAATCATGAGGGAAATGCAAATCAGAACCATGAGATGCCACTTCACACCCATTAGGATACCTGTAATCAAAAACATAGACAAGTATTGACAAGGATATGGAGAAACTGAAACCATCATCCATTGCTGGTAGGAATGCAAAATGGTACAGCCACTTTGTAAGTCCAGCAGTTCCTCAAAAACATAAACATAGGGTTATCACATGACCCAGCTATTCCACTCCTAGAAATTTCCACAAAACAACCAGAAAACATATATCCATACAAAAACTTATACACAAACGATTTTGGCAGGATTATTCATAATAGTCAAGAAGTAGAAACAACCCAAATGTTCATCAATTGAAGAATGGATAAACAAAAGGTGGTACAACCACACTGCTGAATATTATTCAGCCATAAAAAAGGAATAAAGTACTGATATATGCTACAACATGAACCTTAAAAACTTTATGCTAAATGAAAACCAGACATAAAAGGCCACATATTGTGTGATTATAGGAAATGTCGAGAATAAGCAATTCCATAGACACGATGGAGTTTCATAGTTGCCAGGGGCTGGGGGAAGGAGTGGGGAGTGACGGCTACCACATGCAGGGGCTCCTGTAACTGATGGTGTCTTTGTATTTTGTACTATCTTTCCACCTATCTCTCTTTCAAGTCAGAAGTGTTTCTATCAACATATTTCTTTTAAAACTTTGTGGATCTTCTGTGAATCTTCTTAGGGTTCTCTTTAATAGACAAAAACCACACTCACAAAGCTCTTTGAGATAAGCCCTTCTCTGCCCTGGGCTTCTGCTGAGGAGCAACACCCCAAGCTTCTTAAAGCCCCACTGTTTGAGTTTGCCTATAAATCACACCCTAAAATCTTTAGAGGACCTTTCATCTGCCTGAATACTACTATGAGGCACCACCTTTATCACACACAGATTTTAACCAAGTACTTTACAATCATATAGAAGACTTCACTTTGATACCATGTTTCCCTGGTGGTGCCCTGGATTCAATATTTGCTTGTAAATCTTAATGTAAGTCTTCTTAGTTTAAGCCTTTTGCTCTTAGTGGAGGCTGAGAACTTTCAAAACTATGAAGTCCAGGCTCTTTTGTGTTTTAAAGTCTTTCTTTTAGTTAACCTCTCTTCTCTCACTTTTTTTCTCAAAGTGTTTTCTGGCTTACTCCACTTGAAAAGCATCACCTGGAATGTAGTTACCAGAACCCTTTGGCCCATCAGCATTAATTAAAATATGAACCATGGGACCGGGGGGGGGGGGGGGGGGGGGGGGGGGGGGGGGGGGGGGGGGGGGGGGGGGGGGGGGGGGGGGGGGGGGGGGGGGGGGGCCACGACACACACAAATGGAACTTGTTAAGAGTGGTAAGAGGTGTTTGATTAACTGATTAGCAGTTTCTAAAGGAAAAATAAATTTAGATCCAAACTTTTCACCACACAATAATCAAAAAATAAAAATAAATTTAAAAAACCAGAATTGCATATTTATCATATTTTAGTAGAAAAACATTCTAAACCTTAATACCATAGATACAATCACAAAGTAAAAGATAAAAAGATTTCAACAGAAATACAATATACAATAGAATTGAAAAAGTAGTGAGGAAACAAGTGCTCAGGGAAATAATAATTTTCACCAAACATAAAAACGAGCTTAATAATATAAAGAATTCATAAAATCATAAGGAAAACATGAAGACTCTTATAGATGAGTGACATGAATAAATTTATTTAAAAAAGTACAAAAAATAAACAGATATGGAAAACATATAAACATGGTAATATTTCTTAAATTAGCAAATGTTATGCAAATGGTGTCCTTGTGATGATTTACCAACTTTTCAGTGATTTAATAAGGTTAATATGAAAGTGTAATAAAATGTTTATTTTTTTATTTAGTAATCCTTCAATGAAAATTTGTTGGGTGAAAAAATTTCATAGTTATTTTTTTCAAACATGAAGTGACTGATAATAAAACAAAAAGTCTAAATGTCTAATATTATGATATAATACCTTCAGTAGACTAAAATAATATCTAAAACTATAACTGTTAAGACACTACTAAAATGTAAAAAGAATGCTTACAGCAGATTAAGTGAAAAAATGTAAATTGGATATATGTATGATGCATTATATAAAATGTGAAGTGCTTCTTTAAATTATAAAATTATCTACATGAATTTCTGTATAAACGACATAAAATACCTACCCATAAGGAATTGCAGGGAATTCTTAAAGATACAAATGTGTACGATAAGGGACAATTTTTTTTCTTCTTAAAATCTGCTATTGTTCATACAATAAATAAAAATAGAAAAAAATGAAATTTGTGATATCTGTGCTGTTAATACAGACACCTTTTCAGCATATATCTACTAGTCTGTCTATTAATTTTTTCAACTAGATATCATATTTCAAAAATTTGTACAGTAGTATTTTGGAGATTGGCTTATTCCAAAGTCTACAAATTTTTCATCATAAGACAATACTTCTGCTGTTGTGACTCAGGGCCACAGTCTTCAAGCTCACTTCAATATCTGCCTTTAAACAGAATTTCAGCCCAAAGAACAATTCAAAATTACATTTAAATACCATAAGACAGAAATTCCTATATAATACCTGTGTGAGGACTCACTCTTTTTACAGCATTTCCCTATAATAAGATTTCAGATCCTGTGTTACAACCTAGAGTATAGAAGCATATAGAGAAGCCTACGGAATTAGTGAAGCAACACTGTAGGGGCAGACAGATGATTCAAATGTCTGGAACACAGTCCTGGCTTCCTCATTATGATCAAAGAGATCTGCTGTGCACAGAAAAAAACCAGACCTCTGAAGTCATCTTTCAGGGGACAAAAAAGTATGTTTTTATCTATCCATTAGTTTGTGTTCTGTAAACAACAAATAAATATATTCTACTGATGGTCACAAACTGAACAGCTTATCAGTTAGATTCTATCCTGTGTTATTTTATTTGGTCCACACAGTTTTATTTGTTTTGTTTTATAGTTAAGGCAACATTCAAAAATTGGGAACTTTCACATTAAAAAAAACAAAAAACATATCCATATTCGAAGTACCCTGCAATCTACCAACACTGGGCCAGAGCAAGTAGGGGCTGTCCCTTCACACTGGGTTTCACTTTCCTCAATAGTCCCTAACATTCTCTAGGCCTCAGCACTTATAATCCACCTGCTGGCCCCAGTAAGCCTCATTGTCCAATTTATTTTCTCTAGAATAATTACCTATGACCAATTTTATTGGTTTAAATAAACATGTTTACCTTTCGTCCTCCACAACTATATTGATCTTGTCAACCAGCCTTACAAACATACACACTATTTTCCCAACCCAAAAAAAGGAGTCCAAAGTCCATAATCCTCTCTTTCCATGGTCACTACCTGTACAAACAGCCATTCATTTGCCAGATTTTCCTCTACTCCAAAAAACACAATTGGGCCTGCAGGCAGAAGCTGTTAACACAGAACCTTTAGGCTCTTTCTTGTCCTTCTATTTCCTAAGTTTTCACTGACTCTAAAGAGATTTCCTTAGACTGTTTAATTAGTATCATTTGTTCATTTTCTCATGTCTCAGTAAGAGTAGACTGCGACAAATCTTTAAAGACTTAAATTCCAAGACAACACACTGCATACTTTCTGCCTGGCCGTATTGGGGCTATATACAGTCACTGACTTCACACTCAACAGTCATCAACGACTACAACTTTTAAAACCCTTATACTCATCAGTGTTTACAGATTTTTCCGTACTTTTCCATGATCTAATCCCAGCAAAGTCTTGATTGGAAATTAATTTCTATTCACCTAAATTTGGAAAAGAATTTATAATTTAAGTGTATGTGTTTACTGTCATTGCCAGTCATACCCTAGAAGCCTATTAACATGTTTTACTGCAAAATACTTCAGCAATCGGGACGCCTGGGTGGCTCAGCCAGTTAAGCGGCTGCCTTCGGCTCGGGTCACGGTACTGCATAGGGCTCTCTGCTGAGCGGGGGGCCTGCTTCTCCCTCTGACTGCCACTCCCCTTGCTTGTGCTCTCTTTCGCTCTCTTTCCTCTCTCTTTCTCTCTCTCTCTCTCTCTCTGTTAAATAAATAAATAATCTTTAAAAAAAGTACTTCAGCAACCTAATCATTATGGCAAGGCTGAAGAATTATTTAGTTTTGAAGGATAAACCATGCCTACATATTTGTATGTAGTATAGGCACTAAACTAAAATTTACTTCTTTTCCTCAATAAGGTGGTAATACCAACTTCCTTTGATTTAGAAGCATTTCCACAATTTAAGTGATTCTGAGCAGAGAAACAGTGATTTGTGGATATCATCAAATAAAACTAATTTCTATGTGATACTAGGATGGCCATATACATGAAAAGTATCCTATAAGATATTTTGAAGAAGAAAGAGGAAGAAAGGAAGAGAAAGAAACTACTTCATGGGTGCAAATAACTAGGACCAGACATTTCAGCAGCATGGAACTATAAGTCCCCTTTTATTCTTGTGGTATCATACTTAGTATGTACCAACATCATAATATCTCTCAATCAGAATCTTCAATTAACATGTGCTCACATGAGCATCAGTAACAATCTGTGCACAAGATGCTGTCTGGAGAACAAGCAAAATTAAGTCAACTCTTGCAAATACATAACATTCTTTTAGATTTTATTTTATTTTTTTTTTTTCATGAGAGACAGAGAGAAAGACAGAGGGAAAGAGGCAGGCTCCATGCTCCAATACAGACTCAACCCCAGGACCCTGGATCACGACCTGAGCCAAAGACAGACCCTTAACCAACTGAGCCACCCAGGCGCCCTATAACATTCTTTTAAAACACCATTAGCATTCTCGGAAGATGCTTAAGATTATTAACTACTCATCCATCCAAGACTTTTTCTAAAATCAATGAACAGGTAACAAACATTACATGAGGTAGAAATGATGAAACATTATACTAAAAATACAATAAAGGACAAATAAACTAATTACAATTCAGAGACCTTAACTGGATGCTGATTTCAACAATCTGAAAAATACACATAAACATATATATGACAATCAGGGAAATTCTGATCCAACTAATTGGATGTTTGTTGATACTGATGAATTACTGTTATCTTTAAGAGCAATAACAGCATTGTGATAGTTTTTTAAAGAAACATATTTATCCTTTGCAGATACATACACACATATTTATGTGTTAAATTATATGACGAAGGGCGCCTGGGTGGCTCAGTTGGTTGAGTGACCGCCTTCAGCTCAGGTCATGATCCTGGAGTCCCAGGATCGAGTCCCGCATCGGGCTCCCTGCTCAGTGGGGAGTCTGCTTCTCCCTGACCCTCTTCCCTCTCATGCTCTCTCTCTCATTCTCTCTCGCTCAAATAAAATCTTTAAAAAATAAATAAATAAATATTTTATATGATGAATGGGTTTTCCCTCAAAATAATGGAGTAGAGACAGTGAGTACAGCTATAAATGAAACAAGATTTGCCCTAAGTTGAAAACTATTGAAGTTTAGTGTCAGGTACATGGCAACTTATTTCATTTGTCTTTTTATTTAAGAATGCCACAAATTTTGAAGAGAATTTCAAATGGGAATTCCAAAAACATTTTGCATATCTGAAATATTCTTAATGTGTATAAATGTGAACTTTTTAAAAACATATCAGAATAAAAATTTAACTGAACATTCTTACTTACTTAATAATATAAAGTTATATTTTACATATTAATTAAAAATTCTTTAAAACCTAAAGAAACAGAGAGGGAGAAGAGACAAGAAAGTAGATAATCTACAGCAGAATAATAACAGTAATTAGGACTGAACTCACCTTCATAATACTTTGTGCCTCTTACAGCACTTACTAAAGTGTGCCTTGAATTGTTATTTTAATAACCCCAATTAGATGGTAAGCCTTGATAGTAGGAACTAAGCCTAACAAAGAAGGCAGAACGCTCATAATCACCTAATCAATTGAGGACAATGAGAAAATTCTGCTGCAACTTCTACCATCTCCCTAAAGCAAAGCTGACTGGCTAAGCTGGTGATTCTCTACTCCCTCCCTTTCAACACGCTATGGGACTCACCTAGTACTGCATGCTAGGGCATAGGAGACAAATGCTTCAAAGACAGAAGAGCACTGCTGCTCAGTTAAGGATGTATGATTAGCCAAACTCTCCAATACAGAAGCCACTAGCCACAAGTAGCTGTTTACATTTAAAGTAATTAAAATTATAAATCAAAACCACAATATCACCTCGCACCTGTCAGAATGGCTAAAATCAAAAATACAAGAAACAATAAGGTTGATGAGGATGTGAAGAAGAAGGAACCCTTGTGCACTGTTGGTGGGAATGCAAACTGGTGCAGCCACTGTGGAAAACAGTATAGAGGTTCCTCAAAAAATTTAAAATAGAATTACCATATAATTCAGTCACTCTACTACTGGGTATTTACCCAAAGAATACGAAAACAATAATGCGCCCCTATGTTTATTACAGCATTATTTACAATACCCAAATTATGGAAGCAACCTAAATGTCCGTCAAAAGATGAATGCATAAAGATGTGGTATACACATACATATAATGGGATATTATTCAGCCATAAAAAAGAATGAAATCCTGCCATTTACAACAACATGGATGAATCTAGAGAGTATAATGCTAAGCAAAATAAGTCAGTAGAGAAAGACAAATACCACCACACGATTTCACTCATATGTGGAATTTAAGAAACAAAACAAATGAACAAAGAGAAAAAAAGAGAGACAAACCAAGAACTCAACTATAAAGAACAAACTAATGGTTACCAGAGGGGAGGTGGGTGGGGGAATGGTTGAAATGGTGATGGGGATTAAGAGTACACTTAGAACTGTTGCACCACTATATTGTACACCTGAAACTAATATAATACTGTATGTTAACTATACTGGATTTAAAATAAAATAAAATAAAATTTAAATATTTAAATATTTAAATTAATTAAATTTATTAAAATTTGAGTACCTCAATCAAACTAGCCACATTTGGAGTGCTCAAGAGCCATACATAGCTAGTGATTATCATACTGGACAGTGTAGATATAGTACAGTTCCAAGTTCTATGGGACAGCATTGGTCTAGAGTTTAGAATTTAACTGAATTGGAATTTAATCTAGAATACTAGGCACATCTGTCTGAGATACATGCATGCCTGGCAATGGGGACAGGGAACCAGGCAACCAGTTGTGGCTCCAATGGTTTGGAGTTAAGTGTTCAAGGACAGAAAGGAAATGAGTAATTCTAGAATCTGCAAAAGTACTGTGGTTCCCACATAGAAAAAGAAAGCAGAATCATAATGATCTGGTATTATACCAGCATTCAACAGAGACCAGAGCTCAAGGATAAAGAGTAAGGATGAATAAAACACCCCACTTTGGAAAGCAGAGCTCAAAATGTCTGGGGCACACAGAGAGATGGGAGAAGGGTTTTCCTCCCTTCAATCCAAACAGGTATTGTCATTGTCTCTCTAAGACTGCAGCTGAGACAGTAGAAAAGAAAAACCAGAAGCTCTGAGGGAAGGGACACTGCCCCTCCCACAAGAGGTGATATTATAGTGCTGGAGAAGCCTAGAAGAGCAAAAGTCTAAGAAAACAAGGATGACAATTTCAATAATTTCTAGGGAGACAGTTTCTCCATTTCCTAAGTTAAAGGGAAAAAGAAGTAATCTGGGAAAGCATCCTGAATAACAAAATATTTTTGAAAAAGAAGAAATCAAGGAACTGAAAACAGTCTTTGACCCATACAAAACTTCTAACCAAAATCAAAATTTAGTTGAGGCATGGAGCATATTAAGTGCCATCCGAAGCCCCAGATAAAGACTTCCTGAAGGCATGAACTCAACATAGGATTCTCATTTGGGACAAACAGGACAAACCTACACATACATGTAAGTAATAAATCTAACTAGGAATAGTAAGTTCTAACTAGGAATAGTAAATAATGATCATCATATAATGCAACATTCATTAAAGAACAGATTTTTAAAAGAGGAACTTTTAAAAATGTACATATCCTACTGAATGTTCTTTTGGGAAAATGCCTAATGTGACTACGTATTCTAGGGAACTACTGTAGACAAGTTCTGTAACAAATGCAAATCAGAGTGAGATGAGTTTTACATCTATAGGCTAGAAATATACTTTCATTTTAAAGCTCCGATTTTGACAGTAATTCTACTGAGAAACATCACAGTCAGTGAGGCTGAAGTGGACAGTTCAAACACAGGCTGTCCATCTCCTCTTGTTATATAGCAGCAGGATGGCAATTTCTGAGAACGTCAGAGATCACCTTTCTATTAGTATATTTGATTTATATATGAATTTTTAACTGTATGCTTTTTAAGTTCTACATGTACTCTATTCTCCATTATGCACTTCATTTTTCTAAACAATTCAACAATAAAATAATATTTTCATTGTATACCTAATATGTATAAAACTTTTTTTTTATACATTTAAAACATTCATAAGCCATTTTATCTACTGCAGAATTTCTCTGGTCCTGTGGTTACAGTGACATCTGGTGGCACTAGGAAAGAAACTAGATTGCAATGACAAGGGATTTTTCTCTCTCTTTTTTTTTTTTTTTGGCTAATTTATTTGCTATGACTTCAGAGTTTACGTTTTTCCAAGGCTTTATACCCAAGATAAAAAAACTATTAAAATACTATACTAACTCCAATGACAGCAAACATTAGTTACAATCAGTGACATTCTTGAAGTAATTCACTTTGGTAACATGACTGGGAAGGATGTAGAATTCTTTCAAGAATATCACTGGCTAAGTAGGACTGCCCATGGTTATTTAACTCATAATTAAAGTTTATAATCAGAATGGTTAAAGTAAGACTTTCCCGTCAAGGATAAAGGCATCATTGCAAACCATTTTCTCTATATTTTTGGATTGAGTCCCATACCGTGTCTTGGCCATGAATGTTTAGTTTGAAATAGAGTATTGTACTGATATTTAGAAAAGTTTTTAAATATTTAGAAAAATTTAGAAAAAGTGTAACTTCATAATAATAATGAAGTTACACTTCTTTCTTATCAAGTACCTCAGGTCTACCCAATGACTAACAAGCTTAAGGATGTATCCCAATGGGAAAAACCATGGCCTCATGAGCAAACTCCATTATGTTAACAATATAACAAAAAAGTTGTGATCAATACCTCAATCTAATTCTACAGGTTGCCACTGACATGTCTCACGGTTTCTGATAAAAAGAGAGAATTCTAGGGGCGCCTGGGTGGCTCAGTCATTAAGCATCTGCCTTCAGCTCAGGGTCCTGGGATTGAGCCCGGCATCGGGCTCCCTGCTCCATGGGAGGCCTGCTTCTCCCTCTCCCACTCCCCCTGCTCTTTCACTGTGTCTCTCTCTGTCAAATAAATAAATAAAATCTTAAAAAAAAAGGAGAGAGAGAGAGAATTCCTTTTTTTTTTAAAGAGGGAGAGAGGGAGAGAGAGAATCCCAAACAGGCTCCACACCCAATGAGGAGCCTGACGTGAGGCTTGATCCCACAACCCCGAGATCACAACCCAAGTGAAAATCAAGAGTTAAACGCCTAACCAACTGAGCCACCCAGGTACCCCCAGAAAGAGAGAATTCTAATGACCAGTTAGACATTGGAGACCATATCCAGAAAAAGACATCTTTCAATCACAAGAAAGTCTTAGACAAAACCCTGGAATTTCACCATCTTATTACATATTATTTTTCCAGATGTCTCCTCAGCAACAGAATCAAGACCAACATTTGACTCAGCGTACCCCTAAATTTATATCTTCTAGAGCTGTAACAATGAATTCTACCACCTTCTGTAATTATCCAATTCACATTTTTGAAACATTCATATAACAGTATTCTCCCTATAGGAAAACCAGTTCTGTAAGTATGATCTCCATGTTATGGCTTAGAGAAGTAAATTACATTGAAGAGTCCCTATTAGAGAAAAAGTATATAGCAAACTGTCCTTCATCCCAAGGACTCCTATTTATATAGAAGCAACACTTCTATTTCAGCATACTAACCAGTGAAGATCATATACAATTAATTGGCCAATGGTAATAATTATTATGAAGAATGACGAGACAACTGCATTAACTATGTATGCAATGATCCAGTTTGACAGCCACACATCCATAATGTACAGCAGTGATATTTAATATTGTTCATAAACTGGCTGTCAATCTGAAAACTGTCCCCAGTCCTCAACAAGGTAAGATTTGACCAGAATGTAAATCAATTATGTCCCTAAGCGCACTGTTTAGTTCCGCTGACATTTTTCTTAAAATGAGACTTCTTTAATAAAGGAAGCAGTGCACTGATTTACATTCTGACTCAAGCACCTTACATCAACAAACCAACATTTTGTGTGGCACTGCTCTATGGTATCTAAAGAGAACAGAGATTGCACTATATGGGTGGGGTGGGGGTTGAGGGGGAGCCCATCTAGGTCTATACTAGAATATTACATTATTGCAAAATACTGAAATCAAGAATTTTTGTTCTACTTTAAAAGTTATTAAGGACTTCCAATTTTATTACTGGGGCATAAAACAAGCATTTCCCCTTACTCTTCTTAGAAAGCATCCAAAAGCAATTAATCCAAAATCAGCAAAGAAAATTAGAAATAAAAACACACTCTCAATTTTTAGCAAAACTGGGATCCAGCTAAAACTCCAAACCAAAAATAGGTATAAGAACTTCCTAAAGAAAGGAGGTCAATCCTGGGTACTTAAGGGAGGAAGGGGAGCGATATCTCAGCTGCACATCTCAGAAAGAGCTAGCAAAGTAAACTCCTCAAAGGTGAGAGGCTCGCTCTGAGTTGCAAAACATAAATTCCCAGCAGAGGGATAGGATTCTGGGCCGTTGACAGAACATCCTGGACCCAGTTGAAATCTGAAAGTCAGAACAGGGTCTAACAAGGAATCACACAAAGAAACTATATTTGCAAGAGTAGTCTGTCTCTGCTTCCACAGAAGGGCAGCTGCATTGCAAAAACCCCACAGCTGCCGCCTGTGCCCACTGACTGGTAAAATAGCTAAATGAACTCAACAACCAAAAACCCTAGAGAGGGTTTTTGGAACACTAACTAGTCCGGAATGTGGCTCTAGCTCCTTTCTCTTAAAAATCTCCTAAAAATAACCGACCACGGAAAAACTCACATTTCCAGATGAGTTATCACAAACGAACAAGCACAAATCCATACAAAGTTATAAAAAAAAAAGGGGGGGGAAGAAAATTTCAGGAAGAACTATTAGTAGACAAAATAAAAAACCCTCTTATCATAAAAATATTGCCACAAAGTAATGAAAATCGTAGCTAAAACTTAAGCTGTAATTAAAAAAAAGTTAAGGAGAAAAGGCATAACACTGAGATATAGGAGCTCAGGTAAAAGCTGTCTAGATGATAGGAAATTATGTAACATATATGATTTAGAAAAGACCTGGAGAAAATGAAACAATCATAGGAATGCTGTTGAAACTGGAAAAAAACATTACAGAGAATAGATATTTCTGAAAATGAACACAGAGGATTAAAAAAAACGAAAAGTAAAGTAAAAGAATTTTAAGAGGGGATTAGAGAGGAAATAATAGATATAAAAAACAGGATATCCAACATATGAATAATGAGAGCTCAAGAAGACCATCACAATCACAGAAGAGACAAATATTTAAAGATATAATTCCAAAAGGCTTTACTAAAATAACAAAGAAAAACTAAATCTATATATTGAAGGGGCACCTGGCTGGCTCAGTCAGAAGATGTGTGACTCTTGATGTCCAGGTCGTGGGTTTGAGCCCCAAGTTCGGTGGATGGATGGATGGATGGATAGATAGATAGATAGACAGATAGATAAATCTATTGAAAAGCACCATGTCTCAGAAAAAACATGATCCAGAATGGACATGCAAAAATATTGTCACAAAAAAAAAAAAGAAAAGAAAATCAGGCTGGCCTCCAACTTCAACTCTAGAACATAACAGATTACTATTAAAAAAAACTTCCTAAAGAAAATATGACTCAAGGATTATACACTTAATCAAACTGCTGTCCAAATACAAAATCACTATTCAATTATGAACATGCAGAACTCAGGGAACATTATTTCCATAGGTCCTTTTAGAGGACTCTATTAAAGGAAGAATTTAGTTAGCCAAGCAAAGCTGAAAAAGCCATGGTAAAGTAACTGGTGACAAACTTCTAAGCTATTTAAGCATAGAACTAAGAATAAAATTAAATAAAGGAATTAAGATGCCAGAACAGGTTGCAAATGTGATTACCACTAACATGCAAATATGATATAACTAACAAAGGAAGGGAAAAGAAGGAAAAAAAGTATTACATAAGGACAATTTAAGGATAATGATTTCTTCATCTTTAGAAGCTGGAAGTTTAAATCTATCGAATCATGGCTAATAAAATGACAGATTATACAAATAGATTAATTGCATGAAGGTAAACATAAGATAATAAATATCCTAGTTGGGGCGCCTGTGTGGCTCAGTTGGTTGAGCGACTGCCTTCGGCTCTGGTCATGATCCTGGAGTCCCAGGATCGAGTCCCGCATCAGGCTCCCTGCTTAGCGAGGAGACTGCTTCTCCCTCTAACTCTCTCGCCTCTCATGTTCTCTCTCTCTCTCTCATTCTCACTCTAAATAAATCAATCTTAAAAAATAAAAGCTACTTATAAAAAAAAAAAAAAAAACCCTTTAAAAAAAAAAAAAAAAAAAAAAAAAGATAATAAATATCCTAGTTTCATAACTGCTTACTTAAGAAACAAGATATTGTCTATGTTTTACATAGAAGAGTGTGATATAAAATAATAACAAGTTACATCAGGAAACATAAAATAGGGGCACCTTTCTGGTTCAGTTGGTAGAGCATGTGACTCTTGATCTCAGGGTGGTGGGTTCAAGCCCCATATTGGGTGTAAAGGTGTAGAGATTACTTAAAACAATAAAACCTTTAAAAAGGGTGGGGCCACCTGGGTGGCTCAGTAGGTTAAGCGTCCAACTCTTGGTTTCAGCTCGGGCCATGATCTCAGGATCCTGGGATCAAAACCCATGTCAGGCTCCACACTCAGCAGGGAATCTGCTTAAAGAGTCTCTCCCTCTGCCCCTCCCACCATGCGTGTCCGCGCTCACATTCTTTTTTTTTAATTTTATTATGTTATGTTAATTACCATACATTACATCATTAGTTTTCGATGTAGTGTTCCATGATTCACTGTTTGCGTGTAACACCCAGTGCTCCATTCAGTACGTGCCCTCTATAATTAATACCCATCACCAGGCTAACCCATCCCCCCACACCCCTCCCCTCTAGAACCCTCAGTTTGTTTCTCAGAGTCCATAGTCTCTTATTCTTTATCTCTCTTTCTCTAAAATAAATAAATAAATCTTTTTTAAAAAAGAAACAGAAAAGAAATTAACATTTTTAAAATACAACTTTTTGGTGAATACCATACTTTTGATCTGGGAAAACTCAAACTTGATTTTCAAGAACATGCCCTCAAGTAAAAATGCTTGTGTTACAATCCCTGATGATAATTAATCTCTGTTGAAAAATCTAAAAACAACACCAAAGATAAAGTTTAATTAACATAATACATATTAAACATATGAATTCAAAACCTTAAAATTGCTAGCACCTCGAAAATTAGCCCTATCAATGACCACCAATTCATGAAAATACTAGTGAAAAGGGAAACAGGTTGTGGTTTGTTCAATTCTGGAATATATCAGTGGAGTCAGAGTTAAAGGATACGCCATCAGAGCTCAAGTACAACACATTTCACAGTTAAATATTGAAATAGGCAGCCTCACATAACACTTTATGAAACACTTTGTTCTTATTAAGCATTCCTGCTATGTTTAACACTGAAGGTTATACAGAACAAACAGACACACAGAAGAACAAAAAATGGAAAATAATCAATCAAAAGCCAGAACTGCATGCTGTGCAGTTCCCATAAAAATTGTTCTATGAAGTCATATTGGGTTAGATTCGAGCCTCCAATTTATCAGTGTTGTTTTATATATCACAAAATAAAAAGAAAACTTAAGTCCTATAAAATTAGCTGGGTTTTCACTTAGAATCTACTATATTTATAAATAAGGATATTCTTATTTCCAAAGCAATTTGACAAGTCTATCCTTAGACTATTTACTGTGTATGCATTTACGAGGCAAGAAAAGGGAATGGGAGAGAAGGCCAGGGTAGAGAAAAGAAACAAGGGGGCATACTCTTTGATAAAATATAAACTTTAAACTGCATATTAACAAAAAGATGTTCAAGGACAATTTTCACGTGGAAAGATAAGTTTCCTGAATTTCCCTTCTTGCAAGGTTTTCTTATTTTGATTCTTACTGCCATGAAACTGAAAAGTTTCCTTTCAAACTCATTTTTATAAAAATCTTGATGAAGGGCACCTGGGTGGCTAAATCGGTTAAGCATCCAACTCTTGATCTCAGCTCAGGCCTTGATCTCAGGGTTGTGAGATCAAGCCCCACACTGGGCTCCATGCTGGGCATGCAGCCTAATTAAAAAATAAAAAATAAAAATCTTGACGAGTTCTCTGTAGAAAGTATGTTCTCATTATAAATGGTGGCATAATATATTTTCTCTCTGCATATAGCCTTCACTTCAGTCATACTCAAACGTCACTGATGTCAATGACTTTTCTAAGTCACCTATCAAGTTTCCATAGTTTTACATTCATTTTTCTATCCCTTAATCCTCCAGGTTTATATTTATAGCCTCCAGCAACAGTCTAGGTGGTAAACTGGGCCACTAAGAGAGGTACTACAACATGTATAGGAATACAGCTACCCTTGCGGGGAGAGGAAAACATACTTCAACACTTAAAAGTTTTAGCAAAGAACAGTTTTGCAAGAAAACTCAAAGATCGGGAAGGAAGCTACACCAGATGGGCAGTCCCCCTTTCTCACTTTAAGTTCATCTGGTCCAGCCACTCTGCTCATCAAGACATTATCATCTATAGTTTGTTGCAAATCTTGAGGTGTCCTAGATTTTGTTTCAATAAAAGAATCTCTTCCATTATAGACTGAAACATGGATCACCATGGTTATTTAAAAGAGGTAGATACAAGTAAGCAAAACAGACTGCTGAAGTTTGTCATATTATTTATGGGGCAAGCAGACGCTTGTGCACAGATCACCTAACTGAAGAGTCATATGTCCATCCCTCAACCCTGTGTTCTTGCAAAAACTAAAGGTATACTTTTCCTTTTTAAAGAAATGCTCTACTTCCAAACAAGGACCTAATACAATTGATGCTGTACTTGGGCACATAAAAGTACTACATCTCCTTGCAGTTAACCTCCTTGCTTGAGTCAAATTATTTTTTGTATTAGCCAATATAAAACATAATTAGGATAGTGAGTTTGCTGCCAAAGAAACTAAGTAAGTCCTGTTACTAAAAATAAGTGATTTAAAGTTATTCACTGATTTGAATTATCTTAGCAACTGTTCTTTCAGTAACATAAAAAATTACAAGTTAACTATATCCTAAAATAGAAATCACTGAAACTGCGTCTCTGATTTTCTTCAAATACTTATATAAGGAAGCACAACACTGAATTTCATAAACGGGACTATTATATTTTGAAACCGTAAACTAAATTACCAGATGAGCATTTCTCAAATCGTTCCATGGAATGTTAATGTTCTTTGAGATTTTTCTAAGTGTTCCCAAAGAAAAAGAATATTATGGTCAAATACATTTCAAAATGCCGGGATAGTCCACGATAGCCAAACTGTGGAAAGAGCCAAGATGTCCATAGACAGATGAATGGATAAAGAAGATGTGGTATATATACACAATGGAATATTATGCAGCCATCAAAAGGAATGAGATCTTGCCATTTGCAACGACATGGATAGAACTGGAGGGTGTTATGCTGAGTGAAATAAGTCAATCAGAGAAAGACATGTATCATATGACCTCACTGATATGAGGCATTCTTAATCTCAGGAAACAAACTGAGAGTTGCTGGAGGGGTGGGGGGTGGGAGGGATGGGGTGGCTGGGTGATAGACATTGGGGAGGGTATGTGCTATGGTGAGCACTGTGAATTGTACAAGACTGATGAATCACGGATCTGTACTTCTGAAACAAATAATGCAATATATGGTAAGAAAAAAAAAAGAAGATAGCAGGAGGGGAAGAATGAAGGGGAGTAAGTCGGAGGGGGAGACGATCCATTAGAGACGATGGACTCTGAAAAACAAACAGGGTTCTAGAGGGGAGGGGGGTGGAGGGATGGGTTAGTCTGGTGATGGGTATTAAAGAGGGCACATTCTGCATGGAGCACTGGGTGTTATGCACAAACAATGAATCATGGAACACTACATCAAAAACTAATGATGTAATGTATGGTGATTAACATAACAATAAAAAATTATTTAAAATAAAATATTTGTGAGAATAAAAAAAAGTAATGTAAAAAAAAAATGCCGGGTTAAAGTTAAAACAAGTGTTGTTTTATTAACAGATCTGAGAGACACTTTCATTCACCAAATAATTTACTAAATGCCACCATATACCAGGCACTTATCTGGGTTTGGCGGTTACAACAGTGAACATGATAAATAAAATGCCCGCTCTCATGAAGCATTCTTTCTAGTGGAGAAGACAGTCAATTAACAAAAAAGCAAATAAATACAATACAGTAAAAGGGCTATGAAGACACAAAAATGGGATAAGAGAGGGCAGAAGAAACTTCTCTCTGGATGGACACATTAAGCTTACAGAGCTAATGTTTTTTGTTTTTCTACATTGGGGAATACAGTACACAGAATTTCCCAAACACAGGTTGATCAGGAACCCTTCTGTCAATGAACATCTATTAATTCTATTAATAGCTCATCAAATCAATTCAAGAAGTGCTCTTCTAACCAATATGCAGACAACAGCAGGATCAAGACTCAAATATAGCTCTTCTCATCCTAAATACAGTGTTTTTATATCTTCTTCATCTATAAAAGCAGAAATAATAATAGTACATATCTCAGAATCATCATGAAAATTACAATGTAGCTAATTCATGTAAAACATCTGACACAGGGTTTGGTATACACTCTGCTCAACAAATGTTGTAGGTACTATTAATACAGTTACTATGCACATGTCTTCCTCTGTTATCCCAAGGCGACTAATATTGCCTTCTTTTAATATCTTGAACACTTTATTTCTATCACTTTTACAGGACTTAATTAATTTTGTTCACTCCTCTATATGGTAGATTTCTTAAAGACAGCAACCCAATCGGAGACTGTATATGGCTAAGCCACAATGAAAGCCTACTATGTAGTTGTGTACACAATATCCAAAGTGAGTTAAATGTGCATGTGAAAAAAAAAACCTTATATAAAAAAGCAATCTTCCCTCAGGGAAACACGAACCATATTACAGCAAGACTTCCATTAAACATCTTCATAATTATACATTTTACCTATTCAAAATACTTTAATAAATTAACATCACCAGTAATGGGTCATATTCTTCCTGATAAGATGTATTAAGATACCATTTCATTTCTTTGATATTCCTGCTAGAAATGCATAACCAGAATTTTATCAAGAAAAAACATGAGACAAACCCAAACTGAAAAACATTCTCCAAAATAAATCACCTGAACTCTTCAAAATGTTAAAATAAAAAAATGTTAAAATCATAAAAGATAAGGAGTGAAAATCTGTTCCTAATTACAGGAAGCTAAAGAGACATAACAGCTAAATTTAACAAATGATCCTGGACTGGATCCCAAACTAACAAATTTTGTTGTTGCTGTTATGAAGGACATTAGTGGAACAATTGGCAAAACTGAGTAAGAACTGTAGATTAAATAACAAACCTGTATCAATGTGAATTTCCTGATTTTGATCATCATATAGCAGTCATATAAGACAATTTCATTGCTTTTAGGAAATTCATACTGTAGTATTTATCGGTAAAGAAGCATTATATCTACAATTTAATCTCAAAGGGTTCAGAAAAATACATGGATAAATATAGAGAAAGAAATAAAATCATAAAGTGAACACAGCAAAAGAACAAGATTTGGGGGAAAAGTATATAAGAGTCCTTTGTACTGTGAGAACATTTCCAAAAGTCTGAAATTGTTTCACAACAAAATGTCTAAATACAAAAGTAATGGGTGACAAAACGGAAAGATGGCAAATAATCACATGAAAAGATGCTCAACATCATTAGCAACCAGGAAAAGTACAAACTAAAACCACAATGAGATGGCACTAAAAGCAAAAAAGAAAAACTTGTCAATACTAACTGTTGGTGAGCATCTGGGGCAACTGAAGCTATCAAACATTACTGGAGGGATGGAATACAAACTATATAGTCACTTTGTAAGAAATTTCTGAACTGTTTTCCAAAGTTAAACACACACCACAAGACCCAACAATCCTAGGTATTAATCTAAGAAAAATTAAAACATATATTCAAACAAATCCTGCATGCAAATGTAGCAATTTATTCATAACCACCAAATACTGAAAACAACTCAAATGTCTATCAACTGGTAAATGGATAAACTGTGGTACACTTACATAATGGAATTCTACTTAGCAACAAAAGGAATGAATTCTCGATAACAAAACAACATGTATGAATCTCTAAAGCATTATGCTAAATGAAAGAAGTCAGCCTCAAAGGTTATATGTTGTATTATTCTATATATATTTATGATATTCTGCAAAAAAGCAAAATACGGGGAGGAAAATAGATCAGCGGTTGTTAGGGGTAAAGTTTCGGGGAAGGTTGATTAAAAATAGGCAGCCTGAAATAAAAATAGGCAGCATGACAGAATTTGGGGGGCTGGGAGGTGTTGGGACTGTTCTGTGTCTTAACTATTACTGTCATTACACAATTTTATGCACACATCAAAACTCATAGAACTATATACTAAAAAGAATGACTTTTACTATATATAAATTTTAAGTATACATTATGCTCAAAAGAAATAAAGTACTTTCATAGGCACCTCATTTTATTCTCAGTCCAATAAAAACTATGTAGGTACTATACTCTCATTTTACAAGCAAGGAAACTAAACTACAGCAAATAAATGTACATACAAATTACATATGGCAGGGCAAAAATTGTAGTCTAGATACACTGATTCTACACAAATATTTTATTCTCTTAATTTTCTCATGTTCTACTAAACTTTATGGGCCACAATGTCCCTAATGACAAATAGGATCAAAGGGAGGAAAAACAGGATCAAAGAGAGGGAGAGAAGAAAAAGTGTGCCCTTTAGAATTTGACCTTTAGTCCTTAAGGAATTAAAAATAGTCCATAACTGAAGAAGTCTGAATAGGGATCTATATATAGGCAACAAATTAACTGGCATTAAAGAACTAGCTGGTGATTTCTTCCATAAAACCTCAATTTCTTAATACAAAGAAAAAGCAAAAGCAAACAAAACATTCACAGGTAACCTTGTAACCATTGCTACAATTTAAGCTATCCAAAGTCTTCAGAACAATATTGGAACAATGATGGTGACTACAATTCAGAACAGATTTTACAACTTTAAATAAAGGTTTAAAAATATTTCCAAGATGCTATCACCCAAGGGTGGAAAACAACAGGGATACCTTTTCAGTTTCAGAATCAAAGAAGTGGCAATATAATGTTTGCAAAGGAAAATACTGTAAGTACAACAGCTTGGGGGTAAATTAAGTTTAGTTTCTTTAACAAAAAAATAAATAAAAAAGTTACGTCTGTACCAAAAATAGCATACTTCACCTAAAAACAGTGGCGTGGTTTCCTCTAGAGTAGTTGCATTAGGATCTGCCCCAGCTTCTAAAAGAATCTGTACAATCTTCCAATGTCCTTGACTTGCAGCAAGATGTAATGCACAGAAGCCCTCAAAAGTCTTTGTCTTAATGTAGTTTTCAGATGAATCTATGTAAAAAAAAAAAAGTGAACTGGAAGATATTGCTGCTATTTCTTGTGATTAAAAAGCAAAGATTCCAAGAAGAATTTAATGAAATATTAAAATACAATTATAAATGGGAGGTCTGTGTTTAAAACCACCTAGAAAATTAAAAAAAGAATTCTAGGGGCGCCTGGGTGGCTCAGTTGGTTAAGCGACTGCCTTCGGCTCAGGTCATGATCCTGGAGTCCTGGATCGAGTCCCGCATCGGGCTCCCTGCTCAGCGAGGAGTCTGCTTCTCCCTCTGACCCTCCTCCCTCTCGTGCTCTCTATCTCTCATTCTCTCTCTCTCAAATAAATAAAATAAAAAATCTTTAAAAAAAAAAAAGAATTCTACAGGGGCCATGATGTAAAAAGCTCTCTGGTATTCTTAACATACAAATTCTGCCCACACACTCATTTTCTATTCTCTAATTTTGGTGGGTAGGGAAGGGGAGTGGCAGGAGTTGAAAGGTAACACAAAAGCAAGATCTGAAGAGGATGTAGCACCAAATATTTGCTTAAGCAAGATTTACTGAAATATTGATAAATTTTTTTAATTTCTATGTTTCTATGAGAGAAATGGTCTCATCTCAAGCATTATTTCCTTGTACTCAACTAATAACATGAAGGTAGTTCATATCACAAAAAGTATTTCCCAGATTAGTCAGAAACTGACCTTTATTCAGATATCCACAAAACTATAAGGTTGAGACAAAAACTAGGAACACAGAGATATACATAGATACAGACAGCTCCAAATGGGAATCTCAGTATTATAAAGATGCTCATTCTTCCCAAAATAATTAACAAATTTATTATAACTCTAATCAAAATGCCAAAAGAGCTGGCATTTGTTGTTGGTTGGCTGGTTTTATACTTGGTAAAGTGACTGAAGTTGACAGGGATAGGGGAGGGCAGGTAAGAATAACAAAGTAAGAAAAATAAAGCAAGAACTGAGAGGAGACTAGACTTACTCTGTATACTAAACTGGATCTTAAAGTCAGAATAAGTAAAACAATGTGGCATTGACACAAGGGCAGAGGAGGGTGCTGATGAGGGAGAGGAGGAGCCATCAGAAGCAAAAAAGAGATGAAGAGATGATGGCTGAAAGGTAGCCAACCTATGTCAATGTTGTGTCAGATGCTGAAGAACTTTCTCTTTGAAAAGAAGGATGTTCTCTTCCACTGAGAAAGAAGAAAAAGAGATAAGGCTTAATCCTAGCCATTTAAAATCTCAGGATAGAATTCTGTGACAAAAGCATCTAAGTGGGATTACAAATGGATGACACTCTAGAAAATGGTTTTCATTGTGACTAGAAACTGTAAGGCTAAGACAAAAGGAATTGTACATACACACTGTAGTCTAGTTAGTAAAGTTGTTTTTCACAGGCACCTGGGTGGCTCAGTTGGTTAAGCAACTGCCTTCGGCTCAGGTCATGATCCTGGAGTCCCAGGATCAAGTCCCGCATCGGGCTCCCTGCTCAGCGGGGAGTCTGCTTCTCCCTCTGACCCTCCCCCACTCATGCTCTCTCTATCTCATTCTCTCTCTCAAGTAAATAAATTAAAAAAAAAAAATCTTAAAAAAAAAAGATTAACAATTCTGAAACCACTATACCCATACAATAAGATTGGATAAGCAAATGAATGTATGGTCGACAGTGACAGTCTCACTTTTGGAAAGGGAGGTTACAGAGAAGTAAAGGTAGAAAGCTAGAAGGAACCATATGGTACTGGATTAGATCCAGACAGCAGTATGACTTGTATTTAGCTTTAATGCAGATATAGATGGATAGATACAGAAATACTTATAAGTATGTGTATACACATGGGTCATAATAAATATATTTCCTAGCTCTGTCTGCTAAAGGGTCTTAAAAATAAAGACATGCCAGTAGCCATAAGCATACTCAGTGCCCAGATCTTAATTTTCAGCACCATTCTCCAATAAAAGGAACCAGGGCTCTTAAGAAAATGGCTGATTCTAGGGTTGGCACAAAGAATATACAAAATGAGCCTGAAGCATCTTCCGGGTTCAGCAAGTTAAAAAAAAAGTGCTCAAAAAACAAAACATGGGGGTGGAGGGATGCCTGGGTGGCTCAGGCTGGTTAAGCATCTGCCTTCGGCCTCAGGTCATCTCAGGTCCTGGGATCAAGCCCCACGTTGGGCTCTCTGCTCAGAGGGAAGCCTGCTTCTCCCTCTGCCTCTGCCTCTCCCCTGCTTATGCTCTCTCTCTCTCTCAAATAAATAAATAATATCTTAAAAAAAAAAAAAAAAAGGCCAAAAAAACATGGGGGGCATGTCAAAGAAACACAAGAGCCAACCTGAAAGGGGCACTCAATGACAAAAGCTAGAACAATTTGAGCAACAAAATAAGTAACATCATATTCAATTATAACCCAATGTATAAAATTAATACATATGAGCCCTGGCAGATATAAATGACTGAATAAATGGAAGAGAGGAGATATTCTAAATATCAGAAAAATTACATATAATTTATGTAGATACTCCCCCTCAAGAAGGGAGCTTAATTCCCACCTGAGTGACGGCCACGCTTAGTGATTTATGCACACACACACACACACCCAAAAACATCTGTGCAATTATCTATGAAATAAAGAAAAGGCACTTCTCAGAAGAAAAATAGTGAAGTCGGTTAATTACAAAATTGAGATCTTAAAAGATTTTACCTACAGAAAAAATAGATATTCTTTAAAAAAAAAGGGGGGGAGGCACTGGGTGGCTCAGTTGGTTAAGTGACTGCCTTCGGCTCAGTCATGATCCTGGAGTCCCGGGATCGAGTCCCGCATCGGGCTCCCTGCTCAGCAAGGAGTCTGCTTCTCCCTCTGACTTTCCCCCCCCATCATGCTCTCTCTCATTCTCTCTCTCAAATAAATAAATAAAATCTTTAAAAAAAAAAGAAATAAAAAATAGTACATTTAAATAGCTAACTCTAAAACCACTGGACCAGGAAAGTAACATGGTTTCCCAAACACAATGGATTTGGAGTTAGAAGATTTGGGCTGCAATCCTGGCTCCACCAATTCTATTTTGGGTTACCCTTTGGGTAAATTACTCAAACTCTATGAAGCACAGGTTCCTTAACAGTAAAACAAAGATAAAACAGCTGGCCTAAACCCTCAAAGGGGTTCAACAGAATTACAGTATTTATGTACTGTCACAGTTGTTAGAAATTTGGGAAAGTCTCCAAAACATCATTTTTTCCCCAAAACATCGTTTTTTTAAAGATTTACTTGAGAGAGAGAGAGAGAGAGAGACGGAGAGCAAGCATGTACATGTGGGGGAGGGGCAGAGGGAGAAAATCTCAAGTGGACTCCACACTGAGCGTGGAGACTGATGAAGGGCTCAATCCCACAACCCTGAGATCATGACCCTAGCCGAAACCAAGAGTCGGACACTTAACTGACTGTGCCACCCAGGCACCTTTCCAAAACATCATTTTAAGAAAGCTGTCAGGACCCAATATAAATTGATTTTGAAAATTCCAATAATAAGCTGCCCTCCTTAACTGATTTGTGGGGACCAAAGGACCCTTATCTATCTTGAACTGGACTATCAACCACCTCTCTTTGTTTTCCTTTCCTTATAAGGATTCTTGGGGAAATGGCTCATAATACTCAGTTTTTAATGCCTTAACCTCTACTTACTTCTCACTGGAAGGCAAAGTAGTTTCTGCCTCTATTCTACTTATTGAAATTTTAAATATAAAGGCATTAAAGACTACATAATGGACAAACCCATAATGGGCACTTCAGTTCTTTTATAACAACTTGTGATTTCTTCCATGGCTGCATTTTCAGGATTGGGGCCATGTCTGCTGGACCAAATCCAGCCACCTGATGCCTATATAGCAATGATCAGAGTTGACTTTAACTTTCTGGCAATGATACTACAACCCTATGTTTCCTAACCCAAAGTGTCCTTTACTTATACATAGTAAACTCACTTACTTGTTTAAGTGAAAGATGGTAGACTTTTGTTTTTTGCAAGCCCCTAAGAAGGAAAGCAAAACCACATGGTTTTAAGTAGAGGTTAAATATTTAGGTAGAGGTTAACATAGGTTAAGTATTAAGATCAGAACCTTATCTCAACAGCTGGGCCACAATTTGATGATGACCAAACAAATTTAACATGTGCCAATCACAAAGAGTGATGACTGTCCATTTCAGGTAGCTTAGTCACATACTTTGCACAATGTGCATCATCTCATTATGCTTTAATTAGGAATTCTAAGAAAAGGTTGGCTCCAAAGAGAAAGGCTACAAGGAGGATAAAATGAACATAGAGAAATGCAGAGATAAGAGAAAGTTAAGACCCTGAGTCCTGTTGACTTCATTTCAATAGGAGCATCCAGCAATGCCTAAAGGGAGCTACCACTCAGACTTAGTTACATAACCACTCTTCCCGCCCGTTTCTTTTTGAAGTTTTTCTTTTAAATTTTTATTTAAATTCCAGTTAGTTAACATACAGTGTAATATCAGTCTCAGGTGTACAATTTAGGGATTCAATACTTATATATATAACACCTGGTACTCATACACTTCTTTGTGTAAGCTAGTCTGAATTATTTCTTTCATTCATTACTGAAAATTTCTGATTAATACTATGAATAATTTAGCAGTGTCTATCAATATTTCAACTTTGCATATTTCCTTTTTTATTTTTTTTGAGAGGCATGTGCATTTTTTATTATGTTAATCACCATACATTACATCATTAGTTTTTGGTGTAGTGTTCCATGATTCATTGTTTGCATATAACACCCAGTGCTCCATTCAGTACATGCCCTCTTTAATACCCATCACCAGGCTAACCCATCTCCCCACCCGCCTCCCCTCTAGAACCCTCAGTTTGTTTTTCTGAGTCCGTAGTCTCTCATGGTTCATTCTCCCTCTCCAATTTCCCCCCCTTCATTTTTCCCTTTCTGCTATCTTTTTTTTTTTTTTAACATATAATGTATTATTTGTTTCAGAGGTACAGGTCTGTGATTCAACAGTCTTACATAATTCACAGCGCTCACCATAGCACATATTATGCTGAGCAAAATAAGTCAATCAGAGAAAGGCATATTTCCTTTTTTTAAATATTTTATTTATTTATTTGAGAGAGAGAGTGTGAAGGAGAGGGAGAGAGAAGGTGAAACAGACTCTGTGATGACCCAGAGCCCAACTCGGGGCTCAATCCCACAGCTGCAAGATCAGGACCTGAGCCAAAACCAAGAGTCAGACGCTTAACCCACAGAGCCACCCAGGCACCCCTGTATATTTCTTGCACCAGCAACTTCACTTCTAAAACTCCATCCTATAGAAATACACACCCATGTGCACAAAGTTATAAGGATGTTAACTGGAGCACTACCTATAATAGCAAAACTTTACGAAACAAGATGCCCATCAACAGAAGAATGATTAAACATATTATTTCTATACTATGAAAGACTTTGTAACAGTTCTTTTACTCAGAATGAAATGTGAAGCTATTGCAGAGTTCTCAGCAATTGCAGAGTTCTCAGCAAAACAGAAAGACATCAGTCTGACATATTGTAAAAGGTTCTGATACACTACAACCAGATTGTGGTAGGATGGGGAAGAAGCAAGAGCAGAAACAGATTTGTTAGGATGCTATTACAGCAATCCAGGTTAAGAGATATGTGGCTCAGACTAACATTTTAGTGGTTCTGAGGTAGTAAGAAGTGATGTGAATATATGTACGCGTATTCACATAGAAACACACACACACATATATACACATATACACACATAAAGATTTGCTGATTGGGTGAGGGATATAAGAAAAAGGAAGTAATTAAGGATGGACCAGTTTCTGGCCTGAGCTGGAATGTTAGAATATTTTTTTTTTGAAGATTTTATTTATTTATTTGAAAGAGTGAACAGGAGTGGTGAGGGGCAGAAGGAGAAGCAGACTCCCCGCTGAGCAGGGAGCCCAACACGGGGCTAGATCCCAGGACCCTAGGATCATGACCTAAGCCAAAGACAGACGCTTAAAAGACTGAGCCACCCAGGCACCCCTGGAATGTTAGAATATTTCTAATCTTATAGAAGAAGAAACAGAAGAACCAAGAGGTTAAAAGACCTGTCCAAGACCACACCAATAAAGTGGCAGAATCAGCAGAACCCAGGTCCATCTGAACACAACTCTTAATCACTGCTACACTGTTATTTACCTAACGATCTTCAACATCTGTTATCATGCCCAGTATGACAGCACAGTATTTCCTTAACATGAACTAACAAAAAGTACTATGAATTAGTTCATATATTTGCCAAATAAAAATATTTGTTGGTGATATGCTACAATTATAAGATTTTAAGTGACCTTTAGTTAGTAAGTGGTTTAATACTGAATGGCATGATTAACTGCCACTGAAGATCGTTATTGTCCTCCAAGATGAAAAGATGCATGAACTCTCAGTACCTATTACATAAACTTCCAATACAGGAAAGAAGACAAGCAAAACTGTTATTTATATTAATACTTCAAATAGAAAGTTAAAGTGAAAAAAATATATATGCATATTAAATTTCCAAGTAATCCATACCGCAATTAAATGCTCTTCTCCAACATGGATGAGAAGACCATGTATGATTCTTAGGCTAGATTCTGGATCTAAACTGAAGCAACAGTAAAGCAAAACTTTTCTAAATATCTAAGATACTTCCATTCTTTTTGTGTAGGCCTGAGCACTTTCATTAACTTTAGTATACTAATAGAAGGTATATTTTAAGAATCTCTGGCAGTTCACTAATATTAAATGAAGTTCAAGAAGATAGAAATTATATAATGAAAGACACTTTTATGTATACCAGCAGAGCTATAAAGGACAAGAGAATTATGAATTAAATAAAACACAGGTATAGCAAGTATAAAGAATAACAGAAATGTCAAACTTCGTTTGGAAACTTTTAAGATTAACTCATAATACCGAGTTAACTGGTACAGATATAAAGATGCCACTGTCACCAACAAGCAGAAGAGACCTTACTTTACTCCTCAAGACTAAAAACCCTTGTATTTCATCATTATTTTAAAATACATCCTCAGGGGCACCTGGGTGGCTCAGTCGGTTGGCCATCTGCCTTCGGCTCAGGTCGTGATCTCAGGGTCCTGGGATCGAGCCCCACATCGGGCTCCCTGCTCGGCAAGGAGTCTGCTTCTCCCTCTGACCCTCTTCCCTCTCGTGCTATCTCTCATTTTATCTCTCTCAAATAAATAAAAATTAAAAAAAAAATGAAGGTGATACTTAAAATTTCTAACAGAAAACATAGATGACTTGAATAGCCAATTCAAACACATTTAGTCAAAAGCATGCCCAAGTTTATTCTGCAGCTATAGGAAAAAAACTAACATAAACATAAACATAACATAAACAATATTATTCTGGTGTGGGGAGAAATAACATTGGGAATGACCTTTTTGACTAGAAAAGAATATCTAAATTTATGCCTTTATCACTAGAGATAGGGAACTCAAGCTATAGAATTAACTTCAAATTCTAAAAACACATATCAAGTTTTTAAAATCTAAGGCATAAAGTCTATTTTTCTAATATCTCTTTAGAGTCAACTATAACAGACTCTAGAACATGTGCTTAGCAGACGTAATGAACTTTCTGTATTATGATTGGGGGAATTTAGCCTTGCCATCCCTCATTCCTTAAAACAAAACAAATAAAAATCCATGCGAAAAAAAGGAAGGATAATTTCCTTTCCCATTCATGAAGCCATGAGATAGTAATTCTGATGAACTATGGTACCAGAAGTCTAAATTTTGAGTAGCTATACCTGTGATGACAAGTACACAGGGAAGAATCAGAATTCCCATGATCAATGAAATATAAATGGTTCACTCAGTGTTAAAGCAGAGTGTTATATTCAACCTCAGTTTAAATTAACTAAATGCTAAAAATGTTTACTTTGATTAAATGTTGGAAGCATGCTATAGTGAAAAAAAGTGAGCTTTACGGAGAGAAATGGGTTCTAGTTTATTATATAATCTTTGGACAAGTCAAGTTCTCTGAGTCTTGGTAAACTTCTCACCAATAAAATGGAGATAACAATGCCTCAAGAGCAGTTTGGTACATATTAAATAATATAAATCAAGGATCTAGTACAATGTTAAAAAGCAGTGCTCACTCACTAATATCCCCCTCACTCCGGCCCACCATCTCCTGTCACAATCTCTCATTTAGTCTCTCGTCCTTTTCTCAATAGCGAGCTGACAAATGTATCACTGGCTCTCAGAAAGGGAAAAAAAAAAAAAAAAAGCCCAAATTTATAGCTTTGGTTATAGTACTGGCTGATTTCTGCCCATGTAAATATTCCCACTTGACTGATCTCAGGTTACAAGCATGAAGTCAACTGAATACAGAATTGGAAAGAGATGCACAATAGCACATGGCTAATCTCTGTCCCATTACTCTTTTATTCTCTCCACAACACTTTTACATTTCGAAATTATCTTGTTTAAATATTTAGGCATTGTCTGTCTCCCCTGACAGGAATTTAAGCACCATTAAGGCAGGGACCTTGTCTATCCTATTCTCTACTGCGATCTCAGATTAAAAAAAAAAAAAAAGTAATTGGAAAGATTCCTGAAATTAACAAAACTGAAAAGTATTAAAAAAAAAAAAAAAGACTAATTCAACCAAAGCACTCACACCCTCAATTCCAGTAACATTGTTCCTTTTGTTTGGAAAAGGAAGAAGAAATAAACATGACTAGTAACTACCAAATGCTTAATTAAAAGAGCTCAGACAGTAAAAATGGGCCAGGCACAGCAAGTTACATATCAAGGACGACATTTATAGATGTCCAGCTGAAACACCATACTTATATAACCCAAGGCAGGCAATCTTACCATTCTTATAATGCATAGGCAATTCTTTTATGGTTATAGAAAAGGAAAACAAATACTACCATTAATATATCATATATTACCATTTGCTTATGTTTTATTAATCCAGCTTGTAGGCCCAGCCTCCCATACCTTGAATTTACTTTACCTGCATGAATTAACATCCGTAAACATTCTACAGAGTTGTGATAAGCTGCTTCATGAATTGGCATCCATCCCCTGTTATCAGCAACATCAACGCTACGTCCCTTTTTGAGCAGTTTTCTTAAGACTTTAACATTGCCTTCCCTGGCAGCAAGTCCAACCGTGGAGCATGTGTCAGAGTAAGCCTCTGTAAAATCCATTCTTTTGACCAGTCTACAAAACAAGGCAGAAAGAAAACACTATAGACAATAAAACAACGCTGCACTCCTAGAGATTAGCAGATAGAAGCAGGTCTGTCCTGCATCTGTCACACGACTGCTGAGGAAAAGCCTGACGTGGAGCAAGCAACCTGTCATGCCACAGCTTCTGCTAGACTCTAAACCAGGAAATGTCTCTGGGGAATTCGGATTCCTTGGAATGCTCTTATTAAAGATATTAAGAGAGTTTTAAGTGTTCTATCATTCCACTTCTGGAAATGTCTGAGCAGCTCCTTCCTGTAGGCTTCCGCTCCTGTTCATAGCCACCAAAGTGCATTCACTGGAACTCTGTGGATGAAGGAGCTAAACACCTCCAGTTAATCCCAAATGTGTACTCTTATTACATAGAGATGGCCATTTAACTAACAGCAATGCTCAGCCTCAAGAATTAATTTGTAGTCCTCTCCAGGAAAAAGCTAAACCCAAAAAAGCTAGAAAAGGAATGAACAAAGGAAAAAAACAGATAAGTAAAAATTGTAGTTTTTCTCCTGGTCCTTTCCAAAAGGGGCTACACATTCATGTTCTCTTTCCTTGATGAAACAGTCCCACTGATGGAATATACTGAATATACTGAAACGAACAAGAGCATCATAAAAAGATGAGTCCACCTTTCCTATACCAGCAGAGAAAGTTCTTGACAGCATTAGTGCCTCTTCCTCATCATCTCCCTCCAAAGTTCATTCCATGTTCCCCCAGTATAGCTCTCAGTATATGATTCTCACAAAGACAGTTTCTTGTTAATCACACTATGAGGCTAAGGGTCAGGATTCTCAGGGGAAGAGTTTCCTCCCAAGGGGCAATCCCTCTCAGTAATACTCCTAGCCCAGCCTCCCTTAGTTTTTCTAAGGATTTTAGGAGGTGGTTCAGGAAATGCCAACATGTCTAGTCCAATACAGGTGAAAAACTTTCTAGAACCACATCCTAAATAATTTATCCAGAAAATGAAGGTTTAAAAGAAAGGGCGCCTGGGGGGCTCAGTCGGTTGAGCGTCTGCCTTTGTTTGGCTCAGGTCATGATCTGGGGCTCCTGGGATTAAGCCCCAAGTCAGGCTCCCTGCTTGGTGGGGAGCCTGTTCTCCTTCTCCCTCTGCTGCCTCCCCACCGGCTTGTGTTTGCTCTCTCTTTCTCTCTCTGTCAAATAAATAAATAAAATCTTTAAAAGGCGAAGTTAAAAGAAAGCACACAGCATTTCCTATAGGAAATTTAAATTTATCCATGATCACCTTTTTTTTTTTAAGATTTTATTTATTTATTTGACAGAGAGAGAGAAAGCACAAGTAGGCAGAGTGGCAGGCAGAGGGAGAGGGAGAGGGAGGCTCTCCTCTGAGCAGGGAGCCGGACATGGGGCTCGATCCCAGGACCCCAGGATCATGACCTGAGCCGAAGGCAGCCACTTAACCAACTGAGCCACCCAGGCACCCCCATGGTCACATTTAAATATAAAGCTATAACTGCAGAAGTTGATTCTATAGTGCGCCAAACAGCTAACAGTAGCTATGGATTAATCTGATTGGATCAAATGGTCCCTTACTAGGAAAGTGAAAATATTTATTACAGAATATTTAATTATGCAGTTGACGGTTATTTACTGTGTACCAACTAGCTCATCAGTAATGTGGAGGATATAAAGATGACACAGACTTATATACAGTCTCATTGAAATGATAAATAACATGTTATTCAAAAGAAAGGAAGAAAGTGCTCCAAGAGAAGTACAGATAAAGAGCCCTGGGTAGTCAAAGAAGGGAGAAACTATTTCACCTTGTGAGGGATGTGAGCTGAGCCCTAAAGTACAGGAAGAATCTGACAATGAGAAAAGGGGCAGAAGAGCATTCGTAGGCAGAAGGAGCAACACAACCAACACTAGGTAAATGAACAATCAAGGGTGAATAAGGGACAGTGAATAAGGAAAACAGTTAGTTCACTTTTGAAGGAGAATTAGCGAAACAAAGAACAGGAAGAAAAGGAACTTACAGAAGCAGCTGAAGGCCAAACTGTGGAGAACCTTGAATGTTAGGCTACACTTTGTTGAAAGATACTAATTTCCAGCTAAGGCCATTATATCCAAGTTTCACAAAAAAGAAGAGACCATACATTTAAGGCAATTTATGGCATATTCATCTTAATACAAGAAAAAAATTGTTTCTATGTAGGAAAAACACAAACACACACATAAAAATACCCCTCCAAAAAAGAGCATTCGAGTAAAAACATGTATGAATCCCTTTCCAAATTTTACTGCTTTTCTCACAGTTACAAATAATGTTAACGGATCTAGATTAACAGATCTAGATTAAAAAAAAAAACATCAGAACTGGGTAACATCTTTGGGCTTCTTAAGGGAAGGAGAAGCCAAAAGAAATGCACTATCATAGCAGAATCATTCCTCTCAACCCTTAATACCAACTAGTTAACACCCATAAACTGTATGCAAGATCTCCTTTTATAAAAACCTTCGCATGTTCTTGACTAAATGAGTACAAGGTCAAAAACCGTATGTGATGTATAAACCTTAAATGGATCCTGGATGGTGAAAAAAGTATCAAAATATCAGCTACAAAAAGCAATTGTGAGACAATAAGGAAATTTGAATATGTAACAGATATTTGATGATGTAATTTTGTTAATTTTCTCAGATGTGATAATGGTATCGTGGTTATTAGGAGAGAGTCCTTATTTAAGTATTTAGCAGGGAAAAGTAACACATGCAACTTACTTCAAATGTTTTAGATTAAAAAGTATACAAAGAGAAAAAAATAAAGTAACAGGCAAAATGTCAATTATTGGAGCCATGTAGAGTATATGAGTGATTACTATACTTCTAAAAAATTCTTTGTTTGAAATTTTTCGAAAAAGTTCGAAGTTGGTGGAAACCAACCATCCCAAGCAATGTGAAACTTAAACTTGGGTAATATATGAAAAGACCTAGTGATTCTTAAACTAAATTTTTCTTTGTAGCAGTTTCCTGCTGATTTCTTAAGAGTTCAAATAATACTCTTTGAATCTGGGTGTTTTAAAATTCTTTTGTGTAGCTAAAGCAAGAATTTGCTAAAGCTTCTCTTTTTACACACAGAAACACAGCCGCGCTGGTCCAAGTGAGTTTCCTAAAAAGTATTTTGGAGCAGTAGTTCTAACCAGCAGATCTTAACATTTTTTAGAATCTTGACCTGTTGGAGAAACTCATGAAAGCTATGAAGCTTCTCCCCTTGAAAGCACACAGACCCCAAATTCTGTATACAATTTCAGGTTCCATATATCGTTTCTAAAGCCTGTGCATGAGGTAAGAACCTTTGCTTACCCTTTTCTGAGTGAGCTGCTGAGAATACTAAAGATGAATAAGGTCGTTTTGCGCGTAAAATTTAAATGAGTTGAAACAATAGCTCTTTCGCAGACGTAAAAGTTCTGTGGTAAACTTTCTGCTTTATGTGAAAGGCAGACATACAGAAGTTTTTTGGTTTTTTGTTTTGTTTTGTTTTGTTTCCGTTTTTCAAGTGTAAAGCCAAATACGGCATTCACAGCTTGCGCTCCTCTGGCGGCTGTTAAATTGGCAGAAACCCACTTTTCAAAGAACAAAATGTCTTCCTACGTGCCAAACGCAGTGCCGGTACATCTCTTGCCGGTATCTAGACTATACCAGCAGCAGCGACTCCAGGGGCTTCGCTTCTCCTTGTACCCGCTCGAAAGAAGCCGACAGTTCCAACCTCAGAGCCCCAAATCCCAGGAAAGGATTGTGGGTATTGTAGTCCTCTGCATACACGCCCCAGACGGTTAGGTTGCGTTGCAGAGACTACGAAAGAATCACACTGCTTAGCATACGGAAAGTCAATCCTTGATACCCTAAGCAACGAAATAAAATAACGCTGACCGAGTCGGAAGACGATCCTCGAACTACGTGTCCCAGTGTGCTTTGCGTCCCCGAGCCGGCAGTGTGGCCACTGCGCCTGCGCCCGCCCAGCCAGTTAACTTGCGTCGGGAAAGCTGCAATCCCCACTGGTGCCGGCAAGGTAGAGACCAAAGCTGAGAGTCGACCGCCGCCGCAGCGGAGGAGCAAGGGAAGGATGTGGGTTTTTGGTTATGGGTCCCTGATCTGGAAGGTGGACTTCCCTTATCAGGACAAGATGGTCGGATACATCACAGGCTACAAAAGGCGCTTCTGGCAGGGAAGCACCGACCATCGCGGGGTCCCCGGCAAGGTGAGGCGCCAGTCCCCCAACCCTTACTGCCCTCGGAGCGTCGCTCCCCAACTCCTACCCCAGCTTTGCTGGACCTACACCCCAACGTTTCTGAGGGTGTAGTTTCCTCGGCCACCTGCCCCCTACCTCTCTCCCAAACCAAGGGCACTCCTTCCGAAGCCACTTGAGATGCGGGTGGTTAGTTTCTTGAGGAAACAAAAAACGTGGACACAAGCACACAAGCTCGCACAAGGCTGACGTGCTGGGAGGGGGCCCCATCTCTTGGCAACCTCTGCCAAAAAAAAAAAAAAAAAAAACAGGCGGGAAGATCAATCTTCGTGTCACCACGGAGTTGAAATACCAAAATCAACTTGCACATTCAACTTTTTATCAGTTAAAATTGTTGGCATTTCTGCATTCTGGCAGACTTTCATTGGTTTCAGTTTAAACGAGCATGTTATTTCTGAGGTTTTTTGTATCCTGCCAAAGGTTTTATTTTATGACACCTAAGGTCAAAGAAGAACTATTTTCCAAAATTATCTCCGGTTATTAAGGAGCTTACTTTGATCACTTACTTCGGTTGTCAGGTACCGGCAAAGTTAAATGAGTTCCTGGTTTGTTACTTGAGTAACACAGTACCCATTACTGTATCCAACATTATTTTAATATTTCCCCATGTTTCTCCTCTTTCTCCTCTAAATTATGAATGTGAAATGGAAGTTCTTTGATCCATTTTTCAGTCATACAAAGACATTCATCCCAAAATATGTGTACAGAGAACTAGTAGCAGCTCACTGCTTATGCAAATCAGCCTTGTATTGGCTTCAAAACAACCAATCCACAAAGAAGACTAAGTTTTGGGTAACAATTCGGATACCATAAATACGTGTTTTAGTTAATCTCCTAACTTTTGGAAGGGTACAAAATTTTTTATTGTTTATATGTTCTTTAAAGTACTCAGAGTTATATGAGCTTGATTACTGTTTTTTAAAAAGAAATTAATATTGGCCCCAAAACACAATATTTAAAATGCTAGAATCTGGCTTTAAGGTAGGCAGATGACTTGAAAACAGGAAAGTAGGGGAAATGCACATTGGTAAACCAACAGAAACTTAATGGCAAAAATTTCTTCAAGAATACTATAAAACGGGCACCTGGCTGGCTCAACCGGTAGAGCATGCAAGTCTTGATTTTGCGGTTGTAAACTTGAGCCCCACAATGGATGTAGAGATTACTTAAAAATAAAATCCTCTTTTAAAAAAAAAAGTTATAAAACAATATTTAAGACTTTAAAGAATTGAGTAAAATGAAACTTGTTAATAAAACTAAGTGAAGTAAAATGCCTTTTGAGTTGTCAGATATGAACAATTAAAATTTCTATTAAGAGAAAAGCCTTAACCCAGCCTCCAAATTTTAATAACCATTTAAGTGTTAAATGCTTACAAATATGATTTTGTTTTTTGTTTATTTTGTTTTGTTTTTAGAGAGAGAAAGAGCATCTGCACACGAATGGGGGGGCGTGGGTAGGGGCAGAGGGAGAGGGAGAGAGCCTCGTGCATGCAGACTACATGTCCAGCACAGAGCCTGATGACGGGCTTGAGCTCACCACCCTGAGATCATGACCTGAGCCAAAATCAAGAGTCTTACGCTTAACTGACTGAGCCACCCTGGAGCCCCATAAATATGGTTTTAATAGCATATTTTACTACTCTAGGTTTTTGGGGTTTACGATTTTGATTATTTATTTGAGAGAGAGAGAGAGCACCAGCAGGGGTCAGAGGGAGAGGGAGAAACAGACCCGACATGGGGCTTGATCTCAAGACCCTGGGATCATGACCTGAGCCGAAGGCAGATGCTGAGCCACCCAGGTGCCCCTATACTCTAGTTTCAATCAAAATGTATGATGTGTTTGTTATATAGCACATTGAGATATGTACACTGTTGGACTAGAACAATAAGAAGTTGTCGAGTAAATGCAACAGCCATGATTCTTTAAAAGAAGAAAGGAGCTATAAAAGCCAGTATTTTTTTACTTCTATTTACTAAAATATAGGGCAGGTAAGGTAGGAGCCAGGGAGACTGCAATGGCTAATAGTTTTACACCTACTTTTATTTAAAGGATCCATCCTAGCAAATTAAAGGAAAGTCTAAGTAACAAACGTTTTCTAAGTATACTGTTCTGTTGTGGCTCAGTCATTGGGCATCTGCCTTTGGCTCAGGTCATGATCTCTGGGTCCTGGGATCGAGCCCCACATAGGGCTCTCTGCTCAGCGGGTAGCCTGCTTCTCCCTCTCCCACTCCCCCTGCTTGTGTTCCTTCTCCTGCTCTGTCTCTCTCTGTCAAATAAATAAAATCTAAGAAAACAAAAATGGAAAGAACATTATTTACTTAACATTTTTTTATAGTAGATCACCAGCTTTATATAAATCTTAACTGTCAAACAAGAATACAAAAGGCTACAGAGATATCCAGCAAATTAGAAGAATGACATGGATATTTTATAGGACTATGTTTTTTACAGCAGCATATGCTCCTACTAAATTAGTCATCATTACATATGAAATGTGGTATTATTAAACAAATGTTAGGCTCATTTCCACACACTGCAATGTGACATTTGTGGAAAAATACCAAACCTACTTGCTTTATTCAATTATGCTTTCTTTTTAGCTTCATTAAACTTTAATTTCTTCCTAAATTTTATTAAGCATCTCATTTATATATAACAAAGCTAGCAGCATCTCACCAAATTAAGGATTCATTTAAATGTGAACATTGTTTTCACAGCACAGAGAATATATTTCAACTTCAAAAAGAAACATTTTAACACAAGAGATAATCATGAACATTTACTAAATCTCTAACTGTTCTAGATCTAGAAAAATTACTCATTACTCAAAGCACCCATAATGGCCCATATTTCACGATATCCTCCAATACTATTCAGCTTCAAAGACCCCTTCTTTAGTTTCAGTACCCTAAAAAAGCTTTCATGTGATTTACAAATGTACACTGTTTCTCAATAACATTTATTTTAGGGACAAAAAGTTTAAGTTTTAGAAAATATTTCCAAGGGGTGCTGGGTGACTCAGTTGGTTGAGTATCCGACTCTTGATTAGAGCTCAGGTCATGACCTCAGGGTTGCGAGTTCAGCATGCCAGCTCCCCGCTCAGCAGGGACTCTGCTTGAGATTCTCCCTCTCCCTCTGCCCCACTCTTGCTCTCTCTCTAAAATAAATAAATCTTTACAAAAGAAAATATTTCCAAGTAAATTTATCAGTAGTGCCAAAAGTCCATGTCTGTATCATCTATAGGCAATCAAAGGGAGTCTGTTTATTTCCCCTTAAAACGATTCCTTATGTTTTCTGTTTCAACTGCCACCACCTAAAGTCCAGGACTTCCCTCTTTCAACAATTACTACTGACCACTTACATATACAAGTAGGAGACACCTATGCAAACAACAATACCTGACAAGTACCACAGCGAAGTGAATAAAAGGAGAAATGAGAGTTTAGAAGGAGCTGCTACAGAGTTGCCCGGGGAGTCACCAAGCCTTTATGGACGGAATGGCAGGAGGATATCCCACAGATATAAAAGGAAGGGCATTCCACACTGAGTACTGGTATATACAAAGATATGAATGTTTGTAAAAGTTACAAATAAATCAGTACAGCTTGAGGGGGAAAGTGGTAAGAAATGAGGTTTGTAGTAAAGTCATGCTGAGGAATTTTTATTTTATCCTGTAGAATACTATAACCCTGAAAAATTCAAAGCACAGGAGTGAGTGGCCCAATGTTTGCACTAGAAAGTCATTCCATAGCCAAGAAGTGAACAAACTAGAGGTAAACAAAACTAGAGGGAGGCAGTGAGGTCCCTAAGGAAGGCACTGAAGGATGCAGAGGAACCAGATACAGAAGAATCAAAAGACAGAGCTACCAAGAATTGATGACTGGGCTGGATATAAGGGGAAACAAGGAAAAGGCGAGTACAGAACTTGTCACCTGGACCACTAACATTTCTTACTCAAAAGTCTACTTCCTTCCCACTCTAACTTGCATACTATATACTTTACCACTCGGATCTTCCCCATTCACTTCTTTTATCATACGAGTCATCCATTTCTCAAGTGCTACAGTAGCTCCTATTTCTCCCAAATTTCATTGGCTTCTTATGTTCCATTGTCCCCTAGCTTCACCTCCACTCTGGCTTTTCAAATCTGACTATCCTGTTTCTCCAGTTATCTTTCTGGATCATCTCCTTTATATGTTGGGGCCAACTGCTAAAGTCAGACACTTAGCCTGTAGTCTTGCCTCTAGGTCCACACTAGAGGTCCACTCTTGTGAATTATGCCCTTTTGCCAGAATTTTGTCTTTCTTTATGACCACCAAGACTCAGAATTCTTACTGCACTTATACAGTACATCTTAGCCCTTAAGTGTTCTTCTATTTCACATGTTAAGTTCATGTTCCAGAATTACAATATAAGCTCTTGAAAGCAAGAATCAAGGTTTTATTTTCTCTACAACATAGGTAGGTATTCAGTAAATAGCTCCTAATTCACTCTAAAGTTGAAAGTAATATGGTAATACCTACATCAATATATGTATCCTCATTGTAGCATTTTCTTAAATAGAAAACAAGTCAAATCTCAATGCCCAACAACACAAAAATGTTTATATTATAGCTCACTGATGATACATTATGCAATTATTAAAATGTATGAGATTAACAAGAAAATATAATTAAATAAGAAACATAATCCAAAATCCCATGTTTTCCATGGTTACAAATTGTCTATACAAATAGACAGACTAGAGGAAACAGCAATGAAGATGACACAAATATATGAATGATTTATGATTAGTATGTGCTAGAACAGTGGGCAAACAAATGTTAAAACAAAAATGTTAAAATGCTTACAATTCAGCATTCTCACTAATGATGCTAACATGTCAATAGATACATAGCCTTTCGCACTAAATAGGAAGCGTACTTAAAAAAAAAAAAAGCAAATTCTCAGAGAGCTCCAGACCTACAGGATCAGAAACTCTGGGACTGTGGCTAAGTAATATGTTTATCAACCCTCCAGGTAATTTTGATCTACACTAAAGTTTGAGAACCACTTTCCTATTAGAGGAAAGCACTCTGGAAGAACATGTTTGTTCCCTAACAAAACTATAGGAATCTGACCAGAACTTTTATTTATAATTGCTTCTCCCTTTACCTTTCATTTTAGATGAGCCTTAGTCACAGGTGTGTTTTTTGATATATCAATTTTAAGTCAATATAGCTAATATATACAAATTGAAAGGAATCTTTTAGAAAAGATAAGGTATATTTTCTTAGTTAATCCACTTGAAAATTTATCATAAAAAATAAGTGCTAAGAAAGTGTTTAGTATGAACAAATGAAATTAAAGTATTCCATGTCAACAACAAATTGCTAATGCTCGGTTAGTTGAAAAACTGATTCAGAAAAAAAAAACTTTTTTTTTTTTTTTTTTTTACTTTTTTTAAAACAGCCTGGAAGAGTTGTGACTCTTGTTGAAGATCCTGGGGTATGGTATAATTATTCTTTTTTGTATAGTCTTTAATCATATAAAATGTTGAGATGTTTCTCAGTTTTAATAATCAATGAAATTCTATCAACAGTCATCACAGTCAGTTTGAATACTAGGTCTAGAATTCATCTCTGTATTTGTTGTGTTTCTTTTCAACTGTTGGGAAAAGTTGGAATGCAGACTGAAAGGTAGACAACAAAATAAAACCAAATGGTATGTAGTCTCATTTTTTTTTTAAAGATTTTATTTATTTATATATATACTATAGAGAGAGACACAGCGAGAGAGGGAATACAAGCAGTGGGAGTGGGAGAGGGAGAAGCAGGCTTCCCGCCGAGCAGGGAGCCCGATGCGGGGCTCGATCCCAGGACCTGGAATCATGACCCGAGCTGAAGGCAGACGCTTAACGACTGAGCCATCCAGGCGCCCCTCATTTTCTTTTTTTTTTCATTTTTCTTTTCTTATTCAGTTTATTGACTAAGAATTAATGGAGCCAGCCCTCAGACAGCCAAACTGCTACTAAGAATCAAATGGAACCCTTAAAATTCTCCTCACATTTGCTAGGAGTCTACGATTCTCAGCAAAAATCCCAGTCAGGAATTATCACTTTCTAATTGCCTAATTTTATTAATAGCACAATAGGTTTTTAAAGAGATCTGGAGCACTAGAAAACAAATTTACCTGATAGTCCTCTGTTTTCTTTTTTTTTTTTTTTAGTCCTCTGTTTTCTTAAATATTTTAAATCATTTCATTGATGTACAGATACAAACTTTTATATTTTGAAGTTAAGGATTTAACTTTGGAAAGAACTTTGATATACAAAGAATAAGCAGCTATCAACAGCAGATGATAATGGTGAAATAGTGAAATGAAATGCTTTCATAATTTGCATTAGGAAAAGCATATATAAAAATGGCTTCAGGGTGCCTGGCTAGCCCCGTTGGTACAGCATGCGACTCTTGATCTCAAGGTCCTGAGTTTAAGCCCCAAGTTGTGAGAATGGAGCCTACTTAAAAAAAAAAAAAAGTTTCAAACTGGTAACCATAACTCTTAATTAAAGTTAATATACAGCACTTCGTTTCTATAGAATGTTGAATTCACTCAAGAAGATACTTAGCAACCTAAAGTTTAGTCTTTAAAGTTAATAATAAAAGGTTGTGAATAAACTAGAGAATCTATACTACAAACTGTAAATCCTGCTTATATCACAGATATTTTATTAATACATACACACACACAGACACAAAACCTCTGCAGCCAAACTATACTGTTTTTACTGATACTTTGTAAACAAACTAAACAATAGAGGAAATCAGCATTTTAAAATTCTTCATTCTGAATAATTTCTTTGCACACTAGGTTACTTATCATTGTTTAAGTTTTAAAAAATTATGTCTTTTAACTAGTGGGACTGAACAAAATATCAGGTGTTTATTTGGTCATTAAAAATAGAGTTCTAGGGACGCCTGGGTGGCTCAGTCATTAAGTGTCTGCCTTCAGCTCAGGTCATGATCCCAGGGTCCTGGGATCGAGTCCCACATTGGGCTCCTTGCTCAGTGAGGAGCCTGCTTCTCCCTCTCCCTCTACTGCTCCCCCACTTGTGCTCTCTCTCTGACAAATTAAAAAAAAAAATTTTTTTTTTTAATTCTAAGTTTTAAATCCATAAACATTCACTAATGGTATAGGGCAGTGGTTTCCAAACTGCTTCATGGAGTGTTGTAGCCACTCTGAAGCCTACCTGAGGGGCTGTAGTGGATATAACTGCTGGGTGCTGGTTGGGAGGGCTCTGATACCCCAACCTGCTTCAGCTAGCATCACTTATCTTTTTTACATATCAGGTGTTCCCTTGTTTGCAGAAAGGGTTCTGTGTTTTAAAAGCTCTGTAAAAAAGTAATCAACTACTTAAAGCCATCGCAAATTCATTTTATTTGTTCATTTTTTCACTGCAGGAACTTTCAAATATCCTTTGTAAGTTACTCCATTCAGAATACTAAATGGCAACCTCTTTTGTTGAGCTGGTACCTCTCAGTGCACTTTAAGTAATGCAAAACTACACGGACTTTTTTTTTTTAAGATTTTATTTATTTGACAGAGAGAGACACAGCAAGAGAGGGAACACAAGCAGGGGGAGTGGGAGAGGGAGAAGCAGGCTTCCCGCCAAGCAGGGAACCAGATGCGGGCTCGATCCCAGGATCAGGACTTGAGCCAAAGGCAGACAAACTTAACTGACTGAGCCACCCAGGTGCCCCAAAACTATACTGACTTCTAAGAATATACAAGATACTTTCTTAGAGCACAATATATCTTCACCTATTTTAGCACTGTAAATACTAAATATTGTATATTCATTTTTCAACAGGGTTGTGTTTGGGGTGTTGCTTATAGACTGCCAGTAGGAAAGGAAGAAGAAGTAAAAGCATACCTTGACTTCAGAGAAAAAGGAGGCTACAGGACCACGACAGTCATTTTTTATCCAAAAGATCCTACAACAAAACCATTCACTGTGTTGCTATACATAGGAACATGTGATAATCCTAATTATCTTGGTCCTGCACCTCTAGAAGACATTGCTGAACAAATTTTTAATGCAGCTGGTCCAAGTGGAAGAAATACAGAATATCTTTTTGAACTTGCAAATTCAATTAGGAACCTTGTGCCAGAAGATGCAGACGAGCATCTTTTCTCTTTGGAAAAATTAGTAAAGGAACGTTTAGAAGGAAAACAGAACCTCAATTGCTTATAAAGACGTAATCACTGACTTTTCCAAACAAGCAGAGCTTTTAGTCTTCAGAGAAAAGCTATAGCCTCATGCACGCTGGCAATATGATTTGGAAACATGTTTACTTGAAGGTCTTATTTATTTTTAATGTTGCAGTCAAGATATGATCAAAATGCGCAGTTTAATTTCATGTATCCTGAAACATAAATATTTAAAATACTGGGATATAAAGAAAAAATTCAAGTTTTAATAATATAATGGTTTCCTAACTATATGATATTGAACACTGGCTCATAAGAAGTGAGTTCTTTAGAAAAATACAATGAAGGACTCAGTTCAGAGCTTGTTTTTATCAGAGTAAAAATAATTCTGTTGTTTCATATCACAAAACTATTTTGAAGTTGTAGAGAATTAAACCAAAGTCCAGTAAATATAATAAGGTAATATCTTCAATATATTCCTATACGATAATTGTGTAACCATGGTTTAAAATATATAAACTTAAAATAATGTGTAGTTAGAAATACATGGTAATTAGACAAGATTTCAACCTTCATTGTGAATTTCCTTGTTCGGGTATTAAATAAGACCCTTTCCAATGTAAGTCAAAAAGACTGGCATTTTTAACATAAAAATTTCCTTGGAATTATAATGTACTCTACCTCCCCTTTTTTGAATAAATGCATTTTACTACATGGAAAAAAACTCATTCAGCTAAAAAGGCACAAATTACATTATACGAATCATGTCCACTAACAATGCAGTATGCCATTCAGTCACTTTGTATCAATCTTATACTGAAACTTAAAGAGAGATGGCCTTTCTGATATTACAAATTAACAGAAACATACATATAATGAAAGTCTGGTGTTTGAAATGACCTTTAGAATTGTAGTTTTTTTTTTTTTAAACTACTAAGGTGGCATTACCTAATCATTTGCTACACAGGCTTTTTTTTCCTTCTTATATCTTGTCACCAAAACAAAGGTATCCACTTAGTACTGTTGATGATGCTACTCAAATAGGAAAGTTACATGTGCATTATTAACTCATGTAGAACTTAATTCTAATCAAGATAATCTGTGTTATAGGTTCCTTCTTTCTCAATAGGACAGTCTCTCTCAAATCTTTTAACATAAAAAGAATTTCAGAGTCCAGAGTGCCCATTACACTATGGAACCCACTTTAACATAAGAATTTCAGTGTCACATTAAATTTATGAAACTTAATAAAAACTCTTCAAACCCCAGCATAACTAGTATTAATACAGAAAATTTTCACATTAAACAAAGTCATCCTACACAGTAGGAAAAGTAGTCCTTTCCATATTTTTCTTATTAACACCTAACTTGGTAATTTCCTCAGCTATATAACTATTTTAAATGATTTCCCAACATTTTCAATATTAGTTTTCCAGAAGGCATTTCACTTGTCCTGTAAAACAAGAAAAGGAGTTAACATTCATTAATGAGTATCTCATAAAGATATGCTAGGCACTTTACACATGGAAGCATTTTCTGGGTAACTTCTCTGAGCTTATTTCCATAGTACCTTGCACAGTTACACACATATGTTAAGTAGCAGAAATCCAGGTCTCTCTCACTCTAAAACACAAGACCTTTCTACAGTATATTTAAAAACCCACCTGAACTTCACCATCTTCACCATCCACCATCTTTTTTTCAGGAGGTAAACAAAACTAATTGTTTTGTATAATGAAATAGTATGTAGCTTGTTACATAAGGATGTTAGAGTTAATTTTGATAGATGTATATCAATTCCCACAAATATAATGCGCCAATCCAAGATTCACATTCTATAGCGCAGAATCATGTAGGTGAATTCAGAAATACAGCCTTTCATTTTACAAACAAACCTAAGTCCAAAGGAGTTTGGGACGCCCCAAAGTGATTCTTCTACCATTTAATATATAATTGTTACAGAATATAAAGGGCAAGAGATAACTTTGGGATCCCCATTTATATGTCTTTCTAGGCTTTCAGTTACAAGTCAGACTAGAAAATATGTGACATATTACATATGGTGTACCATAAACATTTATAAAGAGGGCATATTCCAAAGAGCCCAGAAACGGGGATATTTATATTCACTGGGATGGGGAGAAACAGAGCTAAAATGGAGAAGGTTAAACAGTACTTTAATTATTAGAGAGAAGCTAGGGTTTGAAGCCTCCCAGCTAGAAGGAATCATAACAGGTACCAAGTTACCTAGAGCCTAACTTATTTTTGTTCACAAAACTGTCTCTCTTTACAGTCCTTGGATCTCACTTTGAAAGCATTTTCTCTCATTCCTCCCTAATCACACACAAAACTCAAGACTCATTCCTCAGAGTACAACTACTAGTTCAGTTTCAAGTTTTAGGAATTTGGAAAAGGTATGAGTGTAAACCCTGTATTGAGAAAAGAAACTTTTAATATAAATCTCTAATGGAGTGGATTTTTTTAAAGTAGGTCTTTACACTCCTACTGCAGGCCACTACTAACGTTTCCCTTTCCCACTCCCAGGAAAACATAGTCACTCTTTGATCTACCATGAACAGTAAGTACCATCTAGATAGCACCTCCATAGATAAAAGGCTACCAGTTAGGGAAACAAAGGTTTGTGATGTCAACTCCAAATATCTGAAAGTATGAATGTGACCCATTTCTTTAAGAAGGACTTTAAAAATTTAGCCACTGTCTACAGGATATGCATTTCATCTTAAAAAGGAATTTTTTTTCATTTTCTACTAATAAAATACCTGAAATGTGTATTATTTTACATCTTGAAGGTGCTCCTTTAATATTAATATATGTAAAGCATTATGCAATACCTGATGTAATAATATTACCTAGTATTACTTTACATTATATATCCAGAGTATATGGGTTTAGCATCTCTTTGAGATTCATAATGATTACAATCATGCCTATAATTTAAGAACCACATTTGGTCTATTAGAAATTTTTCAAACATTTTATAGTCAACATTTCGTTCCATTATATTAGATTTCTCTTTTCCATGGATACATAGCTTTTAAATCATAACTTTGGAACAGTTGTGCATATCAATGCACCATACTGCTATAATTTACCATCCCTGATTCTTTCAAAGTCAGTCAAATGATGGATGCACTTAAAATTCCCTCTCATCACATCATGTTAAAATCTACATATCAAATATTCCAATTATGCTTATCTTTTCTCACCAAAGATACTGTGACTATATTTTCTATGTATTTATTCAGCTCTCAACAATATATTTTTATGCATTTCTAAAGCCTTAAAATAAATTCACCCTAAGCATATATTAGAAACTCAAAGACTAGTGGGATGATTTTTTTTAACTCTGTGGCTACTTTTCAAAGAATTTTAACTTCTCAAGCAACAACTACTAAAATTATTCTTCTGTATGTCAAGATTATATGATAAAAATAAGCTTTATTGAATTTCAGGGGTTTTTTTCATTCTTCTTAAGGTTCATTTTCCCTTTCTCTAACATATATTCAGCACTAATCTCTTGGTGGTTTCATTTAATTGTACTAAAACTTCTTGTCTTTATAAAAAGTTTGACAACATATATACATACATTCTGTAACTGGAAAAACCACCACTTACCCCTAGAATTTCTTTTATTCTTCCAACTTTACTATCCTTCACAGAATTTTTTAACTACAGTGTTCTACTTCTCTATCAACTCCTCGTAATGCCCTTCCAATCTACCTTTGCTCTTGCTGTACTCACGGAATCAGTGTAGTCTCTGGTCTCCAATGACACTTTCCCTGATTTAACCCAAAGATCTCGGTTTCATCCTTTACAATTCTGATGCACCAGACACTAGTAAGCAAACATCTCATTTCACTAAAGCCAAAAAAGCAGAATATTTCACTGTATTTACATCTTAGATTTTTTATCAAATACACAAACTCACCAAGTCCTAGGTTTCAATTACCATCTTCATTGAGAAAACTTCCAATCTTTCTCAAATTCTTTATGACTCTATGTTTTATATGTAAGGTATCTCCAATTGAGCTACACAAGCACCTGAAATTTAGCATACTAAAAACAGAATTCATCTCTTTCTCCAAGGAGAAAAATTTTGTCCCACATTACCTCCCTACACGACACACATTAAATGTTGAACAATTGTTAGAACAGAAAATACAACAAACAGGTTTAAGATACTCATCAATTTACAAGCTTTTAGAGAAAATGAATATTTTCCCAACATACACAAAATTTTAAACTTTATTTTACTAAAACCTTTATATAACATTTCTTAATAACAAGTCAAAGAAAAGTTAGCAGGAAAGCACTGGAGACTATCTGTGATGTGGCTTGAAATATTAAGAGACCTATCCTTCAAGTACAAGCTGGAAGATTTCTCACTTAAAATGGGAACCTTATGATATAGCAAGAGTCAGAGTTTCTTACATCTTCTCCTTACCTCCAATCTCTTTTCTTCTTTCTAATACATTCTCTACTCTGCAATGAGAATTATGTTTCTAAAATATCGAACTAATCTGGTCAATAATCAAAAATGCCTCCCACAGCATACTAAACAAATTTCAAATTCTTTAATCTAGTATTCAACTTTTATAATATGGTGTCAGCATATTTGTCACATTTCACTTCCTACTAATGTACCCCACCCCATGCTCCAGTCACCCCATCCTCCTCATCAAGACCCAGCAAAAATGAGGGACTTGTGATAATGTGTCAAGCAGTAACTATGCACTAAGACTACCAAGATAAAAAGAGTACATTTGGTGGAAAGACATACAACCAAGCAAATCAATGTTACTTAGCATAAAGGCTGTGACAAAAAAATACAAGCAGGATACAGAACAGCAAATTATTAATTCAAACTAGTAAGATCAGAGAAAGCCTCATGGAAAAAAATAAATAGTTGCTCATGGATCAAAGAATAAAAATTAACCTTATGTAGCAAATACTATATATACCAAAATCTATTCTGTTGATACATATATTAATCCCCATTTTCTTAGATGATAAAAATGAGACACAAAACGAGTTTAAGTTAAACATAATAATAACTATGATTTATTGAATACTTACAATATACCAAGCACTATGCTAAACACGAAAAAGGATCAAAATGGAATTAAGGCTCTTAATTGAAAAAAAAAATTGTGAGAAAAGGCAGCTTTCTCATTTTGTACCTCCACTGGTAAGTTTTAACCTCAATGAGATTCTTTCCTAAACCAGGGAAAATTAAAGGGACAAAAAAGTATGATAAAAGAAAAAGGATTCATTTAATTACCCATACCCTACAGTCATAATTTTTTAAATTTCAACAAAAGTATCCTTTGCCCCATTTTCTCAATAGCATTAACTGATTTATTCAACAAATATCTATGAATTATCTACTCTGTATAAGACAAACTAAGGACAATCGTTTTCCTCCACTCTCTACCAAAATTCCACTAAAATGCATTCATCCATTCTAGAAGAGAGAAAACAGATGGGATTATTTTGGGATTAGGCAGTGCAGAAAAAACTGCAGTCTAAAACAAATATGAACAGCCCCACAAGAAGGCTACACCCACAGAGAAGACACTCCTGCCGGCAGAGCCTGGAGAAGTACCAAACCTGGAAATAACAAGAAGAGAAAGCTGGAGGGGTCTGTAGGATTAAAAATAGGAAGATTTAAAATAATAAATAAATAAACAAATAAATAAATAAAATTAGGATGATTAAAAGATGTGCATGGAACAGCCAACCTAAGACTCTTACCCCATTCCTTTACACATAGAAAGTCTATCAGCAACAATATCGGTTTCTAGCTAAAACATGTTTGTTTTTCTTAATTTAACAATCTACCCTGAAAGCAAAGAGCATCTTCATACTCCCTAACAAAACCTTCCTTATTTGGACATAGGCTGGAGGGATAGGAGGGCGCAGTTCTTTTCCTACATTTCATCCATGGACCCTAAAGTGAGGCCCAACAATTGGTACCATGCTCAAGAATCACTAATTTCTTTTTTTTTTTAAGGAAGAGCAAAAGCACAAGAAAAAAGGATGAAAATTAACAGCTGACCTGAAGGAAACACAGCTATTTCTGGGAACGGAAGATAAATGTTCAAAATTTATAAGTACTATCCTAAAAGAAATTCATGAAGGCACTGATTCCATTAAAAAAAGGGCACCTTCAGGGGTGCCTGGGTGGCTCAGTCAGTTAAACGTCTGACTTGGTTTCCACCCAGGTCATGATCGCAGGGTCTTGGGATTGAGCCCCGCTTCAGGCTCTGCACTCAACAGGGAGTCCGACTGAGATTCTCTCTCTCTCCCCCTGCCTCTCCTCCCACTCATACACATACACACGCTCTCTCCCTAAAATAAATAAATCTTTTAAAAAAAAAAAAGAGCAACTGCAATACACCTGAAACGAATATAACCATATCTTAACTACACTGGAATTGATTGATCCTCCATATTACTTAATTTTTTTTTCTTTTTGTCCTTTTTCTCAGTTTGGAAGAATCTCTCTAAATGGAATATCAAGTAGGACAGAGAAAATGGAGAGAGAAATAATAGAAGAAAATCTCCCAGAAGTGAACAAACAGAACTCATGGACTGCCATGAAGGATACATGAGAAAGTATCCACACCTAGAAACACTCTCATAAAATCATAAAACCAATGATAAAGAAAAAAAGTCTAATAAAATCTTCCAGATAAAAAAGCATATCACTTTGGAAAAAAGAGAACCAGACTGGCATTAGGCTTCTCATCAGATAAACTCTATAGAGGCTAGGAGGCAAAAGGACAATGTCTTCAAAGTCTTGAGCAAAACAAAATGATTTTGAACTATGAATTACATTCCCAAACAATTTAAATGAGAAGGCACTATAAGTGCATTTTCAGATATGAGGCCTGTGAAAATTAAATTACCTGCTTTATATCCTTTCTGGAAATATTATTGGAAATTAGTTATACTCTAACGACGTGGAGAAAAAAATCTGAGATAAAGGAGGACATGGAATAACACAAAACAGTAGTCTTGACCCAGAAGAGTGATACAAAGAAACCCCAGAATATAGATATGCTACAGACTTGGAAAGCAACTAGTATATATTAGAAGATGTTTGAGAGTTCAATGTATCTTCAAGAACAAAATTAATTCATTTTAGCAAACAGAGCAGAATTATTAGGAAACTAATAGGACACCTTAAGTGGCAGAGGAGTAATACACTTACACTACCTTCTCTGCAGTCTCAATTACAACTCCGGGCTTTAAAGTGAATAGTACTTGCATAATTAAAATATTTAAACAGTTTATAGGTTTTCAATATTTAAGAATCAACCTATAAACAGAACACAGAAGACCAGAATAAAATCACAGAATGTAGATATTATAAACATGTGATAATAGTAGATTGCAGAAGTAGTGAGAATGATAATAAAAGCTAACACATATTACATACTTAATATATATGAGGCATTATGCAAAAAAAAAAAAAAGGCTTACATGTAATAATTCATTGATAACAAAACGACAGCATTGAGTGGTGGCCAAAAGAATGGGTTCAGGAGCCAGACTGCTTGTAGTCTGATATCCAGTTCCACTGTTTACCAGGGTGATGGCCTTTGGCAATTTGCCATAGTTCATTAATATATTTATCTCATTTTATGACTTCTGAAATTGAGAGGAGTCTCACACTCGCTGGCATGTCATAAGTTTAACTGACAGCAGTTACTTTCTTTCTTAGTAGTACTACAAAATAACAGTGAGCCTTAAAATAGATGGCAAAGGGGGATTGTTGCAGTTTAAAAGACACTTTAAGACAACAATCGAATGCAAGGCATGAACTTTGAACACTGAAAGGGAAAAAAGGTAAATAAATTGTAAAAATTGAAATCATTGACATTTTTCCAAGATGCAATAGTAGTATACATCTTAGGTTATACAAGAGTCTCCTTTTCTTGGGGCACCTGGGTGGCTCAGTCGTTAAGTGTCTGCCTTCAGCTCAGGTCATGATCCCAGGGTCCTGGGATCAAGCCCTGCATCGGGCTCCCTGCGGGCTCCCTGCTCCGCAGGAAGCCTGCTTCTCCCTCTCCCACTCCCCCTGCTTGTGTTCCCTCTCTTGCTGTGTCTCTCTCCGTCAAATAAATAAATAAAATCTTTAAAATAAAATAAAACACTATCTTCTTTTTAAAAAAAAAAAGTCTCCTTTCCTTAGTCCTTTTTTCAATGTCCAGGCCAGTGGTCTTGTACAAGTTGCCACACTTGGGATTTGATTATTTTTTTAGGTTTGGCAAGAATACAACATATGTATTGTTGTACACCAGAGAAACACATACAAGATTGACATGTGCACCTGTGTATTTGCTGTATTCTGTCACCTGTGTTTGTGTTATATTTTAACCAAAAGAATGTCTGAAGGCCAAAAGCTTTTCCTTTATTTTTCCCAAAATGTGCATCCCAGTTCTCTTATGTCTTCTTTCTTACTACTGCAGAGTAAATTATATTCAAAGGAGGATCTGGAGGGGAAAAAATCAGTACTGGAAATGAAGAGAAAAGGACAATTATGTTCTTAGGCAGCCTCTGGAGTAATTAGTGCTACACAACCTCAGAGTGCATACCAGCTGTTCAGCTAAGCTTTGTTTTTACTGGTTTTGCCTTTTCTATGTCTAAATGAGAAACAATAAAGAGATTTTGGGTAACTTTTAACTTAAAGCCCAACTGTTTGGTTCTCATTTGTGACTCATAAAAATTTCAACTGAAAAAAAATTTTTTAGTTTTATTCAGGCATATTTTATAGTGTGGCATAAATATATTAACTTTATGTGTGTGTGAATTATATTAGAATATTGTATTAACTTGTGTCTCAGTTTCCTCATCAGTAAAATGGGGAAAACAATAAAACCTACCTTTTGGTTATTAGGAGGGCTAAATCAATTAAATAAGTTTGTTATCTATTAAGTGCTTAAAAGAGTGCCTGGACACAACATCTGGTACATGAATAGAATAAAGAAAGTGAATCATCATTAGTTCTTACATCTTACCATTTGTTATTTTCTCCATTTGAAGGATAAGAAAACTGAGCTCGAAAGAGGTTAAGTAACATTCCCAACATCAGACATGTGGTTAGATGGTAGAGCTGGGATCAGAATCTAACTGGCCTAACTCCTAAGCCTCTGCTCCTAACCACCTCACTGTTCAGTTGCATAGTTTGTATATAATTATTTATTCAGCCATAGCCTTATTGTTGAAAAATCAGAGAGCCAAAAGTTTTTTTCACCACTACAGATAATGACACAACGAATATCTTTGTACCTACATTCTTATGTATCAGGGCAAATCCAAAAAGTAAAATCACTAGGCCAAAGGTTTACACATTTTTAATTTTAACAGAAATTACTAATTTTAACACATTTATTAAAGCAGGTCTATCTTTCCCTTTTACAGTATCTGGATTTCCTATCTTACTAAAAAATGTCATCTCTATTCCAGTTATACAAATATTCTCCTCATCTCTTCATATAGATATATATATTTAACTCATTTACAATTTAGTTTTTGTGTATTTTATGAAAAGGGGATCTAGTTGGTTTACTTATAAATGGATGCAAATTATACTAGCAGCATTTATTAATTAAAACATCCTTTTCCCTCCAGGGTGAAATGTCACCCTTGGCACATTTTAAACTCCTTTGTCATTCCCAAACTCCCTGCCGGTATTCAAACCAAATTACTTTTGATCTCAATAAGTCTTGGGCTCATGTTTTCTTCATCCACTTAAAACAGGCCTTTCCCAGCTCTGTAAATCCAAATCCTACCATCTGTTAAGGTCCAATACAAATGCCAGGACTACTTTAGTGTTTCTACCCTTCCTTCCTCTCATCCCTCGCTAGAGGTAATCACCCCCTCCTTTGAATGTCCACAATACTTTATCTGTACAGTACTTCTCTAACAATACCTCTCACTTTTAATATAATTAGTTACATACAAGTCCTACCTCCCTTTCTAGGTGGTAACATTTTGATGGACTTGATCTATATCTGTATCATTTTTATAGCACACTTAGTACTTAGGACAGTGCCTCCAAACCATATTTGTTAGTTGAATAACTGCACAACCTTGTTGATCCCTCCCCAGGATCTGTAGGTCTGCAACTAAGGAAAATTGCTGCATTAAGACTGAACTCCCTTATATGCAGAAAAGGGTAGCTTTGCCAAATAAAGGGGAATTTTTCCGTAATCGATGAATCAGAAAGTTAAAATAACTGAAATTTAAACTCGCATATACTGTACCACGTTTACATGAGAAAAAGTAAAAGACTATTAAATGAAGTAGTGTTGACTATTTTTTCAAAATAACAACTTCTAGGCTATGATGTGTTTAGTACAGATTCAGAACAATCTTCTACATATTTACATCCAAATCTTCTATGATGATAACCAATGTGCATAATAGTGAAATTAGTGCAAGGTAAGATTAAATGCCTTATGAATCATCAAAGATACAATACAAACAGAACCATCTGTACTATAAGCAAAGTAGGTATTCACTATATTGCCAATTTCTTGGAGTGCTAGAAAGGACCTTTCTAGCCCCTAAATATCTTCTCAATCAGTGAGCTATCACCTAAAAATTTATCATGAATATTGACGGTTTTCATTTAAGAGTCTAAACCAGTGGTTCTCAACCATGGGCCGTTTTGCTTGCCAGGGGACATTTGGCAGTATCTGCAGACATTTTTGGTTGTCACTACTGAGCAGGGGAGGGATTTCTACTAGCATTTAGTGGACCACATGCCAGGGATACTACTAAACATCATACAGTGCCCAACACAGCCCCACACAACATAGGATCATCTGGCCCAAATGTCAATAGTGCCGAGGCTGAGAAACTCTGGTCTATACTCTGCTAAAATGCAAAAGCACATTGTTTTCAATTTAATGTGTAACTTAGCAAGCCCTCCACTTCAATCCAATCCAATCCAGCCTTTTTTCCTTTTACTCGTCCTCCACAATGCCAAATCCAGGGGTTACTAACTTATCCTCAACTTACGTAACTCCTCAGCAGCATTTATTTCACTCAGCTAGTTGGTTACTCCCTCCTTAAAACACTTGTTTCTCTTGACTTTCTTTTTATCTCAGCTCCCTGATTTTCTTTCTGCTTTAATGGGCACACCTTCCAGGCCACTTTGTTATCTCTTCAATGCTGTTCAGTATTTAATGTTGCAATGACCCTTTTCTTCCCTTTGTTATCCTCATTTGTTTTCCAGAGATGATCTCAGCCAGAACCAAGGCTTTAACCTCCATGGTAACCTTTAACATAATCTCTATATTTAGCAGTGTTTATTAATGCTGATAACAATGATATTTATTTATAACTCCAGTCCTGACCTCCCCACTGAGCTTCAGACTTATTTAGCCAACTTGTTAGCTCCACTCGGATGTCAGTCTCTATAACTTAACATGTCCAAAACAGAACTCTTGATGCATAAATTATTATTATTGTAATCAAAACACATACTCGGTAAAATGTTAACAACTGAGGAATCTGGGTTCAAGTCTTACAACTTTTATGTAAATCTGAAATTATTTCAAAATAAAAAGTGAAACAAAAACACATGGTTCCCAACAGTCCACATTCTGTTCTTCCCTCTTTCTATAAACTGCACCACCAGTTCCTCATAAAAAATATCTAGATATCATCATTAATTCATCTTTGCCACATCTAATCCACCAGCAAGTTCAAGATGCTCTACTGAAAAATGTATTCCAAATCAGGCCACTTCTCTCCATTCTCCATTGTTACCAGCTTCCTAACTGGTTTCCCTGTTGCCACCCTTGCCTCCTATATTAGTTTCCTATGGCTGCCAAAACAAATTACTACAAACCAGGTAGCTTAAAACAACAGAAACGTATTGTTTCACAGTTCTAGGGTTTAAGTCTGAAATCAAGGTGTCAGCAGGGCAATGATCTCTCTGAAATCCCTAGGGGAGGATCCTTACTTCCTAACTTGCGGTGGTTGCTGGCAATCTTCAGTGTTCCCTAGCTTGCAGATGCATACTCCAATCTCTCCTTCCATCTTCACATAGTAGCCTCTCTGTATGTCTTGTCTGTGTTCAAATTTCCCTCTTTTTTATAAAGACACGAGTCAGCAGATTAGGACCCACCCTAATTCAACATGACTTCATCTTAACTTGATTACATCTGCAAAGACCCTATTTCCAAACAAATTCATACTCACGAGGTTCCAGGGGTTAGGACTTCAACATATCCTTTAGGGGAACACAATTCAGCCCATAACATGCCCTATAATCAATTTTCCACACAATAGCCATAATGATCTTCACGAATGTGCATCAGGCCCTATCACTCTCCTTCCTATCACCCTCCTGTGTCATCCACTTCCTGCCTCTCGAACATCATCTCTTACACTCTAGCCACACGGGCCTTCCTTCTGTCTGTCCAACACACCACTCATCCCTGCCTCAGGACCTCTGCCTGGAATTTTGGTGTGACTTCTTCCTCATCATTTCAAGTCACCACTCAAGTGTGACTTCCTCACAGAAGTCTACTCTGATCACCTACCTAAGCAGCACATCCCAGAGGTATTCTCTTTCATATAACCCGAGTTTCTAAGCAGCATTTGCCAGTACCAGAAAGTATCTTATTTATTTGTTATTTAAGTAACCCCCCCTTATTTGAACATAAGCTCTACTGAGCCAGATTCCATTGTTATAGCCCCAGAGACTAAACCAGCGCCTTACAAGTATTTTTCATTTTTATTTACTCAAATATGTTTTTTTCTTTGATGATACAAGGATCTCCCATATTACTCACAAAGATTAATTATACTCCTAAATAAATTTTCTTGTATTTTTTTCTTTTTTGTGTGTGATTCAGTTAAATCTTTAATCCATTTGGAATTAATCTTTGTATACTTGAGAAACAGGGGTCACGTCCGATGATTCCAATGCAAAAAGTCTGCAATAACTCTGACCTATTGGATAGAGCTCAAACACTTCTGCAGAATGCAACCTTCCCTGAACTGACTGCCTCTGTCCTTCCATCGTACCAATCTCCTGCTGATGATTCCATCCTGTCCTGTCCTCTGACTATACCAAAAAGTCCTAATGGATCATCAAGAAGAACTATGCTTCAAATGCACTTCTCCATCTGCCTGAACTTCTATGAATCCTTAAAACCCCAGTTCTAATGTCACCTCTCTTGGAAAGCCTTTCCTGTTGAACCCTAGAGTTCCTCACTTCTTTTTTATACCTCCACTTTTACATCCCTCTACTCTGTAATATACAGTACCTGCTTCACAAATATATAAAGTATTTAGACTAGTGTCTAGCACACAATAAATGCAAAGTAAATGTTAACCACTATTTTATTACCACAATAGGTTGCAATTATTTGTGTAATCTCCCTTGCTAGACCAAGAGGGACAGAGGGCAGAGACACATTTATTTGCCATTTTACCAAACCCACTGGTCTGGCACATATTAAGCACTAAAAAGTACTAAACAAATTAGTAAACAACATCTCAATGCTGGACCAAAGTAATTTTCTTTGAAACTGTGGATTCCTTATATGAAAGAAAGAGAGAAAGAAAGAGAGAGAGAAAGAGAGAGAGAAAGAGAGAGAGAAAGAGAGAGAGAGAGAGAAAGAGAGAGAGAAAGAGAGAGAGAGAGAGAGAGAAAGAAAGAAAGAAAGAAAGAAAGAAAAACTTTTAAGATGAAAAATAAGCCTGCCCTTCCTGCTTTTTGATTTGGTTCAAATTCGAGGAGTTAGGGGAGAGCCCAGCTTTACCCACATCCAGAAAGACAATTCTAGATGCTCTATGACTACCACTGTATAATCCATTATACTGGAAATGAAAACAATGGCATTTTTAAGAGACAGGGGAATTTAAAACTTTTTGTCTTATTTTGAACGCAGTCAGACGTGTCTTAACCTCAGGTGAATTCATAACCTCACAGTCGCCTGGCCCCGAACCTCACATACCACCTTCTCTGATAGAACAACCCGATAATGTCAACTCTGGGATGGAGAAGCCGCCCGAGTGGAAACGCAGGGGCTGCCCTCTCCAAGAGGAGTCTCGGTCCATACCAACCTCGGAGAATCACAGCATTCTTACCCTGGGGTACGATTGGATTCCTCAGCTCGGGTATCCCCTAAGCTAGCGTTGCAGAGAATGAGCAAACCGCCCTGCGTTAGTCAGTAGCTGCAAGGAACTGAGATGACCACAACCCACAGGAGAAGAGGCGGAGAGAAGCTTCAAGCGGGAAAAATGAAGTGTACAGATGCTACGTGCGGAGAAAAGGAGAAAGAAAAGCAGCTGGAGGGTAGCTAAGTCAGAAACACCGCCACTTCTCACTTATCGCCACCTCGAATTTTGGCATCTAATGACTACACCCGCCGAGTTCACGCTCTTCTTCCCGCTCCATTACGGGCCAAGCCACCGCCCACCCGCTGGAGAGCAGCGCGGGTGGTAGGAGCGAGCGGCCGCCGCCTCCCGTACTCACCGGTTCTCGGCGCCGTCACTTCTGCGCGGAAAGGCCTGGTCTGAGGCCAGGTCTTCGGAGTCAGCTCCCGGAAGGCCGCGACGATCGATTTCTCCACTCCCCGCACCGCGAGACCCCCAACCGGCGTCCCGGCTTCCGTAGGCGGACGGCTTGGCGGCCCCGGATGTTGATATGCCGCCTGCCCCGGAAACAGTGGCGGGAGTCCCAAGGGGGCGGAGGTGGCGTTGCCCCGCTCTCCGGAAGGAGACGTGGCGGCGGTTGGGCCCCGGGCTACTTGGGTGCTTAGTAGTCCCGCCGCCTCCTCCTCCTCCTCCCCCTCCTCTCCTCTATGGGCAGAGGAGGTTGTGGCGGTGGCTGGAGAAATCGGCAGCGGAGGATGGAGGAAGGAGGAGGCGGCGCGCGTAGTCTGGTCCCAGGCGGGCCGGTGTTATTGGTCCTCTGCGGCCTCCTAGAGGCGTCCGGCGGCGGCCGAGCGCTCCCCCAGCTCAGCGATGACATCCCTTTCCGAGTCAACTGGCCCGGCACCGAGTTCTCTCTGGTCAGTGCCCTCGCGAATCCTGTAGCCATCTCTCTCCCTCCTAGCACTAGGGTTTGGCCCCTTCCCTCGGTACCTGCGCTTTTCTCTTCCAGAACCACCTCGGCAGGCGAATGCCTCCTTTTCTTAATGCAAAGGTTCATTTACCTCGCACTCATTCATTCATACAGCAAGTGTTTAGCGAACACGTTAGATCCAGCGGTAACCTGCTCTCCGCCTTTTAAAATCTGTCTCGTTAGACATTGCTTACCAACACTCCCACCCCGTGGAAGAAGCTTTCTTAGAATCACGTCAGGCACAGGTATTTATCTTCTCTTTAGAGTCAGCTGCAGTTCTTCCTCCACCAGCCGCCTTCTCTCCTTCAGTATTACCACCCTACCCACACAACCGGTTGTATTGCAGCTAGGAGTTCCCTCTCGCATACTAGTCATTTCTGTCTTGTATACACACACGTGTCTTTGTACATACTCACAGCTCTTTCTCCTTCAGAATTGTTTCCGAGAGGGCTATTTGGCCTTTGAGATATTAATGACATTCTGTTCAGAATAACCTTTAGGGTGCTGATGTATTACGACTGTTATTTAAAACCCCAGAACATGAGATTCTGTGATCAGTTTTCCTAGAGTGATGAACATTTCTATAACTTCACATTAATGAAAATTTGCGATCCTTCTGTCTTCAGGAAGTACTCTGCTGAAAAGTCTTCCTACCATTGTAGGCCAATAAAAAACTGTGTACTTAAGATGCTTACCGTGTAGTAGTTAATTTATTTATTTATTTCAAACTGAAGTCTTGGAAAATACAAAAGCTTTTTCAAAATTCTTATTCCAGTTACCTGTAGTCATTCCATTTGGGATGACTTTTGTTCTATTACCGTATTGTTCTATTACTACTTCATTGAAACAAGAATAAGTGATAGCATGATGTCAAAGCAAGATTTACCAGGACAACAGATGTTATGGTTACCACAACAGCTTTCTATTTACAAATGTTAGTTTTTGCAAATATTTCACACTTGTTTATTTCTCTACTCCTCTTCAGTTCTCCTATTCTGGTAGTTCAGTGGTACTCAACATTATCTAAGTAAATATTTCTCTGAGAAGCCAGGTTTATCTTTGTATTAATACCATGAAATATTGTTATATTAAAATACTTAGAGGGCACCTGGGTGGCTCAGTCGGTTAAGCATCTTCTTCGGCTGGGGTCATGATCCCAGGATCCTGGGATCAAGTCCCAAGTCGGGCTCCCTGCTTAGTGGGCAGTCTGCTTCTCCCTCTCCCTCTGCCCTTCCTCACTGCTTGTGCTCTCTCTCTCTCTCTCTCTCAAATAAATAAATCTTTTAAAAAAATAAAATACTTATATAAAAGTTTGTTATAAGTGAGATATAACTTTAGCAGTCCTGAAGTGAGAATAATTTAGTCCAACCTCTGTTATCGTTTCAAAAGACCACACAGAATAAACATGAGAAGTGTTACAGATTGTTGTCATTAAAGTATTTTACTCTTGCACCTGTCAGGGTTTTTTTTTTTTTTTTTGAGATTTTATTTGAGAAAGAGGCAGAGAGAGCACAAGCAGGGGGAGGGGCAGACAGAGAGGCAGAGGGACAAGCAGACTCCCAGCTGAGCAGGAAGCCCAACTTGGGGCTCTAGTCCAGGACCCCAAGATCTTGACCTGAGCTGAAGTCAGACACTTAACTGACTGAGCCACCCAGGCGCCCTGTTGTTTTTTTTTGGGGGGGGGGGTTAATTTAAAAATTACATGCTGATATGCAGCCCTGAAAACTTCCTGACTTACAAGTGGATAACTAAAACTGGCCTTTCTAGAGGTTACTACCAGATTGTTATTCTGTTTTCTTTCTGGCACTGGTGTTTGCTGGCTAAAAAAAGGTTATGGAAGATCTGTCTTAAATGTATCCCCTACCAACCTTTCACATATCTCTCAATTTTATTTTGAATTTTAATTTTTAATTCTCTTTGGCAATATAACATAATCTAAGATGGGCACATCTGAAGTTTTTCTGAAGTTTTTTTTCTTTTTTTTTTTTTTTTAAGTTGTTTTGAGGGATGCTAGGGTGGCTCAGTCAGTTAAGTGTCCTCCTTCAGCTCAGGTCATGATCCCAGGGCCTGGGATTGAGTTCCTCATCCACATCGAGGTCCCTGCTTATGCCCCCCTCCTTTCTCTCTGACAAATAAATAAATAAAATCTTTAAAAAAAATTTTTTTTAAGTTATTTTGAGGAAAATCTAGAGACCTTTTTCTGTGATTTGGCAAAAGGTCTGTGGCCCTAATGCAAAAATAAACTGTAGGAGTCTTTATCATTGGCCTTTTGGTTTTGTTTTAGTACTTCTTAATCTTCAGCCTTCCCCTCCCTACTTTATGTAATTGACACTACAGCCCTCCTCACCTCGCACTGTCATTTTCTTTTATGGGCCAGTTGGTGGGACAAATATAACTAAGCAGCTGTATGAACTGGGATAAGGGCCTTTATCTCTCTGCTATCTGAAATTGGGAGAGACTAGATTGGAAGATGTGAATTTTTTTTAGCTTTAAAATTCTTCTGTGCTTTAAACCATCTCCCCATTCAGATATATCAAAACAATATATAATCTTTATAATCTTGCTTTCAAATTTACTTAGAAAAGTTATTACGCACCAAAACGGTATATATTTTTTAATGTTTATGTTAACTAATTAATGACTGTGATAGTGTTTGTTTACTGGTTTTTAGCATTCAATTTTTTTGTGTGTATATATTTTTCTTCTGAAATACCATCTCTCTGTCATTAAACTGTTCAACTATTCATTACTTCACAGAGTTCACAGATTTCACCAAAGTAAAACCACAGAATAAGTCCTATTTTCTCTTTACTTCTCTTGGAAATGTGTTCCCACTCAAAAACTTCCCGTAGGGGTACCTGGGTGGCTCAGTCAATTAAGCCTCCGACTCGATCTCAGCTCAGGTCTTGATCTCAGGGTCATGAGTTCAGGCCCTGCGTTGGGCTCTGAGCCTACTTTAAAAACAAAATAAAACAAAACAAAAACGTACCCCAAACACTGTGCTTGGGAAGAATGGTAACCAACTCCATAGTTCCAAGCATGTTTGTTTGGTTTTTTTCTAAGCATGTTTATATATGATGGGAAGTTGTACCACTGAGTTTATTTTACAGCTTCTCTCTTTTGTCTCTCATCCTCTATCTTAATTCTTCCAGACTCTTGTCAAACATTAGGAATTTCTCCCCTGCCAACATATTTTTTAAGTTGCTTAACCTTAAAGTACCATACCCCCATGGATTAGTTTCATTTTATTAATATCTGACTTTAATCAAATCACTAATAGCACCTCTTACACTGAAAATACATTAAGGTATTACATGGAACTTTTTTACACTATCTGCAATTCTGTATATTCAGAATTTATTCTATTTCATTTTCCTAAAGAACTGTTTTACTAAATCAAAAGGAAACATTTTTAGTACCAGATCAAAAAAGTTTTTTAACTTAGAAAATCAGAAAAGGTTAACTTTTTCCCAGTAATTTCTGTTATGAAAAAGAGGATAAAGTTTGTTAAAATTTTTAGTTTGTGTTCCCAATAAGTGACCCACTATTCCAGCAGTTTTCAGATAGAGGAATTGCTACTTGATCTGTTTTATTGAAGAGGAAAGCAACCCTTCCAAAACTAATGAAAGACAAATCTTTGCATCTTCAAACAAGTGATAGCTTTTATTTCTTGTTACCCCTTACCTAGACCTAAAAACAGTAGACAGAGTATAGTCAGGGCACAGGGGTGCAAAAGCACCTAGGTCTGGGGATTCCAAATAGACGAGGTTCAGCCACTCACAGCTGACAAAATCCAAACTCAGAAATGAATGGTGGTGACACGAGAAAGGTTTTAATTTCCGTGAGGCCAGCAGACTGGCCTGAATTTCAGTGAGACCCAGAACACAGCAGACTGGCACCTCAAAAACTGTCTCCAAAGTGCTGAAAATACTTCCAGATTTATGTATGAAAAATATGGGCAAAGGTGGCGTGGGTATGTTCAGGGAGGCACTGAAGGTCAAATCGAACCTTGTCATGGAGTCAGTCATGGGGAGGCGTCTTGCTGGTTCAGGCAGTCCTTTAAAAATTACTTGAGGGAGTAGTTTTGGTTTCCCTCAGGGGATGCTTTGCCCCTTGGATCTTCCAGTCTGAGCCGAGAGACAAGCTGGAAGGAGGAACCCAACTAGAAAGTTTGAGGTCAAAATGGAGGTAGCCAAAGTCCTTTTCCAGGAGGAATGACTTTCTTATATAAACATAAAGCCCCAACAGTGATTTTTATTACAAAGAAAGGATTGTCTTCCTTTCTTTGCTGTGGTTCCAAGCAAGCAGTTCTTTTTCCATTGTTGGCATTGTGAATGTTTTAGTAAATAAGTCAATATTGCTCTGGAATTCAATTCTGAACATTAGAGTAGCAGGTACTTCACAAATAGAGGTAAATACTCTTAAGTCATATGTTACTGGTTGCCTTCACTACCGTACAGGAATGATTTGGCAAGACTTCAGGCCAGCCATTGCTAAGCAAATGTGAGTCATGCTTTGAACAACTCTGCACACATTCTGCATATATCTGAAAAACGTCGAAAGGCTTTGTAAATGTTATGTCTTATACCAATTTGTTGGTACAACTGAATAAATGTTTCTAAGGATCCCTTTTTCATAAATTTGATTTTGTAACTCTCACTTTCAAATCTCTTCGGTTCCCCTCTTCACTTACAGTGGTCTTTTAAATAAGGATCCTTCGTCATAATCCAGGAGCCTATATAGTAATCTAAAAAAATGTTAACAAACGCTGATGCAAATATGTTAAAACAGTTAAGAGCACACAGAATATGGAACCAGTCCGCTTGGATTCATCTCTGTACTGTGCTACTTACTAGCTGTGTTACCTTGTACAAATTTTTTTTTAAAGATTTTATTTACTTACTTGAAAGAGAAAGAGTGAGCGAGAGAGAGAACACAAGCAGGGGGAGCAGCAGAGGCAGAGGGAGAAGCAGACTCCCTGCTGAGCAGGGAGCCCGATGAGGGGCTCGATCCCAGGACCCTGGAATCATGACCTGAGCTGAAGGCAGACCCTTAGCAGACTGAGCCACCCAGGCGCCCCACCTTGTACAAATTATTTAAGCTCTGGGCTTCAATTTCCTTTTCTGAAGATGGTTAGAATGTTTGTCTTGAAGATCGATGAGCTAAAAAATGTTAGAGAAGTTGAGTTGAATTATCATGGGGTGCCTGGGTGGCTCAGTCGTTAAGCATCTGCCTTCGGCTCAGGTTATGATCCCAAGATCCTGGGATCGAGCCCCGCATTGGGTTCCCTGCTCCCCGGGAAGCCTGCTTCTCCTTCTCTCACTCCCCCTGCTTGTGTTCCCTCTATCGCTGTGTCTCTCTCTGTCAAATAAATAAATATTTTTTTTAAAAAGTTGAATTATCACAGAACACATATCATAGAATATGAAAACCTCTTAGTAGTGACACATCTGCTATCACAGCAAAGATTTTAGTTAAATAATACAAGTTATATTAATTGAAATGTCCATTTGAATTACACTGGTTCATTTTTGGTTTGTGAGTTTGTTTGGTTTTATATTGTGAAAGATTTAAAGATAATTTTGTTGATACATACTGGGAATTGGCAAACTTCACCTTTGGGTTGGCCAACCACCTATTTTTGTAAATAAAGTTTTTTCAAGACACAGCCATACCTGTTAATTTTCCTCTTGCCCATGCCATGTCTTACTACAATGGATGGTTGAGTAGTTGCAACAGAAATCATATGGCCCACAAAACCTCAAATATTTACTACCTGGCCCTTTAAAAGAAAGAGTTTGCTGACCTAGGATGTATACTAAAAAAAAAAAGTTAAGTCAGCACAGAGGATCCTTATGGATTTTTCTTTTTCTTTTATTTTTTTTAAGATGTTATTTATTTATTAGAGCACGTGTGCACAAGCTGGGGAGAGAGGTAGACAGAGAGGGAGAGAGAGAAACAGGCTCCCCACTGAGCAGGAAGTCCAACGCGAGGCTCAGTCCCAGGACCCTACAACCATGATCTGAGCCAAAGGCAGAGGCTTAACCGACTGAACCACCTAGGCACCCCTAGGATTTTTCTTTTAAAAGTAATTTATCCAAATATGAAAAATAATGCACTATTATTATGTTCAAGTGTCCCATCCAACAGAATTGAGAGTACATTTGTAAAATGCTATTGACTGTCACATATAGGTGGTAATTGTTAATAGAATTAATAAGTATTCAGTAATGGTGTATCTATGAACGTTCATTGCCTCTTATTGCTTTTTTTTTTTAAGTTTTATTAATTATTTGAGAGAGAGAGCTTTGCGGGGGGAGAAGGGGTGCAGAGGGAGAAGAAGAAAAACCTAAGCTGACTCTGCGCTGAGCATGGAGCCCTTTGCGGGGCTCGATTTTACCACCCTGAGCCGAAACCAAGAGTCAGACGCTTAACCCACTGTGCCACCCAGGTGCCCCGCCTCTTAACACTTTTTAATCCCTATTTCAACTTCAGTCTGCTGTATCACTACTTTTTTCTTTATACTCCAAATTTCATTTGTGTTCATTTTTTTCTGTTATAACATCAAGATAAAACTTATCATCCTCATTTTGATCTTAAATAACCTGTAGAATCCTTTCCCCTGCCTTAGGAAATACGTTTAAAAATCCTCTGTTGACATGATGAATTACTTTGACCGAAGACTGTAATTTATTCAATGAAATACAACTTAACCAAAAAAAAAAAAAATGTATATTTTTTGTTCTATTTCTAGCCTACAACTGGAGTTTTGTATAAAGAAGATAATTATGTCATCATGACAACTACACATAAAGAAAAATATAAATGCATTCTGCCCCTTGTGACAAGTGGGGATGAGGTAACTTTTTATAAATATATCAGTAATCCTTGTCACCAGAAATATGTATTTAAAACATTGTAAACACATACTTTAAAATAAAACTGAATGACAAGGTTCTCAGTAACCTTGTTTATCATAAAAGTAGTAATCACTTTTATTATTCTTGAATTCTTTGATTTTACAGTTCAACTTGGAAAACTTAGCAACCAATTAGTCATAGTTTTAATGAAAATCTAATTCCACGTTTGCTTTCTTTAACAGAAATGGCGGTTTTAAAACAGGATATCATTTTTAAATTTATATGTGACTTTTTTTATAAAGCATTTCTAATAATAAATCTATAGGTACCTGTGCTTTTTCCCTACCTTAGCTCATGCCCGTTTCTTCCTCCCGAAATGCCCTAACTGCCTCTTATCCATCCTTCAAGGCAATGACTTCTTTCAAGATGAAACAGGAGAGTCAGCATGGTAAAATGAAAAGGACACCAGCCTAGGAGCCAGGAGGCTGAGATATAGGCTCCAGTTAGCTGTGGAACCTTGAACACATTTGAAACTCAGTTCTTCCACTCGATAAATTATTGAGCTATTTATGTAATACTTTCACAGTCTGTAAAATGGAAATACTACAGACTCAGTGAGTGCTTTCTTAGGTTTTGTTCAGATTTGAAATCTGTGAAAGATAGCTCTCTGTTTCATTTTGTTTTAAACCTTTTTAAGACACAAATACACATGTGTGCAATCATATGCATAGCATATGGCATTCAAGTCTGAAATGTAAAAATATATAGGAAACTGGGATGTACCTTAAAACTTTTCTATACCTTCTATAAGATTCAACTATTCTGAGGCTTTCATAGTTAGAATTTGTTCAGATGCAAGTATTTAAAACTTCTGAAATAGGTTCCTAAGAATTGTTCAGGAAACTGGTAACTCAGAAACCTTTTTTTAAGAGAAGAGAGAATGGAAGATTATTCTATGGCTCCATATTTTATACTTAAATTCTTTTGAAAGAAGTGGCAAACCATAGGATCTTTTTAAAAGTTTTGACTTTTTCCCCCCTTTTATTTCCAAGCATTTGTGATTTGAACAATGAGTTAATACCCAGGCAGAAGAGTTGGGTGAAGTTCTAGAATAATTGTAAGTATTAAATCCTAGTTCTTTCATAGGAAGAAGAAAAGGATTATAAAGGCCCTAATCCGAGAGAGCTATTGGAGCCACTATTTAAACAAAGCAGTTGTTCCTACAGAGTACGTATTTTATGTTCACTTAATGAGTAGAAAATAAATTTCCAGTAGCCAATAGACCCTTGAAAATAACTCTGCATTTCTTTTTACTTTATTATGTTATATCAAATTTTAAGTTAGTTGTAAATCAAAGCTATCACTTAATAGTATTTTATTCATTTAAATTCCCGTGCAGTAGATGAAACAAATACCCAGTAACACCAGTTTCAAATAATATCACTTCCCAAATTGTTCTGAATGATTTTCAGATCAAAAGAAAGTTTCCTTATATACAGTTTTACTAAGAAATGCTAATTGTTATTTTTTAGACTACGTATAAAATGGTCCCTAAGCCAGGTGGTTAATACAGATCCCAGGTGTGGTCTAGACATGTTTTCACCGAATTTTCACAAACAGCGAATTAGTGAAAACAGTGACTAGGCTTCAGAAATTTCTTACTTTTCTGAGGCATAATAAAGTTTCATTTAATGAAAGCTTACTCTAAATCTTGAGGGAAATCTACTCCACTACATAAAATATCAAAAAGTAATTCAGTGGAGTTATGTGGCTTTTGTATGTTTAAATACATCCATTTTTCTTAGATTGAGTCTTACTGGACTTATGAAGTATGTCACGGAAAACATATTCGACAATACCATGAAGAGAAAGAAAGTGGTCAGGTATGTTTTTCTTCAAAATAAGAAGGGTGGAACATTATAAAATGAGAACTTTAATAATGAGATTGATAATTTCAAAGTTGTATTCTTGGTATTTGCAAAATACTTACTATATTTTTATTTTATTCCAATATAGAAAGTAAATATTCACGAGTACTACCTTGGGAATATGTTGGCTAAGAACCTTCTGTCTGAAAAAGGTTTGTTTCTGCAGAGTGATTTGATAGTAATGCTGGAATTTCGTTGAAAGTATTTATGTTCGAATTGGAATTTAAAAGATCTTATAGGAGACTGTATGCATTTTAAAACACTAAAATAAATTTCTGAACAATCCCTTAGAAAACTTTTTCAAAGAGATCTTTTCATTATTTTCTACATCAACAAACATTATGCTTTTTGTCTACATATTAATAAATTTTTTAAAATCTGGTAAGATAACACATGTTAGTGTTATATTTATATAGTGTTAATGTTAGTCTTTTGCTTGCTGTAAGCATAGTTGTTATACATGGAAATAGAAATGTAGATGTGTCCCTAAAATTGTGAAATATTTTTGTTAATCTATGTTATTCACAGTCAACTAATTTAAGATTAAAATTCTCACTGATATAAAAATACTTCAAAAGAAAATTGTTGTGGCCAGTTTTATGCCTCAAATAAAGTATTTCATAGGTAAAGATGTAAGGATTAAATTTGTCCTTTCAAACAAAACCATTTCAAGGCAACTGACTAAAAGTAGTAAGATAAAAATTATATGTATGTTTTGGATCTTCTTTAGAAAGAAATTTAAAATTACAAAATTGAAAACTTAATCATTTGTATTTTATATATAAGTCACTGGTCATTCTTTACACCTACCTTACATAGGTAATATCTTATATTATTCCACAGATCAAGAGGCAGATGAAAACGAAAAATCAAAAGAGGCAAGTGACAAGTGTTGATTTTTTTCACTTTTAACATCTATTATTAGTGAGGCATGAATTTATACTACTTAAATGACAGAATTTAGTCATGTGTTCTTTAACTGTCTATCAGATACCTCAAAGGATTGGGCCAAAGAAAATTTGCAGTATGTTAGATTTTTCTGAGAACAGTTATACTGTGATACTTTTATTTACTTTTAGGATCATAGGAAAATTAAGGAACTTAGCAAAATGTGTCTGGGAAAGTTTTCGTAATGGCAGTCTATCACTTCCGGGCTTAGCAGTGGTTGCCTCTGTTTAACATTGGAAACAATTATAAATAAGAGCTTTTGCTTTTTTCCCCTAGTTTGGTCCCTATCTCCCCTAGGTAAAACAAATAAACTACGTATGTAAATAACAAGCTCCCAGACTGCAAGCATCTTCAAAGCAGGGACTGTCTTTTATCTCTTTACCCGGCAGTGCAAAAAGCAGAGTGCCAGATATAATATAGGCACTTCATAAGTGTGTACTGAATGTGAATGCATAATTGATGACTGAAAAATAAGATTGTTTAAAAAGAATGATTCCTTAGGGTACCTAATCACAATTTTTAAATGCCCCAGTAGTTCAAGGAATGCTTTCTGAATCCTAAGAACTCCCATTGAGTTAAATAACCTATTGATAGAGGATATTTCTGTAAGTGGTTTCATATCGTAATGATAATTTTATTGGAAGAAAAGTGAAATGGCAAGAGGCCTTAAAAGGGTGGCTTTGGGGGGAATTGATAAGCTAAGCATAGACACACATAGCATTGCTATTTTAAAAGATTTTAATTTTACAGACTACCTTTGAGATAAAATATTTATTTACTGTGGCTCTGGAGGATAGCAAGATGGAATTCAAAGTGTGAAATGATAAAGGAAGAGGAAGAAAAGGGTAAGGGAAGAAAACTAACATTTACTGAGCCCCAATTTATAAGCCAGATACTGTGCCAGGCATGTAACAAAAGGTAATGCTTAATTTCCCCCACAACCTCTGAGTATATATTATTATTCTCTTTTTACAAATGACAAAAACTGAAATTTGGTCACAGTCGGAAAGCCAGTAAATTCAAAGCTTGGCTTTGAACCCAGGATTTTCTAATTCTAGATACTAGCAATGAAAATAGCATACAAGAAACCTCAAAATATTTTTTCCTGGAAACATTTGTTTATTGCCTGTTTTACACATGGCACTGACAGGGTACCAAAGTGATACAAGATGAGCTCCCTGCCTCCAAAGAGCTTGCTTGGAGATATTATTAACAATATTTTTTTAGAGCCCTTATTTTAGATTTTTCTTTGGTTTATGTAGATGAAATGTGGGAGCTAGCTCCTTAATAATCCTTGTCTTCTGAGGTGATCTATTTTATTCCCCCATTGAAAATTTCTTCATTTGTCCTTTGCTGGCCTTGAATAGATTTATATAGGAGTTTATGTTGAAAAGTATGGCTCTTAATATTAATGACAGGGAAAAAGAATAAGCAGATTAATGAATGAGTACAATATTAAGATTCCTGTTTTAGAAGATAGTGTTTTACTATGTAGCCCCACGTTTTGACAAATCAGACTTCAGACCTCTAGAATCTAAAGTATAACACAGCCGTTCACTGAGAATTCAGTCTAGAAAATTCTGACTAGTCCAGTATAGTAAGTTTCTGTATTTTATCTTAATCTCTTTCTTTAGAACTGTTAGAAATAGGGCGCCTGGGTGGCTCAGTTGGTTAAGCAACTGCCTTCGGCTCAGGTTATGATCCTGGAGTCCCTGGATCGAGTCCCGCATCAGGCTCCCTACTTGGCAGGGAGTCTGCTTCGCCCTCTGGCCCTCCCTCCTCTCATGTGCTCTCTCTCTCTCATTCTCTGTCTCTCAAATAAATAAATAAAATCTTAAAAAAAAGAACTGTTAGAAATAATTCATATTAATCAAGAGATAATATCCTTTTATATAAATGTATGCTTACTTAACATCTTAATTTTAGCAGCAAATAAAATTTCCTTTTTTTGCTATATAAAACTGCTCTGAAAATAAGCATTAGCTCAAATAAGAGCTTAGGAATCAAAAGAATGTTAGAGGAAGAGTTTATAGAAAATACAGAAATGTTAACCTTTATAAAGGTTGGTTTTGTTTAAAATGTAGTTTTTTTCCTTTAAGAATAAGTGTTTCTCCCATCCTCACCCCACCTCTATTTCTAATGAAAAGTCTGTCTTATACTCTTTTTTTTTTAAGATTCCCACTAAAAATATCGAAGGTCAGATGACACCCTACTATCCTGTGGGAATGGGAAATGGTACACCTTGTAGTTTGAAACAGAACCGGCCCAGATCAAGTACAGTGATGTACATATGTCATCCTGAATCTAAGCATGAAATTCTTTCAGTAGCTGAAGTTACAACTTGTGAATATGAAGTTGTCATTTTGACACCACTCTTGTGCAATCATCCTAAATATAGGTAGGATGTGGATTTAATATTTTAAACGTGAAATGCACACATGCTTTAAAGTGTCATATGCTTAACTTTAATGCTTTGTTCTTACTGAATAGATTCAGAGCATCCCCTGTGAATGACATATTTTGCCAGTCACTGCCAGGATCACCATTTAAACCCCTCACCCTGAGGCAATTGGAACAGCAGGAAGAAATACTAAGGGTGCCTTTCAGGAGAAATAAAGAGGTATGTGAATTATCTAACAGTATTTTCTCAGTGCTTACTTTTCCAAATTTAAGAGCATGTATCAGTGTTTTAATCATTTCTGTAGCATAGTAGTAGTAATTTATTTTTCTGACTCAAATTTTAAGTTCCAATTTTTTAACTGATTTTAATTATTTTCCTTATTCTTGTACTTCTCAGAAACTATTTTATCATTCTCTTACTCTCATGATTTCATATTTTAAAGTGTGACATCCTATTCATTGTAGTTAAGTTGAATTTTTAGCTAGTTGACTGGCCTTCCCAGCTGAGCCCCTTGAAAAAATAAACTACAACTCATCTTCTAATGCTTTATTTCTTCTTCAACCCATTGCTCTATGTCGTCAAACCATCATTCTTCTGAAACTTCTTATTCAGGTCAACAGCAATCTTTTAGTTCTAAGTCCACTGGACATGTACATAACTTGATCTTAGGACATAAAACACTGAACATGTGAAGCTTGAATTTTCTCTCCTGCCTTTACTTGAAGTCATTCTCTCTGGTTCTCTCTGTTCTCCTCTCCTGTGTATTAGGTCTTTGTCTACTTCCTGCCCCTGAAAATGTTGACGGTCCCCACAGTTCTAGCCATAGTTGCCTTCTCTCTGTAGTGTGTATAGTCACAAGTGAGCTCATCCAGGCCCATTCTGTTAACTTCATTAATATGCCCATGAGTTCCAAATACACATCTTCAACGTTGCCCTTTCCCCTGAACTCAAACCACTGTCACAATAGTTAACATGGATTGAATATTAACAGCTGTTATCTAATCCTCACAAAAACCTACAAGAATATACTATTATCATCCTCCTTAACATGTTAGGAAATTGAGGTTCAGAGAAGGGAAGTGACAAGTGATGGATTAGAGATGAAAATCAAAACAGTCTGGTTCTGGAACTGTCCTCTTAACCACTTCTCTATGCTGCTTCTCCTTTTCCATGTGCTTTTTTCCCTTTTCCTCTGCTCATTGGACATAACCATATACATTTTCAGTAATCTCAAATTCATCTATCTCACACTGACCTTTTCCTAATCTTCCCTGTTGTTTTTTTTATTTTCATTTATTTACCTATTTATTTATTTTTGAGTAATCTCCACACCCAACGTGGAGCTTCAGCTCACAATCCCAGGATCAAGAGTCTCATGCTCCCTACTGAGTCAGCCAGGTGCCCCTTCCCCATTGTTTTTAAAGCAGTGTTACTTCCTTTGCAAATGAGAGAGGACTTCTAATGAATTACCCCAGGAAGAGATCAAAGTTTCCTCTTTTTTGGTCTTGTATTTTACTCAGTCCTCCATTATAGCACTTACATGGCTAAAATTGGTTGATTTTCCTATGATTCTTACACTAAGATCAAGAGAGAATATGCTATGCTTTTATTACTTTGAGGTTTCCAGCTCCTTGCACGATACCTGGTATACTGTGGGTACTTAGTAATGGTTTAATTAACTAATAACTAATATTTAGCTGCAAAGCCTGTTTCTCCCCTTTCTCTTCAGTACTTCTGGCAAAAGTATTGCCACGCTCTTTGTGGCTGTGAACACTGCCATTCTGATAGGAAGGAAAAATTATCTTATTAATCTGCACTTGATTTGAAATGCTCAATTAAAAGATTGGACATGGATTTCTCTACTGGTCTTTTCCCTGATAGTGATTTAGATACTGTCAGGTACTTAAAAGTCAGCTCAATCAAAATGCTTCCCAAATCCCAACTTTAATTACTCTTCAGAGAAGAAATGGCAGCTTACTTTGCTCTAATTAATGTGTTTAATCTGCCGTTTGAGAAAAATTGTTTTTAAAAAGCTACAGATGATAATACTTTCAAAATACTTAGGACCCTTAGAATACATGTTGTAGATGAAAACCTTAGGTAATACTGTAGGGTGAAAAGTTATTTAAAGTGACATTTTTCTCAGAATCCTTTCCTTTATAAATCTAATTTATTACGCATCACTTTTTTTTAAAAATTGATTATTTGTCATATGGTTTGCCTTGTAAATGTGGAATAAGCTTAACCATAAAGATAATGAATTTTTTTTTCTGTTTTAAACAAAAATACAAATCTGGCTATCAGAATTTTATTTTGATGTTATATCTGTTACTTGTGTTCTGTTTGACATGAAATGGTTTATTAAGGGGACTTAGGACTGAAGCCTCTTGGGCTATGGCAAACAGACAACATGACAAATTGATCTTCACAACCCCACCTCTTGTAAGACCTGCTTTTATAGCCCTAGAGGCTGGGAGTACACACTAGGGAACTACCCCAGAGAATGTTTAGGAGTAGGTATGAGTACAGAAACTATTTGCTGGATAACCCACTAAATAAAGTCTTGAGACTTTAAAAAAAAAAAAAAGAAAGAAAGAATAGGTGTGAGTGATTGTCACTTCTCCAGCAGATCAAGGATGTTGTGCCCGGAGGGTGTACTTAAGGGCGTAGTTGAACAAAAGGACAGAATGGTGGGGTTGCTATACTCAGGAAGGCTTCAAGTAACAGAGGGGTCATCATGGCTGATTGGTCCAAGATGATGTTAGTCTAGCTGTCACATTCTACCCCTCAAATCCAGCTCTTAGAGTCGCATATGCCCACCTCTTCAGTGATATTCCCTGAGCCATCAGAGAAGGGCTTTTTTGCAGTAGGGGCTCTTTGGCTAGACAGTGTCCAAGTTGAATGCATAATCCACAGCGGCTGTAGAGACAGCAAGAAAAGAGACCTATGTTGACACAACTAAGAATGAGTAATAATTTTGCCACCATGTCCCGCAGACTTTAAACCAGTTTGATAACTACTGGGTTAAGTGCACACAGGCCATCTAATGCCTATATCTCTTATGCATGTCTTTTAATGCATAAGTGATACTGCCTGAATTAACAGTCATATATATGCATCATTTGGTTTGAATGATAGCGTAAGTGCCCCCTTGTGCTACGGTGAGTACATCCAAGGCCATTCTATTTTGTAATATGGCCTTTCACATCTTTGTCATCTCTGTGTTCATGAGTGGCAGGTTATGGTAACAATTGTTGAGGATCCTCTGGGCATAATTAATTGTCTATATGCCATATCACGTCTTCTGTGCCTAAAGATGGTACAGATATTCCTGCTAAATGGTCATACCAGTGAAAGACAGCATGGGTCCATCATGCCTTTAAATGGGGTAAATTTGCAGAGGCTGTTAGGGTGCTATCAGTGCTGTTATTATATTACATTAATTTGGAGATTACTAGACCATTAGGAATCCATTTTATGAATTTCCAAACCCTGCCACAAAAACTATCATCTTGCTTTTATTGGAATAATTTTTCTTAAAAATGCAAGTAGATGTTCTGTCCACAAGAAGCAATAATAAATGATCATACTTCTATTCTTCCTACCTCTTCCCCTGTCTGAGCTGGAGGTTTCAGTGTTTTTCCTCACTAACTTTACTGTAGGTCTCATGCATTCTAAGTGATTAGTTTAGTCTGTTAGACCTTAGCTCCTTAGGAGCAGTGACTATGTCTTCTTCGTTTTTAATACTGAGCACTTAAAACAGTACCAGGAGCGTGGTATGTTCTGAATGTAGAAAGACTATACATAAAATCCAAAGTCCTTTCAAAAAATAAGATGTCATTTGGCAATCTTTGTTCTTCTGGAATATTGGAGGAGAGGCAGGGTAAAGTCATTGGTTTCTAGAATAACCTTGCAGTGACTCCCACCAGCCAAAGTAGGAGAAAAGAACCACAGTGGAGCAGTGGCGCCTACAGCAGGTGAAAGGCATCGTGGCCACTATACATTTACTAGGAACCCTTTTACTATTTAATTTCTTTAATTATGTTACTCAGTTTTAATTGGTATACTCCTTTAATTCTGATCTAGATTCATTTTCTCTCACTGTCAAAACCCAGTTTACTTCTGGATTCTAACTTATTAGCCTCTTCCGTAACTGTTCTCTCCACCCACTTCTGCATTCCTTAGAGTCTCTTCCTCTCTGGCTCGGGTTACTTCAACTCCCAATGTGGCTCCACCACCTCGGGATTTGTTCTTACTAGTCCTTCCCTGCCACTGCGACGGTATTACTTAAAATCTGATCAAAAATCTGATCCCATATTTTTGCCTAAAATCCTTAAGATGAGGGGCGCCTGGTTGGCTCTGTCAGTTAAGCGTCTGCCTTCGGCTCAGGTCGTGGTCCCAGGGTCCTGGAATCAAGTCCCACATCTGGCTCCCTGCTCAGCGGGAAGTTTGCTTCTCCCTCTACCTCTCTCCACCACCGCGCCCCGCTCCCCCGGTCTCTCTCTCAAATAAATAAATAAAATCTTTAAAATTTAAAAAAAAAATTCTTAAGATGATATCCAAACTTCTTAGAATTATGTAATTTTTTACTAGTAAGTACCTGTTTATCTCTTTAGTTTTAAATATTATTCCACACCCCACATCTTTGCTCCTATGTCTTCCTCAGGTTCACGTGCATATGTGCACACAGACACAAAACCTACAGACATTCACATACATCACAAATTATTCGTGTTTCGAGAATCAAGGGTTTTCTCTTTGTGAAGTCTTCATATTTCAATTCTTCATCAAAATCTCTGTGAATCACCAATCCCTCTGTGAATCTGCTGTTCTCTGTACCCTTTAGTGGGCATCTTTGTTTACTAACATGCAGTGTCCTTCAGGACAACAACCAGATCCTGCTGCATATTAATAATTATAATTAATATTCTTAATTACTCCCACTTAGCTCTTTACCCTGCTTGTTATCTTTTCTTTACCCATCGTAACCACATTTTCCAGAACTAAATGTAGTGACAAAATCTAACAAGTAGTGAAATAATAATATTCTAGTGCATTTCCTTTCAGTCTTTTGGGGCATTTTTTTTTTTTGATACATACACAGAGATACACATGAAAAAAAATAATTGGGACCAAACTGTGTGCTGTGTGTGTAAATATATAAAGTATCTTCACTGGTTTTCACTTAACAGTATATCATTTTTTACATTCCTATGTCATAAAGTAATCTATAATATTATTTTAATTATCTCAAATATTCTATTGTTTAAAGTACCAAAATTTATTTAAATTATTTACTGGTATGGATATTTTTGTTGTCCACAATTTTTTGCTAACATGAAGAATGCCGCACTGAATGTCATTGAAGCTAAATCTTTGTACCCATCGGTGGTGATTGTTTACTCCGGATAAATTTCTAGAAATAGGTCAAAGGTAAGCACATAATGAAGAGTTTTGATATATACTGTCAAATTGTACTTGCGAAGAATTGTGGAATTTTACAATCCCATTAGAAATATTAAAAAAAAAAAAGGCAAGTGCTGATACATATTTGTGTATATTTCTTTGTATTTGTGTGTATATAATGTGTGTGTGTTTTCTAGTAAGGTGGAATACTACTTAGGTTAGGTACTTGCATTGGAGTAACTCTAGCTGCTATGATCAAAAAAAAAAATGAGGCAAAATATATGAAATGGTAATTATCCCTGTGTGTTAAGAATGGCCATCATACCCCTAATTGGTAGATGGAACTATCATTTGTCTAGAGCTTTCTCTGTTGTATTAAGTGTTGCAAAATTCATTTTCTTAAAACACATTAAAAATGAGTGGACTTTTATTTTCCAAATTTCCTTCAGTTTAAAAATAATAATTAAAGTCCTAACTGAAAAAAAAAATAAGTATAGTATAGAAGCCCTTAAACATATGTGTTTAATTTTAGGAAGAGTTGCAATCAACTAAAGAAGAGAGATTTCCAGCAATCCACAAACCCATTGCTGTTGGTTCTCAGCCTATGCTCACTGTTGGAACAACCCACATATCCAAATTGACAGATGACCAACTCATAAAAGAGTTCCTTAGTGGTTCTTACTGCTTTCATGGGGTGAGAAGTGAACCTTTGGTTTCAATATTTACTAACAGCCTTCACTTGTGTGTTAGTTAGTCACGGGGCATCAGCAGCACTGAAAAAAGATTTTGTCAATAGAGAAATGGCAAGTTTCTGGAAGCCTCCTAATGGACATTTTCTGTCTGCATCTTATTATAATCCAAGTAATAGCCATTATGTTTTCTTTGCTCACAAGCTAAAACTTGACCTTTACTTGACAGAAAATACATATAACTAAGTCATGTGTGATTCTGGTTGATTGCTGGAATGGGCATCGAGGACTGTATATCCTTAAAAAAAAAAGATTGTATAGCCTACATTTTAGTTATGTAGCAGTCACATTTAAAACTTGAGTTAACATCTACAAAGGTTAAATTTTGCCCCTAATAAACTATTAGTTCCAGTGGGAAATAAAGTCAGTGGAATTTTCATTTTATTTTATTTTACCAAGGCAATACAGCAGTTATTCTCTGTATTTGTCTTTTTTAAATTATTATTTCTCAGTAATTTCTTTTTTCTTTTTATTATTGAAGTGTCGCTGACATACAATGTTATATTAGTTTTAGGTGTATATAATGTAGTGATTTGACAACTCTGTACATTACTCAGTGCACATCATGCTAAGTATAGTTAATCATCTTTCACCATATAACATTATTTCTCAGTAACTTTTTTTAATTTTCAACCATATTATTGCTATTACAGTTTTTCTAATTATATATATTTCTATTACTGTCATGTGGCAACACTGAGACAGACCCCAATCCCCCATTCTGTCTGGGTAACTTGATCTGTTTTCTTTCCTATAGGGCGTTGGTTGGTGGAAATATGAATTCTGCTATGGCAAACATGTACATCAATATCATGAGGTATTGAATAGCCTTTCTATCATTCTACCACTAGATAGATTCAAGTTTTAAAATTTGTTTGTGGAAAAAAAAGAGGGGGGGTGGCATTTTAATTACAAAATGACTTTAATATGAAAATACTCAAAGTGTCTCTGAATTCTAGAAAATGGAAAACTTGGTTTTAACTAAGTCACTCTTCTTAAAGTAACGTTTATTAACTCCTCAGATTCTCATATTACTGTGTTTCTGGAGGAATAATAGGCTATTGTGACTAACCTCTAGCTTTGAGAAATTAATCATTAAAATTCTTCTTTAAATTAATAAAGTGAATAGTAAGATAGTACATTATGGCTCAAGGTAGGAAAATAGGGTAAATACAGCAACTTTCTCAGCTAAAAGAACATACCATATCATGCAAGTTTAAAATCAACTAAGTTTCAAGATTATACACATTGGCTTTTTATTCTTCCTTTTATTTCTAATTTCATAAATCAGATAGCATTTTCTTCTACAACTTGAGCCAAGCTGCCTAAATTCTGAACTTCAAGCTTCAATAAATTTATTTGTCATAGTTGTACCTTGTTTGGTAGGGTAAACTGCTAGACGTTGAAGACAAATGTTAATTAATAAATATTCACCTGGCTGTTTTAAATAGCTCTTTTTATTTCCCCAAAGAAATAATATCTAGTAATTTAAAAATACTGTATTTACCCTCTTGAGTGTTATGAGTCAGTCTTAAATTCCAAGACAGATCATACCAGGAAAGATCATCAACTCAACCTTCCACATTTGAATCATTCCAAATTTTTGAGGCATCTGTAAACTAGGACATTTTACTTAAACCTGAGAAATGCCATTTCACTCTTCTTCCCACTTCTTCTTGCTACTATGTAGAGGTTTCATTTATTTTTAATAGTATTTATTAATAGAAAAAATATTATCTAAGTACAACCCAGATAATACCCAATGGCTTTTTTTTTAATTAAAGGAATATATTCCAGAAATTTAGAATGAATAGAAAATTCTCCTCCACCATTGTCCTTTTTCGTAAAAGTAATTGCTGTTAACATTTTCTTAGTTAACCCTCCACAAGAAAAAAAAATGCATATACATAAATGTTAGTGTAACTAGTAAATGCACTGTTCTGCACTTACTCTTTTCAATTAGTATCTTGGAGATCTTTCCATGCCAGCAACAGCTGATCTCATTCTTTTCAGCAGGTACAGAGGATTATGTTTATACCCACAATGTATTTAGCCAGATCTCTTCTGACAGACCTTTGAATTATTTCCAGTTTTTGCTGTGATAGCATCTTAGCATTTATAAATAGTTTTGTTGGTGAAACTTTGCAAGTATATTCATAAGGCACATTTCTAGCAACAGACTTGCTAGGTCAAAATATATGCATACTGAATATTGCCTTCTAGGGACAGCTAGGTGGCCCAGTTGGTTAAGCATCTGCCTTCGGCTCAGGTCATGATCCCAGGGTCCTCAGCCTCCTTGCTCAGCAGGGAGCCTGCTTCTCCCTCTGCATGCTGCTCCCCCTGCTTATGCTCTCTCTCTCTGACAAATAAATAAATAAAATCTTTTTTCTCTTTTTTTATTAACATATACTGTTTTATTTGTTTCAGGGGTACAGGTCTGTGATTCATCAGTGTTACACAATTCACAGTGCTCACAATAGCACATACCCTCCCCAGTGTCCATCACCCAACCACCCCATCCCTCCCACCCCCCACCACTCCAGCAACCCTCAATTTGTTTCCTTAGATTAAGAGTCTCTTATGGTTTGTCTCCCTCTCTGGTTTTGTCATTTTATTTTTCCCTCCCTTCCCGCATGATCCTCTGTCTTGTTTCTCAAATTCCTCGTATCAGTGAGATCATATGATAATTGTCTTTCTCTGATTGACTTATTTCGCTTAGCATAATACCCTCTAGTTCCATCCACATTGTTGCAAATGGCAAGATTGCATTTAAATAAATAAAATCCTTAAAAATATAGATATAAAGAAAAGAACATTGCCTTCCAAAAAGTTGTTAGTCATTCCCATTAACAATGACTTTAAAACACACACACACACACACACACACACACACACACACACACACACACACACACACACACACACACACACTGACTTTTTCCCCATACACTTGCCAACACTAGGTTTTATCAGACTCATTTTTGCCCAAGGTCATATAACCTAGAAATTTCTGAGGGACTCTGCTAGGAGCTTTGGGAGATAAACAAATATTAGTAGCTAACAAATATAATACTCAGTGTATACCAGACACTGTTCTAAGTATGCATATTAACTCGATCTTCATAACAATTCTAAGAGGTGACTGTTGTTCTTCCAAGGTGAGGAATGGAAGCAATGATTTAGTAACTTACCTAAAACCACATAGGTAGTAAATGATGAAACCAGAATGCTAACGCAGGCAGTCTTGCTCCATTTCCAGCCTCTTAAACACTTCACTATGCAACTTCAGTCCGTCTATCTAGTAACTTAGAGTCTGGTTGCTAAAAGAATGTTAAATTGTTGTCTCTTGCACTGGGCAATAAGCCCTGCTAGCAGCAGTGCCTGTGTCTGTTTCATCTACCACTGTAAGGGTTTCTAATTCTACCGAACAGGTGTATGCTAGTGCTCAGCAGTGCCTGGCATAAAATGTGGAGAAGGAAAGGAAGACAGGGAGGAAGGGAGGGGAGAGGAAAGAAGAGGAGAGAGAAGGAAGGAAGTCCACATATAAGACAGTATATAGTTAGTGTTTAAAAAAATTAACAGAATGGGGACGGGGGTTTCTGAACAGACATCTTGATACAGAAGCATGGTGTCAAATGAGTGTGTGAATACACGTATAATTTGCAGATTGGCATTTGAAAGAGAAGTAGGATGAAGATAGGCTCGGTGGGTCTGCAGGTGAGAGATATAGGCCAGAGATTTAATTAAGAATCACGGTAGTGGGGCGCCTGGGTGGCTGAGTTGGTTAAACGTCCGACTCTTGATCTCAGCTCAGGTCTTGATCTCAGGGTTGTGAGTTCAAGCCCCGCATTGGGCTCCATGCTGGGTGTGGAGCCTACTTAAAAAAAAAAAAAAGAAGAATCAGTAGTATGCAGGCATATCATTTAGGTAGGAGAAATTAAACTCATTGAAAATGTAGAGGAAGAGTCTGAAGCCACGAACATCTCCAGGTAAACAGTGGACAAAACCAATAGATGTAGGAGAGGAAGGAAATAAAAGAGTCAAAGATAACTGCATGTGGAGCTAGCTGACGGGAAAGTAGTTACATTATTCAGAGAAACAAGGAACAAAGAAGATAATGAGCTCAAATGTCTACTCATCAGGTTTGACTAGCATTGTTTGACTAACATCTAAATACCCATCTGTGGGCGCCTGGGTGGCTCAGTCGTTACACATCTGCTTTCGGCTCAGGTCATGATCCCAGGGTCCTGGGATCGAGCCCCGCATCTGGCTCCCTGCTCAGCAGGAAGCCTGCTTCTCCCTCTCCCACTCCCCCTGCTTGTGTTCCCTCTTACTGTGTCTCTCTGTCAAATAAATAAATAAAATCTTTAAAAAATAAACACCCATCTGCAGTGTGCAGGTGAAGATAAGGACTATAACTTATAGGCCATCAGGATAAATGTCTACTTGATGATATCAAGGATTCATCACAAATATTTTTTCCTATATTAGGACAAAGATAGTGGGAAGACCTCTGTGGTTGTGGGTACATGGAACCAAGAAGAGCATATTGAATGGGCTAAGAAGAATACTGCTAGAGCCTATCACCTTCAAGATGATGGTACCCAGTCAGTCAGGTAAAGATTAACCTTATTTGCCTTTGGATCTGATTAGTAGAATATTTAAAACTCAGAATATTGTAAAGCATAAAATTTAAACACTTAAGTAAAATCTCTGGGTCAGTTTTTTTCAGGGACATCTTTTAAATTAGTTTTCTTTTCTAAAGTAATAGTTAAGAACACAGTTTCTGAAGGTGGAGGTGGGTGTGGGCCTGGATTCAAATGCTGGCTCTTCACTTACCACCTTGGGCAAATTACATATTCTTCTTAAGTCTCACTTTTCTTGTCTACTAGTATTTGCCTCATAGGATTGTATGACACTTAAACAATCATGTATGTAACACATAGTGCCTGGCAACAGCGTGCAATAAATTCTGGCCACTGCCTTTAAAGTGGTGGTGGTGTGGTAATGAGAGTGCTGGTGGCTGGCCTTCGTGACAGACACTGGCTCACTTCCATCCAGTAGGTCTGAGGCCGTTAGAAAGCATTGCCTCTTTCATGTGTCCTCTTTACCTTTTTAAGTTAGTTAGTTCTATGTAAATATACTCTAGCATTTCCCTTTGTTACTTTACCTCTGTGAGGTTATGATTGAAAATAAACAGTGGCTTTCTGAAAAACTACCTCACAACTTCTTTGAGTTATATAGGTATATCTTGTTACAGCAGAAATAAATTAATCTCTTATTTTCCAAGAATAACTAAGCTTTAGTTTTTCTTGTAGTCTCTTACCTGGCGAATTTTAAATTACTCATTCTTTCTCTTTCTTGGGTATTAACTTTGTCCTTCCTAGCACAGATTGCATTGAGAGACTCTGTTTTTAGAACGTGCTGACTTCAGGGCGCCTGGTTGGCTCAGTCCATAGAGCGTGGGACTCTCGATCTCAGGGTTGTGAGTTCGAGCCCCACGTCGGGTTAAAAATAAAATCTTTAAAAAAAAAAATAGAATGTGTTGACTTCTTGGGCTGACCAAAAATCAAAGTTAGCAAAATTAAGAGATGGGCATTTAAGTATTAGAATCTACTAAACAGATGGACTTTTCTTATGTTCATGTATGTTTCATGTGAAAGTAGTTCGTGGTATCATGAGCAACAAATATTGAATCACAGGAGCAGAAGGCTAGCTAAATTAAAAATATGCTGCTCATTTGGAATTTGTAGGTTAACATAGGCTGTACTTTTGTATACCTGCATGACAGTATTTTCATGAGTGGAGCTGGCTGGAGGATGGCCAGGAGGGAAAACTGCCACAAAGTAAACAATATACAGGGCTGAGGAAATGGTTCACTTCAGAAGGACTTTTTTAAAGACACTTTACCCTTAACTATTTGTATCCAAATAAATAATATGCAAATTGAAGATTATTCTTATTAATTAAATCATTCCAAAGTATCTCAATTCTATATTCTCCTTATAGAATCTGAAAACCTTTCTCTGTGACATGACCCTAAAAATATTTTATGACTAATGCAAAACTGATCCCTCTAACCATGTTCTCACCCTCCCCATTACAGTTACCCTGAATTAACGAAGTTTAGGTTAATAAAACATGTGTGTTTCTCTGGTTTAGGATGGTGTCACATTTTTATGGGAATGGAGATATTTGTGATATAACTGACAAACCAAGACAGGTCACTGTAAAACTAAAGTAAGTTGGACCATCAACTCATGCTTTGTGCTTCTCTTTTATCTGCTTCCAGTGGGCAAAAGTTTATACAAATATAAAATATAATTGTGAATAATTATATTTATGCATAATAATGTGTGGATTAATTTAATATAAAATTATTACTTTATTCTAAAATAGTAAAATTGGGGCACCTGGCTGGCTCAGTCAGTGGAGCATGCGACTCTGTGAGTTCGAGCCCCACATTGGTTGTAGAGATTAAAGAAAGAAAGAGAAAGAGAGAAAGAAACTTCAGGAGATATAGAAAGAAAATCGTTTTAAAAAATAAATAAAATATTGGGCCGCCTGGGTGGCCAACTCTTGGTTTCAGCTCAGGTCATGATCTCAGGATCATGAGACTGAGCCCCACATCTGGCTCCGTCCTCAGGGTGGAGTCTGCTTGAGGTTCTCTCCCTCTACCCCTTCCCCCATTTGCTCACACGCTCTCTCTCTCTATAATATAAATAAATTAAAATCTTTAAAAATAAATAAATATTAAATTTCAATATAATTATATTATTTGTAAGTTATAATGATTTTTAAATTGTATTATTTCAGTTATTATATTAAATTATACAGGGCCACTTACATAAGATTTGTATAGCTTAAAAGGAAAACAATTAAAAATACTTTTGTACAGGGCACCTGGGTGGCTCATTTGGTTAAGCATCTGACTCTTGATTTCAGCTCAGGCCCTGGTCACAGCGTCGTGAGATCAAGGCCCACGTCAGGCTCCAGGCTCAGCTCGGAGTCTCCTTGGGATTCTCTCTCCCTCTCCCTCTGCTCCTTCTCAGCCCCCCACCCCGTCCCAACTTGTACATGTGCATGCACACACACGCGCTCCCTCTCTCTCAGTTAATTAATTAATTAAGGCTTTTTAAAAATAAAAATATTTTGTGTGGTTTGGGCCATACTTTCAAGTGCTCTCTGTTTCAGGTGTAAAGAATCAGATTCTCCTCATGCTGTTACTGTATATATGCTAGAGCCTCACTCCTGTCAGTATATCCTTGGGGTAAGTAAAAAAATAATACTCAGGGGGCGCCTGGGTGGCTCAGTCGTTAGGCGTCTGCCTTTGGCTCAGGTCATGATCCCAGGGTCCTGGGATCGAGCCCCACATCGGGCTCCCTGCTCCACCGGAAGCCTGCTTCTCCCTCTCCCACTCCCCCTGCTTGTGTTCCTTCTCACGCTGTGTCTCTCTCTATCAAATAAATAAATAAAAATCTTAAAAAAAAATAATAGGAATTCAGTTTGAAAACATGTTTCAATTTTTAGCATTGAGTCTTGAAAGGACCTTCAGTAATCTCCAAAATTTAATATAGCCCTCATACTATCTCTGTAAAAGCTAAACTCTTTTTTATTGAGGTACAATTTACAAAAAATAAAATGCAGAGATCTTAAGTGTTGAGTTTGATATATTTGGCAATTTTATATACCCATGGAACTATCACCCAAAACAAGGTATCTGTCACTGCAGAAAAAATTTTCATACACCTTTTATGTCAATACCCCAACCCCCACAGATGCCCCTTTCTGCTTTCTGACATCATAGAGTAGTTTGCCTGTTTTTTGATTCCACATGAATGGAATCATATAGTATGTAGTTTTTTATGCCTGCCCTCCTTGACTTGGCATGTTTTTCAGACTCACCCATGTCACTCCAGTATTTCATTCTCTTTTTATTACTGAATAGTATTCATTTGTATAAGTATACCACACTTGCTTATCCATTCTTCTGTATAGACATTTAAGTTGTTTCTCATTTTTTATTATGTGAATAAGGCTGCTATGAACATTTTTTTTTATAAGTCGTTTTGTGATCATGTATTTTTTTTCTTTTGGGTAAGTACCTAGGTGTGGAATTGCTGAATCATAGATTAGATATATGTTTAGCTTTTATCAAATAGTTATCCAAATGGTTGTACCATTTTACATTCCTACCAGTAATATATGAGAGTCCAATTGCTCTACATCCTCCCCAACATTTGGTATTGTAAGTCTTTTTTCTTTTAACCACTTTATTTTTTTTTAAGATTTTATTTATTTATTTGTTTGTTTGACAGAGAGAGAGGGAACACAACAGGGGGAGTGGGAGAGGGAGAAGCAAGCTTCCTGCTGAGCAGGGAGCCCGATGTGGGGCTTGATCCCAGAACCCTGGGACCATGACCTGAGCTGAAGGCAGATGCTTAACAACTGAGCCACCCAGGAGCCCCTCTTTTAGCCACTTTAGTCATTTTAGTGTGTGTTTCCCATATGGAAAATGGTGATAAGCACCTTTTCATGTGATGATTCATTCATAGATTTTTGTGAAGTATCTAGCCAAGTTTTTTTTAAAGAAAAATTATTCTGACACTTACTGAAACAGTGTTTATTCAGGACTGTTGGCAATAAGTGGGTCAAGACTTTCACAATAGGAGAGAGAGATCCAGCTTAACTCTACATGTGGCAAAGACAGCTGGGGACTTATAGCCAATGAGCAGAAGGTGGCAGGGTGAGGGGTGGCACAATGGATGGAAAATAACTAAGAGGAGACATCAACTTAACTGACTTGACAGGATTATTGCTGAAGGCAGGCCAGGATGATCAGCTATCAAAGGTGAGAGATGAGGAATTTGATCAGATATGGGATGAATGATTAGTTGTTGAGGGTAAGCGGTTCTCTCTACACTGACTTACCATGATTCTTGCAACAGCTGGACTCAGCAGGCCCAAGACAGGGCACAAGTAGAAGAGGCCTAGTCAAAAAGAGGAATTAGGGAACCTGACTTCAGTTTGGTCGAGGAGACTCTGTCATCTGTTCGTCTTTTACCCATTTTTATTGTTGTTGTTTGTCTTCTTGTTTCTAGGAGTTCAAATATATTCTGGATATGAGTTCTTTATATTTATAGTGCACACTTTTTTTCCTCAATCTGTGGCTTACCTATTTATTTTCCTAATGTCTTTTGATGAGCAAAAGTTTATTTGATAAAGTTTATTTTAATCAGTTTTTCCCTTTTATAGCTAATGCTTTATTTTGTTCTAAGAAATGTTGCCACCCCAGAGTCATGAAAATATTAGCCTGTATTTCTATCTAGAAACTTCATGGTCCTGCCTTTGGTTATATGATGCCTAACAGTGGCTTTCTCTGTATGTTTCCTGGTCAGAGTTCACAGAGCTTTTTGCATGTATGGGTTGATATTACTCATCAACTTCTGAAAAATTTTACATTTTTGTGAATATACATTTAACAAATGTATACACATGTATTCATACAGAAGAACACTAAATAAAGAAAGTATTCAGTTTGGCAACTTTTTAATGGCTTTATTGTTTTTGTTCTTTAGGTTGAATCTCCAGTGATCTGTAAAATCTTAGATACAGCAGATGAAAATGGACTTCTTTCTCTCCCCAACTAAAGGATAATAAAGTTTGGGGAAAGAAAAGATCATTGACAGTCATGATTTCTGTCTGACCATGTGTCTCATTGTAGAGTTCTCAGCCATTGAACCTCATCTAAAGGATCGTATAAAAGGACTCTCAACCAATTTGTGAATATGTATGTGTATATAAGAGGTTATTGATAAACTTCTAAGGCAGATAATTGTCTCACTTCTTTCATTTCTGTTGTGTCTCATGAACTGATTGTGTTTTTTGCTTGGATAATGTGATTCCAAAATAAATCTCATCCAAGCAATTTAGAGTCCAGCCTAATGAAATGTCATAATTGTACCTATTGAAAGTTTTTAATAGATTTATTATGTAAATTATAGTATATATAACTAGTTAATGAACTAAAGATAATGAAGAAGGAAATTGATAGGAGGTTGTTTAAATGGGAGACCATGTAAAATATGTAAATTCTAGTGCCTGAAATCCTTTCAGCAAATTTTTATTTAGCAACTGCGCTCTACCAGGTATTAAGCTAGAAACTGGGCACATGGTAGAGCCTCACAACATTTAAGTTTTCTTCACTTCTGTTAATCTCAAGAAATTCTTACTTGTAATAGGTTGTTTCTCTCTTGGAACTTTTATCTATTTCTTTCTCCTTGATGTGAATGTGTTTTCCCCCAAGGTGTGTACCTGGTGTAGACAGAGATTCCTCTCTCTTGACTTAGAATGGTTTATTCCAACAAAACACACTGTGCTGGCCATTCTTTCTTTGTACCACCCTACCGTATAATACAGATTTTAGTTCTGGACAGTTTTACAGCACAGTATTTATTTTAAAGCGAATAAAATGTTCCTAAGCAGTGTTGTCATGGAGTCAATGGTAGATTATTCATTTCCTTTATTTTCTCCATTACCGTGTTGCACAGAACATTATCCTGTTGTATTTTGGATGTGCATATCTAAACAAGGACAGAAAAGTGGCTATAAAATACTTGACTTTTCCTCCTTTTCAGTAGTTCTGGCCAAAGATATTTTAGTTTGAGAAATGGTTAATGCAATTGATTGTTGCAGGGCTGTTTGTAGATTTTAGTACGAAGCAGTGCATATATAAAGAGCAGAGACGTTGCATTCAAACCAAAGTCCAGATGCTCTCTAACTTACTAGCTGTGTGATCCTGCATAGATCATTGAACCATTTTCAGCCTCACCTCCTCTGGTACAGAGACTACTTACTTTAGAAGGTAGTTGTAGCAGTGCATTCATTTCACTGTAAGTAAAAAGCCTAGGCCCAATACTGGGTACCAGGTTCCCAGTAAAGAGTTAGTTTATCTCCTAATATTGCCCTTGTCTCCTATTAGCATAATAAGATCAGAGACCAAAGCCATAAAAATTTCTTTCTTTAGGGGCGCCTGGGTGGCTCAGTCAGTTAAGCGTCCAGTTTTTAATTTCGGCTCACATCTTGATCTCACGGTTATGGGATTGAGCCCCCCTGCCACCTCCTCTCGTGTACTCTCTCTCTCTCTCTCTCAAATAAATAAATCTTTTTTTTTATTAAGATTTTATCTATTTATTGGACAGAGAGAGACAGCGAGAGCAGGAACACAAGCAGGGGGAGTGGGAGAGGGAGAAGCAGGCTTCCTGCTGAGCAGGGAACCCGATGTGGGACTCGATCCCAGTACCCTGGGATCATGACCTGAGCCAAAGGCAGACGCTTAACGACTGAGCCACCCAGGCGCCCCATAAATAAATCTTTAAAAACAAAAGATTCTCTCCGTCTCTCCTCCCGTCTTGCATGCTCTCTCTAAACAGAAAAAAATTTACTTCTTTAATAAATTATAAAATCATACTTTTTTTTAAAGATTTATTTATTTGAGAGAGCGAGAATGAGAGAGAGAGAGAGAGAGCACATGAGAGGTGGGAGGGTCAGAGGGAGAAGCAGACTCCCCGCTGAGCAGGGAGCCCGATGCGGAACTCGATCCCGGGACTCCAGGATCATGACCTGAGCCGAAGGCAGTCGCTTAACCAACTGAGCCACCCAGGCGCCCTATAAAATCATACTTCTTATATCAATGAATTAAAACAGAATTACCCACATTTAGATTTATAGGTATAAGAAGGGAGGAAGTGAGAATTGTGAAAGGTTAGTGCCCACAGATACTTTTAGAGTAGGTCAAGTTCTCAAAAAGGGGAGGGGGGAATCTAAAAAACTGTATTGGAGGGGCGCCTGGGTGGCTCAGTTGGTTAAGCGACTGCCTTCGGCTCAGGTCATGATCCTGGAGTCCCGGAATCGAGTCCCATATCGGGCTCCCTGCTCGGCGGGGAGTCTGCTTCTCCCTCTGACCCTCTTCCCTCTTGTGCTCTGTCTCTCATTCTCTCTCAAATAAATAAATAAAATCTTTAAAAAAAAAAACTATTGGATAGTTTACTGCAGAAGATTCTTAAAAACAGAAGTTGTAATTATTTCAAAATAAAAAGTTAAAAAAAGTAAGTCAGCTTTCTGTTTAGCTAAGAGCTTGAACTTCTTTGAAGGAAGGGCTAGGCCAGCTATCTCCATCTTCCTTCTAAATCTTGGGTCCCTTATCAGTGGTCTATGAAATCTCATTTGAGCTCTAAATTGTGTGCTGCCACCTCTGCTGTGCAGGCTGCCTCTCTTCTGTAGAAGTAGCTGAGTTCCTAATAGGGAGGGGAAAGGGCTCAGCTATAATATGCCTGATGCACTTGGAGAAGTCTATTAAGGTGGGTGCTGTCCCAGAGCTACCTGATCAGATCCATTAGGGCAGAGTATATCCTGGATTTCAAATATGCTTCCTGAGTGATCCTCTTTATTTTAAATATATTCTCCAGTGAGAATCACTCACTTAGGAACTTCATTTCTAACAATTTCACACATTCTAACCCTCCTGATTAGGGTTTCAGGGAAATAACTAGTAGCTCATCTTTACAGGAAGATTGGGACATGACTTTTCTTTTTTTAGCTTTACCTGCTTTTCTTCAAGTCACCACTAGATGGGGCCTATGCCCAGCTCTAGTTTATATCCTTAAGTCCTTGCCGAAAGGAACTTTGGCAACAAAAGGCAACAAATTATCTCAGTTACCTGAGTAGTAAGCTCTGTGTACAGCCCCTGGTGAGCAATACTTCTCGCTCAGTCTGATATACAAAGGCCTGACCTGATTTCTGACAATTCTTAAACTTCTAGTACACAATCAGGCCAAATTGTTGACCAAGTAGCACCAAAGATCTAACATAAAAGGGCTTAAATTAAACAGGAAAATGAAAATCAAGACTTAAATTTTGAATAAATAGGACATGAAATCACAGTTTCGAATAAAAATAAAGGGGCACCTGGGTGGCTTAGTCGTTAAGTGTCTGCCTTCAGCTCAGGTCATGATCCCAGGGTCCTGGGATCAAGCCCCACATCGGGCTCCCTGCTCGGCAGGAGTCTGCTTCTCCCCCTGCTGCTTCCCCCACTTGTGTTCCTGCTCTCGCTGTCTCTCTCTCTGTCAAATAAATAAAATCTTTCTATAAAAAAATGAAAGTAAAATATCAGCTATCCTAGGATCTGATTTTAAATTCCCTTCCTAGTTTAAGTTGTTGAAGTAAAAGTTTTCAAAATATATTGCCATGGTGACATGGCTTAAGAGAATATCCATTTATCCATTTCTTTTTTTCAGTTGTTTCACAGGGGTAGAAGAGGAACCAGGGCCAACTACATACCCAGTGGCACGCTTTGTTTCATACGCTGGTAGTCTTAAAGTAGGTTGTACAAGCAGGCAAGATGATCCAATACATTATGGGGAAAAAACACTAGAAATTCTATAAAATGTCATCTGTGAAAAAGGAAGCTTTTATTTTTAATATTTAATGGGTGAACTAACAGTAGTATACAGAGTCATTCATAAATCAGGTTTTGTTTAATAAAACATCAAAGGACTCAAGGGAAGGGTAATAAGCATTACGTGTGTAGAGGAGGTGATAGAGATACCGTCATTATTTACTTCCACCATATACAGCATTATAGGTTAAATTAATGCCTCCATCACCTTTCAGAAAATGAAATTGTCACTTTAAATATTAGCATCAAGACCATACATTATTAGGTATATAACCAATCAGAATTAAGGTGAGAGGTTAACAGGTTATTTCCACCTGCGCCGTGGCTCCAATCACTGTGGTCCTGGTATCTCACAAGGCTTCTCTAGTAGAAATAACAGGGTTTTTTTTAATGCTTCTTTGCAGTGTCAGGAAGAATGAGCATGCTTTCCTCACTGGCAGTTAGAAGAAACCACAGTATGAAGACTACTGGAATTCCATTCTTTCTTTAACACTTAGAGAAAATAAAAAAATTTAAAAAAAAAACCCTGACAATCTCAAAACTCAAAAGAAGAAAGGCAAAATTACTAACAAATGGAATATAGGGCTTATAGTGTTTTGTGTCCATACCTATTTGTAAATTTTTAAGCTCAATTTTAGTCTTTTTTACATTTGAAACAAAAAGTGTTCACCAAAAGCAACTAAATCTAGCAGAACTTATGGAAATGGTAACCATCTCAACTATGGAAGACATTTATGAGACTGTAAAATAATACTAAACATCTCGTCTAATCACAACAGTATATATTTCGAATCTATTAAATTGCCTTCTGGTACTTTTCAGTAGAGTACATTGTACTTTGCCTTGAATTTAAGAAAAAAATACAGTTTCCTGGGGAGCCTGGGTGGCTCAGTCGTTGGGCGTCTGCCTTCGGCTCAGGTCATGATCCCAGGGTCCTGGGATCGAGCCCCGCATCGGGCTCCCTGCTCCGCGGGAAGCCTGCTTCTCCCTCTCCCACTCCCCCTGCTTGTGTTCCCTCTCTCGCTGTGTCTCTCTCTGTCAAATAAATAAATCTTAAAAAGAAAGAAAGAAAAAATACAGTTTCCCGTATACTACATAATTTTGATTTTGTAAATCTGTAATATTAAAGGTCAAACTCTCAGGGGAGTGGGAGATCCAGGCTTCCAGCTAAAGGATAAGTCACAGGGATGAAAGGCACAGCACAGGGAATATGGTCAGTGGTGCGATAGCATTGTGTGGTGAGCAGGGCATAATGTACAGAGTTGTCAAATCATTGTGCTGTGCACATGAAACCAATGCCACATTGTGTGTCAGCTGTATTTCAATTAAAAAACAAAAGTGCGGGACGCCTGGGTGGCTCAGTTGGTTAGGCATCTGCCTTCAGCTCAGGTGGTGATCCCAGAGTCCTGCAATCGAGCCCCGCATCGCATCGGGCTCTCTGCTCAGCCGGAAGCCTGCTTCTCCCTCTCCCACTCCCTGCCACTCCCCCTGCTTGTGCTCTCTCTGACAAATAACATTTTTTTTTAAGTGCTCCACCATCAAAAATAAATTTTTTTCAAAAATCCTTGGAAGTCCAGCAACTTAAAGTTTAAAACCCAATTAGTCAAATCTACTCTTCTCTCTAAATTCACTCAAAATATAGCCCCAAATAGCAAACTTTGTTAATTTCTAATAGCTTCCATGTTCTCAATAAAATACTAGTTTGCAAATTAGTCACCAGTGGTCCTTAATAACAGTAAAAGCAAATTTACACATTGAGAATTTTTAAGATTTACTTCTAGAGGGGGCGCCTGAGTGGCTCAGTCATTGAGCAGCTGCCTTCGGCTCAGGTCATGATCCAGGGTCTTGGGATCGAGCCCTGCATCAGGCTCCCTGCTCCGCAGGAAGCCTGCTTCTCCCTTTCCCATTCCCCCTGCTTGTGTTCCCTCTCTCACTGTGTCTCCCTCTGTCAAATAAATAAATAAAATCGTTAAAAAAAAAAAAAAAGATTTACTTATAGAGAGAGCAAGCACAAGCGGGGGAGGGGCAGAAGGAGAGGGAAAGAGAGAAAGAACCTCAAGTGGCTTCCCCACTGAGCACAGAGCCCCAATGCAGGGCTGGATCTCAAGACCCTGAGATCAGGACACACCAGCCAAAACCAAGAGTCGGGCACTAAACCAACTGAGCCATCCAGGTGCCCCATAATTTATTCATTTAAGAATTCTATCAGAGCTCTAAATATTACCCATAGATTTGAAATGTTAATAGCTGGTCAAGGAAATCAGGAGTCATTTTTCCCCTGGATTAGTTTTTTTGTTTGTCTGTTTGTTTAAAGATTTTATTTACTTATTTATTTTAGAGAGAGACAGAGCATGAGCAGGGGGAGGGGCAGAGGGAGAGGGAGAGAATCTCAAGTGGACTCCGCGTTAGGCGTGGAACCCAACAGGGGGCTCATTCTCAAGACCCGAGATCATGACCTGAGCTGAAACCAAGAGTCGGTTGCTTAAATGACTGAACCACCCAGGAGCCCCACCCCCTGGATTAGTTTTTGTATTTATAGGTTTTAGTGTTCTTAAGCCATAGTGACAGAAATCATTTGTTGGAAAAGCTTTTGTTAACCACCTCCAAGAAAGCGTTTCACCCCCAAAAAAGCCAGTTGTGAACAATCTTGAGTCTCAGATGATAGACTACCCCAGACTCTGCTTTTATAATAAAAAATGATAGCTGCCACTTTCTGCACATTGATTAAATATTAGGCACTATGCTAAACACTTCAGACACCTTGTGATCGCAACCCTGTGAGGTGGGCTTCCTATCTTTAACTCACAGATAAGAACAAAGAGGCTCAAACAGGAAAACTCAACTGCATGTGGCTGAGCCAGCTTTGGAATCAATTCAGAGTCCATGTTTGTAAGTAATATGCTATAGTCTTTCTATTCACAGAACCAGCTTTTGCCCCATGAACCTCTCTGTGCCATCACCTCCCACCTGAAGGAACACCCCCCAAAGGACTGAGCAAAATGCTAAGCGAAATGATTGATTTTTGTCTTGGTAAAGTATGGTACTCATTTTTTCCCATACAGTATTTTTTTTTTTTTTAATCATGGAACACCACTAACTTCTCTTTAAGTTAACGCAACCCACAATCTGGCAAATGGAAACTCACTAGTAAGATTAAAGTGTTACCTTGGGAATTCTGGCTCCGTTAAATGTCATCAAACCCTCCCTTCTCTGATAATCATTTGGTGTTGGTAAACAATGCAAGTGCACTGGCAATTTATCTAGAACCAGATTATATTTATTATATAAACGATAAAAATAATTCCTTCATCTTTTATTTATTGGTAAAGAATATATCTCATTTTCATTCTCAGACCTTTCTCCTCAGACCTTGCATAACACTGACACTCAACAAATATTTGCTGAATGAATGCACACTCATTCTCTCCCCTCCTACCCACACCTGATAAAATCTTCCCCAACTACAATGCCAAGGAGTTTCCTACAAGCTCTTATTTTTTTGAGTGTTTGGTACTTTGAGGAAAACAGTATTTTCCCCCATTTTATAATGGTTGGGAAAGAAAAGGGAGAACTAATGACATGTCCCATTTGCAAACCTTTTCATTCAAATTCCACACCACTCCCTGACAAGAAGACAGTGTCTGTGTCTCTATTTACCCCATTTGTGGGCCATGATTGAAGTAAAGTCCCTGATCTCTCAGGTCAAGAAAAGAACTGAATTTTCCACTTCCAACTCCATGAACTAAAAACATTCCAGTTCCAAGGTACTCTGAATTCCTCAAAGAAAGTGTCTAACATTATGATTCTCTGTGAAGAACACAATTCCCAGCCATATCTTTCCTCATTGTAATATAATAATAAGATCAGTTCTTACCATTTCTTTGACATACTTTGTTGCCAAAGACAAACGAGCAAGCAGCTTTCATAAGCTCTTGATAATGTCAGATACGAAATGTGTTGAACCTTAAGCATTGACCCAGGTTATGAAACTTACCTAGTGCCACAGGCCCAGAAGACAGGCACAAAGCAGTCTTTGTAGATTGCTCCACTTTTTAAGGTCTATCTGGCATCTGAACAAGCTGCATTTTGTAAAACATCAGGCTTTGCATGAAAATCAAGGTTCCCATACTGGGAGTCGAATGAAAGATCTCCCACTCATCAGCATGCTACAAGCAGCTGGAGGTTCAAGAAAGTGTCAAAAGGGCCAACATTCACATAAATGGAACTCAGAGAAACAAACTGAACTTATCTTGGCACCAGCTAAGTGTATTTATAGAGAAGCAAAATTATCTGTTTACTGGAGTAGAGGAGGGAAAATTCATTCATTTCTCCATAAGTGATATTTTTACTTTGGCAAAATTAATCTCAAAGGCATTGGACCTAGAGAGATTACCTGTGAACTATCTCTTTATGGAAAGCAGGATTTCACTAAATCTGCAATCTTTTTTTTTTTTTCAAATTGCCATATCCTTTAATAAAGGTAATTGGTATTCTCCCTCCTCTCCCTACAAGAACCAGTTACCTCTTTTCTCCTTGAACTTCTCTGTGGTTGCTGAAGACTTTCCTTTCATCTTCAATGTCCTCAGGCTGCATAATGAGCCAAAGAATTCCAGTGAGATGAATGCAGGTTGTCTGGCCACTCCTAGGCAGCCAGGGTGGTCCCCTGGGAAAAGAGGCCCTCAGAGCTGGTTCCCTGAGGAAACAGTCAGAAATTCTAAATCAAGACCCGTGGCCCCTTTATTTTTTTTTTCAAAAAGATTTTATTTATTTATTTGAGAGAGCGAGAATGAGAGAGAGAGAGAGCACATGAGAGGGGGGAGGGTCAGAGGGAGAAGCAGGCTTCCCGCGGAGCAGGGAGCCTGATGTGGGGCTCGATCCCAGGACTGGGATCATGGCCTGAGCCGAAGGCAGACATGTAATGACTGAGCCACCCAGGCGCCCCTAAGACCTGTGTCCCCTTTCATCAGAGTCCTGCTGATAACCACCCTGGGAATGTAGAGAGGGATACGGAAAAACACCAAACATGGGGAAACTAAGCCAGCCAGATAGAGATTTGGGTTGATATCACTTCCAGGCTTCAGCCATTCTATCATTTATTATTTGACTCATTCATTCAACAGTTACACCCTCACAGCTCATCTAGGCCAAGGACTGAGAGGTACTAGGGATACAGTGCTGCACAAAATAGACATAATTTTTGCCCTATTAGTGCTTTATTCTAATGGGGAAACAGCCAGTAAACAATTATACATAACTGTTATGGACTGAATTGTGTCCCCTCCCACCCCCCCAAAAAAAATCATATTTGAAGCTCTAACTACCAATGTGACTCTGTTTGCAGATAAGGATTTTAAGGAGGTAATTAAGGGCAAATGAGGTCAAAAGGGTGGAGCCCTAATCTGATAGGAATGGTGTCCACATAAGAGGAGGAGACACCCCGAGAGCCCCCGACCCCCAACACTCTCCCTCCCTCCCCCCCCCTCTCTTTCCCTGCATGCACAGAGAAAGGCCATGTGAGGACACAATGAGAAGGTGATCTCCTACAAACCGGGGAAAGAGGGCTCACAAGAAATCAACACTGATGGCGTATTGACCTTGGACTTCGGGCCTCCGGAATTATGAGGAAATAAATTTCTGTTACTTAAGCCACCTAGGCTGTGGTATTTTGTTATGGCAGCCCAAGCAGACTCATACAGTAGCATAATGTTGAGTAATGATAGGAAACATGAAAAGAATAAAATATGGCAGAAGGATAGACAGTGATGGAGTGAGAACTCTGTTGAGTATGGCAACTAGGAAAGGCCAGTGGGGAAGACCATTCCAGGCTGAAGTATTTCTGGGGGAATTAATTCCCTGACATGGGAACAAAACTGAGTCATGTGAGAAAGAGCCAGAAAGCTTGTTGCATCCCAAGCATATTAGGTAGGGTGCAAGTGAAAGCAAATAGGGACAGAGAGGAAACCAAGGGCCGGAACATTAGGGCCACACAGGTCTGGGCAAGGAGTTCAGATGTTGTTCTAAGTTTTAATCAGGAGAGTGGCAAACATGATTTACCTGCAGTGTCCCTAGTTACAAAGCAGGAAGACTACAGGAAGAGAGAGCCTGGAAGCTGGGAAATGGCTATGAGGCGGGTTTCATACTCCGAGTGAGAAATGATGGGCACATGGGCTAGAGGGGAAGGGGATGAAGAGCTAAAAAGTAATTGGATTCAGGGGCGCCTGGGTGGCTCAGATGGTTAAGCGTCTGCCTTTGGCTCAGGTCATGATCCTAAGGTCCTGGAATCAAGCCCCACATTGGGCCTGGCTCAGCGGGGAGCCTGCTTCTCCCTCTCCCCCTGCTGATGGTCTCTCTCTTTGTATCTCTGTGTCTCAAATGAATAAATAAAATCTTAAAAAAAAAAGTAGTTGGATTCAGAGTTTATTTTCAAGATAATTCAGGATTTGTCCCAACGAATTGAATGGGATGTTCAAGAGAAATAGTTAAGGACCCAACAAATTGAGCTGTGCAACTGGGTAATTGCCATGCCATTTACTGAGATAATAAAACAGCAGGAGCCCCAAGTTTGGTAAAGAGTGGGGTTGAATCAAGAGTTCAGTTTTGCACATGTTAAAATTTGAGATGCCTATTAGCCATCCAAGTGGAGATGTTGAAGAGGCAATTGGATAGACCAGCATGGAGTTCAGGGAGAGGTTAGGACTAGAGATATAAAATTGAATGTCATTAGCATTTAAATGGTATGGAAAGCCAGAAGATGGAAAATCATCATAATTACTACCAGCACCTGCTTCTCAGTTTACAGTTCCATCTTTAGAGGCGGGGGGAGGGAATAGGGGGCTATTTTACTATCTTCCTCCTCCTCCTTTCCCTTCTTCAGCCTCTCAAAGATTACTCCATCTGGCTTCAAGGGGTCATTGTGTTTGCTCCCGTAAGTGACTTTGGCTCTCCTGCATCTCATCACATTTGGGCCAGTGCAGCTGGGCTGAGCCCACTGAAGCTCAGCCGGCAGTCATCTGCACCAGCAGAGTCCTCCAGATGGTGAAGTTTGCCACTTTGTGTTCTAGGCTCGGTCCAGGCCTGGCCTCTCTAGAGCCTGGATCTCTAATGGAGATGAGCCTTTTCCTGGCAGCCTGCCTGTCTCTCTTACCATTCCATAGGCCTGGGATATTCACTGACTCTAGGCCTTCCTTCAGCTCCAGTAGGAGAATGGTGGTTCAAGTTCCTCTGGTGGGACCATAGGCTTCTTTTGTTAATGGAAAAGAAAAACAAAGCTTTTAGTGGATACGGGAGAAAACACAGGTCTCTCTGGGAGTCAAAAATCTCACCGGGTACACATTGCCCCTGAACTGTGAATGAAGAGGGTGGCTTTGAAAGGGGAGACTCCATGACCTGGCCTGGCTAGATTACGGGAGAATTATTTAAGAATGAGCTATAATCACAAGTCAGATCTGGACAGGAACCCAAGACTGCCAGCACCCAAGGAGTGCTGCTAGTGGCCTAGAGTGGAAATCTTTGAACTAGGGTGTGAATAACTCGAAAATGAAAAAGGGAGGCTTACAGATGCTCATTCTTAGGACCCCAAAACTGAGGTGTTTAAGAACACTTCTGTACCAGGGTGCCTGGCTGGCTCAGTTGGAAGAGCATGGGACTCTTGATCTTGGGGTTGTGAGTTCAAGCCCCACGTTGGGTGTAGAGATTACTTAAAATAAAAATCTTAAAAAAAAAAAAAAAAAAGGAAAAGGCTCCTGTGCTTTAACTCTGCAGGACCTCGTGCTGCTTTTTCTTCACCACCTCCCATCTGTTACTGCCCCCTTCCCACTTTGTAAAAGAATTCCCACCTGGAATCTTAGGAGGACATTGCTCCCGGATGTAGAGTTGCTAGCCAAGAAACTACTCAAAATATTAGTTTCAGAGGCGCCTGGGTGGCTCAGTCGTTGGGCGTCTGCCTTCTGCTCAGGTCATGATCCCAGGGTCCTGGGATCGAGCCCCACATCGGGCTCCCTGCTCCGCGGGAAGCCTGCTTCTCCCTCTCCTGCTCCCCCTGCTTGTGTTCCCTCTCTCGCTGCGTCTCTCTCTGTCAAATAAATAAAATCTTTGAAAAAAAAAATACTGGTTTCAAAGAAGGATCCTTAAATTATTTATCAAGGGACTGTAATTTTGAGCTTTCTCCCCAGCTTATACACCTCATATAGATTACCAATTCTAGGATACGCATTTTTGCTTTTGGCTTTTAGCTTGGAGGAGGTGAAGGTACAACTGTCTTTGGTCATCCTGAATCTGAGTTCATCCAAAACCAGCCACCTCCACCGTGCTGCCTAAAATTTTTAACCCCAACGAGATCAAAGTCATATACCTGAGGTGAACAAGTGGGGAAGTCGGTGCCATGTCTGCCTTGGCCCCGAAGATCGGCCCAGTGGGTCTGTCTCCAAAAATGATCAGTGATGACATCGCCACGGGAACCAGAGATTGGAAGGGTCTGAGGATTACAGTGAAACTGACCATTCAGAACGGACAGGCCCAGATTGAAGTGGTACCTTCTGCCTCCGCCCTGATTATCAAAGCCCTCAAGGAACCACCAAAAGACAGGAAGAAGCAAGAAAACATTAAGCACAGTGGAAACGCCACTTTTGATGAGATCATCAATATTGCCTGGCAGATGCAGCGCTGATCTTGAGCCAGAGAACTCTCTGGAACCATTGAAGAGATCCTGGGGACTCAGGGCACCTGACTGGCTCAGTCGGTAGAGCATGAGACTTTGGATCTCAGGACTGTAGGTTTGAATGGCACATTGGGCATAGAGCTTACTTTAAAAAAAATTAAAAAAAAAAACCCACAATTATTTCATCTCTTAAGGAAGAAAATGCTGAGGGTCAACATATTTTTATCCATTGTGCAATAACCATCACTACTTTTCTCTGATGGTTTTCAAATGATTGGACGGGAAAGTAATAGTACTGCAATCTGATGTTCAGAAATGTTAGGGTTTTCAATACTTTTATTTTCCAAACATTATTTTAAAAGAACATTAAAAGCATCAGAAATACAAATCTGGCCTAAAGGTTAACATCAGAACTATTATAAAATGTTTGAAATACATCACACACTTTGCATCACAGTAAAGCATCAAGAGAACTAATTAATATACCCTGCTAATAATTAGTCATATTCAACCGAATTCTCATTATTTTTAGTTCTCAATATAGCCCTTATAGAGAAGTTATATATGTCTATCCATATCTCCCTCTACAGATAGACATATATAACTTACGAAGAGATAAGTTTTATCTGTCTCTGTATCTCCACACAGATGTAGAGATAGATGTGAAGGAGGGCTAAGAATCTAGCCCAACATGTATTTCATGCAAGTTAAATCAGCAATTCCTTGATGAGCATAAAGAGACTGAATACCTCATATACGCATGCTTACTTTTCTTTATATTATAACTTTTACCTCCCAAAGATGGGTCATCTCAAACTCAAAGGTCATACAAGAAACCTGTCAGTTCAAATTTTACAAGTAGAAATTACTTTTAAAAAAATCTTTTATTGAGTCACACTGGAAATGCCTAGCCAAAAAAGAGATACATACCTTAAAAAGTATGAAGTATCTTCTTGATTAATCTTATTAATTATAATGCTGTTTGGCTTATTGGAATAAATGCCCACTTCTAAATTTAGACAAAAGTCTAATTCCTAATTAGAATTATCTTCAAATGATCTTGGGAGAGGATATTAGATTTCTTAGTTCTTTATTAAAAAGGGGTAATATACTAACCTATCTCATGGGAGTATTAATAAATGGAAACAGTGTTGTATTAAAAATATAAAAGCATAATTGAAATAGGTTATAGTGACTTCCAAAAATAGCATTCAATTACAAACAAGAAAAAAAATGTGACAGAGTGGATATTTTCTCTTCTGTTAGAAAATTTAAATAGCAAAACTAAAGGAAGAAAGGAGAGAAGGAAGGGAAGGACAAAGTCCCAAAAGGTGAATTTAAAAATAAAATAAAACCCATATCTCATACTTAAGCCTCACAAACAGAATGACTGGTCGGTGCTGGAAGGCGGCTGTTGGATGAGGCTGTGCAGAGCTCCAGCTGAGCATCTACTGTCTTCTCTACAACTCGGGGCGCTCTTGTATTTGGCAACAGCCTGGAGAGGGAGCTCTACATTGAATCCCTTTCACCCAAAACAACAAAGCTCCTTCCAACCTGCAGTAACAGCTCTGAAATATATCAATTTCTAAAGCTAGTTTTGGATCTTGATGCTCATCTTGAGTCTAACAGCTATAGTTCCAAAATTGTAGCAAGTTCAAAAGCTAACTGTACAATGAAAATATTTTTACATAAAAATATGAATTTATGGTTGTTATGCTAGGAATCACAGAGTAGACCATAAAATTAGTTCCAGGTATAGAAATATGTAATCTAGTTTTCTTTATTGCCTGTCGCCAAGATTAATGGGAGAGAAATAAAACAATTAGTTTGCAAACAGATAATCTTAAGAATTTTTCTACCGCAGTGATATTTAAACAAAGAAAAAAAAATTATTTTTAAATAGTTACTTGGATACTCTCTGTCAGCTTGTTAGCAAATCATCCTCACACAGAAGGAACGTGTAAATCAGAATACTCCCGATCTCATTCTCACACCTTCTTAAGCAGTAATGAAGATCATCTAACACACAACAGCAGTCCAGATTGCTCCCCACATCTCCATACCCTGGCTCAGAGGACCCCAGTTAGTGCTTCTGCTCCCAGAAATCACATTCCTCTACTACAAGTGCAGTTCTCTTCACTAGGATTCTTGGGTAAGCTCATTCCAAAATAGAATAATTCATTTTTAGCAAGCAAAAACATATTTCTTTAAAAAAAAAAAACCGAATGATACAGCTAGTCAATTCCCACAAAGTAATAGTGTCTATCATAAGAAATGGTAGTAATCATAATACCTGGTGGACTGTCTTAGGAAAGCAAAGTACCTAAAGCCTGTGTGTGTCCTGGGTAAGTAATTACCGAGAATATATTTCTGATTTTCTGCTTTGACAATAGATTATTTATTCAGATAAACCTGCTACCAAAAAAAGTGTATTGTTCCCCATTTGAACACTTCAAAGAATCAAAATTTATAGTTCAATTAATAAAAAAATTCACCTCAGTGAAGATCATCCCTTCACATTGTTTAAAAAATCCAGCTCAGGTGTACTTTGAAGACCCTGAACACGGACTCAAATGGTCACAATCAGTTCATTCTCCTTGAATACACTAGCATGATCATTCCTGGCATCTATTTAAAAGTTTAGTATCAAAGATCGGAGCACAGGTCAGGGTAAAAAGCTAAATTATAAATTTTTACATCAAATCTTAAAATGTCAGGAAACCACAAAGCAAATCAGTAGATGCCAATACTTGAGACAGAAGATGATCATAACTGCCAACTGTTCTGCTGAATCTTGACGTTTTCATCTACCGCTGGTCTCACGAAAGTGAAAAAGAAATCAGTTAGTACCCGAAACACCAACAGTTTGCCCAAGGGTCTCCAGCCTCCAGGACACTACACAGAGGGCACTGGGATCTGCTTGGCCGGCGTACTGTCGTATTCGTGCATTAAATCATTAGTGGTGTGATAATGCATGGCAATATAGGAATTGGCAAATCCCAAAGAGTTTACTGGCGGTAAGTTCGGCGGCACACTCTCTTCCTGGGAGGGGCTGCTATAATAAATGCTGTAGTACGGTTCGATGCGGGTGTTGATGGGGGTTGAGCTGCTCTGACCATAGGGCTGGTGCCCAGCAGAGATCTTGGGACTGACCACACTTTCCCTCGAGTGACTTGGGCCGCAAGCCCGGTCCACAAATTTCTTCTGGGGCTTTGGAGACAACATGTAGGCGGAGTTTGTTTCATGATGGGACGACTTGTTTCTGTTGACCTCCAGGTTCCCTTTCCCCATGGCTCGAAGTCGAGTCTTCTGTTTGCAGCAGAAAAAACCCAGGCCGAGGTACCGGAGGCACCAGAGCACTCTCCTTCTCAACCCCGCGCTGTTTCGAGAATATATAAAAGGGTTTAATCCTGACTTGAAAAATATAAGGGTAAATCCAAACAGTTCAAACTGGTAGAGGATGAAGCTCCCATTGCTGGACAGGACCACCTGCACCAAGGAAATCCCCAGGGGGAGACAGCACACCAGGACGGACAGCACAATAATCACACAGGTGACCACTGCCTTGGAGTCCTTAGCCGTGGACAAATTGACAGCCGACACGAGCTGGAGCCGGCTGGCTGCCGGGGGGGGCACCTGGTTAAGACTCTTGGTGTATCCGTGGGTCTGAATGTGCTGCAGCTTGTTGTAATTCTGGTTCCTGTAGAGAGCCGGCATGGTACACTGCACGGGATCGCCGCCTCCCTTCCTGGGGGCCCCCATGAAAGGCTGCGGTCTGGAAGCATCCACGGTGACTACGGGGGGGCACTTCCTGACTTGAGCGTTCTTCCACAGCGTCTGCGCAATCATGATGTAGGAGACCGACACCACGGCCACGCAGAAGGTGAAGTCCACCACGTACAGAGACACAATGGCTTTTCCTTCTGCGGCCGTCAGACTGGACATGGGAAGGCAGAGGTGGGACTTGCTGGTTTTCAGCGTGCCCAGGGTGGCCAGCGTGAAACTGGTGGCCCAGAGAAGCAGAGTGAGAAGCACGGTGCAGGGAAAGGAGGCAGTGCGATTGGGCTGCTTCCCCAGCACCATGCGGAGCCGGTGCAGGGCAATCACCGCCACGGTCTTGAGGGACATGATGATGAAGCCCGAACCGGTGACGTGGAAGGTGAAGCAGAAAGCGTCTGGGATGTTCCTGGCGGGGCTGAAGAAGAGCACGAAGGTGAACATGGGGGCGGTCACTCCACAGATGAAGAGGTCACAGAAGGACAGGTTGAGGATCATGAAATCAAAGTTGGTTCTGAACTTGCGGAAGGCTGGATCAAAGAAGGACAAGAAGACAATGAAGTTGCCATAAGAGCCCAGGCAGAAGATGACCGCCAGCAGGAAAGTACAGGTGACCAGAGTGGCCGTGTGGATGAGGTGCTGGAGGTCCCCCGGGATGGCGGTGCTGTTTCCTCCCTGGGAGCGAGGCGCGCGCAGCAACGTGCCGTTGGGAGCATCCTCAAGGGGCTCCGTGGAGTTCATCTTCAGACAGGAAGGACTCTTCCTTCTGGGGGAAGGGGGTCAGGGCCTCGACTCACAGCTGTGCCACATGTGACACAAGAGCCCCGGGGCAGAGAAGCCTGCACACAGAAATGCACACCCAGAAACAGAATTAATGTAGAAAGCAGAGTGATCTCAGGATTTTGTACAAAAGGACTGGAGTTTTTTAGCTCTGACCTGACGCATAGAAAGCATTTCTCCTCACGAGGCCCAACACCAAAAAGACACAAACACCTCAAAGTACATTCTTCCAGGTATAATTTCAGGTTTCCCGGAATAGCGGTTTGCAAAATCCTTTAAGCGTCACCTGTCACCTGGAGAGTGGGTTAAAAAAAAGCAGATTCCTGGGCCCCACCTTTTTCTGATGGAAGGGTAAGCAAATGTTACTTTTAGAAATACTCCCAGTGCCTCACATGGGAGATCCAAGAACATAACTTCTCCACCAAAGAGATCTCACCCTACTTATAGCCTAATGTGGTAAATCACATGAGAGCAGGGTGCTGTGGAAGTAAGAGGAGGGGAACCTAATCCACCCTGGGGTGGAAGTTGAAGGGAGTGGCGGTGACGAGGAGCTCGCTGTGGGGGGAGGGGCAGGGACAGGGAGGAAGACAGGCTGGGAGGACGGGAGTCGCTCTTACAGCACGTGCTTGAGATACAAGCCAGAGGGTATTGCTGAAGTATACTGTGGCCCCCACAAATCACTAACAAATCCTATTTCTTTCCCTAGGAACAAGCCTTTGTTTTCCATTATTTATAATTTCTTCTCCCTGCTGGTAATTTCTTGGCCAACTCCCTATCTTCCTTTGGAAAACATTTTGTGGACTGTATTTGAGAGGAAAAAATGAAAGCATTGATGGGAGTCAATTATATCTGAGATTTACGAGGTGCAAAGCACCTGTCGATTCTCAGCTGCTGTACAAAGGTAAGTTATTATTATTCCAACAGCAATATCCTCATGCTGAAGCAGGAGGAACACCCCACCCACACATCCACTGGCTCAGTTTACATTTGTCATGTGCACACTCTATGCCAGCCCTATGCTATGTCCTGCGGGCAGAGGAGTAAGACCTAGCCTCCGCTTTAAAAGAATAACCTTTTTCTTCTTGCTCTTTATTCCCTTAAACTTTTTTTTTTTCAGTGAGATTTAAAGTTCACTCACACATCTTGGGTTGTTCCAAATCCCAAAGGCCCGTGTGGCCAGATGCCCACTCTGCTCTGAAAGAAGCTTCCAGTGGGAGAGCTGAAGTTGTTCCTTAGAGACTGGTGCAATGCTCTTGACGATACAAAGGTATTGCTTGAATCCAGCATTTTAGGAATAAGCAACGGCACTGGGGAGGTCCAGGGGTGATGGTTCCAAATATTTAACCACCAGCCCCAAATGGGTCCTAGAGGCCTCCAGCTGTGTCAGGGGTTAACCCTTCAGTTGCTGGATCATGGGGCAGAGAGGAAGGGGAGCCAGGTCTATGCGGGATTCCTAGGGGCTCTGAGCATCAGGTCTGAACCACCCGAACAGAAGTCTCTCTGCATTCAGTAGCAGGTGGACAAATTTCAATCCTGGGTGGGTCCATATATCTAATGGATATTCTTTATGAAGGAAGAAAATGGCCTCTTCTTTATTCTCAATGGTCAAACAGTGAAGATCCCGACAATATGATGAAGTTCTCCACTGGCAAGGGAGACCAGCTTTTCTGTACTTTCCTTATAAAAGTTCTGTGAGAGAAAAATATAAATCTCGACCTCTTGTTTCTTGATTAGAATTAAAAAATAATAGAAAGCTTACTGTTTTCACTTAAAGACCATGTGCCTGCTTCTGAACCCTTTTTGATAGCTATGTAGTAAAAAAGACAACCTTTTACTGTTTCTTTTTTCATTGTTAACTGGAGGATTGGGATTAGCTGATGAAAAGAGAAGTAGCAAAGAAAACTCAATTTGAGGAGGCAGGAAGGCAGAGAGGTGATACTACTGTTTCTAGCAAACCCCCTGCCCCAGAAGGGTTTCCTCTTTGGAGGCAGGGAAATGAACAGGGGTGAAGATAGAAGTAGGAATTTGGTTTGGGAAATTAGAAGAATGAAGCATCTGGAATTGATGCTAAGAGAAATATCGAGTAGGTGGGTGGTAATGAAGAAGTGGGGTGGTGGAAATTATGGAGATCCCAGGCTAGGAGATATTTGGAAACAGAACTGTCAAGGGGAAGAGGCACCAACATTAGTCAAGAATAAGAGGCAGGAGAAAAAAAAGATTTGGTGGAGCTGAGGACCAACTTCCACTTTCTGCACAGTTATAATTTTTTCAATGTATTTAAGATATTTCAGATTTTTTTAAAAAGAGAATTCTAGGTCATTAATATAATTATCAGTATCATTAATAGTATGTTAACTTTGTTGATGCTTATGACATGCCGGGCACTGTTCTCAATGCTCCATGCTATTAACTTGTTGAATCCTCACAACCCTGAGACAGTATAACTCATCCCCATTTTACACATAAGGAAACTGAGTTGGAGAGAGAGCTCCTAATTTAAAGCAGGGTAGGGCATGGATTTGAAGCTAAGCAGGTACTCTCTACAGCTGACACTGGGCACCACTCGGTTCAACTCAACATAACGACAAAGAGATCAGGACAGTCCACAGGCCAGAAGATAGTTACAGCAGCCTTCATTTATGGGATGGTTAACGTACATAACAGAAGCTTTATCAAGCTTTACTTCACACTCAGTACAATCCTATGTACAATCCCTTCCCAACTCTAAGTTCCTGGAACTCAAAATATGAACGAACACACACACACACACACACACACTTCTATGTACCTTTTAGGCAAGGTTGATAATTATGGTTGTGGCATAAAGTAATTATAAATCATTCCTGGGGCGCCTGGGTGTCTCAGTCTGCCTTCGGCTCAGGTCATGATCCCAGGGTCCTGGGATCGAGCCCTGCATCGGGCTCCCTGCTCCACAGGAAGCCTGCTTCTCCCTCTCCCACTCCCCCTGCTTGTGTTCCCTCTCTCTCTCTGTGTGTCTCTCTCTGTCAAATAAATAAATAAAATCTTTAAAAAAAATAAAAAATAAAAAAATAAATCATTCCTATTGGATCATTAGGAAAAAAGAAAGCAATGAGAGGCTGGGAAGAAAAGGAAAAGCAGAACACGGAACAGAAATAAAGGTTTTGGCAGAGAAACTTTAGGAGCAAAGGTGGAAATGAAGGAAAAGTAAACCCACTGCTGGGACTTCTAAGAAAGAGGAGGCTGAGATCACAATTTCGAACGAAGTTATGATGGTAGCTCTATAAAACTCAGTGATTCGCGGGGAGCGGGTGGTAAATGAATACCTATTTGGTACTCCTAAATAGTACCAATGCTCTTTTCAATGCAAGCATACTAGCTGCTCTTTATTTCTGGCACCATAAATAGGTGATTAAAGTCATAAAATCAGAAAAATTTTAAGTTGGAACACCAGTCTTCAGCAGACATGTTAGCCACAATAAGAATAAATTCATATCTATGTGCATCTTGTTGCAACTAAGGAGGAGGGATCCTAAAGTAACTAGTAAGCAAGGAATAGTAAATGAAAATTTGTGTACAGTGGCCATGATTTCTCACTAAGATGTGGGAAGAGCCTGTGAAAAATCTGGTGTGCTACCTTAATATTTTACTACATATGAAAATTTGGAGCTTTTACAAGTTAGCTCCTGGCTTGGATTCTTCCAACTCCCTTTTTTTTTTTTTCTTCTCATAATGTCTTAAATTCCTCGAAGACAGGCATTTTCACAGTCTAACCCTCACAGAGAGCAAGGTTCTATACTATTATCCCCATTGTATTTGTATTGATCAGGGAAAAAAGCCTCAGGGAAGTTAGGTGACTTGCCCAAGGTCACTAAAATTCAAGCCAGATTTATCTGATTTCAGAGCCCACGCTCTTTCCCCCCCAGTTCAACCACCTCTTGAAGCCCGGAGCAGCTGACGGGTTGGGGTAGGATCAGTGGACGAGGGAGATGAGGAGGCTAGGGAGGCCCCCCAGTCTGGGGATGGAGAGCGAGGCTTCGGGGAGGGGAGGTCGGCCCTACCTAGCCAGGGACTGGCGGTGGGTAGGCGCTCCCCGGGGTGCGGAAGGGAAGGAGGGCCTAGTCCGGAGCAGGAAGCTTGTAAGAGAATCGGCAGAAGGCTGGTGGGGTGCGGAGGGCTCAGACGGAGAATGGGCAGTGGGCAACGGGTTCCGCGGCCCCGCAGAACCCGGGGAGCCGGCCAGGTGGGGGCGAGATGGCTTCCCCGCAGGCCGCGCCGGCAGGGCAGGTGCGCGGCGGCCGGCCTGGAGCAGCGCAGCCGCGCTCCTCCTACCCCGCCGGCTTCCCGGGGCCCGGCCCTCCCGGCCCCCGCGGGGGCGTCCTCCTCCGGGGCCCGCGGCCTCTCACCTGCCCGGTGGCCGCAGCGCCGCCCCCCTCCTCCATCTCGCAGCCCGGACCCCAGCTCCGCCCGCCGCCCGGGACGAGGCCGCGTTCGAGGCATCATCGCCATCGCCGCCGCCGCCTCGGCGCATCCCCGGAGCAGCCGAGCCAGGGGGCGCGGAGGCGCAGTCACGGAGACGCCAGCGGCGCCGCCCCCTCCGCCGGACACTGAGGCCCCGGCGCCCGCCTGTCCCCCCCCCCCGCGCCCTCAGCGCCTCGCTGGCCCCCGGGGCTGGCCGCTGCCGCCGCCCCGCCCTCCGCCTCCCACGCCGCGCCGCTGCCCGGGCTGGGCTCGCCGTTCCGCCGCGCGGGGACCTGGGCTCGGAGGCAGGCGAGAGCTGGCGCGCGGAGCAAGAAGGGCCCTGCGGGCTGGGCCGCAGGCCGGGAACGCTGGGGAGTTTCCCGCCCCCACGATGGCCTTAGCGGGTGGAGAGCGTGGGACGGGCGGACGGCGGGGCTCCCCCTCGGTGCCCGGGGCTTCGCCTCCGCGCCGCAGCTGATACTCTGTCTCCTAGATTCAGCTGGCGTCATCATCCAGTTCGGTACTTTGAAACGGAGTTTGTAAATGAAGTCATCATAACAGAATTGATTTTTTTTTTAAAGATTTTATTATTTGAGAGAGAGAGCAAGAGCGGGGGGTAGTGGCAGAGAAACAGGCTCCCTGCTCAGCGGGGAGCTGGAGATCATGACCTGAGCCGAAGGCAGGCGCCCCTAGCAGTTTATCTTTTTAAGGAGAACTGTTTGGTATCAACAAGTACCAAAGAATTTGACTTCTGTGTAAACATCTCCCCCAGTATCCTGTGCTTTCATCAAGGAAAAAAAAAAAACTGGGTAATTTATGAAGCAGACATTCATTCCAGGTGTTGACTATGCTATTAGAATCCTGTGTAGATAAAACTTGACAGAAATTTTCAGTTAATTCCCGCATAATACTCCACTCCCCAACCACCTGCAACGTAGCGGTTCTAATCTATGTTGTCAGTTATGATGAGCTCGGGCCCTAGAAATAAGCCATTGAAAGAGAAGACCCATTAGTATTTAGAGAATTCTAATCCAAGTTCTGTCCTCCATGTGGATTAGCTACTGAATGAACAATCGCCAGCTGATTGCCAGGCATCTGGCCGCCTGACAGATTACAATAGGTTTGGACTGGAAGGTGGCCATCAGTTACACCTTTGAGAGAAATTATACCGGAAAAAAAAAATCCCAAATTGTAAAAGATTCTAGAGAAGAGGAAATCAGGAACTAGTTAGTACCATCAGCAAGTCTAAAGCTACTAGAATTATGTCTACAAAATGTACCAGTTAACAGTGCCAAATGGAGCACAGCCTTAGTAAAAAAAAAAAAAAAAAGGAAAATCTGCGAAGGAACAACCAAGACTGACTATAAATGTTAAAATATGAATGGGCTGGGGTACCTGCGTGGCTCAGTTGGCTTCTTGATGTTGGGCTCAGGTCATGATCCCCAGGGTGGTGAGATACAGTGGGGAATCTACACTCAGCGGGGTGTCTGCTTGGGATTCTCTCTCTCCCTCTTCCCCCCTTCCCCCACCCACACTCTCTCAAATCTGAAAAAAAAGGGGGGCTATCAATTTGTAGGGAAACAGGCATTCTAATACTATCATTGGCAATGCAAATTGATACATGTGCAGGTGTAGGAAAACAATGTATCAGAGCAATTACAGTATTTAGATTCTTGACCTAAAGTTTTACTCCTCACAATTTACCCTGAGGAAATAATTGAAAAAGGTTTTAAGCATTTAGTTATGAAAATATTTTAAGATTTTATTTACTTGAGGGAGAGAGGGGAGAGAGAGAGAGCAAGCAAGCACAGAGGGAGAGGGAGAAGCAGACTCCCCTTTGAGCAGAGAGCCCCACTCGGGGCTCGATCCCAGGACACTGAGCCACCCAGGCGCCCTGAAGTTATGAAAAATATTCATTGCAATGCAATCTGGAGTAGAGAAAACTGGAAACCCTGATGTTCAACATTGGGGAAAAACTGAACACAAGTATATTAACAAGACAATAGTCTGTGCACAAAAATAACTCTGAAGACTATGTAGAAAAAGTTGATTTTTCAGTAAAACAAAATTCCTTAGTAATCCTCTCCAGCCGCACTACTAATCACAACTGGTTTACAATCCAAAGGGCTCGGCAATGCCATGTATCGGGAGTATTTGAAAACAGCTTTCTCATACTACTTATTTTTCTCACCAAAACTTTCATTCACATTAACAGACTAGGTGGGTAAATTTTCTAAATGTTGAAACATAATTTGCAAAGTCTTTGTTTTTTATTTTTATTTTTTTATTTTATTTTTTTTTTAAAGATTTTATTTATTTGACAGATAGAGACACAGTGAGAGAGGGAACACAAGCAGGGGGAGTGGGAGAGGGAGAAGCAGGCTTCCCACTGAGCGGGGAGCCCGATGTGGGACCTGATCCCAGGACCCTGGGATCATGACCTGAGCTGAAGGCAGACGCTTAACGACTGAGCCACCCAGGCGCCCAAGTCTTTGTTTTTTAAAGGATCCATTCAGAAACTAGATTGTGTGTGACAACCTCAAAAAAGACTTTCCCCCCTCCCCGACCTAGGAACCTAGAACCTACCTCGACTGTCTTCCACGTCCAGACAGCAGTGACTTCTCAACTTTGGCCTGCCTTCTCCATCCTTAACACCGTTCCCGCTGCTGTTCTCCATTTTGTTATCACAATATACATTTAAGAGCTACCTTAGACAGTAGTAGCCACCCACCCCTTTTCTCTCCTGCATCCCTTTAAGTCTTCTTCCACTGGTAGAAAATTTAGGCAATTAAGTCATTCACAGTATAACCTGATTGGGGGATCAAGGTAATAAGCAACATCTACACCTGGTGTCAGAATCACATGGGGCAAATGTCAGAAACTCAGATTAAAGAATCCTGTTTCTAGGTCTAAAGTGGGCCTTAAGAACCTTCACCAGAAGTTTTGAATTCTGATGCACAACTGAAACATATGAAGCTTTTAAAAGACATTGACGCCTGGGGCGTCTGGATAGCTCAGTGGATTGGGCATTAGACTCTGAATTTCAGCTCAGGTCATGATCTCAGGGTTCTGGGATTGAGCCCCATGGGGAGCCCACAAGGGGCTCCGAGCTCAGCAGGGTCTGCTTGGGATTCTCTTCTCCCTCTCCCCCACCTCACGCAAGCATGCTCTAAAATTGACACCTGAGCCCCAACCAGAGAAATTCTGAGCCCAAGATGTCACAGCAGGTGCCCAGCTTTTATTTTCTAAAGTTCCCACTTAATGGCGCCTGGGTAGCTCGGTCATTAAGCATATGCCTTGGGGTCAGATCGGGCTCCCTGCTCTTCAGGGAGCCTGCTTCTCCCTCTCCCTCAGCCTGCCGCTTCCCCTACTTGTGCCCTGTCAAATAAATCATTAAAAAAAAAAAAAGTTCCCACTTGAACCTTGCTAAGGCATAGTTTCATACAGCTTATTTTAGAAAAAGCTGAAGTGGTTAATATATGTAAAGCCTCACTACTTAAACTGTGATCTGAGGGCCAGACACTGATACTATGAGCTAGCAGCATGAATTAAAATTCACATTTTTACAAAGCCCCCACATGATTCTTAGGCACATCAATGTGAGAATCAATGATCTAGACCAGTGCTGTCCAACAACTTTCTGTGATAAAAGCGTTCATCTGTGCTATTCAGTAAGGTAAACCACTAGCCACAAGTGGCTAATGAGCACTTGAAATGTGGCTACTGAGACTGGAAAAATGAGATTTTAATTTATATGTAAATAGTCATAGGTAGCACTGTACTGGACAGGTCTGATCTAGGTAATTTGGTTTGGTTAGAGGGCATGCATTTATGGACCCAGATCTATGGATGCAAAAGGAATCCATGAGAATCACTGCCTACAGAACTGTCTTCTCTTCCTTAATGAAGACAAAAGCCAGGTGTTAAAAACAATCCATTTATTGGGTTTTAAACTAATTAAACAATTGAAATCATCAGTTTGGCACTACTCTTTACAGGGATTACGCCTGTGTACGCAGACAATTCAATACTGTACCAGGACCTCTGCTGTGCTTAGGTCTGTATGGAGTCATTCAGCAAGTAGATACTAAAAAATATACTGTAGTGTTCCTTTAAGGAAGACCGTACAGGGTGTGTTGCAAGATGACATTCACTAACTTGTGAATTACTTGAACCTAGAAGATACCTTGCATTCTATAAACGTGTCATAGGCAAACATGTGGTGTTTGCATTTAGGGATGCACACAAAATGTCACATAAAAATCCAGACATTCTAACGATAAATGAACTCAAAACCCCCACACCTCAGCTTTTGTAACATGAAAAGATAGAGAAAATAATTTAAAAACACAAAAAATGGCATTCAATTGGTACAAAAGCCAAAAAATCACTATAATAAAGAGCTACATGTGAATCTTTACAAATTAATTACACAATGCTGCTGTGTAAAAGGTTGCATCTGTACAAAGTCTTGCCAATGCTATCTCTACAGTTTATACAGTCTTTTACATCTATATAACATTTATTAATAAACAAGTCAATTAAATATAAAGACTTATTTAGTCTCAACGATTCTGCAAGCAAAAAAAAGAAAAAAAAACAACAAAAAAAACTTACAGAATTTCCACAAACACAGCAGTCTTCCATTAGGTGAAATATAACAGTTTTCAAAGAGGGTTGATCAAACAGTATATGTGAAGAATACAGGTAAAAATCAAACCAGTCGGGGTTTTTATTGTTGTTGTTGTTTATTTTCAAAATCACACATTGTATACACACACAACAATCAATCAAAAATTTATTCACCAAACCCCCAGTTTTTCAGCAACTGCTCTTTCTAATCAGCACCAAAAACTCCAGTTTGTGGGAAGCACGTGGACACAGCCTTCACTTCTGTGTCTTGGTGGAGCACTCCATCAGGTCCTTGGTTAGATTCGAGACTTGCCCTCTTTTCCTTCCCTTTTCATGGCTCTCCAGACCCAAGGCTCTCAAAGGCTTCGATTTATGGCCCACAGCCCTACTGCCATCTACACCCAAAGCCATTTGGAAAAAATTCAAAATAATTTGAGATGAATGAAATGACGGGACCTGTATTACAGATAGGTATTCTCCATTACAAGTAAACCGTTTCTTAATGAGTTTCTAGACTCTGTTTTGTCTTGGATGCCATGATCATATTGGGTAATTATTTCTAGTCTGAGACACTGCGGCTTTGTCAGATGCCTCAAAGAAAAAGTGATCAATATTCTGGAGTCACTTCCAGACAAGTTAGGTAATCAAATGGCAGCTGAGAACCTGTGGAACAGAGACTAATGGGATCAAACACAGAAGCCACCAAAATGATGAGAGCTCAACAGAGGCAGAGTTTTAAAACCTGCAGAGAGCCGCCACAGATGGTACCTGAGGATCTGGAATTTTTGATGAAAAGAGCTTGAAGTGAGGACTACTCATCTGTATCAGGGAGGAAAAAAATCTTGGTTAGACAACAGGACAAGCAACTCGAAAGCCCAGTAAGTGAAATTTCCTTTCTGCTTAACCTAGTGGAAATGTTTGTGTTCTCTTTAATTCAGGATGGAAAAGAAATACTTAAGAATCCAGATGAAATGTTCTCATAAATGTATACAACCTAGGGTCCTCAGGGCAACCCAAAATACCCAGGCCCCAACTCAGGAGGCAATGAAGAATAAGATTTCTTTAAACTAACCATTCCCAGGCTACTAAGGCCACTCATTTATAATGGTTCAAAAGCAGTCACATCAATTCTCTGCTTAATACCTGAAGCAGAGAAGCAGAGAAAAATTCCCTGGGAACTTAAATTTCCACTGGTCATAGCAAAAGTCATATTAACAAATTTTTTTATCATCTAAATAAGGACATCTAAGAATGTCAGCAAAAAGAAAAAACTTATGAACACCCACGTCTCAATCATCCAACCAAAGACATCTGCTTGAGGATGTCAGACTTCTTTAAACTCAGCATTTTGCTGACTTACCCTTCTATGCATAATAGCACGGTGACACAAGGAGATCGGTGAGAACAAGCAGCTGGTCATCTGTGAATTGCTGTTTGTGTTCTTGCCAGTTGTCATGGTGCGTCCTCCGGAAATTGGATAAGGTCTTTTTTACAGTCATCTGTAGAGTAGGCAACCCACATACATTTTATTTTAACCTCTGAAAGATTAGGATTATATTTAGGATAATTTTGGCTACGTAAAAATCCTTCTAGACTTCAGATGTCACACTTCACTGAATGCTGCAAAACCAATAAGCCAATTGTAACTTCGCAAAGCCACCAAGCTCACTTCTTTAAAATGACTAGCTGCGCTTTAGGACAAGCTCCTGGCACTTACACCGTGCTATTAAACCAGTTTCAATACACACCTATGTCTATTTCCCAAGTGAGAAGGACAAACTCATTGGTCTTTGCAGCCGTTTAGACACAGCTGTTCTCTAAATAATACCATCACAATTTCCTGTTTAATATTAGCTCCCAGTTAGATACTTCCTAGGTATCAAATGTCAGTAAAATAAATGTATACAGATTAACTATCCTGACAATATTGACAATATTTTACTTCCACTGAACTGGGACAGACAGAAGCTTTATTAATTTCCTTGCTACCAAAAGATCTCAAATACACATGAAAGCAAGGCCTCCACAAGATCTTACTCATCACTGTTGAGTAGGCTTAGCCCTGGCTGATGTAGTAGTAGCAGCTTTCTCAAAGCAGAAGGTCCAGAGTGAACAGGAAATTATTAGTAAAATGATTTCTTACGAAAACATCACCAATATAGTAGGTGTGCAAAGAAACTAACAAGAAAGAATTTTACCTCAATAGGCTGCGGATCATTCAGATGTGCACTGAGATTCATAAGGAGCTGGGGCATCCAGGTGGGAACATCATAGGGACTAGAAAGAACACATGCACCAAGTCCTAGCACCCCAGCATGACGTTTGACCAACTCTGAAAAAAAAAAAAAAAACCCAAAACACACCAATATATGGTGCAAATATTTATAGGACTCTACTGCACATGTCACAGTGAAATAAAATTAGTTTTTGATGAAGCTAGTTGTTGTCAATGTATGAATTTCTGCATTTAAAATGCATCTGTGTGCACACAGACCAAAAACATGATTTTGAGGCTGAACTAAAGACATCCTATAGCTGTCCCTCAATGATAGTGGAATTATAGCTAGGTCAGAAATGTGTCACTTATTTGCTAGAACTTACACAATAATAGTTTTGATCAATTCATATCATATGCAAAAGTGCAATCCCTGATTCTAAAACAATCTCTAATCAAAATGAGACCCCACTTTTCTAAATGGGATCCACAGAATGGATCAATTCATGAGGTAAACATACTATATATGAGGAATGTCTGTATTTCTCAAAACAGAGCTGTAATGTGTCTGTATTCTGCAGGGTCTCTATTCCTTTTTTAAAAAGATCTATTCTTTCTCTAGTGATAGAAGTTACTGCTTTCAAATTCTCCTGTTTTTCATTAAAGTTGTGTGTATTATATTTGTATACATGAAATATGGTGCCTAGGGAACTGAAGCTAATAAAAAAGGAATACGAAATAAAATTATAAATAATGCCATTTGGGATAACAAAGACCTAAAACTACTTTGGTACTTAATTATTAAAAAATAGAGTTCTCAAGCAAAGCAACCAGAACATTCATTGTATGAGGTCACTATATGACTTAATTAAGAACCCCTTATAATCAGCACTTAAGAGCTTCGCATTCCAAGCACTTCCTACAAATTCAATAAGCTTCCTACTTATTAAGAGTCTTTCTATATTTTCCATTCTTCCTGTGGCTGTAGTTAGCAGTGGCAAGGTCAGATGGCTCTTTACAACTGTGTTTATTTATTTATTGCTACTATTTTTTAAAGATTTTATTTATTTATTTGAGAGAGCACAAGTGGGTCGGAAGGGCAGAGGGAGAAGGAGAAGCAGACTCCCTGCTGAGCAGGGAGCCCGACTCGAGGCTCGATCCCAGGATCCTGGGATCATGACCTGAGCCAACAGCAGAGGCTTAACTGACTGAGCCACCCAGGCACTCCTATTTATTTACTTTTTAAAGAAGATTTTACTTTTAAGTAATCTCTACACCCAACATGGGGCTTGAACTTACAACCCTGAAATCAAGAGTTGCATGCTCCACTGACCAAGTCAGCCAGGCGCCCCACAATCATGTTTAAACGTCTCTTTAAATGTGACATAATCAGATCTGATTCTCCTGTTTATCTTCATGCTCAATTAGAGTAGAAGCTCCTGTGAGGACTCTTCTCACCCTCTCACCAAATGCCCAGTGAAGTAGTGAACAGTTCCCTCTCCAAGTACAAGCAAGGCTTGTTTGTTTTCTTAGTATTTTCCTAGTACATCTACACCTAAGCTATAAAATCTAAAAACAAATACTTAACACTCTCCAAAATAACTCATTCTACACCGCTCTTTATATAAAGTGATTTCATGTGGGCAGGCACATGAAATCAATGAACCGGATTCATTGTAACAGGTGTATGCCTCAGTGCACAGGTTCCTCTGTGCCTCTCAATTTTCGCTCTTCTGTTCCAGGTCTTGCCTACTGTAGGCAAAGTTTATTAAAAGCAGGGGCAATTACTCCCAATACCTAGCAAAGACCCAGGGACATACAAGTATTCAATAAATATTTGTCGAGTAAGGATGGTTAATCCCCGACCGGACGTGGGTATTTTATACCGGCACTGTTACCTGCAGAAGGAATCGTGTCTCCTACGGAACCAGGGTCTCGCTTTCTTTTCTTCGGCAGCTTCGTTTTGCAGAGTTGCTCAAAATGAATCTGCATAGGACTGTCCATGGTAAGGAAGTTACACTGTAACAGACCGCTTAAGGTGGTAGCAGCCATTTCTCGAACCTGTAGAGATAATCACTTCTTTGAGAGTGGAGATCCTAACCCTCAGGGGAATGCTGGAGGCTGGGAGGGTGGTGGTGAGCATGGGGAGGGGGGCACGGGGAGGGGGACGGGGGACTTTCCCGGAATTCTGTGTGCAAACTGTGTGAATGCTCTCCTGCCAGTTCTTCCGGGAGATTTCATCAGATTCTCAACAGGTCTGTGACCTCAAAATGGATGAAAGCCACTATATTAGGGTTATGCAAAGTAAATGCTTAAATTTCATACAAAATTAACTGTCTCAATAAATTATTTTCCCCACTGACCGGCAGTTGTCCTTATCAGGGTTGTAACTGTAAAAGCAGTACCAGAGCCTAACATTAAGATGAATTTTTCCTGGACTCTGCATCTCTGCAAACTACTGCTGTTTTCGTCGGTAACACAAATAGAGAACAGTCAATTTGTATAACTGGCGTATGTTGTAGATTTATGTCCAGTTTACTTCTTAGGAATTTCACAGGCTGCTGTCAGACTACAGTTTACCCAAGTACCAAATGTAGAGCAGAGCACAGTCCATTTCAAAATGGAATGGGAACTCAAGTTTTGGGAAAACAACAACAACAAAAAAAACAGTAAAATGCTATCGTCTCAATAGGTATCACAAAATTCCTGCTAAGCATTCATAAAGATAGGCAATAATAATTTGGGGAAAAAAACCCCACCGAAATATTTTATCGTTTATTGCTTCAAAAGGTTTTTTCTTAAATGTTGTAGAGTTTGACAGTTTTGGGGTAACTTAACATTTTCATTATACTAGTAAATGAATTATATTATAAATTGTTTTACTACATCATACTTGGTCGCGTTATTTCCTTTTATACCACGATTCATTTTTATATTCAGCTATTGATTAGAATGCTTTCAACTTCTCACTATTGTGCTAAAAATATTCTTAATTTATATAATTTTTTTCCATATTGCAATGTATTTTCTTAGGATAGATTCTAAGAATTGGGATTACTAAATTTTAATGTATGAACAACTTTACTGTTAATTTTGTGGCTATCAGCTACTTTTCAAGAGCCAATGCTAACGGACTGTGACACAAGACTAACGTGGAATACTCGCTATATACCTTGCCAACCTGTTACCATCATTATACATTTTGTTTTAAGTAGGCTCTACGCCCAGTGTGGGGCTTGAACTCATGACCCTGAGACTGAGTCACATGTTCTGCTGACTGAGCCAGCCAGACACCCCTAAAAGTTTTCCTTTAAATCCAACAGTTTTCTTTAAACATTTTTCATTTAGATTATTACAAAGTTTTTTCAGTATTATCATGAGTAGCTCTTGCTAATTATTACATTACGGATACTCAGTATTCTGTTTTAAAAATATGACAGAGGTGCCTGGCTGGCTCAATTGGTAGAACATGAAACTCTTGATCTTATGGTTGTGAGTTTGAGCCCTATGTTGGGTATGGAGATTATCTAAAAAATAAATAAATAAATAAATCTTAAAAAATATGATAGCTTTGATGAATGTCATGGTTTTACTTATAGTAACAGTTACGTTTAAGCCTACTACATGGAATATAAAAATAATTTATGAATATGTTCTACAAGGTCCAGCAAACAATAAATGCAATTTAATGTAACTGCTGTAATATTTAAAATTAGGAAACACTGATTTTCAAGATTTCCACCTTTTCTATTCCTTTAGTTATTAAAAAATACAAGTTAAAAAAATTACAGACAGCTGTAAATACTGTAAGCCTGTTATAGCTGTTATAACCAATTGTGTGTGAGTACCTGAGGGGCTAGCAAGATCTGCTCCCAGAACACAGGAAAGCTGGATTGCAAAATGAACAGGCTCATTAGGGAGGTGGAAAAATTTCCATTCTCAGTTTTCTCTGGATGCAATCTATTTTCAGTGCTCTCAAACAGAATATGTAATTACTGGGAGTACTCCACTACACAGAAAACCCATAAAATTTTTTTAAAAAGTACAGATTTCACAAAAATTTCAATTACATTTTCTTTACCTAAGGACAATTTCAAAAGTTGTAACTTATTCCTTATTTATTACAACATACTTTTCTTACATTACATTAACTAAGAGATTTATCTTTTTGTACAAAATACTAATGTAACTTCCTCACAAAGTTGCCTTTAATTTCTCTACGAAGGGAAATAAAAAGGGGCAAAAATCTTAACTGGATAATAGCATTTGTGGGTAGATTTTTATTCTTTTTTTGAGAGAGTACAAGTGTGTACAAGGGCGGAGGGGGTGGGGCAGAGAGAGGGAGAGAATCTTAAGCAGGCTCCACACCCAGCGTGGACCCTGATGTGGGGCTCAATCTCACAACCCTGAGATTGTAACTTGAGCTGAAATCAAGAGTCAGACGCTTAACCAACTGAGCCACCCAGGCGCCCCTAGATTTTTATTCTCTTGAAACTGAAATTAGTCCTTTAGGAATTAGTAAGGTAAGTAAAACATTATCACCTGCAATTTCACATATAAGAAAACTTTGGTTCACAAATGTTATCTGCCGAACTGCAAAGAGATGCCAGAACAAGAACATGCCTAATGTTTGTTTCCATTTGTATAACAGGAAATCACGATTAGGGTATCGAAACTAATAATATAGGGTAATGTTAAAGTAACTTTTAATAATTTATGCTTTAAAAAACTCATCAGTGCATAAATACTTCTTAAAGGGGGGGGCATGATGCTTTCTCTAAATGTATTAAATTTTGATTTGCTATATCTTAAGTTTTACCTCTAGTTGTTCATCCTCCAAAAGACTTATAACCAGCCACCTGATGTCTTTAACTGCATCTTCATTGTTTAGGAAAATAAAGAGGTTATAAAATACCATGGTCTGGAGGTAGGTCAGCACTGTATATCTAGCATGCCAAGAACTGCTTCTTGCTGTCTGTGAATGAGAAGAAGTAGAGACAATGGGAACAGTGCTGATGAGAGCAGGAGGTGACAGACAGGAATGACACACAAATCATTATCATCTTCTTGGTTAGAGCAAGCTCGTGTTATAGTTCCTTCTAAATGGAAGGTTGCATTAACTATTTCGGATAAAGTTAGTTCTTCAGAATGGTTGAAAATAAAGGGTAAGGAACACATAGACAAAAGTCAACTTTAGAAGAAAATATACTCTGACTCCTCTAAGAGTTAACACATTATTTTGTTTTACTTCATAGCAGGTAGCGGATTGAAAGCAATGACTGAGAACTGCTAAATTCCATCACAGAAACAAAACAAACAAACTGGGCTGTTAAAAAATATTTTTCAGTGGTAGTTCAACTTAAAAATCTGAAAACCATGGGAACAGGTCCACTTTTTATGTTATATAACACATGTATGACCTGGGTAAAGGCTGAGCATACAGTATACTAAAAATGCAGCCAGAAAATATACACTTAGTCTTTTTCTTTCTTAAACCAGAGATTGGGAAATACAAGTGAATAAAACAAAGGGAAAATGGTAAAAGGGAATGACCACTCCCCTTCCCTCATCAGCACTTTGCATCCAAGGTGCTTCATTAGCTTTTTGTGTATATAGGGAATTTGAATGATCTCCCGGAGGTCACAGAAGTTGGTGGCAGAGGCAGGTACAGAGTCTAGGTCTGTTTCTTTGGTCAATATATATCTTCTCTCATACTAAAAGAAAAGTCAAAATGAAAAATAAATTTCCGGTACTGTGTGCACTACAGCTGACTTTGTGAAATTCTTAGAATGGGTAACCACATTCTAACCAAAACACATAAATATTCGTTAGACACTCTTACTTGTTTTAGCACCTGAAGTACCAAAGGCACTTGATGAGGGTAAAGCAAGCCCTGAGACATTAGTGATAAACATAACTTTGCATCTCTTTTCAGTTCATCATAGCTATTGTCATTTTCCACTGGGGCAATCTAGAGAACAATAAAACAAACCAAAAACATAATTGAAATAAACAGCCAGTAAGTACAAAGGCATCCTTACATAAAAGAAATCACATTTTTTACTTCTAACAACTTCTATGGAAATTTTCAGATATGTACAAAACTAGGGAACAGTGCAAGGAGTCCCCATGAATCAATCACCTCTCCAACAACAACAAACACATAATCCTCCCATTTTTTGCCCATGTTTCCCCATCCCCTAATTAAATTATTTGAAGCAAATCCCATACATATTTCACGCATGAATACTTTATTATGTATCTCTAAAAGATAAAGTCTCTTATTTTAAAAACCTGGAATGACATCAGCCATAAAAGTTCATTGCAGTTAAAATATAAAGTATACAGTAGTGTTCAAATTTCCTCCATTATTTTGTAATTGGTTGTTTGGAATCTGGTTCAATGTGATGATCACACACTGCATTTGGTTCATGTGGCTCTTAAATGTAGAAGATTCTATGAAAGATACATTTTAAAAAAATTTCTGAATTCTCCCTCTTTTAAAATTCCTTGCCCTTTAAAAAAAGAGTGCAGGAGGGCCTATTTGGTTTTGTAGGGTCCTCTACAGTGGCTTCCTTCTCTGACTGCATCCTTGTGGTGGCATGCATTGGCTCCAGTATGTCCTGTAAAGTAGCCGTTAGACCTAGAGGCTTGATTTTATTGAAGTCTAATTCTTTGAGCACAACATAAGTGGTGTGTACTTCCTTCACTTATGGTCAGTTTTCTCTTTCTGTGATGAACCATTACAAAAAAAGGTTTGCAAAATGGTGACACTCATTTCTTCTTCATTATTACCTGGAATACTTCATACAGAAAAGCCTCCCTCAGTGGGTTTCCTTCCTATCCTCCAAAAGTGAACAATGAATTTTTAAAACAAGGTCATTATGAACTAATGAATTTCAACAAATTCAATGGTTTTTAGTCTTACTGGTGTTCGGAATGGCTCCTGACTCCTTTAACACAACTGTTGCATCCTTGGTTTCTGGTAGGACAATTATCCTGTACATTTCTTGGTCCTAACCTGAAATCAGCTTTTTCTCCACGGAGCCCTGGTTCTTCCAGCAGGAAATGATACCTAGAAACCGTAATCTGGGCACTATGAGCACTGATCACTACTAGGTTGATTACCGGTTATGGGTTTTTTGTGGCCAGAGCTAGGAAATAAGCATATTTTCTTTTTTTTAAAAGACTTTATTTATTTATTTGAGAGAGAGAGAGAATGAGAGAGAGAAAGCACATGGGGGGGGAGGGTCAGATGGAGAAGCAGACTCCCTGCTGATCAGGGAGCCCGATGTGGGACTCGATCCAGGGACTCCAGGATCATGACCTGAGCTGAAGGCAGTCACTTAACCAACTGAGCCACCCAGGCGCCCAATAAGCATATTTTCTTAAGAAAAACAGATCATGAGATCATACTGATATTTTCAAATTTAGGATGACTGAGGTTTTACTAAACAGCTGGACTTTTTTTAGAAGATTTATTTATTTTAGACACAGCACACATGTGTGCACAAGTAGGGGTAAGGGCAGAGGGCCAGAATCTTCAAGCAGACTCCCAGCTGAGGGCAGAGCCCAACACAAACAATCCTACAACCCACGAGCCATTACCCGAGCAAGAAATCAAGAGGCTCAACCAACTGAGCCACCGAGGCACCCAAAAGCTGGATTTTTATATCTTGTTACTCATGCTAAAAATTTCGGTTCCTAATGTTAAAAAAGGAACAGGGCCAAAATGAAGTAACTTGCCCCCATCACTGCAAACTAAGACCTACTTGTAGTTTCAGTCATTCTGGTTGAGGGAATGTGACTTGCAATCAGTTAATTAGGAATGAACTGATTAGTAATAGTAAAGTAAACCGCATGATAGACCCCTGCCTTGTCTGAAATAACCCTTTTTGTTTATGCCTTTCTTGTCCTATCCCATTTCTGCCTTTAAAAACCTTCCATTTGGGGGGGCACCTGGGTGGCTCAGTCAGTTAAGTGTCTGCCTTCGGCTCAGGTTGTGATCCCAGGGTTTTGGGATGCAGTCCCACATTGGGCTCCCTGCTCCTCAGGGAGTCGGCTTCTCCCTCTCCCTCTGTTCCTCCCCACCCCCCCGCTCATGCTCAATCTCTCTCTCTCTCAAATAAATAAAATCTTTATATATATATAATACCACCTTCCATTTTGTACAGCTCCCTGGGGTCCTTTCCGTTTGCTACATGGGTACTGCCCAATTCATGAATCACTGAACAAAGCCAGTAAGATCTCTGAATTTACTCTGATGAATTTTGTGTTTCTAACACTATTGACAATTATCATTTATTTGCTCTTTATTACATAATAGACATAATAGCTTTATTCCAATATTAGAGAATGCAGTCCCCACAGGCATGTATGATTTTGTTTTAAAAGTCACTGCTCCATATATTTATCCTTACAACCAGATACACAGTAAGGTGAGGTTCATTTGTTTCATTTGCTTTCTTTTTTTTAAAGGCAGGAGTGCCTGTCTGGCTTAGTCAGTGGAGCATGCGACTCTTGATCTTGGGCTCATTAGTTCGAGCCCCACTCTGGGTGTAGAGATTATAAATAAATACTTAAAAAGGGGGGGGCAGTTTTCATTTAATTTTGTTTTATGATCATAAAAAGTATTTTTTAGGGCTCCAAAGACAAATTGGTAAAATAAAGTATACTCAGACAGCCTTCTTTGCCCCCAGCCCTTAAATAAGTTGTCCTCTAAAACAATCTAAATATATATTCTTGTTTCTTTTTAAAGTATAGTTTTAATATGGGGGCGCCTACGTGGCTCAGGTGGTTAAGCACCCGACTTTTGATTTTAGCTCAGGTGTTGATTTCAGGGTTGTGAATTCAAGCCCTGTGCTGGGCTCCATGCGGGGAACAGAGCCTACTTAAAAACAAACAAACAACACTGCGCCCCCCACCCCACCAAAGTTATAGTTTTTTTTTTTTTAAAGATTTTATTTATTTATTTGAGAGAGAGAATGAGATAGAGAGAGAGAGCATGAGAGGGGGGAGGGTCCAAGGGAGAAGCAGACACCCCGCTGAGCAGGGAGCCCGATGCGGGACTCGATCCCGGGACTCCAGGATCATGACCTGAGCCGAAGGCAGTCGCCCAACCAACTGAGCCACCCAGGCGCCCCCAAAGTTATAGTTTTAATATGGAAAAAAAATTATTTTTCTCTAAAATGCTAAGGATTGCATCAACTTAGGTGAAATATTCAAAGCTTAGTATTACCAAATTTATTTGCATACCCGTAACAAATGGGAACTTAACCATGCCTTTACTTTATCCTTGTTTCCCCAAACTTTAGCCAGGCTCCTCTGAGCCCTCTTTTCATCCTTGGACCTACTGAGTCCAGTTGTATCAAGAATCCTGACATTTGAGAGAATCCCTAACCTCTGTACCTGATCCAGTTCCTCACCTCCACTTTACGTATGTGATCATCATGGACTGACTGCTTTCAGCAAGAATCCTGTCAAGTCAGTTTAGCAAGAATACCCTATTCTTGATGTGTCTTTTCTATGCACTAACACCTCCCCCCATTCTGCTTATTGGCTAAATATCCCCAGCTGTCTTTGCTGTATTCAGAGTCTTGACACCTATCCAACAGTTCTAAATGCGTCCAAATAATTTTTTTTTTAACAACTAAACCTCCAAGCTGAGTATACTAATTCACTGTGATAAACTGTCCAGTGTTTGATGGAAATAATTTCCCTTAGCAGACTTTACTGAAACAAGTACATGAGATTTCATCTCAAATCAATGGAGAAAAGATAGATTATTGTGAAAATTAAGCTGCATCTTTACATCAATACTTTATATAAAAGTAACTATCAATTTTCTATCTTATACTGCAAATTTAAATGTAAAAGATAAAACCATAAAAATGTTAAAAGAAAAAAGAATTGTTTAAAGAAATAATCTTGGACTGGCATACTTCAAAACATCATTTAAAAATAAAATTATCAAAAACTAATGATGTAGTGTATGGTGATTAACATAATAAAATAAAATTTAAAAAAATAAAGTAAAAATGAAGAAAATTATAAAAATGGAACTCTTATAACACAACAGAAAACTGGCAAAATACAGATAGCTGGCAAAAAAAATACAAATAGCCAATGTACAAGGAGACAGTCTCACTAAAGAAATACAATTAATTTTGCTTTATTTTTTTTTTTATTTATCTTAAGTAAGCTCCAAGCCCAGTGTGGGGCTTGAACTCACAACCCTGAGATTAAGAGCTGCAAGCTCTACTGAGGTGAGCCAGCCAAGCATCCCAAGAAGTTCAATAATCTTTTAAAAAATTTATTTAACCATCAAAGATTTAAGAAATGTCAGGGTTTGTGGGAAAGAGAGAACACAAGACAGGCTCTTTGGAGGGCAGTATCCATTAAAATTACAAAAGCAAGCAGGTCTTTTACACGGTAATTTTATATAGTACTTACCCTACAAATATATGCATATTTGCAAAAGACTGTTAGTTTTTAACAGCCAAAAACTAGGAATAACCAGTGACCTCCCATAGAAAATGGATTAAATAAATAATACAATGAAGTCATTAAAGAGAGGGGGGCAGCTATGTGAGAAGACGGTCATTCTATAGCAGGATCTAAAAATAAAATCAATTTGCAGAATGAAATAGTTCTGGTTTTTGTGCACAATCCCATTCCTACACTAATGCAGTGTATGGCACAGGTGTGCTCTCAAAGATATAAAGAGATACACACCAAAGAAACAAATTGAGGATAAAAATTATTACAAATACTGAACAGTCCAAATCCCCAGGCAATGTACATAGTATTGTTTTGTCATTTAATTCACCCACAATAAAAATGAGGTGATTTTAGGGGCGCCTGGGTGGCTCAGTCGTTGAGCGTCTGCCTTCGGCTCGGGTCATGATCCAGGGTCCTGGGATCAAGCCCTGCATCGGGCTCCCTGCTCAGCGGGGAGCCTGCTTCTCCCTCTCCCAGTCCCCCTGCTTGTGTTCCCTCTCCCGCTGTGTGTCTCTCTGTCAAATAAATAAAATCTTAAAAAAAAAAAAATGAGGTGATTCAGAGTTTGGTTAGTTGAACTGTAGTATAAAAAAGAAGATACTCATTTGCTGGCAGGTCTACCATTACCACCAGAAAAATTTAAGGTGACTTACTCACCTGTTCAATCAGTAGTCTTCCTTCCTACCATTCATGAAAAAAAATGTGTTTTATGAATGAAATTAGGGCATAATGTTCTCATGTTAGGAAGAGGTTAAAATGTTCTACTAAAACCAGTAAAATCCTGAAATCCAATAGGTAAACTTCACTATAAAGAACACCATGTTCCAAAGCAGCAAATTAACCATTATTAATTACTAGCACAGGATAACAATTTGTTTGGGCTAGACTACTTCTATGTGCCAGTAAGATCAAAATCTCTTAGATATATTTAAGTTTTTATTTATTTGGTTAAGTAATCTCTACACCCCACAAGCCTGAGATCAAGAGTTGCACACTCTTCCGACTGAGCCAGCCAGGTGCCCCAAAATCTCTGAGATATTTTACTTTCAGTGATTTTATCTATCAACAACATTATTGTTTGTGGAACGAAAATCTTTTTCTGTTACAAAGTAAAGCTTCTAAGTTTGGAGAAGTACTTCTGTTAGTTCATCTCAAGGAATAACATCTGTATTACTTGATCAGCAACTGCTCTGTAGTTAAGTTTATCTGAATCTTACCAACTCCCAACTTTTTTTTTCATCTTTAATATTTTCCCAAAAGCATTATTTTTCTTCCCAGATATGACTTTTATTTTTTTAAAGATTTTGCTTATTTGACAGAGAGAGACACAGTGAGAGAGGGAACACAAGCAGGGAGAGTGGGAGGGGGAGAGGCAGGCTTCCCGCGGAGCGGGGAGCCCAATGCGAGGCTCGATTCCAGGACCCTGGGATCATGAGCTGAGCCAAAGGCAGACGCTTAATGACTGAGCCACCCAGGCGCCCACCAGATATGACTTTTAAAAGAACACATGTGTACACTATCATAATGTTCTAACTACCACATGTGTAGTTACAGAAAAACTAAGATCAGACAACCTTAAAGTTTGGGAATATTCAACTGGCACTGAAGGGGGTAGATTCTAGCCTTTTCATAAAAATATATGCTGTAATCTTCCTTCTGATATTGAAAATAAAGAAGGTAAAAATAAAAAAAAGTCCCATGTACAACAACTTGGACAACTCTTAAAAGAATTATATGAGTGAAAAAAGACAATTACAAAAGGTCACATATCTCCATTTATAGGACATTCTTGAAATGACAATTATAGAGATGAAGAACAAATCAGTGGTTGCCAGAGGATAGTTGGTGGTGAGGGAGAGGAGGAAAGTGTGACTGTCAAGGGGTAACACAAAGTGATTTTTGTGATGATGGGAGTATTTCTGTATCATGATTGTGTTGGTGGTTGCAGGCATATTTGTGTGATAGAATGACACAGAATTATACACATGTTGTACTGATTTTAATTTTCTGGTTTCAAAACTATAACTACTAGAGAAAAATGAGTCAAGGGTACGTGAGACCTCTTTGTAGTACCTTTGCAACTCCTGTGAATCCTTACTATTTCAAAATAAAAAGTTTGGGGAAGAAAGTCTGTGCTGATGAAATTCAGGGGCTTTCTTCAGGTACTGCCTATTCTTATCTTTTGCTTTCTGGCCATACTACGGGACAGAATGACATATACTGATTTGGGTTTTCCTTAAGACTTAAAGTATTAAGGGTGTTTTAAAGTCTGTTTGTAGGGCGCCTGGGTGGCTCAGTTGGTTAAGCAACTGCCTTCGGCTCAGGTCATGATCCTGGAGTCCCAGGATCGAGTCCCACATCGGGCTCCCTGCTCAGCAAGGAGTCTGCTTCTCCCTCTGACCCTCCCCCCTCTCATGTGCTCTCTCTCTCTCTCTCATTCTCTCTCTCTCAAATAAATAAATAAAATCTTAAAAAAAAAAAAATAAAAAAAATAAAGTCTGTTTGTAGCATAAATATGTGCATTTCCTTGCCAATATCCATCCCTCCTGCTGAAAACAGGCATTTTGATTAACTTTTGGAAATCATCCTTTTCTGTCATTTTGGTGGGTCAACCAAGGGATCATATTGCCTAGCCAAAGTGTAGTGAGACACCCAACCAAGCCTGGACAATGAGACTTTTTCTGGACCTCTGAAATCCTTAAGAGAGAAATGCAAGGAGACGTCACCTGATGAGGCTATTAGCTTCTGTTACCTAGGTCCGCTGGCAGCGAACTGCCTAGATATGTCTAAATAATCTAATAAATTAATTAGGAGGAATTTACCTCCTTCCACTGTCACAGACATTTGGTTTTCAGTGCTTGCAATTAAAGATCCTTAATTAATACTGCGATATACAAAAAGGAGATCTTAATCTTTCTTTTGCTTTGTTTTCACACAAATTTATTATTTTTGGTATATCACAGATAAGATTTAACCGACATTAAATTTGTTAACCTGTACAAAATGCTGCCCTGTGTTAATATGTACAAAAATTTAGTTAGCAAAAGAACACTTTACAGGATTTTCCTCTCCTCTAATTATTGAGAAAAAGTTTTTCTGAAGAAATACCATCAATGGCATGTAATTTTGTACCAGTTATAAAAACATCTGTAAATTTTTCTCTGAGTTTGACATATGCAAACAATTATTCTACAGTGGTGAGTTCTGATGAGCACTCAGGGAAGTTTGAAACTTAGGATAAAACACATCTTCTCTTCTTCCCTGATCATTGGCATCTGAATTCTTTATTATTCCATGCAGTTAAAGACTAGTAACAAAAATAATACGCAATAATTGCAATATATACAAGTACTTCACACTGTGCTCTCTGCTTTACAGACATCTCATTTCATCCTTGCAACAACTCTGGGAGGGACTCTTCAACTAGAAAAGGCAAATAACTACAACTTCCACTTTGATACAGATTTCAAGGTGGGTTTTTTTGAATTGCTATAAACCTGCTTTTTATGGGATAGGATATATAATACTTCATTTAGAATCTACAAAGCACCTCAAGTGTGTCTAAAACAGAATTTCTGATCTCATCTCCAACTGTTTCTGAGTGCCTCCCACAGTTTAACAAGCAACAACTTGCTTTTAGACTCCTTTCTTTATCCCCATTCTACACAGCTGATCTGCCTGCAAAGCAGCTGTTCATCTGTGCTATGGTGTCTCTGTACCCCACACCCCATTCACCATGATGGCCTAACACAGATTCTCAGCCTCACTATCTGCAGATCCAGACAAACTGTGAGCCTGGCATAAGCAATTCACATAATACAGCTTTCTAATGATTTAGGTTTTTACAGATTTCATGTGGATTCAAAACATCCTTCTAAAGGGAAGAATGAAGGGGGGGAAATCGGCAGGGGAGATGAACTACGAGAGACTATGGACTCTGAGAAACAAACTGAGGGTTCTAGGGGGGAGGGGGGTGGGGGGATGGGTTAGCCTGGTGATGGGTATTAAAGAGGGCATGTACTGAATGGAGCACTGGGTGTTATGCACAAACAATGAATCATGGAACAAACACTATATCAAAAACTAATGATGTAATGTATGGTGATTAACATAACAATAAAATAAAAAAAATCCTTCTATCAACCTCACTCTCGTATCTGCTTTCTGATTTTTTTTTTTTTAAAGATTTTATTTTTAAGTAATCTCTATTTCACTCAAACAAAAGAAAAGAAGAGAAAAGAAAAAATCAGGGGTGCCTGGCTGGCTCAGTCAGAAGGACGTGCAACCCTTGATCTTGGAGTTGTGTGAGTGAAAGAAGGGGGTGAACTCCAACTACCCCAACACTGACTACACATTACCCATTTATGGACATATGAGACCATGTTCTGTATCCACTGGGTATGTGGCAGTGGAAAAAAGTTGAAGCACCACTGCCCTAAAGACACACCTGACAAACCCTATCTACCACCAAGGACCTAAAAGTAACAAGGATCTCTATACACTAATAACTACTGTCCACTCTTATATCCCAAAAGATCCCAGAGGTACCCATGGGTATCTGGCCCTGCACAGCATTCTTAAAAGTATTTTAGTGGTGAATCCTTTGGAAATTACCAGTAAAGTTATTTATTTATTTTTTTTAAGGTTTTAGTTATTTCAGAGAGACTGAGGAGAAGAGAGAGCACGGGCACGATGAGAAGCAGACTCCCCGCCAAGAAGGGAGCCCGGTGTGGGGACTGATCTCAGAGTCCGGGGATCATGACCCGAGCCGAAGGCAGCCGTTTAACTCACTGAGCCACCCAGGCGCCCCCTTGAGTCATCTTTCTGAGATTTCCTGAAGACAAAGTATACTGTGGCAAATCCAAAGTTTAGCATACCATTTGCTGAGACACAGTACCAAGGTGCTCCTTGTTAAATGATAACTGCACTGAACAGTAACTCTCAAGTAGTGGTGATGTTTGTGCCAAGCCTTCCAAATGTGACTGTTTTGCGAACCACAGCATGACTACAAACTAAAACTGTGGCAACCAATATATTGATCTGTGACCTTAGTTTCATTAGCTTCGTCATTTGCCTAGATGAGTAATTAGAACCACCTCAGGCTGTACCTTTCATCAATTAAAATCAAACTTCAGTGTCTTCAGAGGATTACCAGAAACAAGTTACTTCTGCAGGTATTTGTTAAAAGCAATTATAGTCCCATTTAACACCATAAAGTAAATACAAATACTATATGTATAAGTACAATATATAATACATCTTCAGATTTATTATACACTGAATAAAACAAATCAGAAATAACTATATTAAAAAAAGTCACTATGGCTTTATTTTTTTTTAGCTATTAATATTCTCCTAAACTATTACTTGGAAATTGGTTATCAGTGCAACAGTGCTCTGTCTGGGGCGCCTGGGTGGCTCAGCTGGTTAAGCGACTGCCTTCGGCTCAGGTCGTGATCCCAGGGTCCTGGGATCGAGCCCCGCATCGGGCTCCCTGCTCTGCAGGAAGCCTGCTTCTCCCTCTCCCACTCCTCCTGCTTGTGTTCCCTCTCTGCTGTCTCTATCAAATAAAAGAATAAAACAAACAAACAAAAAACAATGCTCTGTCTGTAAACTTTTCATATATCTGTCAAGATCCTAGTCTTACCTAATACTAAAAAGATAATTTCAACAAATATTAAACTGCTATTACCTCATGATTCTCCTGTGACTATTCCACTTCTTAGCGATCCAACCAAGTCACACACAGTCTGAAAAACTATCCACCTTCAGATGATAAGTATAAATTCCCCGTAAAGATCAGAAGGGGATGCATTCTTTTAGTCTTTCCAAGTTTCCAACTGTTAAATTCCAGTTAGTTAACACAGGGGGATGCATTCTTAATTTCAGCCATAAACTTACCTTAAAAAACAAAGGGAGAAGCTGAAGTTGTTCTGTGACTGCTGTAGAGAAGGATCTTCCTGCACTAGCCATCAGCCATTTCAATACTATTTGAAAACAAACACGCAGAATCAGTCTTTGCTATAGAGTCAGAGAGCACAAAGTAGAGTAACATTGTAGTGCTAATGTCAGAGAGCCACTCTGATAGCTCTGCTAACTAACTCTTCAATGTTGAGAAAGAGATCAGCTATGTTACTTCATAAATTTGACACTAACAGCATTATGACAGGAACCACAATAAAGAGTGTCAAAAACTAGGGTACTGAAGTCACTCTTAACAAATGAATCAACAAATTAACAGCCTACTAAATACCAACACCAACTACAAATTAACCTGCAATAATCCTAATGTAGCAAAAATGATAACTAAGTTAGTTGTTTATACTTAGAATGCTTGAAAAAATTTTAAATACACAAACAACAGGACACCCCCAATAACCAAGACAATTTTGAAAAAGAACAAAGGTGGGGGACTCACACATCCAGATTTCAAAACTTACTACAAACTAGAGTAATCAAAATAGTGTGGCACTGACATAAGGACAGACATACAGACCAACGGAATAAACTAGCATCCAGAAATAAACCCTCACACATATGGCCAAGTACTTTTCAGAAGAGTGCCAAGACTATTCAATATAGAAATAACAGTCTTTTCAACAAATGGGTGCTGGGGAACTGGACATGCTTGAGCAAAAAAACAAAGCTGACCCTTAACTTACATTATATATAAAAATTAACTCAGAGTGGGGCGCCTGGGTGGCTCAGTTGGTTAGGCGACTGCCTTCGGCTCAGGTCATGATCCTGGAGTCCCAGGATCGAGTCCCGCATCGGGCTCCCTGCTCAGCAGGGAGTCTGCTTCTCCCTCTGACCCTCTTCCCTCTCGTGCTCTCTATCTCTCATTCTCTCTCTCAAATAAATATCTTTAAAAAAAAATTAACTCAGAGTGAATTAAAGATCTAAACTTAAGAACTAAAAGTTACAAAACTCTTAGAGAAAAACTTAAGGTAAAAACTTTGTGACATTGGATTTGGCAATGATTTTTTGGATATGACACCAAAAGCAAAGGCAACAAAAGAAAAAATAAATTCTACTTCATCAAGATTAAAGACTTTTGTGCATCCAAGGATACTATCAAGACAGTGAAAAAGACAACCCACCGAATCAGAAAATATCTGCAAATCATTTCTCAGATAACGGGCTGATATGCATAATATATAAAGACCTATAACTCAACAACAACACTAACAACCTAACTCAAAAACTGGTAAGGGACGTGAAGAGACAATTCTCCAGAGATTTAAAAAAAAAAAAAAAAGGCAAATAAGCAAATGAAAAGATGTTTAACCACTAATCATTAGGGAAATGCAAATCAAAATCATGGGTATCTTCTTCACACTCATTTGGATAGTTGTTTAAGTCGTAAAAACAGAAAACAAGTATTGGCATGAGTATGAAAAAACTTCAACCCTCTTGTACTGCTGGTTGGAAAGTAAAATGGTGCAGCTGCTGGGGAAAATAGCTTGGTGGCTCTTAAAAAAGTTAAACAGAGAAATACCACATGGTCCAGCAATTCTACTTCCAATAGCCCAAAGAATTGAAAACAGGGACTCAAAACAGATAATGTCTACATCACTGCTCAAGCAGCACTAGTCACAGTAGCCAAGAGGCACAAATGACCTAAATGTCCATTAACAGATAAATGGATAAATAATGAAAACACTATGTAAGCTTAAAAAGCCTGACATAAAAGGACAATTACTGTACTATTCCACTTATATGAAGTGCCTAGAATTGGTAAATTCGGAGACATAGTAGAATGGTGGCTGCCGGGGCGGGGGAATGGGGGTGGGGGTGGGACAGGCTGGTTACAGATTAATGGGGGCAGAGCTTCAGCACTGCCAGATGAAGAGAGCTGGTGATGGACCATGGCGATGGTTGTACAACAATGTGAATGTATTTAATGCTACCCAACTGTAAACTCTGTATTATGTCCGTGTTACCACAATAAAAAAAATGTAGGGGAAAAAAAAAAAACACCCCAAAGGATAATCTAAATAAATGTCTATTTTGTTTTGTTTTTCCTCTGGTAATAAATGTCTGTTTCTAAGCAAGTTTCTATTAATTTTAGCCACTCACTAGTTTTTAAGAGTTTAATGCCCTGAGTTCGTTCATCTTCTTCACCAATTCCATTTTCTTCCATAACATGGTTCTGAATTTCTTCATCTACATCCATGAGGGGTTTCAACTTCTCTAGAATTCGAGCAGTAAACTCAGGGACCCGTGGGGAGGCTGTTGGTGCAGTGTTTGGCAAAGAAACATCAATCATAAATATGTAGGTCAGCACGCTGTAAAATGAAATATGTAGAGTGAGAAGAGATGCCATGTTATCAATAAAACTAAAGTTCAAAAGCGATGACCCAACCAAAGTAAATATCTGAACAATGACTCCTGGAGAGAGTCTCTTGAGCTGTGCCCGTAATTCACAGGCACTGAGAATTGGCCAAATGTTCACCTCTGGCTCATGAGCTCAATGCTGTCCTATTTTACGTCAGAGCCTCTTGCCTAGTGTCCCAAACACAGTATTAAAACAAAATTTGAAGAAGAGAATCCATGAAACTCAACAGTAACATAACCAGGACGTACTATTAGATATTAAAATTTAAATAAAAAAGAACTCAAGAAGGATGCCATACCACAGGGAAAAGAATACCTACCTCCCTATTCTTTCCCTGACATTTTTGTAAACCTGGGTGAGTTTGGGTTCCAAGTACTTCAGTAGTCTGTGCAACAGCTCAGGTACTCTCCACTCTTGCTGGGCAAGGCCACCTTGCAGTACATAGAGTCGACTAGAATTAAAGCACAGCGGAGTTAGAGCCCTTCCCTGCCTTTACATATGACAGTATAGACTAATGGAGCCTGTATTCTACTTAAAATTGCTACATTTTCTCACCTAATTCAAACTCAAAACAGCACCTTTATGAAGATCTTATTTTTACTGCATCATTTTTGCTGCATTCTCATTTTCTCTCCATTCCCACACAATCAAGAGAAATACTGACTTGAGAATACTCGTTGATTTCTTTTTTTTTTAAGGTTTTATTTATTTGACAGAGACAGACACAGCGAGAGAGGGAACACCAGCAGGGGGAGTGGGAGAGGGAGAAGCAGGCTTCCCGCCGAGCAGGGAGCCTGATGCGGGGCTCGATCCCAGGACCCTGGGATCATGACCTGAGCCGAAGGCAGACGCCCAATGGCTGAGCCACCCAGGCGCCCCTACTCATTGATTTCTAAGCATCAGAACCTTCCCCCCTAATTAATAACAATAACTTGTTCCTTCGTTACCAGGAGTGCCCAGATTTCCTTATCTAACCTACTACGTTTTTCCACCTCCTTTTATCCCAGCAAGAATATTTTTCCTTGAATGGATTACTGTTTTTTCCTAATAAGGAAGAGTGAAAAACGAGACAATGTGATGAGGAAGTTAGTATTGTCCTGGTATAAAAAAGCCGCTTCCGAGAGGGAGAGGGCTGAATCTAAATAATGTTCGAACTGCTCAGGCTGTCTCCATTTCTACTTCTTCCCAACTGAGAAATAACTCTACTTAGTATCATAAAATTGTACCGAATTGGTTCACTCATCTCTCAGAAGAAAACAATTACATTATCAGGCCTTCAGGAGTGTACACAGTTCACTTCCATTTATACATCAAGAGCAAAGCTGTTATCTTTTGTTGCAAAATCTTTTGTTAACCTTCTAAATTCTTTTTATTTACCATGCATCTACAAAGGATCCTCCTTCACCACTCAATGGTGATTCTAACAGCAGCTCAAAAAGCCAATGAAGTTTCCGGGGATCTCTGCTTTCCTGTGTTGAAAATATAAAATAATAATTACCCACAGGGGTCCTATAATTCTGTATATAAAGCAGATCCTGTTATTTTAGTATTATAAATAAACATAAGGGAAGAAAATCAAAGTAAAACTCGTAGGTCAGTCAAATCCAAGTATTATAGTTCATGTTAGAAAGGCTGATAGTAAGAAAACTGTCGTTAGCTAAAGGGACTGTCTTTAAATGAAAGTATACAAGCTATAGACATATTTAGTGTGGAAAATAACACCTACCTTGTATCATCTGGCTTTTACTATGTGTAAGTTACATTTCCAGATATATGATATGACTTGCCGTTTAATCTAAGAATACATTACCATGATAGAGAAGATGTAATAATCACTTAAGAGTTACCACTCAAGGCTTATTTGAAAGGCTAAACAGAACCATCTTTAATTATATAAGATGACAAAACTATGAGGAAAATTTCAAGACTCAAGAGGTATAATGAGATCTCACAGATTTTGAGTAAAGGTATGGGACAGTTTAAATAGATCAGTTAAACACAAAAAAGCAGCAGAACTTACACAGGATGTTGCTATACAAGTTCCCCAGTCGTTGTAAGTTTCTACCGTAATATTGGACAACGCTGTTCTAAGCAGTGGGCAAAGAAGCTGCCAAAGCTTCTCCACCTACTCAAAATAAAATACATGGGGAAAAGTTAATAATGATACTCAGAATATTTTTCTTCAACTGTCTTTCCCTGGAAATACACACATACAAACACATGACCTGATACTTATTTATTTCTTGGGACACCCAAATAATCTAGGAAAGTAATTTCACCATAGTATCATCATACCCACATATAAAAGTGAATTTTTTTCCCAAAAAATTATTCAGAAAAGAGGAGACACCTTATATGGTTCCTTACAAAATCTCATACTACTGAAAAAATTTTCTTTTAAAAATTCTGAGTAACAAAGTACACTGGAGTGAAACAAAACCTCAATCATTTTGTAAGTTTCATAGATTTATCAAGGTCACTTGATTAAGTCCTAATATAGGAAGCAATGACTTTTTAATACAACTTAGTATTAGCTTGGAGTATCATCTTCAAATTCCAAGTTTTGGATTACTATAAACAGCCTTTAGAAAGTGTTGTTATACAGAGATTGTGAATATATGTGTATACAATGCTTCTCACAGTCTATTGAGAATACAAATCACCTTGAGATCTTGATAAAATGCAGATTCTGATTCATTAGATCAAGGTGGGACCTGAGGTCCTATTTTTCTAACAAGCTCTCAAGTGATGCCCATGCTGCAGGTCCATGGACTGCACTTTAGTCAAAAGGACCTATATAGGACAAATGAGGAGGGAGGGCTTGGGATAAAATTTCCAGTGGTAGCACCAGGCGTTGGTGGCGGTGGGGGGAGGCAGGAGAGGAGGGGGAAAGGGAGGAGAGCAGAAAAGCTGTATCTTAAACAAGTTATAAAGAAAGGAGAGGTGTCCTGGAAAAGAAGTAACTAAAAAATGACAGAGAATGGATGACAAGGATATGTGTGACATGTTTAAACAAAACTGTTTCATGTCATGTGAGCAGGAAAGAAGTAAAAAAGGCAATATTACACATCAACAAATACTTATATCTATTAAGTGATTTGAATATGTAGAACTAAATTAATATATTAAAAAAGCGTTCATAGTCCAAAAAGAATGTGTAACAAGTCTGCCAAAACCAGTGTCTTGTGTCTTTTCTTTGAGGAAATGGTGGCCTACCTTGTAATTTGGTATTCTGGGTATTTTCAGTCTAGTTATTTTCAATCTAGTGCATTTTGCTAAGAAACTAACTTTAGGGCAGGTATGTTAAAACTAAATCTTGCAATTAAGAAGAGGGATAACTAAAAAAAAGGGTGTCAAACTCAAACTGTCTACGAGACCAAATGAATCATGTAGATGAACAAGGAGGCAAAGAGAAGGATTTAATGAGAGGCTAGAGAGTGACTCAGGAAGGGAGAAACCCATGCACAGCACACTAGCCAACTGAGGCAGGGCAATAATGTAGGACCAGTTCCAGGATCTTCCCACTGATTGAATGAGAAAATGAAATCTTTTTTTAGGGTCCTTCCCCTAATGTTGGCAAATAATTCAAATTTTTTAAAAGATACTGAATGTTGCCCATACATCACACACCACTAGTCTGTGACCTATACTCAAAAGCAATATGGAATTTGAACATTTCATGTTTCAAGTACTAATATTTACTGTGTTAGGAATTGCTATATAAATGGGTATTACAGCTTTAACAGGGAACGTACTATACAAATACATCACCTTTTCAAACGTCCAATGCTTAGAACCTCTGATTAAACCAGCTATAATTTCTGCAACACATCGCTGGGTGCTTTCATGTGAATCTGCAACCAAACGTTCTAAATGGGGCTTCAGAACTGGCAGAAACGCATCATCAAAATTTCTGAATATGCCCTATATATATATACATATATATAAAAAAAAAGAAAGTTCTTCAGTACTCAAATGACTATCATCATCTCCATTATAATTATAATACGCTTGTGTTTATTTACTACATTACTACTGTGCTTACAAAACCCCAAGAGTTCTACCCTTTAGAAATGTTTTAACAATGTAAGTTAAAATAAAAATACTGTTATTTTACATATCACAGTAAAATATAATGAATGATATCAAAATTAATAATCTCTCTGACCTTAAAATTTCACACACCTCAAAAAACTCAAATGCATCGTCTTGTTGGTTTTTCTTATACTGCTAATTATAAATGTTAGAGATAAGTACTAAAACGCTTCTTTTTCTTAAAAACCCCTAGACCTTAGGCTAAGATCAATGACTGGCATTAACTCTCACAGCCATTTTAGATGAGAACAACAGATGACCAAACTCAAACTTTGACTTTATGAAGTGGGATATTAAATAACATATTTACCTTAAAGAGGCAAAAACGGCGAGGATTAAACTTATCTTTTCCTTTTCTGTCTTCTAAAGATAGAAAAGTAATTAACTGTTCAACAAATTTAGGATCAGAAAAATGATCAAATATAATCTGTTCAGCCTATAAAGTTAAAAAAAAAACACAACATTCAGGGTTTAAGATCTATTTAAAAACGTGATTCTGAAATGTCAAAATTCAACTGTGAAGTTTTGATTATCAATAGTAGGCTGTTATTTTTGTTTTAAAGAGTTTTTACTTCTCATAGAGGCTTTCAAAAACCAAAATATCTCCTAAAAATGCTAAATCCATAATAGTTGAAAGTTTTCCTTCAGATCTTCAAGTTTGAATTCCATTTCTCAAACTGAATTAAAACCCACAAATGGTCTGCTTGAAAATGGTACATGAAGATAGTACCACTGTGCCATCTGGTGTGTAATTGAGGAAAATATTCAAAACTGTAAACCCTGACAAATTATTTCTATATTTATAAAACATCAGAAGTTAAAAGGTAAACTTTGTTGAATTAGAAAGAGTTAGGGGTGCCTGGCTGGCTTGGTCAGTAGAGCATGTGACTTTGATCTCAGGGTCATGAGTTCAAGGTGCACGTATAACACAGAGCTTACTTAAAAATTAATACATAAATAAGTAAAATAAAAAGCTATGTCATTAACTTAATTGAGAAAGACACTAAAAGTCCTTAACTTTCAAAATGGTAAAGAAATATACTTTACTGAAAACTAAGGAGTTTCGACTTAAATCTACAAACATCTACTTACTGAGTACTCATGATTTACATGTAATAAAAAACTAAAAGGAAACAGCAGCAGCAAGCAAACAAAACCCAATCTCTGCCCCCAAGAAGCTTGTTAGTACACAGAACGCATACAAGAAACATGCAGATAACTATATAAAGCAGTATCCAGGTAAAGTGGGGGTAGTAACATGAGTAACCTTAAATACAAAGACTTGTGCCAACTGGACCTAACAGAATTCAGGGGGCGGGGCAGACAAAAGGGGTGGAGTAAGGGACTCACACATTTACCAGTATTTACTCAGTGCTATCCCGAAATACACTAACGGGGGAAAAAAAAACCCCATGAACTCAGTTTGAAATGAATCAGAGGCCAAAAGTAAGATGCACGAGAACCAGGGGTAAGTGTTTACACATAGTGAAAATGGAATGCTTACCTCTGTCAAATCCTCCCTGCTTCTGCCAAGCTTAGGCTGCTCTTCCACACCAGCATAAACAACCATATTCCTACAAAGAGTTTATATTTGTAATATATACAGAAAAAAACAAGAGAGCTTAATGGAGAGAAAGCATTAGAAGGCACTTTTAATGAACTCTAGTCAGATGCTAAGTTTGGGGATATGAGTACATCACTAACAATCTTGGCCTTAAAAATCCATCAGGTCACTGTGTCCTAATGACATAAGTCACTGGAGTCAACAATAAGAGACAAAAGTATTTCTCTGGGCTGGTTTAGGCATACGTAGTACCGACAGGTAAGCATATAATTTAGGGCAGCTATTCATAAACTCCTTAGAGGTATAATGGTGGCAAGAAGAAGTCTGAGAGTTTCAGTGGAATTACAAAGAATGAGGCAGGACTGAGGCATAGCACTGGCAGGAGCAAAAGAAAAAGAGGAAGAAGGAAGAAGAAAAAAACTAGAGATTGTGTGTTTTTGGTGGCAGAGTACCTCCACATCTACTCCAAGTGCCTCTGAACCTCTCCACAAATCCAAAGTGATAAAACAAATTACATCAAAGATAAGCTGTTTAATAAGACTGTGCACGGCAAATTGGAACTTACTGAGGCCAGCTGTAGTATCCCCAGTGAGTTTTTTCCACAAAGCAGCTTGACTCCCATTCTTTTTTGGTTCTTGGTATACTTTTGCTATCATAATGCAACCAATGATTATCAGGCCTATCACCAGCAAGAATTTGGGTAGGTTTAGAATATCCACCTTAAGGGAAAGACAATTATATATGACAAACTTAAAAATATCCATGCAATAACTGCTCTCAACTTTCAATCAATAGTACTGGTGTGACCTTGTCTTCATAACAAGATTACCAAAATTTGTTCAAGGCAAGACCACATATATATGATGCATTATCCACTAATGGGATAATTATTTGGGGAAAAAAAAAAATCAAGTATGATCCATACTTCATTCCCTTCACCAAAATTTAAAGGATTAATTTTGTTAAAACTCTTTAGATGTTAATTTCAGGCTTAAAGAGCTCAAAGAATTCCTTCCCATATATTCTTCACCCAGACGTCCCAAACTTTTAACATTTTACCATGTGTACTTTGACGTTCTCTCTACATATGTATGGTTTTTTTGGGAACCATTAAATGCTCATTTAAGATGGGACCTACAAACCTGTGTTTCATGAGGATAAAGCAGGATCAGGGGCCCCTGGGTGGCTCAGTTGCTTAAGTGTCCGACTCTTGATTTGGCTCAGGTCATGATCTCAGGGTTGTGAGACTGAGCCCTGCATCCAGCTCTGCACCATGTCTGGAGCCTCCTTAAGATTCTCTCTCTCCCCCTACCCTACCCCTCTTTAAAAAAACAAACAAGATAGTAGTAGGGAGTATAATGAAAGTCCTTCCCACATTTTGTTAACACCATTTTATAGTGTTCCCAAATGAAGATGGTGTTGCATAGCTACACTCCCCTCTCAAACATGGGGTAGGGGTGGACTGAAGATAGCTGTTTGAATATCACAGAAGTTACCAGAGATAAAAAATGCGGTAGCCAGAGGAATAAAAATGACATTCTCACCCCTCCCAAAATCAAGTTAGTTCATTATTTTTCATTAGATTACTATTCAGAAAATTTAATAATACAGTAAGGTATAAAGAAGAAAATTAACCTTGCCTCTAAACCTATATCCAGAGAGAAACACTTAACATACTGATATATTAATGATAATGGTCTTTGGTAATTAATGTTAATTTTAAGTCTCTGAAACACAGTTTGATAAATAACTAGCATAACTGCTTGGTTGGTGAGGTAAGTAAGTTGATCACATGTTTGTAGAGAGTGTGCAAAAGGTACATATATTATGACGACGGAGTCCGTCTAATTTTTTTTTATTTATATTTTTTAGTAATCTCTACTCCCATTGTGGGGTTCTAACTCACAACCCCAAGACCAAGAGTCGCATGCTCTTGCTACTGAGCCAGTCAGGCGCCCCAGAGTCCGTCAAATTGTATAAATACTTTTTATCACTAGTTTTCACTAAGTCAACTGTTTTTCCCTTACAATATTCATACTTTGTGTGCTGAGATCTTTCTATACCTCTATATTTTGTATCGAAAAATATTTGAGCTCAAGAACTATTAATTTATCCATTTCAAAGAAGCTTCCCCAGTTTGGCTGAGAAGCATATTAATTACATTTAGTAGTACTTACTCATTTCATACGGGTTGATGGTCAGCTTTTTGTGGGTTCTTTTGAGCTGCTTAAGAATACCAGCCACAGCTGAGATTGCCATCTAGAAAAGAAACAGGTAAAGTACATGTGTTAACATTTTTAAATTCTTGAATGGTTGGTTGCCTGCCTCGAACAAAGCAGCAGCTGGATTCCGCTTCTTTCAAAAGCAGATTAACTACCTCACCTGTTGACATCTGGCAGCACACCTACAGGAGTGCTAAATCCGAATTGGAATGAGTCACTTCCAGTTCGAACTTTCATCCAAGCTAGTCTGCCTAGAAAACTTCGATCCTTCCTTTGGTAAGCCAGTACCTGCTCATTCTTCAATTCTCAGCCTAGAATCTTAAAGGTCTTTCTCTAATGCACCAGGCTAGGTCAGCCCCATCTTGCACTCCAGCTCGAACACTTCGTGACTAAAACCAAAAAGTTGTATCCTCCCAGAGATCTTTCCCTTCCTATAACACTTCACACCTGTCATTAATTTTTCAAAGTCAGGATTTCCCATGAATCTATAAACTTGTTCCCTGCTGTAACCCCAGTGTTGAAATGTACAGTGCCTGAATATGTCCTGATATACTGGTTGGATGAATTATTCTTATCTCTGAACCAACAGTGATAAAATTCCAAATCAATACACTTCAAGGCCTTTATTAAGTGTATCCTGCGAAGACTTTAAAGGCTTCAGGTGGGTAAAAATTCTCGAATTCAAGACTGTAGCTACAATAAAGTATCTACCTTTCGAACTACAATTGCATCATGGTTGAGATTCTCAACAAAAAAACGTATGGCACGAAGAGGTAACACTCGGTCATCTCTCAAAAGTAGAGACAGAAGCCCAATGCCTATATGTTCAAATTTCCAAGGCCTGAAAAGGGGAAGGAAAAAAAAAATCACAAACGTATCACTCACAAAACCACTTTTAGAAGAAAACTGTATTTGAAACATTATGTTTCCTAAGAATATAGGCTTACTGATGAGCACCACTCCAATCATTAGGCCCAAAATTCATGAATCAGACTATTAATTTTTTGAGACACAGCCATTCATGGCTTTCAGGACAGAAACCTCCTATAGTATTTAAGGTAAAAGCTTTTGAGAATTTAAAAAAAAAATAGCACTTACAGATTTCTCTGCTCCACACCATCTAATAAAGTGTTTACCAAATTTTCATAGTTCCTTAAAAAAAAAAAACAAAAAAACAAAAACCAAACACTTTAGGTGAGGTATTGTTTTAATACAGTAGTAAGATGAACACCAAATAATGTAACATAAATTCAAATTCTAGCCAAATTCACCCCGCTCTATGTGTTATCACCAGACTATAAAAGGCCTGGTGAGAACCAAGCCAGCGTGGAAAGCAGATGGGTGAAGAGAGACTGTGGGGAAAAGAACATAAAGGGCCGAGAGAAAACAAAAAAAGGTGTTAGGTACACTGAGCACCTCAACTGTCTCCAAGCAGATATTCAAAAGTAAATCTGTGAGTAGTAATCAATTAGTTAGACGTGGTCTACCCCTATGGCACTCCAGGTGCACATGTAGTAGGGTATAATGTAACAGTTCATTACTTCTACAGACATGTTAGGAAAAAAATAATAAGCATATTCATAAGACAAAGACAAAATCAAGCCAGGAAGGCTCCTGCTTGAGTGTTATCACTGAAGCACTGAATTGCTTGGGTTCTGAAAACCTAAAACAAGTCTTTTTTTTTATTTCATTTATTTGAGAGAGAGACAGAGAAAGAGAGAGAGAGACAGAGAGCGCACATGAGCAGGGGTTAAGGGCAGAGGGAGAGGGAGAAGCAGACTCCCCGCTAAGCAGGGAGCCTGATGAAGAGCTTGATTCCAGGGCCCTGGGACCACGACCTGAGCCGAAGGCAGATGCTTAACCAACTGAGCCACTCAGGTGCCCCTAAAAGCCAGTTTTTAAAGACAGTTTTAAGATGGTATATTCCACTTCTGTAGCTGAAAGCGACAATCTGGGACCTTCACAATAATGATCTAACATGTTGTATTTTTTTCAGAATCACTGCGTAAATCTCACGAGGTATATATGGCGCATCTATATCTCAGAGATATTCAAAATCTGCTACTCATAACGCTATCTATCTTGAGAAGTAGGCGTTCATAATTACCTTAGGGCATCAGCATTCTTTTCCTGTTGGCGTTTAAGTCCTTCTTTAATTTCTTCTGAACTAAGCATTGTCTGGTTGGAGGAGGGGGTTTTTGATTGTTGAAGTAATTCTGCTATTTCAACACAGGCCTTTGGAATCTTATAAAAAAGAAAAGCGAGGGCACAAAATGAAGTACTGACACCCGCCAGAACACAGAGGAATCTTGACAACGTTATGCTGAGTGACAGGAGCCAGATACAAAGACCACGTGATTCCATTGATATGAAATGTCCATAATAGGCAAATTCACAGATAAGGCAAGTAGATTCCTGATCTCCAGGGTCTAGGGATGCTGGGGATGGGAGTCACTGTTCCTGGGTACAGGCTTTCTTTTTGAGCGAAGGCTGCAGAGCCCAGGGAATATACTATTGTGAATATGCAATATACTACTGTGTTATATAAGGGTGAAATTTTTGTCATGTGAATTATGTACTAATTTAAAAAAACTTTAATTAAAAAAAAATTTTTTTTTAAATTTTTTAAGTAATTTCTACACCCAACATGGGGCTAAAACTCACAACCTCAAGATCAAGAGTCACATGCTCTTCCAACTGAGCCAGCCATGCTCCCCTCTAAAAAAACCTTAAAAAAAAAAAAATTATTCATTTATTTAAGAGAGTGAGCAAGAGAGAGAGAGAACATGAGGAGGGGTGGGGGGAGGCAGTGCAGAGAGAGAAGAAGAAGCAGACTCCCCACGCAAGCGTGGAGCTTGAGCCTAGGACCATAACCTGAGCCAAAGGCAGACACTTAACTGACTGTGCCACCCAGGCACCCCCAAAAAACTTTTTTTTAAAGAAAGCATAATCCAAGGCGCCTGGCTGGCTCAATCAGAAGAGCACATGACTCTTGATCTTGGTTGGGATTGTGAGTTTGAGCCCCACAATGGATGTAGAGATTATTTAAAAATAAAAATCTTAAAAAAAAAAAGCATAATCTAATGACAGCTGCAAATAGCACGACTGTTTTATAGAAAAGGAATAGGTTTTAAAACCAAGGATGGGTGTCAAACACAATGGCCTTAGAGAAGAGGGCAATTCACTGGCACTCACACCACTTTCATCCATCCTCAGTTATGATGGATATGTATGCATCTGCTACATCTCCCCATACAAGCACCAGTGATACACGTATTCTTTACTTTCTCATTTGTCAAATCATCCTATTTTAATTTTCATCACTATAAACTAAAATGAACCTTATGGTCAAACTTTTGTGACTTTGGCTAGTAAGAGTGACCTCCTAAAATATAATCAACTCTTCAAAAAATGAGGCCATGGATATATAGACAATCATGGTAAATGCAACAGTGTAATAGCCCTTTGTTGCCTCTTGGTAGAAAACAACCAAGCTCTCTCCTGGCCATGCTCCAAATTCATAGTGATTACTAAAGTACAAACAGGAAACAGAAAGCTAATACTAATTTCCACTAAAATCTGAATTAAAAAAAAAAATGGTTTTGCTCACTGAAAAATCCAAGCCAATTGTTTCATATTGCCGATGAATCTTTTCTGCAAGATCATCAAACAGTCTCACTATTGATGGCTTTTCCAGGGACATCGCTTTGCTAAGTCCAGAAGAAACAATTGCTGGCCAAGTCTGTACAATACAGTCCCAATCATGAAGGTTTGCCAAACATACACCACTGTGATTTCCAAGGAGACAATACAAGGCACCCTGCAGGAAAAAATAATACAGGGAATAAGAGGCACTGTTTGGCTGTAGCCAATTCACTTACATCTTTTTAAATGTACTAAACACTGATTCTTTAAGTGCTTGACACTGGTTAGTAAAATAGGTTCACACATTTAACATGTTACTTTCAGAAACCTGAACTTGACATTTAACTGTCATCCAGTAATATTTTCCCTAAGTCATCTAATAAAGGGTTAGCTCAAAGAACACCTATGAATAAGATAATACAGAAATTTAAGGCTGTTGTTTTTAAGGATAGAGCTTCCATTCCAATTCTCTTCTACTACAATTATATCACAAAAGCCACAAACATTTGCCACTCTTTGCATTTTAGGGGCATGTTTGGTATAATTTCTAAAATCTGATTGTTTTCCTAAGTATATTAAAACTAGGTTACTTAACTATACTGTACGCTTTTTACTCATAAAGGCTCTATTAATCAGAATGATACCGCATTTTAATGAAAAGAGCTATTATGTTATTTTCTAAACATTCACCCTAACTCAATTCTGATCTGGCTTATTACCCACTGTGTGCTCTACTCCTCTTTACAGGTTCTCATAAGGTCACCAGTAACTTTGATTTTACTGACCTAATAGACATTTTTTAATTTTGATCTTACTTGACCAATTTGATTGTGTCCGTTTAAACCTCTCCCAACTTGTTCAACAATATACAACCTTAAGAGTCAGATATTCCACAACGCTCTTGAATTATACATCCACATTGGAGGTCAGCAAATTTTTTCTATACAGGGTCAAATAGCAAAAAGTTGGCCATAGGGTCTCTGTTGCAACTACTTATCAATGCTCTTGTGGCACGAAAGCAGCCAGACAAAATACATAAAGGCATGGATGTGGCTGTGTTCCAAGCAATTTCACTTACTAAAGCAAGTAACTGAGCCCAAGCTATAGTTTGTGGACCGGTCTTATAAGCCAACTTCAAGAACATGTTGTCATCTTAACTCTCTCCAGAAAGCAAATGAAAGCAAATGATACTGCTAAGTTTCCCTTCTCTCAGGGAAAGATCTCTCCTTGGCTTCTGTAACCTCTCGTATCTTGGTTATCTTTCCGATCTTTCCCTTCCTGGTTACTTCTTCTTCGTGGGGTCCTAATGGAGTCTTCTCAATTCCTGCCCCCCTGGTCCTCTTTCCCTTCTCACTCTCCTCCTCTGCACTCTTACCCGTGCCCAAAGATTTCAGTTCTCATCAACACACACTGAAATGGTGTGCTGTGCTGAAATGATGTCCAACTACCTACTTGACACCCCTTTTTGTTTATAGGAAATACTTCATATATAACTTGTCCAAACTAATTCATCTATTCTCCCTTTTCTCTTCCTCTCTGATGTACCCAATAACCAGCTGTATAACCCGGAACCTTAATAATTTTGATACCTTTTTCTCAGTCCCTTCATATTCAACCACCAAATCTTACCAATTCTCCCTCTTAAATCACTTTCTTCAGTCAACCCACTTCTATCTGATAGCATAAGCATTATGTTTCACCTATACACTCCTGCACCCCTGTGAGATACACTATTTTCCTTATCTTGCGTCATTTCCTTCCTTCTGATCTACTCATACAAACTCTCACTCAGTTGCTCAAACTTACGATATTTCTTCATGTCTCATGCCTTCCAACATGCTGTTTACATTACTCTAAACCTTTTGGTCTTTCACCCCCCTCTCCTATAGGCCAGCTAGGCTCTTTATCCATTGCTGCTCAACTCAAACTGCAGCCTACATTTTCTCCCCATCGTAACACCAATCATAAACACAGGTAAGAGTAAATAATTAGGGAGAAAAAAGAGACTATGTTTAAAGGTGTAGGGTACTGATGTCTTCAATTTATTGTGAAATACATAAAAAAATAAGATGGACGTAAATATATGTAAATGCATTTATCTATATGTCCAAATATAGCAAAATATTAAATACAGAATCTGAATGGTGGACATATGGATGTTTATTGTAAAATTCTTTCAACTTTCTGTATATCTGAAAATTTTCATAATAAAAAAAAACACAAAGAACCCTATACCTTGAACTGCTGTTGTGTGACATCTTGTCTATCAGGCCGTAAGAACTCCAAAACCAGGGGAATGATATCTCTGCAACAGAAGTTATATGCGCCCAAGGCAGCAAAAAATGTTTGCTGAGCCTTATTTCTGACCTGAAGAAAGTATTATTAACAAAGGACTTTATTACATAGCAGGCAAACAACAAAAAGTTTCTAAATAAATTACCAAAAACAAAATAATTTAAATAGTGTTGTAACAGAAAAACATATCAAAGCACATACCTTAACAAAAACAAGTAAATTATTATCTTTTTACCAAAAGGAAAGCACATTACCACCAACCACATCCATGGTTTAGGTTATACAGCTTCAAATATTTTTTATAAAGGAGAGACTGAACAGAACTGATATGCATTTGTCCTGTAACATAATCAGCAGACTATTTAACTTTCTATTCTGTTACTTTTGATGAGAAGAGTTAGATTTTCTCTTGTATTTAGGCAAAGAAAATCAAAGACTTTCTAAAACCCCAGAAAAACTTTACCTTTTCAATGCAAACTGTAAGTAGAGCCCGTATGTTTTGAACCCAAACAAAAGATTCAGTATAAGATTATAATCCATGAACTAAATTGTAATGAATAATAACTAATTACAGTAAAAGTGACACACTGTACATATTTCAAACTCTTTAGGTGAAATCTTTGAGTTAGAGACTAGTGTCCTAACTTACATTATTTATTAAGGATAGAATAATTAGCTATTCATGAATTTTGCTTTTCCAGTTCTCTGTGCTTGGAGGTCATCTCTTGGTCCTTTGCTACCTTCAAGGATGGACCCCATAATTCATATGGTAGCAGGTTGCTGAAACCCAAGCATAACATGTAGGAGGAATTATATAGCCTTTAAAGACTGGCGTTCACAATGTGATTTGATTAAGTGGCAGCAACATTGCACTAGCACTATCTATCAACTTTACATTTAAAAAAAAATTTGAGGGACGCCTGGGTGGCTCAGTCGGTTGACCGTCTGCTTTCAGCTCAGGTCGTGATCCCAGGGTCCTGGGATTGGGTCCTGCATTAGGCTCACTGCTCAGTGGGGAGTCTGCTTCTCCCTCTGCCTGCCGCTCCCCCTGCTTGTGCTCTCTCTCTCTCTCTCTGACAAATAAATAAATAAAATCTTTAAAAAAAATTTTTTTGAGAAGCAATAACAAACAGTAAAAGTAAACATTATTTTTAAAAGACTACTAAAATTAGCTTGAAAATATTTGTAATTTGAAAGGTGCATTCTATGCCAATAAATAGTAATAATAATAATTATTATTTTAAGTAGGCTCCATCCAGGGCTTGAACTCATGACCCTGAGATCAAGACCTGACGTGAAATCAAGAGTTGAACGCTCAACTGAATGAGCCACCCAGGCACCCCACCAATAAATTATTAAAACTTCCTTGTATTTGAAATGGGGCTATTTAGATTGCATTGTAATAAAACAGGAATGTGGGGCAGGGGACGGGGGTAGAGGGGACGAGCCTTACCTGACTGTATGAACTTGTAGATAAACGAAGAAGATCTCGGATCATATCTTGATGTATCCTTTTGTATTCACAACCCTCAACAGTCAGTGTTCGTAGCTACGAAAAGAAAACAATGTAAAATCAAATCTCCCAAGTTTTTACTAAAAAGTTCATTTAATTATGAAGTAACACAAATAATTGCATATTCATCTGGAAAACTGTCATTTAAAAAAGTCATCATGATTTTAAAGAGATTTACCTCATGCTGCAACATTACTCTGTCAATCAACAGTGCTCTGATATGTTGCTTTTTCCCATGGAGCTAAAAGGCAAAGTAGAAGACACGTCAACATTGTCCCTAATTGACTGCATCCATGGATTACCCTGAATCCCTTACTGAAAAATTTTTACTGAACTGTAGAGGTTCACGCTGGGCTGGTGGAGGTATTTCATTTATTCTGAAGTGATCAAGCTTACATTAAAAGATACTATTTCAATTAATTTTATGGCTAATAGTAGAAATATCCCCTTTAAATAGCTCATCCAACACCCTGTTTTTCTCTGGTAGTTTATTAATGGATCTGCATGGGAGAGGAACTGAGCTGGTCCTTATTCAGTCAAATACTGAAAGTACAAAAAGAGACCACTAAGAAAATTGCTTGACTCTGTTGTATTTACAAAGAGCCTTTCCAGGTAACTGTGTATGTTTACTATAGAATATAATACCTTTTACTTCTCTAAAAATTATCTTTTATGGTCTCCTCTACCACCCAATCTTCTACCTGGTCAATGAAGGCAGATATCTGGAACTCAAGAGACTGCTTCTCTTTCACACCTTTATCTCACTAATCATCAAGTCTCTACAAATTCTTCTTTTTCAAAACACCTTATTCCATCCTAAGGCCAGTGATTTGATTCAGGTTGCATTTTTCCATCTGGACTACTGTGATAGTTGCTTCCAGTCTCTATCTCTTACTGCTGTTTTTTTCCTCATTGGTGATTAAAGACTGATCTTTCCAATATTCAGATCAGATCTACTTCAGAACCTTTAATGACTCTTCCATGCTGAATATAAAACTGAAGCACTTTCTGGGGATAAAACTGTGAACAACCTGGGGGCACCTGGCTGGATCAGTCGGAAGGGCATGTGACTCTTGATCTCGGGGTCGCTGAGTTCCAGCCCCACACTGGGGGGTAGAGATTACTTAAATAAATAAATAAACTTAAAAAAACAAAAACAAAACTCAGACTAAAAATGACCTAGTTGCCTCCGGCCTTTTCTGCCCTATAGCCACTATTCCCTAATGCATGCCCTGTTTGTATGTCTCCCTGCCCTTTTACACGCCATTCCCTCTAAAATACGTAGTGACCCCTTGCCTAAACAATAAACTCCTACAACCGTTTGTTTGTTTTTTTTTTTTAAGATTTTATTTATTTATTTGACAGAGAGAGACACAGCGAGAGAGAGAACACAAGTAGGGGGAGTGGGAGAGGGAGAAGCAGGCTTCCCCGCAGAGCAGGGAGCCTGATGCGGGGCTCGATCCCAGAACCCTGGGATCATGACCTGAGCCGAAGGCAGATGCTTAACGACTGAGCCACCCAGGCGCCCCTCCTATAACCTTTTTAGACTCAGCTTCCATAAAATCTCCTACAGTGTTCCTACAGAACACTGCTATCAACATCAAATGGCTGGCTTAAATATTCTTTCTTCCATGCTCCTGAGAAGCTTGTACTGACTTCTCCTGGACACAAAGATAACATAAGAGCTATTTTTCTGAAATCTCCATAAAGTGAGATGCTTTAAATCCATGCCTGTGGACAATTCCTCCTATCTTTTATTCCCTCAAGTTCTTACAAGGCAGCCTGCCACATTATCACACTCCAAATTCCCAATGAGAGTTCTCTCCTGGAAACTCACAGAAGAGTTTGTAAGAGGAAAACATTTCCCCAGGATTCTTTTGATTATACCATGATATAATATTTGAAAATCTATTTTTACTTACAGGGAAACTTCCTCTGTATGCTGAACAATCCCTAAATCAAGTGACTATGTCAATATTATACACATTTTAAAAAATTAATTCAGAGTTTTTAGGTGAAAATACTGACCCGGTTTTCCATTGATTTCTTTACTAGGTTAAAACTTTTCCAACGGGAGTCAAATTCATGCTTGTGAGATCCCTGGAACTGCAAGAGGTCTCCAATAATCTGTGTCAAAGAATTTCAAATTTTGTATTTATAAGCATCATGTCAAAACTAGTCACATTAATAATCATGCAACTATTAAAGGATAACTGTACCTTTATGATAAGAAACAAAGACTTGGTATCATCTTCCGAATTGTTAAGTATGTGGTCTATAATTGAAGAAAATGGATTTTGGTTAAAATATTTTGAATTACTACAGCACTCCTGATATATCAGTTAAGAATCTATTAGTTAAGGAAAAAAACATTGCCTGATATTCCACTATTTAGAATTTAAAGTTAAGTAAAAGCACATATGCTAAAAATTCCTAAATATTTATTAGTAAAAATAAGTTAAATGCATATATGTACTTACTAAGAAGTTTCCTTATGACCCTAGCAATTGCTTCTCGGTGGTTCTCTCTGGATAGATCTATTTTTTAAAAAATGAGACAAGGCATTTTAAACACACTGAATCCTCCCCAGCTGTTGAAGCTTACTTATGTAAACAGTTTATGTCAAGAATAAATCATGTAATCCAGGAAAAAAACCAAGTGGGTCTGCCTTTTTCATAAGCTGGATTAGTGTCTAAGCATGATACAGAGTAATTTTTAAAACCTTCACATTTACAAAGACCTGCTTATAAAATTTTCTTGGGTAGGAAAGGAGGAGGAAGAAAAAAAATCTTTGCTAGTATTTCAAAGTCCTATTCACTACTTAGAGATCATAAGTGCATAGGATTCTTTAACTGGTTATGGGTGGCCCAAATCAAGCAAACAAAAATTACACCTTAAAGCAATTAATCTATGCAATTAATTCCACTGTTAATCCAACAATACGGAAATGTACTCTGCCTCTGCACACAGAAAGCAACCAAATATTTACCTAGTCCAATTTCTACCTTTTCTTGGCTATTCTTTTATATAAATAATTTTCCAGTTTCTCCAGGGAAAGCAAAGATAGCTATTGTGTAATTAACTAATACTCATTTTATATATGAAAAAGAGACTAGGAAAATTCTAACTACATATTATTCCATTTAAATTCAATTAATTAACATATACTGTATTATTAGTTTCAGAGGTAGAGTTCAGTGATTCATCAGTTGCATATAACACCCAGTGCTCATTACATCACGTGCCCTCCTTAATGCCCATCACCTAGTTACTCCATCCCCCCACCACCCACCTCCCTCCAGCATCCCTGTTTGTTTCCTATAGTTAAGAGTCTCTTATGGTTTGTCTCCCTTTCTGATGTCGTTTTATTTTATTTTTCCCTCCCTTCCCCATGATCCTCTGCTTTGTTTCTTAAATTCCACATATGAGTGAAATCATGGAATTCTTCCCTCTTGAGTCATTTCACTTAGCGTAATACCTTCTAGTTCCATCCACGTCATTGCTAATGGCAAGATTTCATTTTTTTATGGTTGAGTAATACACACACACACACACACACACACACACACACACACACACACACACACACACCAGATCTTCCTTATACATGCATCTGTCGACAGACATCTGGGCTCTTTCCATAGTTTGGCTATTGTGGACATTGCTGCTATAAACATTGGGGTACAGGTGCCCCTTCGGATAACTACATTTGTATCTTTGGGGTAAATACCTAGTAGAGTACAATTGCTGGGTTGTAGGACAGTTCTATTTTTAACTTTGTGAGGAACCTCCATACTGTTTTCCAGAGTGGCTGTATTAACTCTTTTTTTAATTCCTTAAATTCAACTTAGTTAACATATACTATATTATTAGTACCAGGGTAGAATTTAGTGATTCATCAGTTGCATATAACATCCAGTGCTCATTATATCACATGCCCTCCTTAATGCCCATCACCCAATTATCCCTTCCCCCCACCCACCAGCCCTCCAGCAACCCTCAGTTTGTTTCCTGGAGTTCAGTATCTCTCATGATTTGCCATCCTCTCTATTTTCATCTTATTTTATTTTTCCTTCCCTTCCCCTATGTTCATGTTTTGTTTCTTAAATTCCACATACAAGTGAAATCATATGGTATCTGTCTTTCTCTGACCGTTTTAACTCTTGTAGAGTAACTGACAAAAACTGTCCATACAAGATTTACTCAGATTAGAATTTACATACCATATTCAAGTCCAGTATACAATTTTGTCTCTTCCAAGGACACCATACTTGGTACCCTGTATAAAAACAAGAGTGCTTGCATTTATTAATAATACCAATGAGAAGGATTAAAGGGAAAAGTGTCATTGCTAGAATGTTTAAATCAAAACAAAGATGATGCTCTTTTAATAAACAGATTTCTCATCTTCAATATGTCAACTCTCTACTCTGTCCTCCTGATGATTAATACTATCTGTTTCAGTCAGGACAATCTTACTCATCTTAAAGAAAATGTTAATTCAATTTAATGACTTTATGGGGGAGAATTCACCACCCAAATAAACGTAATAATGATATTCAATATTCAAGTGTAAAAGCTTAAGTCTGATGATAAACTTTTATATATAATTACACAAAGAAAAGGCAGCTTTATAATGGTATAATAAAGGTTAAAACTGGACACCAAAAATTCAAGTAAAATTTTATTGTAGAATATATAGCAGACAAACTTCTTTAAATAATCATTACCCCTCCTCTAAAAAACCACCCAAACTGCTCTCTCCTAACACCTGCAGTTAAAATGCCATTACTTTCTTTTGAAGATGATCAGATATAAAAACACTGCATTTCCTAATTAAAGATCTGCCACAAAGAATTATGTTAACAGAACAAGACCCAGCTAGTTAAGTTCATTAAACAATTAAAAGTCACTTTTAAGGTATGTAAGAACAGATTTTACTAGGGAATACGAACCTTTATATCTGAAATCTAAATTTTTTCAATGAAAAATACAATTTTCAACATTTCAAAATACAGTATCAATTCAACAACTTTTTATACAAAAGGATAATACTTTCTAAGAGGAAGAACACAGACACAAATGCCAAGAAAATATGGGGTAAGCTTATCCAATATAAAGCTAATTAGTTATAAAAAGAAATTTTATAGTGATTGATTATTCATCACTCATGAACTACACAGCACTTGTTATGAAGAAAAAACTACTTTTAAATCAATATACCCCCATCTATATTGTATTTTTTTAAGTTGAATTAAGTAAGTTATCTCTATCTTAATATTTGGTAGTTATGAATTCTTGGATTTATCTAAATGGGTAATAATATTAAGATGACTAAACTGCCAATTATTTAACTATGTTCCTCACCATAATCTAGGACCTAGGATGGCAAAGATACTGTCTCGTGTTTCAAACCAAGCCTACAGAGTATAAACAAAGAATGGTTATATTTTATAATATAAAATACTAATTTGCTTTTCAGAGACTTTGAAGTTCAAATTCATAAAATTTCGTTTTCATTCTATAAAGCTTCAGCCTTTGGCAACATCTTGCAAACTTGCACATTCTGTAAAACTGTGTATGATTAAATAATATATATGTATCCAGAATCTAGTCAGTTAAAAATAAAATCAGATTCCTTTACAATGAACTTCAAGAAGTCCAACATCTCTACTGAAATTAGATTTCACCACCGAAGAGAAAAAGACTGTGCTAAAACAGTAACAAGCATAAAGGCATAAGACCTTTAACCCCACCCACTCATCCCTCCTTCCCTATTAGAGCACAGGAAAAGGCTTGCGATGAGCTATCACATGAGCATTGATGTCTCCTCGCTGCTGCTGTAAACATCAGTAGTTGTGTAGTTAAGAATCCTACTGTACCTTACCCAGTCTGTACCTAGTACCAAATAATACTGAACCAAGCATGCATTTTAATTAGTCATAAAATTGTTCTTACAAACATAAAAAAGCAACCACAATAGTGAGCTATTTTGAATTTTTAGTGTGTGTATACACACATAAAACCCTAGCTATCAAACAAAAAAGACTATCCAGTTGGGAATTTGAAAAGTTTTGCTTGTATGCCTTTCTGACTCTAGTAATACCAATATTATTAACACTGTAATCACATTTAAAAGTGAGTCTCATCTAAGAGCCTTGATGCTTATTTTTAAAATTCATGTCTCTCTGAAGTGTTTCCCTAACAGAAAATCTGAAGATTATTGCTGATTTACAAGTGTTTTAACATATCTCAACCTATATGGGATTTTGAAGTATTAAAAAGTACATATTTTAAATAAACCCAGCTTAGGCTTTCCTTTTGAAACGTGAATTAAAACACATCTTTCATATCTCAAGTGTACAAAAGACATCTGGTTAGACATATAGTTCAGCTTTATTTGTTCTTATCCATCACAAAGTCCTTTTATGTTTATTTATCTAAGACTCAGTTTTAATAGAGCCCTTCTTCTCTAACAAATTAATTAAACTCTGATTGGATTGACAGGTTTCACACTAAATGTTTCTCAGCAAGTGTTAATACATATTTATACTAAGTATTTCCTCTGGGCTTTAGAAGAATAATTTTCTAAAAGAAATCTCTATACATTATCCAAGTAAGATTTAGGATTGTATCTTTTTGTGGCCACACCAAGTATATGTGTGCTGCCCTATACCTTGATACTTAAAAACTGCTCTTGTCACGACTTCTGGTTATACACAGAATCTTAACTGAACATATTTAAAGTGCCATCAACACTTACAGATGTGAGTTCTGATTTAAAGCTATAGTAGCAATATATAGAATTTAGATCAAATACCATCACTGCCCCACTACAAGTGAAATTCATTTTTCTCATTCACTGGTCCATTTTACAAACAGTAATAATTTGAACTCAGGAACTAAATAAAATTCTGATAATTCCTACACGACATATTTTAAATAATACCATTTATATAATAATAAAGTTAAATCAGCTTCAAAGCACTAGACAGCACCAGGGCACCTAATTTATAACAAAATGTGTTCAATATTTGTGCCACCAAAAAAAAAAAAAAAAAAAAAAAAAAAAGACCTAGAAGTGTGACAGCTATGTTATTTGTACCACTAGATGGCAATCTTCTCCATATCTGATTAGAGGAGAACTACGAAAATAATCACTGGTGGGAGAGAAAGGATGGTGAAAAAGGAAGAAATGACTAATAACATAAAAACAAAATATACAATACAAATCCAATATGCAAACGAAGGCTAGGTGAACTGTCATGAACAAGTGCAAACAATACTTCTTTTCTACAGCTGAAGAACAGCCTACTCCCCCCATCCCAAGAAAGCAAACATAAAACGTGTAAAACCAAGCCACTAATACTAACAGATTTTGTTTTCCAGTCAAGGTTACAAGTGTTTCACAAGAAACAATTGGCCTATTTCTGTGTTGTTATCCAATTCAATCCTAGGCATCAATAATAGCTATAAACACAAATGAAAAGCTGGCTCTTAACTCTGCCATGTGAACACAGAGGTTGCGAGGTTTAAAATTAACTCTGAGCATAAGAACTATTTCCATGTCTGACACACAAGCTTTTTAAAAATCAATGAAAACAGTCAGAAGGTGAAATAAGGAGAAAACAGGGTTACTCACCGTGGAGTAGTAACTGTTTCCTTTTCTGTGTGCAGCTCCCCCAGCAGAGCTGGGTAGTTTCCTGGAGGTGCCAAGAGAGGTTAGCTAGCCCTGCCCCTCATCGCAGAACAACACATCCTTTCACATATTAATGAAATGGTCTCAACTCTTAGACCTTAACTATGAAGTTTTCTTTGCCTGAGAAGTTAGTATAAGCTGAGATCCTAAGAATGGTTTAACTAAGAATGGCTTAACAGATCTATAAGAGGAAAGGGGCACAAAAGCAAAGAAGAAATATCGGAGATGAAAAATGATGACTCCTCTACCTTGAGTAACCCTGTTTTTATAGATGTTAGTTTTTTGCATCCTGTGATAGCTGGTTAGACCTAAAAGATTATAAAGAGTGGACTGCAAAAGTAGAAATTAATGACGATTTCAGGATTAAAGGCAAGTGTCCAAAATTCCTGTATGACCCTGCAAAGACATAATCCAACTTCCACATCTATAGAGGTAGAACTAGGAGTATAAACTATACCACACATATTTCTATTAAATCATTAACTACAGGTTCCAAGAGCAAAATAGAGAGGTTCCATTTTAAGATTAATTCAGCAACCTTGGTATCTGACAAAACTGCCAAAAATTCAAACTGTACTAAAGAAATTTACACTTAATTACCCTCAAGGGACCCTATTTTACCCATCCTCTGAAACAGTAAAATTTATAATATATACAACAAGACATTTAGTAATCCTACATTGCCAAAGGCCAAAAAAGTACAATGAAGATACCATGAGGTACACATCATTTACTTTCTACTTAGGACAATCAACTCACCTAAGTTTTTATATTTTGTCAGTCTCTAATACAAAGCACAGAAAATTGGTTTGCACATTTAGAAGCCATTTACCTGAGCAATGGGATTCTAAGACTATGCCATATATTCTATTAGGAACTAAATTAGATTTTCTTACAGGAAAACTCAGAACTGAACCAAGTTTCCGGTTTCTCATCATTGCAATTTTCCAGAGGACAAATACTACTAATACATGTGGCAAGGCAAACTTAATACTGAAAGATCTGACCAAAAAAATTAAGCAGCTAGAATGTTTTTACCTAACTGAGATTTATATAAGAAAAAATATAAGACTAATTTTAAAGAAAACTGAGTTGCTATGTGCTTCCAAAAACTGGTCTGGTATTTCAGAAAATACGTAATGTCCCACAACACCACAGCCAAATTGTTTGTTATTAACGAGAGTGACTTCCTCAGGCACCTTGGGCATTACACTCACTAGTGAACTAGTCACAGTTATAGGTCTCCTTTCCTCCCCCACCTGGTGTATTTTACTCTATTTCTCTATTAAGACCAGCTGCTAATAATCCCCAAGAATTATGCTACAGATATTCTTTCTTCACACTAGGATGTAGGACTTACTATAGAACAATGGCACCAAAATGGAAATTATTTGATTAGTTTTCTCGTTTTATTTATTTAAGTACGCTCTATAGCCACGTGGGGCTCGAACTCAGGACCCCGAGGATCAAAAGTCACGCGCTCCTCTGACTAAGCCAGCCAGGCGCCCGATTAGCCTTTTCAAATCAATTTACATTGAGAAATTTTAGCATTATAGACCTACCTTAGAATAAGCATTTCTGAGACTTAAAAAGCTAACTTTATTTTATGATACTTTAGTGAGAACTAATTTGCTATCTGCAAAAAAAAAGTTGAGATGTTATATAAAGAAAATGTAAAAATAAGTTAAGCTTTCAGATGAAGGAGCTATCAGTAAGAAATTGGTTTTAAAGGAAAGGATTCTGGTAAGAATTATTTAAAAGGCCAGGAAAGACTTTATAAACCCCCTCTTTGGCGATTCAAAGGCAAAGGGCTGCTCATTAATCTTTGATTCTACTTTGTATAATCATTATCCCTGCTAACTATAAAAAAAAGTCCTAAAAATGTGTATGGTTCAATGATTAAAACAACCGAAGTTTTCATTCTGTATTTTATTTATTATCTATTATTAAATACACCAGGAAACATTTCATATTTCTACTTTTAAGCTATTAAAATATATGAACATATATTTAGAGTAAATGCAATTTTGTATTATTCATTATGTCTTATTGTATCAAATTTTCACTCCGAAAGTGAAAATTCTGAAACACAAAACTTTTCAGTCTAAATTACCTTTTCTTCTCAACTTTTCTGGGGAAAAAACCTACAAAGGATACTCTCAGGATCAATTTTGAGGCTTATAATGTCCATGGCATTCATAAAATGTTTATAACATGGTATTCTTTTCCCTATTGAAAATGCATTTCATTATTTACAAACCTAACTGGTTTTATCATAACCAAATATAAGGAACTTTTGTCTTGATGTGCTCTTATTTCAAAGTGATAAAGACCTTGCTTCAAGTCACTAGTGTAGTGCACATGGCATAAATACACTCGTACTGATATGAACCGCAACAGAAACCTCTCAGCCTCCTGAGTGGACCCTTCAGCGGTGCATCCTAAGGATCACTCAAAACTAAAAATCTTCTAATCATATATACAGAAGACACATGCTTTGGCTCTTATTGGATTAAATTACCGTATTTCTCAATGTCAACATGTTCAAGCAGAATTAAATTTATTGATGTAATAAATCTGTTATGTACAAAATAGGTTTTCAGCAGGCCATAAGAGTTCAATTCTTACTATATTATATACTGTTAAGATCATGAGGAAAATCAAAACCATTTCTGTAAGTCTCTCATTTTTAAATAATGTTTAAAATCAATCTCTCTTAACAAAGATGACTTTTGGTAAAATTGCCCCTAAATCAAACTATAATACTGATGAAAACCAAAAGTGCCTTCAAAGAACTCAGCAAATTCCTAGACAAACTTAAAACAGATTTCCTTACCTGAGATGAACCTACTTCTCCCTCTCAAATCTAATGAGCAATCTAAAGTACAATAAGTGGGAATCATGAGAAAGCATGACTCCAAACAATGATTATACAAAATATGGGGAAAGACAAGCAAGCCACATTTTAAAATCACTCCTTGAAGTTTTTAAGATTTTTCTTGCAAATCAACAAATAATTCTTTGTGTTTTTTGAGGGGGCAGGTGTTACTTACTCGTTTTTATGTGATTTTCATGAACTTGCTCAGCAATGAGATGTTGAAGTTGAGAGAAAATGATCTAAGGCAGTATACTGAACTAGGCCTGAAACTAGCATCTCACTACTAAATAACTGAGCCCACGTTACATATTGCTGATTTCATTTAAGCTCAATTTTTTTCAACTTAAATGACTGCACTAACAATGGACTAAATCAAGGCATTCATTCAAAATTGTAATAGTCTGAAAAGCACTTAAATTCATAAAAGCAACTTAGAACAATTTAAAAGCTCAAAATAACACTCAACAAATTTTTATATTAAAAACACGCAGATTTTTCCTATAAAATCCCTAATGAACACTGATTGCAGACAAAAAAAATAATTTTTCTCTTTCTTTTTTTAAAGAAGAGCATTTATCTTAACTCAGAAACTAAAGGATGAACTTAGTATCGATATTTATAAACTGATTAACATTCAGAATTATCCTATCCTGGTACCATATGAAAATCTGATTAAAGCCCTTAAAGTTTAGAGACCTAAATTCTGCCTCAGGTATTTTTGGCCTAATAATGACAAAAAGGTTAAAGGGATACAGAAACAACACCAATAATAAAACCAGTGACTCAATGTGACTAAGACTTAAAATACATGCCAAATGGCAAAACAGCAAAATATGTAAAGTAGTTATTTTTACTTACAAGTTAGTAACCGGCTCTCCTTTCAATGGAGGTAGGAGGTTTCCTGAGCCAATTAAACAGTTGTGCACTATAGTCAGACTCTGTAGAACATCATCTCTGGAAAAGATAAAAGGTATTTTCATATTTTAGAACACTCCAAATCCCTGTTAACAAAAGACCTTGGGAAGTCTAGGATGAAGTACAAGAACCTTAAGTGGGGATATACAAAATTAAGGCCAAGAAATGGCAAAATGTCTTCAGTTTACCCACTTAATAGTACAAGGTAATAAACAGGTATTTATACTGGTAATACAGTACAGACCTACTTATGATTAAACAGGCTCTAAATAATCAGAAATATCAGCAACTGATCGCTCTTTGTGAATCAATTCTGAATGTAATCACCTATGTACCCAAAGATCACTACCACTGACAAAAAGGGAAAATAGTATTACAGAAGCTCCTCCAGCATACTCCATCTTTTAAAAATGTACTAGCTAAACATTTACTCCAAAAAGCAGTTCAGATATCATCAGTCGTACTTCTTTCCTCCTCCAAACCATTCCTACTGAATTTGCTTTTAAAATTTCCTGGTATTTCACACAGTAATTTTCTTACTATTATTTTAGGAACTTCCAAAGATTCAAACTGTAGAAGTCTAATGATCTTATTAAATAACTATTTTTTGTTAAAGCCTCTTAGGAAAGAAAAAAAAAATCACAGAAATATTTCACTAAGTAACATTAACATCAATAATATGAATTACAAAAATAAATTAACCCCCCCCGCAAAATCTAACCTGAATCTAGAAAAACAGGCATTTCCATACACTTCCCAAAAGATGCACAAGTGAAACTGCTAAGAAAAAGTCACAAAAAGCAAACTAGAAAAAAATGAGTTTTTCTGTTTAAAAGGTTTAAGTATTATGATAAAATTTGTTACACACTATGTTAAATGGTTTTTTAATTATATGTACGGCAGATATAAACACACACTGAAAATGAATACATCAGATACGCCAGAGAAAGGGAAAGACACAAAAAGATTTTTCTCAGTCTGCAACCACACAACACTAAGTGTTTATGAAAGAAAACGAACCTAGACATTTCAAGTTCTCCATCACCACAGTGCTGGAGTTTAACGAGCTCAGGCTGAAGAAAAGAGTCCAACAGATAGAAGGCAAAAGCCACTTCTTCTGAAGAAGGAACATGCCACTGGATGCCCAGGTTCCACAAGTCTCCTGGCTTACCCCAGTCCTAGAAAAGAATAACATTTGTTCAGCAAGCTGAGAAATTGGGGGGCGGGGGTGGGCGGAGAAAGATGTATATGTAGCTTAAAAGGTCTTCCAGGAAGGGGCACCTGGGTGGCTCAGTTGGTTGTGCTCTCAGGGTTGTGAGATCCAGTCCCATGTCCAGCTTACGCTGGGCATAGAGCCAGCTTAAGATTCTCTCTCTGCCCCTCTCCACCCTTTCTCCCTTTCTCTCTAAAAAACAGGCATAAAAACTCATTACCCCTTCATTATCACTCCAGAAAAACGTCTCCCTGAAGAGCCACTTAAATATGAGTTTACTGTAAGAGTAACAGTAAGCTTATAAAGCTACTGAGTTCTCCAATAAAATCATATGGAATATACAAGTTACATATAGCATACCAACCCACTTCACAGTCAAACAGAAAAGAAAAAAACTAGGCTGTTCTGCGCCATGTTACATTTCCCAAGTTTAAAACATTCCAATAATTTTAATAATCTACTTTAAAAATAAAGAAGTGACACCTTCATACACAACACACACACCCAAAAACCCCACTCTGGATCCTTAGAAAAATAACCCAATATGTACTTGAATTCTTAATTACTGAAAATGCTTGCCTTGATAGGAAAGTATTCGGAAGGAGGCTTGTCAAAGCCACCCGGCACACTGCAGTACTCTGTCGGGTAGATAAGTGTAGTAGAACGGAGGAGGTGATGCAAAAGGTTACAAGACAGAGTGTAACCCTGCTTACAGGTTAGATGGAGGGTTCTTTGGAGAATCTTTACAAGCTGCTCCCTATAAAGAAGCAACTTCTTCCCATCCACTCGAGTAATCTAAAAGAGGAATTAAACAGTTGAAGATATTTTGGTGATTAAGATTACGAATCAATAATTACTGCAACGAACAATGTTTAGCTACTAAAGTAGCCTAAAATAATTAACAGTGTTTCTTAAAATGGCTTTAATTCATTTTAGAATTGTCATTTTAAGTATATTCTTACAATTCTTTTTTAAGATCAAAACAAATTCTCTGAATTCAGGCCCTTATATGCCACAGTACCATCCTTTTCAAAGAATCTATCTCCTGAAAGAGATAAAACTTAATTGGAGCTCTCTGTTTGTTGGTGAACCAACCCATAAAGGAAAATGACTTTTAACTGATAGCCAAATTTATGGAGAGAGAGAGAGAAAATGGAGAGGGAAAAAAAAAGGAATTGCCAAATCTGATAAAATTTTCAATTAATGAGTTACTAATATCAGAATTAATCAGTAAAAATTACAGCACTGCACATGAAGCCATCAACAATTATCACACCCCCGTGATGACAAGCAAATGCCATTATCTGACTTTTTGTAGCTATGTAAAGAAAATCTAAAACTCAGGACTTTTCAGTATCAGGGCACCTGGCTGGCTCAGTCAGTAGAGCATGCAACTCTTAATTCTGGGGTCATGAGTTCAAACCCCACACTGGGTGTAGAGATTACTTAAATAAATCAATCTTTGGGGCACCTGGGTGGCTCAGTTGGTTAAACATCCAAACTCTTGATCTCAGCTCAGGGGTCTTGATCTCAGGGCTGTGAGTTCAAGCCCTGTGCACTGGGCTCCACGCTGGGCATGGAGCCTACTTAAAAAAAAACAAAAAACAAAAAACAAACAAACTGTGGCGCCTGGGTGGCTCAGTCAATTAAGCATCTACCTTCAGCTCAGGTCCTGATCCCAGGGTCTTGGGAGTGACCATGTTGGGCTCCCTGCTTCTCCCTCTCCGTCTGCCTCTGCCCCTCCCTCTGCTTGTGCTCTCTTATGCTCTCTCTCTAATAATAAACAAAATCTTAAAAAAAAAAACAAAAACAAAAACCAGACTTTTCATATTTTTTAAAGTCAATTAAAAAAAATAAATTCTAAAACCAAGTCATCATTTTCACAGTAATATTTCTTTAATAAAAGATTTACAGTACCTCAGACAAAAGTTGAAGATTCCACAGCAACTCCTTATCTAGCTCTTCTTCATTTAATACATCATCATCTAAAAATGGCAAAACAGTATCAGGGAAAAAGAACTATGCATCCAACTAAATGCATCTTTTTTTTATTAACATAAAATATATGTTTCAGGGGTACAGGTCTGTGATTCATCAGTCTTACACAATTCACAGCACTCACCATAGCACATACCACCCTCCCCAGTGTCCATCACCCAGCCCCCCATCCCTCTACCTCTCTCCCCTCCAGCAACCCTTAGTTTGTTTCCTGAGATTAAGAGTCTCTTATGGTTTGTCTCCCTCTCTGGTTTTGTCTTGTTTCATTTTTCCCTCCCTTCCCCTATGATCCTCTGTCTTGTTTCTCAAATTCCACATTATCAGTGAGATCATATGATACATGTTTTTCTCTGATTGACTTATCTCCCTTAGCATAATACCCTCTAGTTCCACCCACATCGTTGCAAATGGCAAGATTTCTTTTTTTTTTTTTTTTGGTGGCTAAATGCATCATTTTTTAACATTTGTCTTCAGTATCTCTAACTGCTGAGAAAAGTCTCATTCCTTTTTCATGAAGCTAAACTTGCTCCAGAGGAGGTGAAAATTCAATTTTCAAGAACATAAACACATCAAATCAGGACGCCTGCTCCTCCACATCTCACAAATGGACTGATATGTTTTTATGGCAAACTCTACATGGTTCTTGCATATATGAAAATACTAACTTAATAAAGAAAAATTTCTAAGCTGTCACCTGGATGATACCTTAATTCGAGCAATCCCTGCCCCAAACTACAAAATTAAAATATTGCATAGTTTGTAGAATCTTTTCACCAACAGAGTTCTAGAAACAAACAAAAAATTTATTACCTAAAATTAAAAATACAGAATAACACCCTTATGACTTACTCATTGTAAGCTGAGTTATAACATTGCAGCAGTGGGGAACAAATAACTTCAAAGACTCCTCTGGGCAGCACTGAAAACATATTTGTATACATAAATTTTTTGGAAGGCCATGAATACTCAACAGTCACAAAGTATACCCTGACACTATTTTCAGAGGCAAATAAGGGTTGTAAACTGCTACCGAAAGAACGATGTATTTTAAGTATAACAAGCATGTATAAAAGAATTAACCATATAAACCTGTTGGTTACTGACTCATTAATTCATCAGTCTGAAAACCCTAAACTCACCTTTACAGCAGCTCGGCACATGTCTGCCACCATGCGGCCTGCTACTCTTGTTTCAAATATATGCGAAATAGAAAAATTAAAAACCTTCTGAAGGGCCACCTGTTAAGACATGTAAGAAGTGAAAAGGTCTTATCAGCATTTTTAAGAAACTTAAACATCTTATGAAACATAAAAGAAAATGAGAGTCGGACTAAAACTAAAAATAACCAAGTAGGAAATTTTTAACCATCTGAATTTTATAAAGATTTGCTTATTAATGTTACATCAAGATCTATGAACAATCTTTTGCACAAGACCCTAATGTGCATTTTAGGCAAAAGATTTTATTTGCTTCAGAAAAATTAAACACAAAACTACAGCTGCTGGAAGTAAATGCAAATTATCTTGTTGCCTAATCCAATGTAACAAAGGGAAGGTTTTGGATTATCTAACATTTAGACTTTGTCATCTTGACAACTACAAACTAGAAACCTTTATCTCTACTCTAAAAGACCTGGAGCAGTCTAATTTTACAATCGTGTCACGGAATTTCAACTTAATTGCTAAATGAAAGAAAGAGCTCTAGACGTTTATAATTTTCAGGATTGTTAATCCACGACTCCTTTCAAAAGATTTTGGCTCAATGAGATTATTTATGTTCATTTCTTTATACTAACATAATCTCAGAAAATATTTCATGCAGCTGTAAAGCAGTTTAGCTTTTAATGAGGATAAACATATTGAACAGTCATAATCTCAGATGAAGGGAGAAGAAACAAAAATGGAAGTAAAGTCTGGTCTTAAAGACCACACTGCACATAACAGGGGTCAACCAATACTGAGTAAGGGAATGTTCACAGAATGTCTTATGAGGACACACCAATTCCCATTCATTATAGCTTGCCAGATTTTTATATTTAGGATTTAATTTCTATTATGTGATGGCATAAACAAATTCCAAAACTTTTCTCCCAAACAGTAGTTAATTGATTAAAACAATACAGTCGATTCTTATTGTATGTAGTATATTCTCTAAAGTTGCTGCAAGCACTGAATTAGCAAATACCGAATCACTCTTCCTCAGGGCAATACAGGATTAAGTTAATACAAGTCTCTGCTTACGTTTTCATCAACTGATAAAATTTTGATTTTGTTTTATGTGTATTTAATATATATTGTTGATTCATTAACACTGAAGTCAGCCAACAGCACTGTAACTCATGTCTGAATAAAGCTTATCTAAAACATATTTTCTGGGAGGCACATCTAAATTCTCTTATGCTTACAACACTAGACAGTACTGCGGCACTACTCTTGTAGGCCATTTTAAACAGCAAAATCCCCAACAAAAAGCATACAATGTGGAAAACCGGGCACTAAATAGATTCAAAAGTGTGTTTACATCAGAGCTGAAACAAGAAGGCAGAGTGTGTCACCTTATTCAACCTCAGCCAGGAACTCACATTTTTTGCCACATTTACACGTCTGCACGAGAGCACCATGAGTACTGATTTGGGGATTACACATACATTTTAGTAAGCAGATGAATTTGCAAATATGAAATTTGCGAATATAATGATTCCACAGTTTATCTTTCTCGAAGTTTAGTATGAGAGAAAGGCTAAATGGCATAATACCTAAAGTAACTTCAATTCTTATTTTTTATTTTTTTTAAAGATTTTATTTATTTATTTGACAGAGACACAGCGAAAGAGGGAACACAAGCAGGACAAGTGGGAGAGGGAGAAGCAGGCTTCCCGCCGAGCAGGGAGCCCGATGCGGGGCTCGATCCCAGGACCCTTGGATCATGACCTGAGTGGAAGGCAGACGCTTAACGACTGAGCCACCCAGGTGCCCCGTAATTTCAATTTTTTAAAACACACACAAAAAAACCTACAAGACTAGGGTTTAATTTTTTGCAGCAATGCGACTCTTACCATAAATATTTCTTTGGAACATTGTGTGAGGATTGTACTAAATGTAGAAGACAGACCTAATTCGACCAAACTCTCCAAGTGAGTCATTTTCTCAGTTTCCGTCTCTTCTCTTGTTTGCTCCAATGTGCTACTTTCTATAAGTCCAAAACATCTAAACAATCCAAAGAAAGTATAAGTTTAGCAACTAAAAACTAGTTTCATGTTTTCGATGATGATTATGTAAGTCTCCACTGTCATGCCTATTCAAATGAGAGCTATTCCATTTGGGCATGGCTCACTATCAATTGTCTTTTTGTAACTTCAGGTGCTCAGTCCCGGGACACCACTGGCTATGTACAGGTTGCAACACAGAGACTGAAGTTGCTGGGACAGGACAGTCATCTCTGAATGTCTAATAAAGAGCGGGTCTGGGGTACATACTCACCTGTCCATAAATTGTAAGACGAAATCCTCAAATTCAGCTGTGGCTGAACAAAGTTCTCGTTCCACCTATAACATTTCAATGTGGAGAAAAATTAAAAATAGTCCTTGAATTTTTCTCGGAACTATTAAAACTCAATTACGGCCTATACAATAGATTTAACACTGTACTATTATACTGAGTATGGTGAGAAATAGTACCACAACCGTGTGTCAATTTAGAGTAACTCAACCTACTACTTTCCAGGAACCAAAGTAAGTAGTATTTAACATATTTATAAGGGCCCCAAAGAGAAGTCAAACAGCCATCTTTATCAGCTACAGTCTTCAAGCTTCTGGTATATGTATACAGGATTCTCTCCTACTACTTGAACATCCAAATGACAAAAGTCAAGTAGAAACATGTTTACAATAAAGAAAATAGTTCTAAAAGAACCAGTCAGTAATGAAGAAAATGTTTGTTCATTAGATGTCAATCACCTCAACAAATTTATTCCTAAGCTCAAAAAACCAGAAAATTCAAAACCAAACCAAACCAACAAACAAAAACAACCCCACCACTATCTCCACTTAACAAAAAATTAAAAGTGACAAAAAACTGAAATATACCTCTAGATATCAGTTGTTTACAAAAATAGCCTATTTTTGACCTATGTCATCTGGTGGGTGCTCTGCCAGACTATCTTACCAATGACCTGGTCCTCCATTTATATCATTTTAGTCACAAAATAGTAATTTTAAACTACTAGTATTTAAACTATCAAATATTACTATGCATTTACAATAAGAGTTATAACTCAGTTAACCAATCCTTTTACAAGCAGAAAGCATTCTTACTTCTGTGAGGTCATTTCTTTCTTGCAGTACAGATGAACAATCTACTAAAGGCACCAGAGTGGAAAATGTTGCTATAAACTGGAATGTGATCTGTGGGAAGATGCAAAAAATTTAACATTAATTATGTAACTATAGTTCAAAAATACAAGTATACCATAAGCTACAATAAAGTACCCAAATAAATTATTTTGAGGGAAATCCCACAGTAATTGTGGACATTTTTTACTTAGAATTGAACATTTTAAGGTTCCTGACAATTAAGCAGCTGTTACTTTAGTAATGAAATCATACTAAATTATTTTCATAGTTATTAGGTTTAAGCACAATGTTCTCTAACCTTCTGTCAATGAAAAGTTACTTTGCACCCCTCTGAAGATGCAACATTAACCAAGGATAAACAGATTATGCTGAAAAGTGAGCTCGGGCAAGAGGGAAGATGAGCAACGCTTTAAGTCAGGAGATGTGTGTATAAAATGGGACTTGGCATTTTGCACCCAGCAGCTTTTATCATGCCCCCTGTCACCAGTGTAGACAGAGGGAAGTACAAATGATCAGATGCTAAGATTTTTAATGTCTTTGCTCAGGAAAATAGTAAATATATAATGAGCTTCAAAATATCTTATGATCATTAAACGTATCCAGGTTATGGCAAATTACTTACAACGGATGACATATAGATCAACTAACCATCCAAAGATCTAAACTTGGGCATCTAGGATATAACCCTTTACCATTAACAAATTTTACATTGAACTATGTTCTAAAGAGTATTTGAACAAAACTTAAAAGGATGTCTATTCACACAATTAGAACTCAGACACAAAACAGAATAATAAATATGCTTACCATGCATTTACTAAAGTCATTTGGATCCACCCCAGGCAATGCTCTCATCAACAGAGGTAGCATGTGTGTTGGACCTTCAGGAAACCATCTACCACCTGATACCAAACTTCGGGCTACTCCAATTACACAACTTAAAGTAGCTGTGAGCTGGTGAGGTTCTGTTAAAGTCTCTAGTGCAGGATACGTTCTACAGTTTGAAAACAGGAAAAAATAAACAAACAAAAAAAACAGTTCCATCACAGATAAACATGCACAATACATTAAATCTACCAAATGCATAAATTGCCTGTTGGCCTTAAGGCTGGTAGCTAGCAGAATATTTTGAGTGAATATCTGCTTTCAAAGTTAACAGAATCACACACACAAAGGAAAGGCACGTTTCCCTTACCCCCTGCCACCTCACCACCTTTCTCCATGCAAATTCCATCATGAAAAAGAACATAAAACTGGCAGATTTTGCATTATTTCAGCCATATGAATCCACTTCCACATTCCAGTATGACTGACTCTAATCTAATGGTCAGCGATTATTAGAACTCAGGAATAACAAGTGACAACTATCCTATTCCTCCCCCCCCCTTTTTCAAAAGATTTTATTTATTTATTTGACAGAGAGAGACACAGCGAGAGAGAGAACACAAGCAGGGGGAGTGGGAGAGGGAGAAGCAGGCTTCCCGCAGAGCAGGGAGCCCGATGCGGGGCTCGATCCCAGGACCCTGGGATCATGACCTGAGCCGAAGGAGACGCTTAACGACTGAGCCACCCAGGCGCCCCCTATTTTTCCCTTTTATTGAAAAAACAATCTTTACTAAAATGCTGAAATTTCTCCTACTTTACACTTTTTTTTTTAAAAAACTGGTATTTTAAAATTGGACATCAGCTCTAGAAACATATGAGAAGATTCCTGAAAATAGAGTGAATAAACTAGGGAGAATAATACAAATACAATCTTTGATCAGCAAGTGAAAGACAAGCCAAAAACATTCACACAGGGGCGCCTGGGTGGCTCAGTCGTTAAGTGTCTGCCTTCGCCTCAGGTCATGATCCCAGGGTCCTGGGATCGAGCCCCACATCGGGCTCTCTGCTCAGCGGGAAGCCTGCTTCTCCCTCTCCCACATCCCCCTGCTTGTGTTCCCTCTCTGTCTCTCTGTCAAAATAAACAAATAAAATCTTAAAAAAAAAAAAGCATTCACATAGCAATTTCATTTTTAAGAATCTATCCTATGGGGAAAAAATCTAAAATGTAGTCATTTTAAATTTCTCTTATGCAGAAAAAAATAAGGGAAATTTCATTATAAGTAGGAAAAAAAGAGCATTTATAATCAGAATAAAAAAACAACCAAGCCTATGCTTTAAAAGGTGAAGAAAGCAAACCAGCTCTTTAACAGAGGCTGTCCTTAGGAGATACAAAACTCAGGACCCAAAATTTATTATCTACATTTTTACTTTCTCAAGGACTTCTGTTTTTTGTTTTTTTTTTTAAGAGGAGAGAGAGAGCGAGCACATGCGCACAGGGAAAGGGCAGAAGGGGAGGCAAGGAGGGGGCAGGAGAAGGGAGAGAAAGAGAGAGAGAGAGAGAGAATATTAAGCAGGCTCCCCACCAAGCATGAAGCCCAAGGTAGGGCTTGATCTCACAACCCTGAGATCATGACCTGAGTCAGACTCTTAACTGACTAAGCCACCCTGGTGCCCCAAAGGACTTTTGCTTTTATAAAAGAAAAAAAACCTTCAAAATATTTCTCTTAGCTAAGCATGTATCACTCAAAATGCTATTAAATTTGTCCAGAAATTGAAAACTCAAGAAAATATGATGGATAATTTTACTTGTATTTATTTTTTAAATTTAACTTTATTTAAATTCAATTAATTAACATAAAATGTATTATCAGTTTCAGAGACAGAGTTCAGTGATTCATCATTTAGTTGTATCTGTAAGCTTTGTTCTTTCTACTAAAAATGTATCTCACTAGTCATAATTCATCAGCTAGAAAACATTTAAATAAGGCAAAACAAAGGGAAAGCCAAGAAATACCAAAACACTCCAATCTTCAAAATTTTAACTATGCAAGAAGCTGAAGTCCCTCCTTAGAGGCAAGTCTCTCAACAGGAAACATCAAGGGACCTGCCACTGAACTGTTAGCTTCTGCTACCACACAGAGGCCAAAGAGCAAAGAACACTGGAGGTTCCAGTAGAAACTGCCTAACTTCCTCATTTCATTTCCTAATAAAGTTATCTGTGCTAGAAGTTTCCATGCCCACAAAGTGCACACAGAAAGGGATAGGTTTGGAAAATGAGGTACAACTTAACTTCAATACTTATGGCAATGAGGACAGAGCAAGATACTGTAAGCAACTCAAATTTATAAATAATGGAGCCCCATTTTGGTCAAGATCTTTAACAGGATATCCATCTCCAAGCAAATGTGCCTAATTATCCTATTTCAATTTTAAGTCAGAAAATAGGCAGTCACTTGCATTCTGTTACTAAGATCTTGGACAAATCTGTTTTATGGAACTCAAACTATTAGACCCTTCTGGGCCCTAAAAACTAACATTCTTCTTCTATTTTTCAGTATGACATTGAGAGAAATCATAAAGCTCAACTTCAGGCAGCAGAGGAATTAACAGAAAGCTTAAGTAATATTATATAAGCACAGAAGGCCTATATTGTGACAGTAACTAGGGAAAGGGAAAACTATTTTTGTTACTATTTCAACATATGAAACAAAATGAATCAATAAAATCTATACTGTGGAAATACACATATGATTATACACATATTAAAATAATAAAGACAGTCAAGTTTTCTTCTGTATCACTGATTCTAAGAAATAAAAGAAATCCAAAATCACTTCTCAGGATTTGGTGACACACTTTGATGTAAAAGCAGCTTAATTAATTATTGTAAGATCTTATTTTTAAGTAATCTCTACACCCTACAGGGGGCTCAAACTCACAACCCCGAGATCAAGAGTCACATGCTCCACCAACTGAGCCCACCAGGCGCCCCTTAACTTATGAGCAAAAATGTGCCAATAATCCAAAAATATTTTATCCATTTCGTGTCAATTTTCTTTTCTCTCCAGTAAACCTTTATCAAGTTACCAATTGTTAGGTTAAAATGCCTTGCTTCTCCTTTAGGAACAGGAATAAGCACGGAGAAAGCAAAACAGAAGCCACAAAAGAAAACCAAGCAGAACAGAAGAGTAGAGGGAAGAGATAATCAGAACAGCTGTAGCCACAGCTGAGGCTTCAACCGAACATGAAAAGCTCCACTTACCTTTCAAGTACAGGGGGTATTACTAACTCAGGTCTCATGAGTGCAAGATTCTGCAGAGCCTGGGCTGCTTCTAAACTACCAGTTTTGCTAAACATAGCCAAGAGGACAGGTTGAATAATGCATCGTACAAAGTCTGTAACATCTTGATCAGTAAGCTTATGGCTTTCAGGCACAGGAGTTAACCAAGAAGGCTTCTTGTATCTTTCACGATGCAATCTTCTAACAACACTGTTTGGCAACCGCTGAAGTAGTTTCATTAATTTGTTCTGGGGACACAGAAGCAAAAAATCCAAGGTAGGTTCTATCTCCTACACAGATATTTATGGTTCCTTTCTACCCTCCAAATAAAGATTCTTAAAATAATAGCTCTTACAATCTATTACGAAGACCTGCACGGCATACTAGATAGAATAAAACGCCATTATCAATTAAATTACTGATAGTGTGTTTCAAATGTCAGTTTTAATTTCTAGCACCAGATGAATCTTCCATTACATGAAAAACCATTTTAGCCAGGCAATGTAGAAATCCCCCCATAAAAAACCCAAGGAATAAAAACCACAACTGACACTCCTTTCTGTTGCCAGAATGTGACATTTTGTTACCAGTTATTGGACCAGTATTATCTTCATTTATTTTTATGTTCTATGAACACAGGAACTTAAGTTGAACTTAATCACCTACATATAGCCAAATTTATATGAAGAACAGAAAATGTATTATAGGTTTTATACAACAGGCAATGTGTAACCATTTTTTAAAGATATGTGTGACCATATCTTTAAAAACTTCCAAACCCTAAAATGAAAAATGAACATACTCACCAGCCAGCGCCCATTATTTGAGGGATGGTAAAAAGATGTGATGCTGTTAAACAAACCAGCCAAATGTTTTTGCACTAGTTTACTTGGTCCACCCTATTCAAATAAAAAACCAAAAATATCAGTACCCACTGTACACTGGAAAATTGAAGGAATCAATAGGCCCAAGCCTATATATACCTCTCTAACGTGGTACACATCCATTTTGCTGACAAAAACCAATTCTACCCCTACATAAGAGTCAAAAAGAAATTCCCCAGTGAACTTCCTACAATCTTCCATTTAAAACACTCTACAAAAAATAAGGGAAACTTACTGAAACCAAATTAGATAACTGAAAAGAGATCTTTCAATTTAGGGTATCAGCATATTTTACTCTTTTGCAGTGAAATAACTTTTGTCACTAAGACTGTTTTAAAATAACCAAGAGTGATAACATCAGGCATAAAAAGCATTCCTAAAAGGATTCAAGAAGTGAATTTCTTATTGCAGGAAATGAAGAAGTGAGATGTACATAAATACATTCAAATATTTTATTTTTACTCCCAAATGTTTCAAATGATTAAACCTGCTATATTTGACCACATTTTGACTCAAAAGAAAAATATTTTTTTCTTAATCTATTACCAAAACAAATACACCAAACAACAATACAACCTGGGGGGCGGAAATGAAAAAATTTAGCATTCATCTTATCAAGTTCAACAACCCTGAAGATAAAGAACTACAATTTGGTTTTAAAACCTTCCATCTCTCAGGATGATCTTCTAAGAAAATAGACATAAGGTAGACTGTTGAGTTACATAAGAACATGTCTTCATGCTGAAATGAAATCCATGTACATGTTCCCAATTGAGAACAGGTCAACTACTAAAGAGATCATAATTCCATAGCAAAAAACCAACAAAAATGTCAATGTTTTATCACAGTAATTAGCATTTTTATTTATTATATTCATTATTCACATTTAACACAAAATAAAACTGTCAATGGGAAAAACTGTGTGAGAAAGAACAGCAACATTAACTAAAATAACCTGATACTAATCACGATATAATTCTGTGGCTTCTAAAAAATGAATTCCAACTCATTGCTTATGTAAGATAGTAAACATCCAAATGTTTTTGCTCTTATGGAGTATTAAAAAGAAAATGTGATTTTCTGTGCTTAATAACGAAATAGCAAAAACAGGGGGAGAATGAATTATTCTTTAAAATCTAAAAATAAAATTTAAGAGTTAAACTTCTCACAACCATCCTGCATTTTCCACAGAAACATCCAGCCAAACAACATAACCTGGGAGAAAATATCAAACACAGAATAATAATTTAAAAAAGAGACAGCAGTAGAAGCAATATAAATGACAATCTAGAAAATTATAGTATAAAATTCTTATATTATTTGCAAGTTGACAATGAAATCCAAAGCATGTGGATATATTTTTACTTTCCTTCCGGGATGTCAGTTAAGTAATCCTCCATACTTCTTCCTTCATTAAGATTACTTCATTTGTTTAGTAAGCTTTGTGTTCAGTGTAATCTTCGACACTGAATGCATTCATACTGGGCATATGCAAAACCCTGAGTTCTAATTCCACATTTACCATTATCAATTTGACCTTTCATTTGTGAGTCTGGTTCTTGACCTATTAAGACTGTTAGACATTCTGAATCTCTCAAAACTCTAAACTTTGACTCCATTATTAAGAACTACTGGTTAGAGAAATGGTTGTTTTTCTACAAACAACCTGATCTGATAAACATTAGCTTACTACATCAGAAAATATCCAAGAATCAAATGACCAACTAAGATACTAATATAGCCTAATGTGATTATACAGAATTTTTGTATGGTTAACACAAAATTTAGATAACTAATGTGTTACAAACCATCATAGCGGTGATCCATATCACAGCATGTCCTATATCATAAGCATTTGTTAAAAATCTTGGGACTAACACTTGACTGCTTCCCACTGGGAGGTTCAAGCTTCTCAGAATTCTCGTAAATATCTTTAAAAAGAAAAAAAGAATTAAGAATAAATATTTTTAAGTATCAAGTAACTTTTTAAATAACTGAAGTGTTATTTATATTATTGTTATTGGATATACTCACTGGATCAGGTTTTAAGCAAAATTACATACTATTTGGTAGCTTTATACACTGCTTTATTCCATAAAAATTACATAGAAATACTTTTTAAAAATTTTTATTTTTATTTGTTTTATTTTATTAAGATTTCATTTATCTGAGACAGAGAGAGCATGCACGCTCATGAGAGAGAGCAAAAGGAGCGGTGGCAGAGGGAGAAGCAGGCTCCCCGCTGAGCAGGGAGCCCGATGCGGGACTCAATCCCAGGACCCTGGGATCATGACCTGAGCCAAAGGCAGATGCCCAATCGACTGAGCCACCCAGGAGCCCTTATTTCATTTTTTAAAAGTTTATTTATTTAAGTAATATCTACACCAAACATGGGGCTCGAACTCACGACCCTGATGTCACAAAGGGGTGGATAAGAAGCAGTTGTATCCATGTACCCATAAACAAATGAGATAGTTTAAACATAAAAAGGTAAAATGTAGGTAAGTACAGTTAAACATGAAATATTTTGACTCCTATCTCTCTAAACGCATATGAAATTATTTTTCCTACGCTCTCATTCCATGCCAAGAATATACAAAATGCAAATACCTATCTTCTAGTGGATTACTTTCCCTTTCAAAATTCTATCACTGATTTTTTCCCCCGGGAATTTGCATTTTCATCTCTCATTTAATAATTGCATTTTAGGGGTGCCTGAGTGGCTCAGATGGTTAAGCGTCTGCCTTCAGCTCAGGGCATGATCTCAGGGTCCTGGGATCGGGCTCCATTATCAGGCTCCTGGCTCGGCGAGGAGTCTGCTTTTTCCTCTCCCTCTGCCTCTCTCCCCGTCTGTCAAATGAATAAATAAATTTTTAAATTGCATTTTATTTTTTAAAATTTATCTTTAAAAGATTTTACTTATTTATTAGAGAGGGAGAGACAGTGAGAGAGCAAGAGCGCACAGGCAAGGTGAGCAGCAGGCAGAGGGAGATGGAGAAGCAGGCTCCCCCCTGAGCAGGGAGCCCACCATAGGGATTCAATCCCAGGGCCCTGGGATCATGACCTGAGCCAAAGGCAGATGCTAAACTGACTGAGCCACCCAGGCACCCCTAATAATTTATTTTTTATTTATTTTAAAAGATTTTATTTATTTATTTGACACACAGAGAGAGAGAGAGGGAATATGAGCAGGGGAGAGAGGGAGAGAACACAAGTAGGCAGAGGAGCAGCAGAGGGAGAGGGAGAAGCAGGCTCTCCACTGAGCAGGGATCCCGATGCGGAACTCGATCCCAGGACCCTGGGATTAAGACCTGAGCCGAAGGCAGCCACTTAACCAACTGAGCCACCCAGGCACCCCTAAACATTTTAATATAATTAAATTTATATTTAAAATCTGTCATTAGTAACAGGGACCCCAACAATGGGAGAAAATCCCTTTTCCTCCTTCATTTCTAGCAGACAGTGCAAGCAAAGGTAAACAGAGTATTTGTCTGCCGCTGTTCCCCAGCCCTGCTCTGTCAGCGTGTGCATCAGAATCACCTGGATGCCCCATGCCACCCCTCCTGAGCCCACTGCAGGTGAAAAAATATGGAAGATGCAATGTTAAGAATACTGCACCTAGAGACACTCTAGCTTTATTTACTCTAGGAATATGCAATCTAAAAAGTAGAGAACACTCTAAAATAGCAATCAAATACAATACCCAAAATTTGTTGGAAGGTATGAATGTAAGATACCCTGAATAATATACTTAGTACTTTCTAAATTACTCACTCTGAAACTTCTATTTCATGTCCTACATAGGCAAGACAAAAATCACACATTTATGATTACCTTGGTATGATCCAATTAGTTTTTGAAAATAAATGATCTATCCTGGTAAGTTGTATGTTTTTACTAGTGGTCAAGAAATATTTTAGGAATTAGCATACAAAACACACACACTAAAGACATAAAAAGTGCTATCAGTGCTACTGTATGTTGTATGCTCAAAAGTTCTTAATTACCTTTGGTACATATGGATCCCAGTCTATGTACCCTATATTATCTGTAGCCAATCGAGCAAAGAGATTTACTAGTTGCTGAAAGTAAACAAAAACAGAAAGACAAGTAAATACACTTGTTATTAAGTGTCACAGTCACACCCCCTATCCATTTCTGGTTCTCAGCTGTCATCATTAGCACAACTTAATACATGGTTTATGATTCATTTTTTTTAAATCTCCAAATTTAAGTTCTAATTCTTGTCACCCATTTAAAATCAAATGCAATTGAAATGCTTATTAAAAGGGAAATGACAAAAGCATCATCCACAATGCAAAGAGAAGAAATTTTAATCTAACAAGCACATAGAAAACATCTACTATGTGTCTAACAACATGCTAGTGAAGGTCCAATAAGAAACAACAGTCTTACATTTCATAATACATGCATATGCTTCTAGATATTGATAAAACCAAAAGAAGTGTCTATTTCTGTTAGAAACAGCAAACAAAATCTAAAAAAAACAATTACAACATTGCTAATAGCCAATTCTAAGGAACTGACGTTATCAAATGATAGCAAAGAAGGAAAAAATAGGATACTCACCCCCTCCCACTGTGGGAGATTTTGCACTGAAACCCAAAGGCCAATTAATTCATCAAACCAAAGTCTGAAGAAGAAAAATGTTGTTATGAATAGCAAGTGATTTATAAAAAGTGGTTCAAAGCCAGGTATCCTTTGTATTTTTTAATCTATTTATTCTTACTGATAACTACACAACCTAGAAAAAATAATATTGAATGTTACAAACTTAATGGAACAAATGACTAGTTCTGTCTGAATATTCCCCTTGCAATATATTTATGCTAAAGAGTCATCTCATCAAACCTCTACTTCATTGTTAGGGGCACCTGGGTGGCTCAGCTGGTTAAGCGCCCGATTCTTAGTTTCTGCTCAGGTCATGATCCTGGCACTTTTTCTGTCTTTAAGAAGTCCTACATTCTTTTCTTTCTTTTTTTTTTTTTTTTTTTAAGAGAGAGAGCATGGGGGAGGAGGGGCAGAGGGAGAGAGAATCTAATAAGCAGGCTCCATACCCAGGGTGGAACCCAACATAGGGCTCAATCTCACGACCCTGAGATCATGACCTAAGCAGAAATCAAGAGTCAAGACGCTTAACCAACTGAGCCACCCAGGTTCCCCTAAATATTTTTCATTCTAGGATTTGTTATATAGAGGCATCTAGAAAAAACAGTTCTTAAAAACAGTGCAAAGACTAGAATAAGTAGAGAATAAGAATTATAAAAAAGACCTAAAAAAACTACAAGTGATGAATAAAACCAAGTTTTAGGAAAACACTTTTCCTTTCCCTAAACTCCACACAATTTAACATTTCTTATCACTGCCTATTTACTGATATTTTCTACTTCTTTTTGCATTTTTTATTCTTTCTTTCTTGATTTCTTAAATTAAAGCCCTTATCTTTACTTTTCCTTTTAAGTAATCTCTGCACCCAACATGGGGATCAAACTCACAAGCCCAAGCTAAAGAATCACATGCTCCACCAATTGAGCCAGCCTGGCACCCTGTAAAGCCCTCTTATCATATCTGGCTTGACATACAAGCATTAGTCTCTCCTCATTTACAATCTTATGCTTAACTGTTTCAGCCTCCACACACTTCAAGTATAATTAACACAATGGTTGAGTTAGTAAATTTTTGTTTACTTATTATTGCTTTACGAGTTGGCTTATATATCTCCATTTCTTGCTCTATTCTCTAATTTGTCAAGATATGTATATACTTACTTAAAACCTTTATGATGAAGTTCTGGAGGAAGGGAGGTAGGAAGAAATATTTCAAAATAAGTGATGGCCTTTTGCATTGTTACATCAAAAGGGCACATTAAAGGCCGCCATTCTTCTAGCATCTCAGCTGTGGCATCTGCTGGAAAGTATCTAATAAAAAAGAAGGTATTCATTTACCTGATCATTGGCTAAAAGGTCTACAACATCAACATCTGACCAACAAAAAAAAGGGGAGGAAGGAAATGGATTTCATAAGGTACAACATACACTACAAATGTCAAGTTACCTTAAACACATTTTTACAACTCTAAAATAAATAACTTGTCACACTTAAAGGTAAATTTTTTTCTCATCTATAGGACTTAGAAAAATGCTATAAAGCTGATAAACTCATAAAATACAAAGTCACTTAAATAACCTACAAATTTATACATGGTTGTTTTATTTTTTTCCCTCCCTGTGTGCTATGTAATAGCAATAGGAAAAAAATCTAGTCACAGAGAATCCAGTCTATATAAGAAGTGGATAATCAGTGAAATGAAAAAGAGAACATTAGCCTAGGCATGTTTGGACCAACCATTTACTCTCGGTGTACCACAGAGGTCTCTTGTATACAAGAGTGGACTAGACTAGATGGTTTTCCTACAGGTGCTAACATTCTTCAAGTCTATGAAATGGGCAGGAGAGCCCCTGGGGTAGAGAATATTCACAAGATGAAAATCTGAAGTGTACATCCACACACAAAATAAAAGTAAATGGAAAAAGAGGATCCATGTATAATTACCAAATACCCATTAAGGGGGTTTAAAATAACAAAGCATATGAGAAGTTCACATTTGGGCATGGCCAAAAAAGTTAGGAAACCCTTTCAAATACACCTGTAGGATTGGCCTACATGTCACATTATTAATACAATTATATCTTTGTCCATCTGTATTAATTAGAATCACATCTCATTCATTAATGTGAAAAATAAAACTACATTTCTAGTAATACTTCTTGGAGTCCATCAAGCATCAATGTGCCAGGTCATTATGCCACAGGTTAGAGTAAAAAAAAACAAAAAACACAGAATTTATTCCACCTTTAAAGATCTCATGATCAATTTTTCAGAGTCAACTGTTAGCCTTGGGTGTTCCAGGAATTGCCTAAGAACCTAAAAACCACTAAGTACCCCGGTGATGATCAAGTTTTCGGTGAGGCAACACAGGCCGAGAGGTCCCTGCCTAACTCAAAATGACACTGCTCACTGGGGGCTTATGCCTCAGGTTAAGTCTTAACCCTCAATCTCAAAAGGGAAACTATATCCTAAAAATACATTTGCCCAAGACTAAGAATGTAGTAGGTCAGCAACAAATACCTGATTCATAAAACCATTTATAACTTTAACTCATATTATAAGAATATAATAAAACAGGTATTTCCATTCAAAAGAACTCACTGAATCCATACAGAGCAAGATAAGCAGTCTTAGAACAGCCTAATAATTGTCAAGTCCATAGAATTGGGTTTTTATTTATTTTATTCTATTTTATTTCATTTTATTAAGCTCTACACCCAACATGGGGCTCAAACTCCTAACCTCAAGATCAAGAGTCCATGCTCTACTGACTGAGCTAGCCAGGGGCCTCAAGTCCACAGAACTGGACTTTAATAGATTAAAACTAAATTCAACCCATATTCATCTTTAAACATCAGAATATGGAATATTTCTGTATGTTCTACTGAAAGAGAACATATTTCAAAAAAAAAGTCTGAACACCTTGTTATTACTCACATTTTAATATAATACCTACGATGCTCATTTTGGAAAATATTTTTGATCTGAGTAATGATACTCTAGGAAAATCTTTCAAATAAAGACAATTATACATAAATTATGGCATTCTCACTTTAAAATAGGTAACTGACACCCACACCACTTAAAAATTTCTAAATTTATAAATGAAATCTAAACAAGTCAGTTCAAGAGTTGGAAATGATATATTGTGCCCAGTGACTACCATCACAATGTTAGAAACAATGTATACCTTTAATTTCCTCTTCAAAGCATACTAGGGATGGGGAAAAGCCCACAGAAATAAAAGAGATTTTATAAATTGAGAAGCTACTTACGGTCGGCAGCTTTTCACGAGTGTTTTGAGAACATTTTCTACAGAACTAGGGGGGAAAAAAGCCATTTGATAAATTAGGTTTGTGTATTTTGAGAACACACCTAATCCAATTAATAAATATCTCTAAGAAATGCTCATACATCTAAAAATTATCTGTGTACATGCAATAACTAATCCGTCTCTTTCATACCAACAGAACTAGAAGGATTAACTACCTAAACTCTGTAATCTACTCTTTCCTTTGCTCTGGATTTGCTCATTCTCTGTTGTAATCTAAAGGGAAGAAAACTGGGAAAAGGACAAATCACTTTCAATGTTTACAAAGTAGGCAGCAATGACCACACTTAACAGCACATCAAGTACGCTCAGTGGCTTAAAACTTCAGATACTAATTTTTATTTTTATTAAAGTGCTCCTGCATCGAAACACAACAGCAGAAAAAAATCTGGTGTGCTTCTATCAGCAACTGCCAGAAACTAGTTTTCTGTAACCAATGGTGAGAGTTCTATAACCCTACAAGGTTACTTTACTGCCAGCAACAATTATCAAAAATAGCAACAGCCATCTTTTTGACCAGCTACTTAAAAAGCTAGTTGAGTAACATTAAAAAGCTGTAACTTATTTTCCAACTTTGTAGGTGGTTCAAGTGAATTTAAGAAAACAACATTAAGTATTTGTATGTGGATTTAAATAAATGTCTAAATGAAAAGGCCAATGTGTACTGGTTTAAACATTCATGGTCAGAATGGAATATTTAAATTAATTAGACCATAGTCAAAGAAGTAAAATGCAAATAAAACAAAGGGCACAAGGTAATTTTGGACTGGAATTTTAAAATAAATGTGTGGCTACTTACAGCATGATGTCTACAAGTAAATAAAATAAGTCCCCAAACCTCAAGAAAAAAAACTATGAGGGAAAAGGGTAACTTTCAGGCATGCTTCCACCTGACACTTTCTCATTAAGCTTCTTGAAATTGTTAAGTTCAGAGGTCTATCCAATTTCTCTGAAAGCTTAAGAACTAATCTGTAAAGAAATTCCAAGGAATAACACAAACCAAACTCAGCACAAGTAATCAATTATACAACCAAGAGAGAAAACTATGATTTCATTACTAGAAGCTGTAGAAATCCTCTTTAATTTCAAAACTAGTCAGAAAAAAATTAACTGAAGATGAAACCAGGCTACAACACATGAGATAATTCTAAAATAAAAAAGACGAACATATGGCCAGAGAGACATGGAACATTTTCTCTGATTATCAGGGAGAGAGTCTACCTTCTCTCATAAAAAAGCTAAGCAAGTGAGAAACAATTGGTTTAGAGAACATCTGAGTTTGCCTGGTTAAAAAAGGAGTAAACTTCTAACTACATTTAAACTCTCTGAAGATCACAACTATGATTTTTACTTCTGGGCATTTCCAAAGTACTTTTAAAAGGCTATGTGTTCATATATATTTATGCATATTTATATTTATTAATTTACAATAAACATTTTCTATCAGAGCAACAAAGAGCACAGATCTTTGGATCTTCTTTTCATTTGGACCAAAGAACCCCATTTAGAAACAAATTATAGACAAGGTTTAAAGAACCATCTAGTTCCAAACTAAGTAACAGATCAACTTAAATGCAAATTTAAAAAAAAGATCATTCTAAAATGGCAAACTTTGTGTCCAAGGAAATAAGCAGAAGATCTGTAATTCTATCAGTTCCTAAAGTTTGTCTTCATGTTAACTTTACATTTATTTTACTGTTTCTGTGGCAACCTGTTTCAGAGTACAAAACAGAAAACCTGCTGTTTTCACTGGTAACTTTTCTATTCCACCAACAAACTTTCATATGTCAAAAATGATTCTAGAAAGCAGTCAAAAGGCTGCATAGCTACCTGCGTTCTCCAGTTCCCTTCACTCTTCAAAAGAATAGGATGTTAACTATAATACTTGATAGCTGTCACTTCACTCATTAGAGGAATAGGGTATGTGGGAATGTGCTTTAGTTCATCTAAATAAAGTCCATTTCAACCCCTCCTTATATATAAGGCCTGTGCCAATGGATTTATGCTCTTTATCCAGAAAAGGGTACAATCTCTCTAACCTGTGATATCTGTATAGTGACCTTTTGTGATTCTTGTAATCTCTCAAGATGAAGGGAACAATGTTTCTGTTCAAAAATAAAATAAAAGGTTAAGGCTAGATGCTACTAGACTATATTTCACTAATTTTTAGAGGGAGTGAATAATCACTATGTACTCTCCCAATTGTTGGAAATTTATAATACTGAAGTGATTACAATTCAAAACACTTTAAAAAAAAATCAAAAGGGATCTACAGAAGGAACAAGTTTTGGATGGGTTTTCTCATACCCTACTTCCTCTTAGAAAAGGCATATTAAGTTGAAAAGAAAGCCATAAGCATATCATGCAAAAGTTCACAACCTGGGCTTAGAGTCAGACAGATACAAATCTGATTACCAGTTCTGCTACTTACTACCAGTTCAATATTACAGCCTCAGTTTTTCCATCTATATAATAGTAATAATACCTACCCCTCAAAGGCTGTTACAAAAATTAAATGAGATAATGTAAGGGAAACAGTTATCGGGCCCAGAATTAAGCATAAAAATTGTTAACTATAATTATTATTTCATACTATCCAAAACAAATTACATTTTCAATATCCTTAAGAACTAGTATTTTGTGCTCATTTTGCTTTCACATTTATTCTACTGTCTCTCAACAATTATTAATTTATGATTTAGGAAATCACATCAAAATAGGAAATTCTTCCCCCAATTCCCACCCTATTTATTAGGACAGAAAATAAGTTCTTGTCCCAGTTCTTGAGCTCTTGTCCCAGTTTCAACAAATGACTTTGTGTGACTTTTCTTCTCTGGGCCACAATTTCCTTATGCTGTATGATGACATAAGCAACTACCAAATAAGTAGCAGAGAAGCCTGAGAAAAGCCAAAAACCTTAGTGTCCAGTTACACCAGTTATTGAGATAGGAGACTTACATAAACCTGGAGGTTTATGCTTCCTACCTCCTTCCTTACCTAATTATCAGGACAATGTTCACTTCTAAACCAGAGAAATGTACAGCAAATGATGTATTCGAGATGAACGTAGTGTGGACCGCTCATAGCCAGAAGTACTTTTAGCTTTACTCAACAATTCTTGAACTAAATTTTAGCTTCATAATTATCATATTTGCTTTTATATAAATGAATGGGGCAACTGTAACACTGGCATATTCTATATACCTCTGCCTTGACCTCTTTATAATTTAATGGTAATTGCCTATACGATATTTTCTTTCTTGAGAATGTACTTCATTTCATCCAAAAAACTCAGTTTTACCTTTCTCTATATCTAAACAAATAAAACCATCAGTTCGTCAAACACAATGCACCTCATATCTGATTTTTTGAAACCTAATAATGCAGTTAAATCAGCCAGTACTCATTTTTCACAGCCACTTCACACAAAATTAGGGTAAAGACAATTCTACCATAAGAAAGATTTAAGTAAAGTATAATACGTTCATCACTGAGGTAGCATTAACATTGATTTTTCATTATAACTATTTTCAGAAAAAAGTATGCCTCCATGGCTAGTGTTAAGAAGTTGTAATAATCCTGACAACTCAAGTAAAAAGAGCATATATAACTGCTGAAAGTGATGATAAGCCCGATTGATCAGTGTGAACTAAGTATTTTTTAAAAATGCTTTAAAAAGAGCACTTTCTAAAGAAAGATTATAACAGATACAACTTTTGAAAGAAACATTACCAAAGTCATTATTTTCAACTTTTCCAAATAAAAGTCAAAATGGTATTTTTAAAAGAGCAAACAGAATGGTCCTCAAATAACATGTTAAAAATCACTTCATCTACCTTTAGTAATAATCACTGGTTATTAAAAAAATAACCATAAACTATTTTAAATTTCAATAGGTCCTCAGAGAAATCACTTTCATCATTTCATTATGTTAAATTCTGTAGCTAGAGATCATTCTTGAGCTGCTGATAGTAACTTAAACTTAGAAATATAGCCCCATGTGTCAAGAAACCCCCAGCAGAGTAAGAACATGTCACTTCCATGTGTTGAAGGGGGTACAGAGGATTTAGCTGTATTTTAGGGATAAGAACACCAAATCAAAGTCCTTTGTCAGATCAATTGAAAAACAAATACCATCAAGAACAAGTACCAGAAAAAGGAAATAATTAAGTTTTTCCAAAGGCAGATTAATATGAAAAATGAAAACGTTTAATATTCTATGATCCCCTTAGAGAACGATACACGAAAGAAAAATAGATCTTAAAAAATTATTTTTTTAAAAAAGTAAATTGAGTTATCTAGGTCCAAACTGCTCATGATGCAAATATGTAAACCTTTAACATCAAACAACTCATAAAAGTCAAATTGATAGTGACAAAACTAAACAGATTTATACACATACCAATTCAAATATGAATTGGGCATACCCATTTGTAAAAGCTGATCAATGCATAATTCCTTCACATCTTGTTAGTAGCAAGTCTTCATTAGTAACTTGCAATATGCTACCCCAATTTAAGTGGATGGGACATCATTTTAGGAAATGAAACTAGGCCCCTAACATTTAAATGCTTCTTTTACAATGTAAACAATAAGTGATTCTTAATGTTGCTATTATCAAGTCCAAACTACCTAACTCCTTTTTCTTATTAAATAAAAAAACCCTACAATTTGTTTCTCTGGTAGAACCTAGCAAAAAAGAGTGAAAAATGGTCCCTTGCCCCTGAGGCATAAAGGCAGAAAGACAGAAGAAGGAAAAAAAGGAGAGGAGAGGAGGAGGGAAGATAAGGGAAAAGGGGAAGGGAAAGAAGAAAGTTAAATAATCCTTGCTCCAAAAAATAGAACCAGCTTTTAAAATCATGTTGAAATGCATGACACCCTAAGCTGCAGTTTCAAATAAAGACAAACACATAAGGCACAGGAGTTTAAGACTTGAAAGACAGTTAACAAATGAAGCAACCTTTCACTTTTGATTATAAAAATAGTATTCTAAAAATAGTATGAACACATGCAGTCAGCTGACAAAACTGTTTCAAAATGAGTCAGAATCCATCTAAGATGAAAATACTCAAAGCAAAATGCCAATTCTAAAGCATGCCATATTGAAGGGTTTTCTTAAATAAAATGTTTGTGAAGTCGTAACTTTATCCCTTGATTATAAACACTTGCTATACTAGTATACTAAATAGAAACTTAAGTAGAAAAGTAAACTGTAAAATGTTTAAAATGATTTCCTATTAGAAATTCAGTGGACACAGAGGAGCTCCGAGGAACAAAAACTAAAAGAAGTATTGCTTTATGGCTGGCTCTCCAACTGGTTTCTCTAACATCTTTTTTCTTTCTTTCTTTTTTTAAAGATTTCATTTATTTATTTGAGAGAGAGAGAGAGAGCACAGAGGGAGAATGGGAGGGAGAAGCAGACTCCCCACTGGGCAGAGAACCCGACACAGGGCTCGATCCCAGGACCCTAAAATGATGACCAGTTGGTTAAGGCAAACGCTTAACCGACTGAGCCACCCAGGCGTCCCGCTCTAACGTTTTTGCATAAGAACTAATAAGACTACTAGATTTCTCTGATTTTAAAATCAAGGCAAGTGTGATGAAGAAAGTCCAAGAACCAAAAATCATATAATCCTTCAAAGATGAATTTTTATAACTATACATAGCCTGACCTGAATGGAAATAAGATAACAGGTACTCCTTTCAAAAGGTGGTAAATATCTGATGATAACAGTAAAAAGGTTACAGAAAATTAGAGAAAATGAATAAAGAATTATAATCCTGAAAAACGTTTTAAGTACAATTCCTTCTATTTTTTTTACAGATATTAAGTTTCTTTTTTTTTAAAGATTTTATTTATTTATTTGAGAGAGAGAATGAGAGAGAGAGTGAGCACGAGAGGGGGGAGGGTCAGAGGGAGAAGCAGACTCCCCGCTGAGCAGGGAGCCCAATGCAGGACTCAATCCGGGGACTCCAGGATCATGACCTGAGCCGAAGGCAGTCACCCAACCAACTGAGCCACCCAGGCACCCAGAGATATTAAGTTTCTAACTTTGTCCTACAGGGCTGCCTCTCACCAAGCAAGAGCCCCTTTCAGAGTGGTTCCAGATCCTCAGTATTCTTTGTGATCCATTTAAACTGAAACAACACATCATCATTTTTAAAAAAGAGTCTGCATCAACAGAGCTTCATGTCACAATGTATACTCCAGTGGAGGCACACTCCTGGGTGTGAGTACTCCAAGCCACTGAACCAATATGGTTCATCTTCCTGGAGCAACAATTTTAGTCAAGAGATACAGAGAAAAATGTTACTTACTTAGGAAAACATTACTTAATAAGCCCAATACAGATATGAATGTTTAAAATAACGTGAAATTTCCAAGAAATTTCTCACACCAGACTTCTTTAAGAAACACCTCAGAGCCTTGAGTAAAGAGAAGGAGGTATTAAGTGGACAGCTTGATTGACAGTATTAATACAGAAAGAAAACACAAAACTCATTTGGAAACTGGAAGACCCAGATCTTATAGAATTAAAAACAGGGAAAAAAGGAAAGGAAAGAGCATGGAAAGAAAACATGAGGGACTGATTAACAAGGCAGACAACTTTAGATTACAGGGATGCAAGGTAAGTAGTGGCAAATCAATGTGGCTGTTAACTACATGGAGGGAACATTTTGGAAATGTATGGGGCATTTTTAATGATCACAATTATTGGGGAGGACTCAATGGAACTTTTGTGATCCCGGTATATCAGGCATCCTCCAATTCATGGAAAAGCCACACATAACAAAAAATTGTTGCAAGATGTTCAAATGTCCCACTGTACAATTACATACAGGTGAAAAAATTTTGATCCTAAAAGTGAAGTGCTTTACCATTAAGTATTTTTTGCAGTTTTTTAAAAAAGACTTATTCATTTACTTGAGAGACCAAACACACAAGGGAGCGTGGGGCACGGGGAGGGGCAGAGAGAGAGAGAGAACCTCAAGCAGACTCCCTGCTGAGCCAGGAGACCCACATGGAGCTCAATCTTACGACCCTGAGATCATGACCTGAGCCAAAGGCAAAGACACTTAACCAACTGAGCCACCCAAGCGCCCCAAGACTGAAGACTATTTTACAGTCTAGAACCAACCGTCATTACACTGGCAATAAGCAGACATAAAACAAACAATGTCATAGAATTTCATTAGTAATTTTGTTGTTAAAATGCTTCATGTTACTATCATTCTTCTTGGTACGGCACAAAAGGCAATTTATGTTGTATAAATTAGATACTGACATTACTAATTTATTTTAGCATTGCTTGTTAGTTTTCCATCTTGATACTGTCCCTAGAAGTCCACTGCACAAATTCTCTGACTTCACGTATCATTGTTTTTTTTTCCAATTCTTCCTTTGCCTCTATTCCTTTCACATGTAATAATGTTCAAAAATAATGTTCTGTGATACTAAGTAACTATATAAAGGATTACTGTGACACTGTATTATAAATAAGGCCAGTTTATCTCCAATATCATACTTCCTTTTCCCCAGCTTAGTACTCTAAAATTAAACGTATTTCCCTCTCTTTTATCATATTTAAATAAGTTTTACCTTTTATTCTTTATCCTAGCACTAGGTTTTATTTAATTTTTTTTAAAAGACCGTATTTATTGGTCAGAAAGAGGGCACACAAGCAGGAGCAGCAGAGGGAGAAGCAGGCTCCCCGCTGAGCAGGGAGCCGGATGCGGGGCTCAATTCCAGGATCCCGGGATAATGATCTGAGCCGAAGGCAGACGCTTAACCGACTGAGCCACCCAGGAGTCCCACTGGTTTTTATTTTAATGTCCACTCATAGTGCTGCTTTTATTTTCTTGTACTTCTTAATACAAAATATATTTTGACCTTTTTTAAATTCAAACTTACTCATTTTAAGTAGATGCAAAATCTGAATACCATTTTGTATCTTTAGTGTAATGATGCCCGTATGTTTGAAATACCCAGTTTTATAATAAACTACTGTCCCATTATGGGAACCATTTTATGGTTAGACATTATTTATATTTACGGAGTCCAAGATGGCTGTGGAGGAGGAGACCTAAGTTTCCTCTGGTCCCAGGAATTCAGCTAGGTAGCTGTCAAATCATTCCGAACAACCTGTGAACTCAACCGGAGGTCTAAGAAAAGAATAGCTGCAACTCTACAAATAGAAAAGCAATCACTTTCTGCAAGGTGGGAGGTGTGGAAAAGTGAATCCGAGGTGATATATGGGAAGATAAAATGCAGGGGGAGGGAACCTCCATCAGCCAGCTACTAGAAAGTGATATAGCAGCAGAGCACAAAATTGGAACTTTTAGAAGTCGGCTCCAGTGAGGGACATCCCCGTCTGAAAGGCGCTCAGGTGGCGAAGTGGGGGTGGAATCCCAGGTGGGACAGTGCGGTCTCAGGATCCTGAGGGTCACAGGAACATCAGGGGTGCCTGAGTACGGCAGAGCAGAGCTCCCAGGCATTGGAGCAGGGAAGCTGGCTGCAGAGAGTGAGCCCAGGAGTGGGCTCTCAGCTCAGGGCTGCCATAAACCATGAACTGAAGCACAGTCAGGTCACTGTTCTCTGAGCAGGGGCCCAACAAGCGGCAGAACTGGGGAAATCCCCCTTCTTACCCTGGGAGGAGCCACAGGGGAGCGCACCGCAGGAGTATGCAGGATTTGGAGACTCCAAACACGGTCGCGTGCCTGAGATAGAAACACTTGGTCACAGGCTGAGGGAGCACAGAGTGTGGACTGAGACCAGGGAGAAAGGAGTGACTGACTACTTTTCTCTGAGGGTTGAGAAGTGGGGCCCTGAGCTCTCTGCTCCAGGGCTGGAGATTGGGAGGCTGCCATGTTCATTCTCATCCTCTGAAGCTGCTCTGAAAGCCCTCAGGGAACAAAAGCCACATGGAGCGAAACGAAACAGATTACTTAGCCTGGCCCCTCGCAAGGGCTGTGCAATTCTGCCTGGGACAAATACACTTGAGAATCAACACAAGAGGCCCCTCTCCCAGAAGATCAGCAAGATCATCCAGCCAAGACCAAGTTTACCAATAGTTGAGAACTGTAAAACTCCAGCACTAGGGGACGACAGCATATAGCATTCATGGTTTTTTCCCTACGATTTTTTAGTCTTTCAATTTAAATTTTATTCTTTTTCCTTTTATTTTATCAACTCTTGTTAAAATCTTAATTATTAATTTTCATTTTTACAGTTACAATCTATCCTTTTATTGTATTTAATTTTATTTTTGCATATATATAAGTTTTTCTTTCTTTATAATACGGGGGTGCAGTTTATTCTAACAGATCAAAATACACCCAAAATCTAGTTATGGCTCTGTTCTCTTCACTTGTCTGATCATATTTTTCTTCTTCATTCTTTTTAGTAGTTCTCTGTTTTGTTAAAGTCTGTTTTAATTTTCATCTTTACAGTTACACTCTATCCTTTCAATGTATTTAATTTTATATTTGTATATATATGAGTTTTTCTTTCTTTACAATTTTGAGATGTTTTTTCGCCTAACAAACTGACCAAATATACTCAGGATATACTGCACTGCACTGTTCCATTTACCTGTCTGTTTACATTCCTTTTTTTTTTCTTTTTCTTTTTTCATTTTTATACTTACAGTCTATCCTTTCATTGTATTTAATTTTATTTTTGTACATATAAAGTTTTCCTTTTTTTACAATTTTAGGACCTAGTTTTCTAACAAACAGACCTATAAAATACACATGGGATCCAGTGTATTGCTCTATTCTGTTCACCTGTCTGATTATATTCTCTTTTGTTGTTAATTTTTTTTTTCCAGTTTCGTGTCTCTTCTGATTTCTTTAGTGTATATTTCTCTGGGGTCCTTGTTGCCATTTTAGTATTTTGTTCTCTCGTTCATCTATTCTTCTCTGGACAGAATGACAAGATGGAAAAACTCACCTCAAAAAGGAGAACAAGAGTCAGTACTGACTGCCAGGGACCTAATCAGTATGGACATAAGTAAGAACCTGGAACTAGAGTTCAGCATAACGATTATAAAGATACTAGCTGGGCGGGTGCCTGGGTGGCTCAGTCGTTAAGCATCTGCCTTCAGCTCAGGTCATGATCCCAGGGTCCTGGGAACGAGTCCCACTTCGGGCTCCCTGCTCAGCGGGAAACCTGCTTCTCCCTCTCCCACTCCCCCTGCTTGTGTTCCTGCTCTCACTATCTCTCTCTCTGTCAAGTAAATAAAATCTTAAAAAAAAAAAAAAAAGATACTAGCTGGCCTTGAAAAAAAGCATAGAAGACACTAGTGAATCCCCTTCTGGAGAAATAAAAAACTAAAATCTAATCAAGTCAAAATCAAAAAGGCTATTAATGAGATGCAATAAAAAATGGAGGCTCTAACTGCTAGGATAAATGAGGCAGAAGAGAGAATTAGTGATAGAGAAGACCAAATGATGGAGAATAAAGAAGGTGAGAAAAAGAGAGATAAACTACTGGATCATGAGGAGAGAATGAGAGGTAAGTGATACCATTAAGCAAAACAGTATTAGAATAACTGGGATGCCAGAAGAGGAAAGGGGTGGGAGCAGAAGGTATACTGGAGCAAATTATAGCTGAGAACTTCTCTAATCTGGGGAAGGAAACAGGCTTCCAAGTCCAGGAGACAGAGAACCCGACCCCTCAAAAATCAGTAAAAATAGGTCAACACCCCAATATATGATAATGAAACCTGCGAATCTCAGAGACAAAGAGGACATCCTGAAAGCAGCTCAGGGACAAGAGGGCCGTAACCTATAAGAGTAGAAACTTTAGACTGGCAGCATACCTATTCACAGAGACCTGGCAAGCCAGAAAGGACCAGCATCATATATTCAGGGTGCTAAATGAGAAAGTATACAACTAAGAATACTTTATCCAGCTAGGATGTCTTCCAAAATAGAAGGAGAGATAAAAAGTTTCCAGGACAAATAGGAACTCAAAGAATCTGTGATTACTAACCCAGCCCTACAAGAAATATTAAAAGCAAAGAGAGAGCACAAAAGTAACATAGACCAGAAAGAAACAGACAACATACAGAAACAGTGACTTTACAGGTAATACGATGGCACTAAATTCATATCTTTCAACAGTTATTTTTTTTTAAAGATTTTATTTATTTATTCATGAGAGACAGAGGGGGAGGGGGGGGGGAGAGAGAGAGAGAGAGAAGCAGAGGGAGAAGCAGGCTCCCAAGGAGCAGGGAGCCCAATGCGGGACTCGATCCCAGGACCCCGGGATCATGACCTGAGCCAAAGGCAGACGCTTAACCATCTGAGCCACCCAGGCGCCCAATAGTTACTCTGAATGTACATGGGCTAAGTGGTGACATCTGAGTGGCTCAATCGGTTAAGTGTCTGCCTTCAGTCAGGTCATGATCCCAGGGTCCTGAGATCAAGCCATGCATCAGGCTCCCTGCTCAGGCTCTCTCTTGCTATCTCTGTCACTGTCTCTCTCTCTCTCAAATAAATAAAATCTTTTTAAAAAATGGGTTAAATGGTCCAATCAAAAGACACAGGGTATCAGAAAGACTGTAATAAGAGATCAGGAAGGACACTACATCATAACTGAAGGGTCTATCCAATAAAATCTAACAACTGTAAATATTTATGCCCCTAACATGGGAGCAATAAATTATATAAACAAATTAGTAACAAAATTAAAGAAACACATCAATAATAATACAATAGCCGTGGGGGACTTTAACACCCCACTCACTGCAATGGACAGATCATCTAAGCAGAAGATCAACAAGGAAACAAGGGCTTTGAATGACACATTGGATCAGATGGACTTCACAGATATATTCAGAACATTCCATCCTAAAGCAACAGAACACACACATTCTTCTCAAGTATACATGGTTGTGCTCTCTCCTCTTTCAATCCATGATTGTATTTATTTGGGTCCTTTCTCTTTTCTTTTTGATAAGTCTTGCCAGGGGTTTATCAGTCTTATTAGTTCTTTCAAAATAGATCGTTCCCCAGAATAGATCACATCCTGGGTCACAAATCAGGTCTCAACCAGTACCAAGAGACTGGGATCATTCCCTGCATATTTTTGGACCACAGTGCTTTGAACTGGAACTCAATCACAAGAGGAAATTTGGAAAGAACTCAAACACATGGAGGCTAAAGAGCATCCTACTAAAGAATGAATAGGTCAACCAGGAAATTAAAGAAGAATTTAAAAAATTCATGGAAACAAATGAAAATGAAAACACAACCGTTCAATTTTGAGATATAACAAAGTTGGTCCTAAGAGGGAAGTATAGCACTACAAACCATTCTCAAGAAACAAGAAAGGTTTCAAATACACAGCCTAACCTTACATCTAAAGGAGCTGGAGAAAGAACAGCAAATAAAACCTAAATCAAGCAGGAGAAAAGAAATAATCAAGATGAGAGCAGAAATCAATGAAACAGAAACCAAAAGAAAAGTAGAACAGATCAACGAAACTAGGTGCTGGTTTTCTGAAAGAACTAATAAGACTGATAAACCCGTGGCAAGAGTTACCAAAAAGAAAAGAGAAAGGACCCAAATAAATTCAATCATGGAATGAAAGAGGAGAGATCACAACCAACACCGAAGAAGTACAAACAATTTTAAGAACATATTATGAGCAACTATATGCCAACAAATTAGGCCATCTGGAAAAAATGGATGTATTCCTAGAGATGTATAAACTATCAAAACTGAAACAGGAAGAAATAGAAAACCTCAATAGACCCATAACCAGCAAGGAAACTGAAACAGTAATCAAAAACCTCCCAACAAGAGCCCAGGGCCAGATGGCTTCCCAGGGGAATTCTACCAAACATTTAAAGAAGAATTAACACCTATTCTTCATCTTTTTGAAGCTGTTTCAAAAAAGAGAAATGGAAGGAAAACTTCCAAACTCTTTCTATAAGGCCAGCATTACCTTGATCCCAAAAACCAACAAAGAACCCACAAAAAAGGAGAATTATAAACCAATATCCCTGATGAACATGGATGCAAAAATTTTCACCAAAATACTAGGCAATAGGATCCAACAGTACATTAAAAGGATTATTCACCAGACCCAGTGGGATTTATTCCTGGGCTGCAAGGGGGGTTCAACATCTGTAAATCAATGTGATACACGAGATAAATAAAAGAAAGGCTGAGTACCATATGATCCTCTTAATAGATGCAGAAAAGGTATTTGACAAAGTACAGCATCCTTTCTTGATTAAAACTCCATGGTGTAGGAATAGAAGGTACATACCTCAATATCATAAAAGCCATCTATGAAAAACCCATAGCGAATATCATTCTCAATGGGGAAAAACTGAGAGCTTTTCCCCTAAGGTCAGGAACACATCAGGGATGTCCACTACTTTTTTTTTAAGATTTTATTTATTTATTTGAGAGAGAGTGAGTGAGAGAGAGAGAGAGCACGAGAGGGGGGAGGGCCAGAGGGAGAAGCAGACTCCCCACTGAGCCGCAAGGGGCTTGATCCTGGGACTCTGGGATCATGACCTGAGCCGAAGGCAGACGCTTAACTGACTGAGCCACCCAGGCGCCCCAGGGATGACCACTATTACCACTGCTGTTCAGCATAGTACTAGAAGTCCTAGCCTCAGCAATCGGACAACAAAAAGAAATAAAAGGCATCTGAATCGGCAAAGAAGTCAAACTCTCACTCTTCCCAGATGACATGATACTTTATATGAAAAACCCAAAAGACTCCACCCCAAAATTGCTAGAACTCATACATGAATTCAGTAAAGTGGCAGGATATAAAATCAATGCACAAAAATCAGTGGCATTTCTATACACCAACGAGACAGAAAAAGAGAAATTAAGGAGTCAATCCCATTTACAATTGCACCCAAAAGCATAAGATACCTAGTAATAAATCTAACCTAAGAGGCAAGGGATCTGTACTCAGAAAAGTATAGAACACTCATGAAAGAAATTGAGGAAGACACAAAGAAATGCAAAAATGTTCCATGCTCATGGACTGGAAGAACAAATATTGTTAAAATGTCTATGCTACCTAGAGCAATCTATACATTCAATGCAATCCCTATCAAAATATCATCAACTTTTTTCACAGAACAGAAACAAATAATCCTAAAATTTGTATGGAACCAGAAAAGACCCCAAATAGCCAGAGGAATGTTGAAAAAGAAAACCAAAGCTGGTGGCATCACAATTCCAGACTTCAAGCTCTATTACAAAGCTGTCATCATCAAGACAGTATGGTATTGGCACAAACACAGACACATAGATCAATGGAACCAGAAACGATGCTCAACTCTATGGTCAACTAATCTTCGACAAAGCAGGAAAGAATGTCCAATGGAAAAAAGACAGTCTCTTCAACAAATCGTGTTGGGAAAATTGGACAGCCACATGCAGAAGAATGAAACTGGACCATTTCCTTACACCACACAAAAAAACAGACTCAAACGGATGAAAGACCTAAATGTGAGATAGGAATTCATCAAAATCCTAGAGGAGAACACAGGCAGCAACCTCTTTGACCTCAGCCACAGCAACTTCTTCCTAGAAACATCGCCAAAGGCAAGGGAAGCAAGGGCAAAAATGAACTATTGGGACTTCATCAAGATAAAAAGCTTTTGCACAGCAAAGAAAACAGTCGACAAAACCAAAAGACAACCGACAGAATGGGGGAAGATATTTGCCAATGACATATCAGATAAAGGGCTAGTATCCAAAATCTATAAAGAACTTATGAAACTCAAAACACAAAGAACAAATAATCCAATCAAGAAATGGGCAGAAGACATGAACAGACATTTCTCCAAAGACATCCAAATGGCCAAGACACATGAAAAAAATGCTCAACATCGCTCGGCATCAGGGAAACACAAATCAAAACCACAATGAGATACCACCTCACACCAGTCAGAATGGCTAAAATTAACAAGTCAGGAAACTGACAGATGTTGGCGAGGATGTGGAGAAAGGGGAACCCTCCGACACTGTTGGTGGGAATGCAAGCTGGTGCAGCCACTCTGGACAACAGTATGGAGGTTCCTCATAAAGTTGAAAATAGAGCTACCCTATGACCCAGCAATTGCGCTACTGGATATTTACCCCAAAGATACAAAGGTAGTGATCTGAAGGAGCATCTGCACTCCAATGTTTATAGCAGCAATGTCCACAATAGCCAAACTTTGGAAAGAGCCCAGATGTCCATCGACAGATGAATAAAGAAGATGTGATACATGTATACAACGGAATACTACTCACCCATCCCCCCAAAAATGAAATTTTGCCATTTACAACGATGTGGATGGAACTACAGGGTATTATGCTAAGTGGAATAAGTCTTTCAGAGAAAGACAATTATCGTATGATCTCACTCATATGTAGAATTTAAGAAATAAAACGGGATCATAGGGAAAGAGAGGAAAAAATAAAACCAGATGAAATCAGACAAGGAGAGAAACCAGAAGAGACTCTTAATCACTGGAAACAAACTGAGGGTTGCTGGAGGGGAGCGGGGTGGGAGGATGGGCTAACTGGGTGATGGACATTAAGGAGGGATTGTGATGTAATGAGCACTGGGTATTATATAAGACTGATGAATCACTGCCTTCTACCTCTGAAACCAATAATATGTTAATTAATTGAATTTAAATTAAAAAAAGACATTATTTAGATTTATTTTTGTCATTGAGTACAGATAAAGAATATAGGTAAATTATTTACAAATTTCATTTGAAAATAACTACATAATACAAAAGGGGTGCTGCCTGCTCTAAACCAAGCAAAGATTTATTTCAGCAAAGACACAATGTTTCTTCAAAAGACCAAGAACAGCCATGGTCAAACTTCTAAGGAAGGAGGTTTCCATGAGAGCAAGAATGATGGGATGCTTCAGGAAAAGACATGGTAATAAGCAGAGTACCAAGATGCAGGGTTGAACTAAGCAGTGACTGACAGGAACAGTGATAAGCTCTGACACAATTTCCAGGAAAGAAGAAAGCCATAGATATGTATTAGCGACCATGCAGGCTTTAAAAGGAAGCAGCTGCCTTTGAAAAGGTACACCTCAGGGCAGGAAGTAAGGAGGTTGGCTATGAAAAAGCAAGTAAAGGACCTAACTGAAGAAGAAATTATTGAAGAAGCTGCCTTTTCTCCCCTAGCATTTACTAATGATGTTCTGAGGCAGCCAAAAAACCAGCCAGGAAAATTTCAAAAAGATACTTATTTTGAACACAGTTTAAAGGTCCCTGAAATCTATGAAACTGTGATTCCAGTCAAAGCCTAAACGGCCTCATATTTTAAGAAGGCCCAGTCAATCCAATATGTACCATGTTTCTTCCAGCAGAATTAATACTCAAAGGGAACCTTTACAACAAAGCTTTTATGCTAAATTTTGGGTTTTCATAATAATACTTGTAAAAATATATTTGAAGATGTACCATTTAGCTTCATTATGAATTTTCTCTTTTTATGGTTGAAATGGGTTTTGTCGTTTTAACCCATAAAATCTTCAGGAAAGAAATGATCTCTCACCACCCTATTTGTGAACATTGCCCAAAAACCAATTAGGTCCTAAGTTCAGGATCACCTATAGTCATTTTTTTAAAAATTCTTTTCATTTATATCATTTCACTATTTACTTATGACCTAAAAATCTTTTAAAGTCTGCCATCTGCAGTCATTTTCAAAAAATTCTATGGTAAGGGTATAACAAAGGCTGCTGACTTCAGTGAAGCCTAAGAAATGATCATGGATTAAAAGAACTGAACTGGGGAGGCTATAAGAAGTCATGAAATAACGAAGACATGACTAGAACTGAGAGAGAAATCACAGAAATAAATCTTTAAGGGCTTAATTTATAAAAAAGAAAGGAAAATAACACAAGTGTGTAAAATGGTGCTCTTCAGGAAATAGGTACACATGTGTATGACAAACAACTCTAGGTAATGAAAGGAGAGGTAAACTGAAGAAAATTGTAGAAACTTTCCTAAAAATAAACCTCAATTACAAATAGTTTTAAGAGTTTTTTCTTAGGGGCACCTGGGTGGATCAGTCAGTTAAGCCTCATTTATATCATTTCACTATTTACTTATGACCTAAAAATCTTTTAAAGTCTGCCATCTGCAGTCATTTTCAAAAAATTCTATGGTAAGGGTATAAAGGTATATTGGTTTCAGCTCAGGTGCTGATCTCAGTGTCGTGGGTTCAAGCCCTGAGTTGTGGAGCCCACTTATAAAAAAGAAGATTCTGAGCCCAGCCCAGTGTGGAGCACAGGAAGCTCAGGAAGATCCACAGGTGGCGGAGGCATGAGCCCCTGGGCAGTCGGCTCCTTCCTGGTCTCTCCTTCCCCACACATTAGCATGAAAGCCTTTAGTGCAATGAGGCCTGTTAGAAAAAATTCTTTTGGACCACAGCCTGGTCATCTCCTGGAGCAAAGCCCTGGTGGAGGACCCAATGAGCCTTCTGTACAACATGAATGACAGCTACTCCAAACTCACAGGGCTGGTGCCCAGCATCCCCCAGAAAAAGAAGGTGAGCAAGATGGAAATCCTGCAACAAGGCATCTTGGACCTGCAGATCACCCTGGACTCACACCCCACTATTGTCAGCCCATACCACTAGCGACCTGGACAGAGCCAGGCATCCAGGGCACTGTTGACCACCCTAAACACGGACATCAGCATCCTGTCCTTGCAGGCTTCTGAATTCCCTTCTGAGTTAATGTCAAATGACAACAAAGCGCTCTGTGGCTGAATAAATGGTGTTCATGACTTTCCTTTTCTTTGCACAACAACAACAAATTCACGGGATCTTTTAAGACACTGAACTTATTTTTTTATTTTATTAATTTATTTTTTGTGAGAGAGGGAGGGAGAAAGTCCCTGCACACATGAGTGGGGGGGGGCAGGGGCAGAGGGAGAAGCAAACTCCCTGCTGAGCAGAGAGCCAGATGCAAGGCTCAATCCCAGGACCCTGAGATCATGACCCCAGCCGAAGGCAGACGCTTTAACCGACTGAGCCACCCAGGCACCCCCTGAACTTATTTTTCAACCATTTCACAAGAAGAACAACAAACTGAATGGACATTTTTTAAAAATGGAAAGAAAACTAAGAATGCCCATCTTCCCCAGGGTGTTCTCTGACCTGGACTGTGATATGAGTTATTTATGAAAAAGACTTTTAAATGCCCTTTCTGCAGTTGGAAGATTTTCTTTATATACTATTTCCACCATGGGGAGTGAAAACATTAAAATCGTAAGGAATTTCCCAATTTAAACAGACTGCCTTTTTTCAAAGGTGAAGTGTGAATACCAGAAGAATCCAGTATTCAGTTACTTAAATGAAGTCTTCTGCCAGAAATGACCCTTTTGACGCAAGCCTAATGAATGCTGTGTGTGTGTGTGTGTGTGGGTGTGTATATATGTATATGTGCACACATGTGCACATTTGTGTGTGGTGAAACCTTGTGAACTCTATTTAGAGTTTTCTTGTATAGTGGCAGAGATGTATATTTCTGCATACAAAGAAAGTGTAATGATGTACTTACGCTAAACTTTTTATAAAAGTTTAGTTGTAAACTTAATCCTTTTATACAAAATAAATCGTGTGTTTATTTAATGGTGATTGCCTGCCTTATTTCAGAGGACCAGTGCTTGGATTTTTATTATGCTATGTTTTAACTGAGCCCAAATAAATACAAGTACAAATTTATGTAAACTGTATAAGATTATAATAAACATGTCTGAAGTCAAGAAAAAAAAGGAGGTTTTGTTTTTTTTGAAGTAGCCCAATGCAGGGCTTGAACCCACAACCCTGAGTTCAAGAGTTGGACATTTAACCGAATGAGCCAAAGTTTAAGAGTATTTTAAGCCAAATATACCAAGACCGAGAAAATTAAGAGCTAGATCATAAACAGATAAAGCCTTGTTAACAAGGAAGAACGATACTTTGCAGTCAAGTCTAAAATCACTATTTACAGGGGCGCCTGGGTGGCTCAGTCATTAGGCATTTGGCTTCGGCTGAGGTCCTGGGATCGAGCCCCACATTGGGCTCCCCACTCTGCGGGAAGCCTGCTTCCCCCTCTCTCACTCCCCCTGCTTGTATTCCCTCTCTGTCAAATAAATAAATAAAAAATCTTAAAAAAAAAACACTATTTACCAAAAAAGGACAGATCATCATACTGTATTCTGTAAACTCAGAATAAAATACAAAAGGTACCAGAATTAGAGAGGTGGAAGAGTTAGGATGTACGTAAAAGAAGGTATTATCAACCAGACATTCATAATCCTAGTATGTCTAAACATTACATCCTAGTGTGTCTAAACCAAGATGTTGTGCATTTGAATAGCTTGCATTCCATGAACAGTCAGTGAAACTAATGTTTCTTTAACTGGGATGTGGGTACCCTCTGGAATATGCCAAGCTCTTCTTCTTGAGGCATTCATCTTACTTGAAGAATTAAAACACATGAATATATAATGAAGAATGCCAAATGTGCATTACTTACGACAAAATTCTAGATTTCAAACAAAAATCTGCTGTCCTTGGCCAGTATGGTAATGTTAGCTGTCAGATATCCTGGTAGGAAATTCTTAAGTGTAACTTCAGATATAGTTTAAAGAGGGCAATAAACTGTTTTGAGAGTCAAGTTACAAAGAAATGAGCACACTGAAATGTCTATTTGTTTACCTCAAATAACCCAATCATTTCTCAATTATGACCAAATCCTAAAAGCCCTCAAGTGCTCCCAAAGAAGTACTTTAAAAGGAAACTTACTTAGGAAACCAATTTAATCCCAGGTGCTCTGTCTTGGAATATAATATTCTTTCCACCATGTCATAAAGTGGTCTCCAAGGTAACTCCAAATCATCTCTTGAAAGAAGTTCCTTTTTCCTAATAAAAAAAATTGTAACCATATATGCATATATTCATGTACAGCTGTTTATATATTATACCTACTACACAGGGAGGACAGTTGTTAAATGCTGCTGTCATCCTGGTGGGCCTTGCTTTTCTCTATCCACAGCAACTCACTGGTAGAATGCAGTAGTAGGAAGAACAATGCACCAGATTCTTACTGCTACTCAAACCTCAAAGAGCACCAGGTAAAAGGGGGCATTTAAATTTGTGCCACCATTACTGCCAATGAATTTCCTATTTTCCCATGTTACCTATGGAGTATTTAATTGTTTCCAGCATTGTGCTGGGTACGTAGGCGTAAAGAATAAATGATTCATGACTCCTCTAGGATCTTACCACATACATAATGGAAGAAAACTAGTTTAAACAAACATCAAGTAACATATATTTCCATGTGTGCTACAAAACAGAAGGCCTCACAAGGAGACAGAATTTTAATTAATTAACACATACGGCTTAAACTTATGATAAAATTTTCTGCGACCTTTTCACAAACTGGCAATTTGGGACTTGGGTCTTCTTACCAAAGAACACTTAGCTCTTGTTGCCTAAAACCTTGAAGAAACAAACCAAAAACTGTTAGCAGAAATCACAAGAAATTTACTTACTTTAACAAGTTGATCAAGAGACGGGCAAATCCCTGCATCATGCTGATTTCCAGTTTTGGAATTGATACCAGCTCATACAATAACTTGATAAAAAGAACATGATCTTCTTTGCTAAATTTTCTCCCATAAAGTCGAATATATCTGCAACAGAAAAATCCATATAGCCTTTAAAAATAAGTCACCCATATTCACTGCCAAAGTGTGGAAGCAGCATGAATGTCCATCGATGGATGAATGAATAAACAAAATGCAGTGTGTATTTGTGGTGTGTGTGTGTGTGTGTGTGTGTGTGTGTGTGTGTGTGTGTTATTATTGTGAAATTAGCTGTGAAATTAGCCAATCATAAAAGACAAATACTGCAGGATTCCACTTACATGCAGTATCTAAAATAATCAAACTCATTGAAACAAAAAGTAGAATAGTAGTTACCAGGGACAAGTGGAGGTGGGGCACACAAGGAAACACGGAGTTATTCAAGGAGTACAGGGTTTCAGTTACATAAGATGAAAAAGTTCTGAAGATCCGTTGTACAATGTACATATTGCTAATAATACTGTAGTGTACACTTAAAAATTGTTAAGAGTAAATTTGTTTTTGCCACAATAAAAAAAAATATGTATTATGACACCTTAATTTCAAATGCCCTTGATGTTAAGCATTTTATATCTTTACTCATTATGTAGGAAAAATTATTGTTTTAATTAAGACTAACAAATAATAATTTAATTAACAAAAGGCTTATAATGATAACTGAATTCTCATCAACATTCAATGACCAATTAAAATACTGTTGTCTTATTGTTGTTTGGTCTTAACTGCCTTTGGCCATTAGTATTCCTAAAAGGGGTTCCTTTGTCCCCTTCCTTTTATTAAGCAAGGGATCATTCAAGAGAATTATCTGTTTATATATAACTCCTAAAACTACTTAAAAACAGCTTATTACAATATAAAGAATAAAACAGAACAAGAGAGTACAGATACAGAAGTTTACTGTTTTAACCAGAATCTTTGAAGAAGGAATAATGGTTTGCTTAGAATCCTAAAATACTCAAGTTACATAACTTGTAATACCATGTGTTTCTGAGTTAACTCATAGTTATACTAAAATTAAGTTACTATCAAAAATAATATAGTATTTTACCTCAAAGTTACACATTTTTAGTTTTTTAACTTTAAATAACCAAGAATCCTAAAATACACAAGTTACATAACTTACAATACCATGTGTTTCTGAGTTAACTCACAGTTATACTAAAATCAAGTTACTATCAAAAATAATATAGTATTTTACCTCAAAGTTATACATTTTTAGTTTTTTAACTTTAGATAACCAAGAATCCTAAAATACACAAGTTACGTAACTTATAATACCATGTGTTTCTGAGTTAACTCATAGTTATACTAAAATTAAGTTACTATCAAATATAGTATTTTACCTCAAAGTTACACATTTTTAGTTTCTTAACTTTAGATAACCAAGGTAATCAAAAGCATTAACTACAAGCAAAGGAAAAGGTGTCCTAAAAAGAATGACTAATTAATTATAGACTATTTTAAGGATGCATAAGTAAAACTTAAGTAACCAAAACTTACTTAGAACAAATTAGTGAACACTTAAAAATCATAAACACCTTTGAGAATCATTTTACAAATATATAAACCAACAGAAAAGATGTTATTAATATTCCTTATATGTTCTTTAGCACTGCCCCGATAGCTAAGATCAAATTGAATTTACGCTTAACTTCTAAAATTAGGATATCTAACTGCTTTTCCTTTCCTGAAATTCCTCAAAATTCTTGGTCCACTACAAACATACTTTTTCATTTTCCCAGGCTGTTGTGCATTTATTTATTCATTCAGCTCTTTTCTCTTGTTTCAAGACAGAATCCCATGATTTCACCTTAGTACTCTGTGAGCGGGTAGTACAGACCGCAGAGCGATGAGAGTGAGTTACTGTTTTGCTTCTGCCAGGAATTACCGTGCAAGTTTCTTAACTACACTGGGCCGGTAAAGCAAATGGAATAGTGAAGGCAATATATAAAAACCCTAAGCCCAGGGCTACCAGAGGCACTTTAAGTTGCTGAATAAACGTGGTACAGCCTCCTGCAGCCTCCCCTCAAGTTCACTCTAAATTCTGGAGTAAAAGGTGGAATCAACACTACTTTCAAATGAAAGCAAACTATATTCCTAAAACCTACAGTGAGAAGAGTTCAAAGAACCATCCTTTGCTTTCAGTAGCTACTTCAGGTCTAGCCAGGGCTCTGGATGCCCCTGGAGCTCTGTACTTAACTCTCCTCTGTGGCTAGGATACTTCTGGGGAAAAATTGGGGAAACATGGCTTTAAGTCACCGAAATAACTTAGCTACAGTCCATTGCATTTACTACAGTAGAAAGGCAACTATATGCTTAACATTAGGAACACAAAATTCAGAACCCCAAATTTAATATTATGAAAAGACCAACAGGGGGATTCCTAGAGGAGGTAGAACTGCTGACAAAACTAGAGATGTTAGGGGATTACTCAGAAAGAAACCTTCTATTTCCCCTGTCAACCAGGAAACAGTTCTTGTCAATCAGAAAGTGGTTCTTGTCTCAGCATTTCTCAAAATGCAGTCCAAGAAAAATTTGTTCTGAAGAGCACAAAAAGTATTATAAGAAGAAAATTAATAATTGCTTTTCATAAAAACTGAGAAATTCTGTTCACAATAAAACACTATTAAAAGTGAAAAGCCCAATCTGATTATTTGGAATACATCCACCTGAGAAAGTACTTATGCAAATTACATAAGAACTCCTTCAAATCAATAAAAGACACAACCAGATTTAAAAAAAAAAAAGGGCAAAAGACTCAGGCAGGCACTTCTCAGAAGACAAAATACAGATGACTAATAAGCATATGTAAAGATACTCAACACCCTTACTCACCAGTAAAAGCAAATTAAAACCACAGTAAGAAGGTATCACTTTACACCCACCAGACTGACTAAAACTAAAAAGCCTAATAATACCTAGTTTGGGTGAGAATGTGGAACAACTGGACCTTTCATATGTTAATGGTAGGTGTATAAAGTCGTATACCCACTTTGGAAAAAGTGCCTTGATAATACCTAACAAATGTCTATTAGACTGTTTAAAATGCGTATTCCTGAGTTCCATCTTAAATCTAGACCATTAAAATACCAGGGCTGTGAAATGCAATAAAATGTTCAAAAGAAAGAAAAAAATACTCGGGTGGAGACTAAGAATCTTCATTTTTCAAAAACTACTCCAGTTGGTTTTTCTGTATATTTATGTTCAAAAATCCTACTTTTGACCATATTGATAATCTTTTCTTTTTCCAATTTTCACTTTAAGTTTTAGAACTAAAAATTATCATTAGATGTCTCAAAATACTTGAAAACCTTGGTAACAGTCATGATTGATCTTTTGAACAGAGTATTTCCTAAACTATCCAGAATATATAGATGATGTCATTATGTTCCATCCTCCCACAGGGGAGAAAAACTATGAAAGATAATACAAAAGCACTTTTTAATTGCTTCCTTCCTCATCACAACCTTATACTGTATTAATCAAATGCTTTAATTTTTAATCTCAAGCAAAGAAAAGCGGTAGCACACCAGGAACAGTGGTTATTTAATAAAGTGTGCAATACTGTCAAGGTTTTTTCTACTATACAACGTGAAGAGTTTACTATTCATTACAAGGAAGTTTGAAGTAATATAAAATTATACGTTACTGAAATGAACTAAGAATTAGAGCTTGACAAAAGGCTAAAAATACTGGTTTCAATACAAGCTTTGTCATTCACCAGTTATTTTTAAGGCAATTGCTGGGTTTCTAAGGTTCTAACTTTATCCATCAATCAAGTAAAATTAATACAATTTCAGAACATTAAGACTATTTGTAATTATAAAAGATATTAAGACATTTAGCAATGACATTTAATCTTAAGTAAATGCTTTATTTTGGGTAGTCCTACTCAAAAGACAAAAAAATGGAATTTTACTTATAAAATTTAAAAACTAGAGTTTAACTACATTCATTTAAAACACCGATGGATCTTTTTTTTTTTTTGGAAAGATTTTATTTATTTGAGAGAAAGCACAAGCAGGGGGAGGGGCAGAGGGAGAAGCAGGCTCCCTGCTAAGCAGGGAACACCATGTGGGACTCAATCGCTTTTAAAAAATCCTACATCTAGGGTCGCCTGGGTGGCTCAGTCAGTAGAGTGGTTGAGCATCTGACTTGATTTAGGCTCCATGCTCAGTGGGGAGTCGGCTTGAGATCCTCTCCCTCTTCCTCTTCCTCTCTCCCCCACCCCCGCCTTGCACTCTCTCTCTCTCTCAAATAATCTTAAAAAAAACAAAACAAAACACACTCCACATCTAGCAATACATCCGAAGTAAAAATCTAGAATATCAAAGTCAAAATGCCAAAGTTTTTCACTGCACATTTGCAGTAAAATTTTCCTGCGGAAAAAAAAAAGGAAGCTGACATAAGAGAATGGTTTGTTAAATTGTGGTTTATGCCTTTAGATATAATGCAGTCATTTAAAATTATGTTTTTAAAGAACTCTGGTGGATGTGAAATGAAATGTCTTATTTAAAAAAAAAAAAAGCAGGATACAAGGGGCACCTGGGTGGCTCAGTCAGTTAAGCTCAGGTCATGATCTGGGGGTCCTGGGATCAAACATAGAGAGGGGCTCCCTGCTTCGCAGGAGCCTGCTTTTCCCTCTGCCTCTGCCCTGTCCCTGCCCCCTGCTTGTGCTTGTGCTCTCTAGCATGCACTCTCTCTCTCTGTCAAATAAATAAAATCTTTTTTTTTTTTAAGATTTATTAATTTAGGGGCGCCTGGGTGGCTCAGGTGCCTCTCCCATTCCCCCCCTGCTTGTGTTCCATCTCTTGCTGTGTCTCTGTCAAATAAATAAATAAAATCTTTAAAAATAAAAAAGACTTATTATTTATTTGAGAGAGAGTACAGAGGAGAGCAATGTGGGGCTCAATCCCAGGACCCTGGGATCATGACCTGAGCTGAAGGCAGACGCTTAACCGACTGAGCCACCCAGGCGCCCCAATAAAATCTTTTTTAAAAAAGGCAAGATACAAAACATATATGAATACAACCAAAGAAAAATATATAATCATACATTAAGATTAAAAGATAAAACAAGACACCATAACACATTACCTCTATGGTAAAATGGAGTGATTTTCATGTTTTCCTATATACCTTTGTTTATTCTAACTTTCTTAAGTAAAAAGGTATTATTTTTGTAATTAAAACTAACATCTAAAAACATTTCATATCAAATTTGTTGTAAAACACAATGTTTAAAATTAGGTAATCAATATTTCTGCATTTCTACATTTCTTTTAATAAAAACAGCCCTTATCAAAGACTACTAAAGTCCTATTTAAAAGAGCACAGGAGTCAGGTTGTGGGGTTCTCCCTAGCCAAAAATGACACCAGAGCATGAATCACGGTAATTACCTGCGATGTATGTTTAAATCCATTGAGTTCATAATGAAACTAAAAAATATAAATACAAACAAAAGAAAAACTCCACAGATTATGCCCTTGAAGAATGCTATGGGACCAAATCATTATCTTAAAAACTGGTAAATAGGGCGCCTGGATGGCTCAATCTGTTAAGCCTCGGATTCCTGATTTCAGCTCAGGCTGTGATCTCAGCTGATCTCAGCTCTGTTAGATCCAACCCTCCCTCGGATGAGCCCACACTCCGCGGGAGTCTGCTTGAGTTTCTCTCCCTCTGCCCCTCCTCCTGCTTGTATGGGCATGCGCTCTCTCTCTAAAATAAATAAATCTTTAAAAAAAACTGGTAAATAAAGAGAACCGATGAAACATTTATCCTGGCTTCTATAAGAATTGTACCTCAGGGTAAACAATAGTTCAGGAGCAAAAGTTTTTTAGAGAACTTCAGCTAATAAGCAAAGAACCATTTTGCAATCTCTAAAGAATGCACAATGGCTATTAACATCACAAAAAGAGAACCAGGGATTACACTTCTCCTGATAAAAGTATACCATATACCTAATACCTAGTCTTGAAAAAGAAAGTGAAATTTTATGTGCTGAATAGAAGCAACAAAATCAATGACTGTATGTCTTTAACATTTCAATCAGACTTTGACTAAAGGTAATTAAAATTATATAATAAAGCTGACTTTTTTAAAAGACAAAAAATGAGATTACAGAAACTGTGCCCTCTTTTCAATCTTCTGTGGAATACCTATAAAACTGGTCATAAACTCACTTAATTCTAACATGGACATTATTCTGGCCGAACAGTCTGATAATAATAAAATATAAATTAGAAAATATTAAGATGGTATAACAAAAAGAAACCAAATTATTTAAAAACAGTCTAGCCAATATCAGACTTAAGGCATTCCCCTTCTAAGAGGCACTTCTTTATTTATTTTTTATTATTATGTTAATCACCATACATTACATCATTAGTCTTTGATGTAGTGTTCCACGATTCGATTCGTTGTTTGCGTATAACACCCAGTGCTCCATGCAGAACGTGCCCTCTTTAATACCCATCACCAGGCTAACCCATCCCCCACCCCCTCCCCTCTAGAACCCTGTTTGTTTTTCAGAGTTCATAGTCTCTCATGGTTCGTCTCCCCCTCCGATTCCCCCTCTTCATTCTTCCCCTCCTGTTATTTTCTTCTTTTTTTTTTTTAACATATAATGTATTATTTGTTTCAGAGGTACAAATCTGTGATTCAACAGTCTTACACAATTCACAGCAAGAGGCACTTCTTTAAAACCAAAAACCTTTAAAGGTCTACAACCTTTAAAACCAGACACATTCAAGACAATAACGACTATTCTTACTATTATTATTTAGCATTATTCTGAATCTAGAGATTAAAGGGTAAACCAGGAAACACAAATAGGCGTAACTGTTTACCCTTTCAGGAAGGGTAAAAGAGTATGTTGTCAATGCTATGATTTTCCCTAAAACATCTAAATCCAGCAACAAGAAAAACCCACTTTTATTTTATTTTTTTTAAAGACTTTATTTATTTATTTGACAGACAGCGAGAGAGAGAACGCAAGCGGGGGAGTGGGAGAGGGAGAAGCAGGCTTCCCGCTGAGCAGGGAGCCCGATGTGGGGCTCGATCCCAAGACCCTGGGATCATGACCTGAGCCGAAGGCAGACGCTTAACGACTGAGCCAGCCAGGTGCCCCCGAAAAACCCACTTTTAGACTAAATAAGAAAATACACAGAATATGTTTTTTAAAATTGGCAGCCTTCCTTACGGTAACCAGATAAAAAATAGTGGTAAATGGAGGTAAACTGTTCCATTCATAATATCAACAAGAAGATTCATTAGAAATTTCTCTGAAAGAGGGCGCCTGAGTGGCTCAGTCGGTTAAGCATCTGACTTTGGCTCAGGTCATGGTCTCAGTGTCCTAGGACTGAGCCCTGCATGGGGCTCCCTGCTCAGCGGGGAGTCTGCTTCTCCCTCCCCTTGCCCCACCCCCCTGCCTGTTCTTTCTCAGACACATAAATAAAATCTTTTAAAAAAAGGTAATTTCTCTAAGAGAAATGTATAGGAATTACATTTTTCTTTTCGGTTTAGATATTTATTTTTAGGAATTACATTTTTCTTTTCGGTTTAGATATTTATTTTTAGGAATTACATTTTTCTTTTTGGTTTAGATATTTATTTTTAGGAATTACATTTTAAAACAATAAAACTGTACTAAAATGCAAAATATCTGAATAAATGGTGAGACATAACAATTTTTAAAACTATGTCTTAATACCTGACGCCTAGAGGTAAATGGTCATGGTAATTATATTTGCTTTAAAATACCTGTCAATGAGATGCCTGAAAAAACTCTTCCCTCTAACCAGAAAAAAACAATAAACAAAACAAAAAAACCAAACTCCCTCCCCACTTTACTGTCTTTTCCTTCTGTTCCTAAGATATCACCAATGACAAAAATAAAAAAAGGCAAAATGTGCAGAGAAAGCCAGAAGATCAGGAATTAATTACTTTGACTTTATTCCAGGACTAAGTCCTTCATCGTAACACATAATATTAAAAATGCAGATACAGCTTCTCATTACTAGGAATAGTGAGTGAACAGATAAAATATAGGGTTTTCTCATAAATCCACCTCTCCTTCTCTTTTCACTCAATTACCCATGTAATCAAAATGCATTTCTAGATGTGAGGAATTATGTATTGGAAAACTTAAATATACAGAAGTAAGGGAGATAAACGAAGTACTATCAGTTTTGTGATTTTTTTTTTTAACCAATGTTTCATCATAGATGAGTGTCCACTGAACTGAATCTTCAAAGATCAGAAAGCTGTCATCACTCTGAATAAGCAACCAAGGGTCAAGAAAATCTGAGCATTTGGGGAAAGAGGCTCCAGAACAGGCACAGAGACAGCTCTAGGGAGAGGAACAGAGCAAGAACAGCATACTTCTATGACAAAAAGACACAACCAAGAGAATGTTCCTTATTTTCTCATTTCACTTCCAAAGAGGTCAAGCTGAGAATCAAGAAAAGGGATGCACTATCACACACACAAAAAAACAAATAACAATAAAGGATATTAATTCCAAGGGCCTGCTGACATGGAAGAAAGGCAAATTAGGTGTTATCTAAAGTGGAGAATATCTTATGTTGCCATGCTCTAGATTGCTCTGCAACTCCCAACGTTATCATCAACTCTGAATAGCCAGTGTATTTATTGATTTCAACACAGCAGCCAAGCCAGCAGGAGCAGCACAGTTCTACAAATTTGCAGAGAATTCAAAGTGTTCTAGGTCAGTCCCTCAGGCAAGTCATTTAATCTCAAGACCTGGGTTCCCTCACAAGGCTATGGTGATGGGTAAGAGATTAATGTACAAGAAAGACATTCTGATTTAACTGATCTGAAATGGGCCCCGAGTACCAGTTGTTTTTATGCTTCCCAGACGTTTCACTACATTTGAGAACCACTGCACCTTAACAGACTGACAGGAGTACAAGATATGGTGGTTTAAAATCTATTTCAATCACTAAAAACGAAATACTTATACACTGTTTCAATTAGTATTTCCTCAGTTATGAGGCTAAATATATCTTAAGATATTTGCTTACTATATATTTTCTTGTGAATTATTTGTTCATATCCTTAAAAGCCTGTCTATCCTTTAAGGCTTCCTCTTTGACAGTCTTCCTTCATTCCCAACCAAAAGTGCTATCTCTGTCCTCTCTCTCTCTTAACAGCTTGTACCAAATGAGTATTTTCCACATTCTATTTCTTACTGCAGTTATACATGTATATATTATAATGTTTCTTCAGATGACTAATGGGTAAGGATGGCAGGGACTATGCCTCTATACATATATAACCCTCAACTCTAACCGAAGAATGAAACAAGGTGGACATTCTGAGAAACATCTTTTCAGCTGACCAAATGTATGAGTGCATCTTGAGAAATATACTGGCTTACATAATTAAAAACAGCTCACAAGAACTAGTTCTATTTAAAAAAAAAAAACCCTTCAAACAATAAATATTTTACCAAATTAAGCAAATTGGCCTTAAAACATTGAGGTTTCCAAAACACACTATAAAACAGGTCTATTATCTTTACCAAGTATAGTAATTCTGACGGAAGGCCCTAAATGGACAAGGAGAGCTGAAGTACACACTTCTCTTTATCCCCATCTATACCACAGGCTAAACAATACTCACTGGAGTGTCAGCATATTGTATTTCAGAGTTATATCCTTTATGACTTATTATAACTGACATGACAATTTCTGCAGTAATACAGTCATTCACTATTAATACCTAATAATGATCCCTCTATTCTTTTCCCAGTTGCTTCTCTCTAGAGTCAGGGACAAGGGGCATTCATCTCTTGAAATGCTTTCTGAATGTCACTTAAAGGCCAGACATGGCAAAAGGGAATGGAAAGTAACAAATGGTCCTGGAGCATACAGCCTAGAGGGAGACAGATAAATGATTTATTTCAGAATGTGCTCCAAATACAGACTTTAACAGTTATGTGGTCGACTTATTTATATCTTTGTTCCCCCACATTAAATGGCTTTCTCAAGATTCCTGCTTACCTAACCAAATCCCACCTCAAGGCTCAGGTGCCATTCTTCCCCAGGTGGCCTTCCCAGGCTATACAGCCTGCGAGTTTCCTTCCTCTGGCACACATGGTTAAGAGCAAGCCCTGTGGTCATCAGACAAATCAGCTAATACCGTACCTAAGTCTCATTTCTTCAAAGGTAAAACTGGGATAACAAACGTACCTACAATTCATAGGGATGTTTGTGAAAATTAAGTGAAATAATGACTGTAAAGTCATTAGCATAGTGCTGGCACACTCTGAGGTCTGAACATATGCTAGGGAGTATCGGTGCCACTCATTCAATAATCTATTAACTAATGCTCTCTTCCAAGATCCCGCAGTTTACTGATTTTTTAACCTGTTGGAACTTTCCGTTTTTACCCCTCGTATCTTTGTGGCTCAAGGTGTAGGTGTTGATTAGATGATCTGAATTACAGAAAGAAACCTGTAAAATCAGTAGCTTTCATATTTTAGGAGCCACAACCCACCATTATAAATATATAACCCAGTATATACATAAACATATACAAAACTGAAAAAAAATACATAAAAAACTGAAATTAAGGTCATAAACATTCAGCCTTATTACTTCTAAATTTACTCTAATAATTCTAATTTAGTTCACCAGCAAACAAACAACCCCCTCAAAACAAACAAACAAAAAACTGGTCAAGACCTAAATTGATTTCACAACGCTTTGGCCATAACCCACAAATGAAAAATTCTCTATTAAGCACTTATAAATGAACATATAGATGAAAAATTGTGAGACCATACAAACTAAAAAAAAAAAAAAAACTCCACAAAACGAAAAAGTTTTAAGATATTTGTCTAATTATGCTTTTTTAAAAATCACATTTTAAATCATTCTGGAATTTGTTAAATGGTAACTTTTTTCCTGCCATACACAAAATAGGGACCACTGTTTGGTATATGTTGGCAGAAATTTGACAATATTTTATTTACTGGGATGTCTGGAAGTAACCCACCTCCCCTCATAAGAGAAAATATCCCAACTAAACTCTTTAGGAATCCGCCCAAAATATAAACTAGACTCTAATGCAAAAGATTGCATTCATAAAGTTTCTTACTCTAAAAACTTCTACCTCATCCTTGGTTTAAAAAATAAATTTGTCAGAAAACAAAATGAAATACTCACACTTAAGAGCCCAAAGATTACTAACACATTTCTTTTAGAGTACCTACCATTAGGAGATTAGAAAGCATTTTTAATTCTTAAGCAATTTCCAATTTATATGAACTACAATACTATTCTCAAACCCATTTCAAAGGTGTTAATTTTTTCTTGGGAAGGGAAAAAGTCTTTACTATATTTTGATTTTTATCTTTAAAGCTTTTTTTTTCTTTTTAAGTAATCTCTACCCCCAATGTGGGGCTCAAACTCACAACCCTGAGATCAAGAATCGCATGCTCTTCTGATCGAGCCAGCCAGGCACCCCTTTACTTTATTTTTAGACTCTAAAATTTAGGGTCTATTTATTGTGAAAAAAAGCCAAAATAGCATAAAAAGGCAATGATCACTACCAAAACTGTATGGTTCACCTGTTCAAAAACTGTATTAACTACACTCTAAATTATTTAGTACTAAATAAACATAACAATCATTATAGATTTATTTTTAAATTAAAGTCTCAAACTCACTGATGCAACCAATATAATCTGCTTTCTTCTCTAATTAACTTTGCTAAACCCACTCCCCCCAGACTCCCACTTTGGATTATGAAACACACCATTCTCTTCTTTAACCAAAATGCTCCTTCCCTCTGTTTCTTTCACTAAATAGGTAATTTTCTTTTGAATCCCGTATTAAAATAGAGGATTTCATTTCCAGACACCTGGGTGGCTCAGTGGTTAAGCAACTACCTTCAGCTCGGGTCGTGATCCTGGAGTCCCGGGATCAAGTCCCGCATCAGGCTCCCTGTGCTCAGCGGGGAGTCTGCTTCTCCCTCTGACCCTCTCCCCTCTCATGCTCTCTCTCACTCTCTCTTTCAAATAAAGAAATAAAATCTTAAAAAAAAAAAATCTCATCCCGTATTTGTTTTCTCCATTTTGACTGTAAAAGTAGTAATTTCTTAGAATTCCATAATGCTTTAGTTTACAAAGACCAAAAAATTAATTATAATATCAGAGTACAAATGAATGCATATACACTGCCGTACTGCTGTAATAAATGCTGGGAGAGGAGGAAAGGAAGTAAACATGGAGGACACTGACCTCAAGAAGGCTCACAGCAGAGGGAAGATTAAATACAAAGACTACAAAAGCACAAACAAGGGATCAAGAGAGAGTACACTAAAAGGGAAGAAATGCTGAGTGTAGGCCGAATATGGAAGTAGCCAACCTCAAGATTCCAAATGGGAATATTTATAGTATGCGCTGCTTTTAACATTCCAGTGGCTGTGTCAATGAATGAACATACAGGTTTTTTTGGTTGGTTGCTTGCTGTTGCTGTTATTACCCTGTTCTCAGCTTGCCATTCACACTGTATGAGATTCTGATCTAATTTTCTACACAGGTTAGAAACACAGATTTGGATTTTGTATTAAAAAGGAGAAAAGGAGAGCAGTGAGAGAAGATTCACTAGAGGTAAGTCTCTAACAGAAAAGTTAACACCTGGGTTCCAAAATGAGAAAATGGGTTAAGAAGTTGTGCCCTTATTTACTACTAAATAAACAAGCATCCATTAAAAAAGCAAGAAACTGCCTCCATTTTAGTTCAGTCAAGAACATATATTTCAAAGACAATTTTATTTTATAACACTGCAGCAAGACCACTTGGGAAAATTGTTTTAAATGATACATTCACATTTCTGAACAAGGAATAGTACTGTTTTATTAATTTTTTTTCCCTAACTGCCCTTCTCAGTGCCTCCATTTAGGGCATTAAAACACACTGGTCAGATAAGAATTTTTTTTAAGTAATGACCTTATAATTCATATTTACTTTCCTCAAGTTTCTTGATGGAGCCATTCCTTGCCTAGGCTGTCCTTAAAGAACAAAAATGTGTACTTACAGAAAAAGCAGCACACTGGAACTTCCCAAGAGGGCAGAAATCTTTCACTAACATATCCCAAGGGCCAAAACCAGTGCTGGGCCCCCACAAAGCACTCAGAAAATATTTGTTCAAAGACTCCTGCCACCACTCCTTTGCATCCAACTATGTATTAACTACTAAGAACCTCAGTATCTTTGTTTTTAAAATGGAGAGAATTCAAGGAAGTCCTGGTTGACCCAGGACGGATTCTATGTCTCCACAGTTAAGAGGGGGAGAAGAACAATGCCAAAATACACAAATGTTCATTAATAAGCTGCCCATGGGGTCTGTATGAAGTAAACCTTAGACAAAACAATGCAAATGGAAACTCAGAAGTAAAACCACAAATTTTACAAGTAGAATTTCACGAGATTGATCAAAGTGATGGATTATCGTTCATTTTTCTAAGCTTGAGAATGGCATCAGTATTGAGTTTTTTGGTTTAATTCCTTTTCCCTTGCAGATACATACTGGAAGCACTTATGAATGAAGTAATATGCTTCAAAAACAATGGGGGGTGCATGGAAGTGGAAGAAACATGATTGGCCATGAGTTGATAATTGAACATAGGTGATGGGTACATAAAGTTCACTATATTATTGTCTTTCTTTGTATATGTGTGATATTTTCCACAATAAAGAATGTTTAAAGGAAAACAAAAAAAGTATTCAAAACTTATTCAAATCATATATATTGACAAATGAGATTCTGCAAAAACATTCAGTTAACTAGTAAGGAGAAAAAATTGACAAGGTGTTTTAAAAGAATGATTAAGGGGCGCCTCGGTGGCTCAGTCATTAAGCATCTGCCTTTAGCTCAGGTCATGATCCTAGGGTCCTGGGATCCAGGCCCACATCAGGTTACCTGCTCAGCAGGAAGCCTGCTTCTCCCTCTCCCACTCCTCCGGCTTGTGTTCCCTCTCTTGTTGTCTCTCTCTGTCAAATAAGTAAAATCTTAAAAAAAATAAAAGAAAAGAATGATTAGAAGAGGTTCTTGAGGGACATCTAACTAGCTCAGTCAGTAGAGGATGTGACTCTTAATCTCAGAGCCATGAGTTCAAGCCCCTCATCAGGCATGGAGCCTACTTAAAAAAGAGAAAAAGAAAGAATGAATGAAAGCAAGTAAGGCAAGAAAGAAACTAAAAAGGTGTTTGAAAAATGGGAAGGGCCTCAAAAAATATATATATATATACACATATATATACACACACACACATATATATATAATATCTAAGTTTGAGATCGCTATGAAAAATTAAATGTGTGCATGTGTAGGTAGAGGGGATATCTGTATTTTCTGCTCAATTTTGCTTTGAACCTAAAGCTGCTCTAAAAACTAAAGTTGGTTAATTAAAAAAAGAAAGAAAGAAAAGTACAGTTTATTGCAACTTTGTCAGAAAAATTCATGTCCCCAAATAATTTAATTCATTTACTTTGTTTTTCTATGGAAAATCAGCTTTCAAATCAATTCAACAAAGAAATTTTGGTTCCTGTTTTGAGTGTGGTCATATAAAAACAAAGGCAAACCTTTTCTACTACTTTCCCTAACTGGTTCTCACTGATCCATGTGGTAATTTGTCAGATTTCAAGATTTTTTACAGGTAGAAAGCACTTCTATTTATTACTTCACAATTTCAACACTTAAACATTAGATATCCAAATAAGTACATCGTGTTAATAGCTGAGATTCAGTGGTTGGAATTTTCTACTTTCTCCCCCAACACAGAGATGATACAAATTTGGGTGCTCCTGTGGTCAGATTATTACTTTCCACAAAAGAAGTTCAGTGTATTTGATAATTCATATCTTGACTAAACTTAAGTTTCCGGTGGTTATATAATCTAATTATATACATTATGTGGTTTCAACTGGGATAATCCAATTCCTAACCAAGGCTGTATCATGTTCTTAATAATAATTAAACAAGGAAGTTATAGTTTAATTAGCAAAGCAAATGATCTGTCAGTATAATAGAGTCATTTCATTATAAGAAAACAGCATAGAACATTTCATTATAACAAGTAAGATATTTAAATTTGTTTCATAATACACCAAGTGCACATCCTTCCCTAAAATCAAAATTTTGTTAAAAAAAAAAAAGAAACACAAAAGAAAGGATTATGGATGGAGTAAACTTTAGGAAATAGTAGGCTATTCACTTGTTTTCCCTCCTCCAGACCAATTTAAAGGAACACAGCTAGAAAGGCCTTTTGGGACTAACTCAGTGATTTTTCGAACAACATGTTTCAGAGCCCTGAGCAGGCTTTCAGGGGTTCTATAATCAGTGAAGTGTTAAAAAGAAAAAAGTCAGTGTAACTTTATCCAGCCCGAGGAGCCCAATATTGTGTTTAAGATTTTGCTTTTATAGAACAGTCCTTGGGTAAGTTTTAAGTTTGAAAAACCACTAAGAGTCTATACTCCTCCCACTTTCTGAAAGAGGACCCTAAAGCTGAGAGACATTAAGCAAGACCAAGATGATAATAATATTCACAGCAAGGCCAGGTATAGATCAACTGACGTCTTCAAACTAGACCTCACCACACATGAAAGGTCCAGAGGGAAAAGGGAGAAATAATAAGTTTCAAGATTATCTTTCTGCAACTCCATCATTCTCTACATGGACCGTACCAGTTATCCACAAACACCTTTCACTTCGAGTCCAGGAGCTGTCTTTAGTGCTGTTTTCCAAAGACCATTAGGTTTGTGCCTCTCTTCTCCAATTGTTTCCCTGCTTCTTAAAAACATTCCCTGTGATATTACCTCATGCAGTTCTAATACTTTAACTTGTCCATACAAGAGAGCTTGTATTTTACCACAGGGCCAATTTTTGAAGTACACAGAAATAACCTTTCTTCACAGAGATGTTACACAGACCCAGTCTCAAAATGGATTGAAACAGAATGACATTAAGTACTTAAGTGAGGTAAAAAGTAAAAAAGGGAGCGGGAGCCTGAGTATCCCCAAACCAGAACCCTACCCCACACAGACCTGTGATGCCCAGATTAGGGGTGTCCGGGATCCAGTCCCAGTGCCTCTGAACAGCATTTACACTCTGGTCTTCTTTAGGAATGTGCTTGATCTATAGAACTATTTCCAGTACTTTACAAGCTGCTCAAATAGTCCTTGCAAACAGTCCAAAGAAAGATACACACTGGCCTATTTGAGGCTCTACAGGATAAAAAATAAAATCATGAAACGCCAGACCAGGAATGTTTCTCAGGAATTATTTAGTCCAACCCCCTCATTTCTTTCACAATACTGAAACACAGGATTAAAGTAATCTTCCCACAGTCACAGAGCTACTGGTAGAAGTTAGATTTTTTCTTTCCTTTTTTTTTTTTTTTAAGATTTATTTATTTGGCAGAGAGATACAGCAAGAGAGGGAATGCAAGCAGGGGGAGTGGGAGAGGGAGAAGTAGGCTCCCTGCTGAGCCAGGAGCCTGATATGGGACTTGATCCCAGGACTCTGGGATCATGACCTGAGCTGAAGGCAGACTCTTAACCGACTGAGCCACCCAGGCACCCCTGCATTTTATTTTCATTACTACTTTCCATTCTTCTACAAAGTACTAAATATGATCACTACTCAGGTAATTGACAGCTGTCATCACATGTTTTGGCATCATTTAGATGTAAACTTGTGCAACACACAAGGCTCATTAAAAAACAACAAGTGCAACTATAAACAGGTCACCTTAACATGACTTAGGAGAAAAAAAATACACCCAAGATCACATGTTCCACCAAGTTCAAAATGTCTCACAGTGCAGTCCTGAGAATCATTTTGCAGCATTTAACCACTGTTCCAAAATAAAATTCCGACAGCATTTCTTGCTGGTTATTTAAACATGAATGGTTTGGGGTTCACAGGCTAGTAAGCCTTATGAACTGCAATCTTGCCCTAAACACCAAGGACTGTCTCCACTGTATTTTTAGCTGTTTTTGGTAAAAGCTACTTATACTTAATATGTGAAAAATAATCCAGTTCCAGGTGCTAATTTACCAAGCTTAGTAATATGTCAGAAAACAATGCTTAACTCTGTGTAGATCCAGATTCAGAAATCCAAACCAGCCCTGAAACAAATAATACATGTTAATAAAAAGAAAAAATAAATAAAAATAAAAACCCTGAAATAATACATGTTAATAAAAAGAAAAAAAATAAATAAAATAAAACAAAAAGAAAGAAATCCAAACCAGGTACGCATTCACACATTGGTATACTTATATATTGTGCATCTAAAAGAAGCTGTGTCCCCCAAAATGGTTATTCTCCGGTAAATCTAACAAGAGTGATTAAAATGGGGGAATTACTGGAACTGACAAAGTAACTTTATTTTTACTGTGCCTAAGTAACACAAACACATAGGAGGCTCACTTGAAAAATCATTTGATGTTAATCAGTTATAAAACATTCCTCTTTTGGAAAGTGGTTCTTCTCCCTGTTGCATTTCTTTTTTTCCAAAGTCTCCCATGAATCCTAAATACATAAACTTCATACTCTAATCAAGAGGAGAGCTGTTAACCTTGACATTTTATGGTCTCTCTTTGAAAAGGGCAAATTAAGTGTTTCAGTTTAGTTTTAATTAAAAAGGTATTACTCCCACCACCACCACCACGGTCGTCAGGAGGAGATGAGAAATTTGTCAGAGGCTCCCTAATAACTGGCAGATAAGAATCATCCTGTGAGGAAATGTAGAGGAGACTATTGCATTACAAAACCCTGAGTCATCACCCAGTTCACTCAGCAGATTTGGGTAAACACTGGATAAGTGACTTATGTCTTGTATGTTTATCCATCCATACCCACATTCATGAACATACAATGTTATCAGATTTTGTGTAGTTAACCAAACAAGACACAGCACAACTTTTTTTTAAAAAAATTCTTCTGACACAGTGAAGATGCCCATCTTGCTGGTTATTTGGACATAAATGGTTTGGGGTATATAAAAAAATAAAAGTTTCTAACCTTTCCCCCCAGACTGTATTTTTACTTGCTTTCCCCCTTATTTTCAGTGGCACTATAGTTTGCGGGGTGTTTGTGCAAAAAAATAGTAACAGTAATAAAAGAATAATTTAACAACTCAAACTGATTTAGGTCATCTATATTCATCTGAGAGACTCAAAAATTAACACAAGCCAGGTACTCATAATGCCCTGGACAATCTGATAGCTCTCTTCTTTATTTTCCTTAGGGTCGCACATTTCCAAAGGAAATGTCACAACTGGAGAAACACACATTTTCCGGAGGTTTTAAGACTCAACATTAACGTCTAGTGTACAGTCCGAGAATGAGCTAAGGGCTGATTTTAAACCAATCTTTTCAATCAAACCCATAAAGCCTGAGCAGGCCCAAAAAAGCAGAACCTACAAGTTCTCTACGGCTTCCTTCCCATTCAGAAAGTTACTAGCCACGAATTGAGGGATACGAAGAGGCGGAGACCGTAGAGGAAGAGCCCGAGGAAAACACCAGGAAAAGTCAATAGTTGCTCCCTCATAGATGAATCCTCTGTCTCTCCTCCCTCCTGAGCAAAGGTCCAAGGAGGAGCCTTGGGGGACCGCTCACCTCTTTCCCTGGGAGCCCGGTGCCCTCCGGCTCCCCAGGGCCCCGCAGGTCGGAAGACAACAACCCGAACCTTTGGGGAGAAGCAGCAGGGGAGGACGTAGAGGGCTGGTGAGGACCAAGGAGGTCCCGCAGGAAAGTGGCAGGGAGGGGACTTGAATGCTTCCCAGGCTTCTTGTCGCGATTCTCCGACTACTCCTCCGGGACCACCGGCTGGAGTCCGGGCAGAGTTGAGTCCAGCGGTCCGGTGCGGACAAAGAGCGGCTTCCCTCACCCTCCGCCCCGGACGCCCTCCCACTGAGCCTTTGCCCTCCCCAACCCCCGTGCCCACCCTGCAGGCCCGAACACACTTACGTAGAGAGTTTCCTGGTCCAGAAGAGGCCCCCGGGCCACAGCTCTTGAAGCTGCACGGCCCGGCCCAGGTTGCTTTTGATCTGGGCCAGCTGCAAGTGGGACTCGGCGTCCAGCCGCTCGGCATAGGGCAGCAGCTTGTTGTAGACGATCTCCTTCTGAGGGACGAAGCCCTGCGGGTCCGGGCCGGGAAGCCCGCCGGGCTCCGGGGGATGCCTGCCGTCCGCCCGCTCGGCCGGCTCCATGAGCCTTGGGACACCCCCCCACCCCCTCCCACCCTAACCCTCCCCGGCCCCCACCCCTCTCCGGGCTCCGCCTCCTCCGCGTCGTCGTCGCCCCGCGGCCGCCGGCGGCCCGTCGCCCTCGGCCCGACCGCTGGGCCCCCTCCCCTGGCCGGCGCGCTGCTAGCCCCCGCGCGATCCCCGTTCGTTGGCGGCGGCAGAGGCCGCTCCGCCCGCCCCGCACCGGCTCGGCTGGTGACGCTGCAGCAGCCGGGCCCGCAGATTCCGGACGGGCCTCAAGTCACTTCCGGGGCGGGGCGGGGCGGAGCGACGGCGTCGGAGGAGGTGGCGGCGGCGGGAGCCCAGCGGGCCGCTCCTCCCTCGCCGTGGGGCCGGCTCGGAGCCCGCACCCCCGGGCCTTACCGCCCGAGCGCGAGGCTGCCCCACCGGAAACACGAGGCCGAATTCCAAGCTATTGTCCTCCCTCGCTTGGGGTCGCGCGCCCCCTGCGCTGCCCGCGGGAGCCCGTAGTCGCTGTGCCTTCCGACAAGGCAGTGGGCCTAGTCCCTCACCCTGAGTGTGTGGAAAAACCTAGGTACTCTGTATCCATCTCACTTGTTACTTACAGAAATCTTTGCTCAGTCTCCTTTAAGCCCTCTTTTTGGTCTTCTTCGGGCCGCCCTCATTCGAAAAAAGTGAATGTTGATTCAACAAATATTAATCGAACTACTATTTTGTGTGTCAGACGCTTCTTTTAGGCCCTTGAGACGAGAAGAGCACGTGGTTTCTGGCTTCCAGGGTTTTACCGTCAACTGGAGCTTTAGGGAATAAGCAGTTACAAGACAACACTCTTAGTTGCTGGATATGTACGGGATGCCTTGGGAACACCTGAAGAAGAGTTCGTTCAAACTGGAGGGGTGTCAGGTAGCTTTCGAGACGAGATACATAAAGTTGAGGTTAAAGGCGCTGAGTGCACAGTTGGTTAGGAAAAGGAGGAGAAGGTGTATTTTAGCTGAGGGAACAGCTTAGACGCAGCAAGCATGCCCTCCAGAAATTCAGAGAAGTTCAGAATGGCTGCAGATTGCTTGCAAGAGGAGCGCAGGATTGAAACGTAGGAAGAAATACTAGGAAGTTTTCAGAACTTTAAACCTAAAAGCAACAAAAGTCTGAAACATTTTACGCATAGGAATGGCACGATAAAATTTACATTTTCGAAGAATCACTCTGACTTTACGTAGAGAATAGATTAAAACAGACTCGAATTGGAAACTGGAGGACCCCTTAAGAAGCTGTGACATACTGATGGCATGGATGTCAGTTGAAATGATTTGAGAACTATTACAGTAAGAAGTATGGCCTGGGCTTGGTAGCTGATTGAATGTGAAGAGTGAAACAATGGGAAGAAACAGGATGATTTCAGATTTCTGGTTTGGGAAGGTGGGTAGATTTAATAAAGTCCTTCCCGGAGATAGCAGAAACATTTGGAGGCTGAATTCCTAAAGGATGGAAAAGTACTTTATGTATGGATCAGGAGGATGATCTAAACTGAGATATGTATCGGAGGGAATGAGATACCAACTATCGTTAAAAGATAACTGAGACTTCTTAAAAATTTTAAGAGTTTTTTGAGTAAAAATCTATCGGAATTGGACACGGCCAAACCAGAAATGGTTAGGAGCCCTGACAGGAAGGAGCCAGGGGAAAGACAAAGGTAGAGAAGGTGTAGAGACAAAGAAAGGAGATTATTTGATTGGGCGTAGCTTAAAACCCAACTGGCTGTTTGTGACGGTTATCCTTAGTGTTTAGATTTCATAACCTTGAGGCATTTACACAGATTTTGGGCAAAGACATTAGAGCCACTTCAGTCTAATGGCCTTTATGTAATTAGTTTAACAGTATAAAAAGAATAGGGCCCTTGACCAAACTCTCAGGAGTACCATATTTAAGGATGGATAGAGAGGGGAGAGACCACAAATACTCATGAGAAGAGGTTAGAGAAGGAGGAGTTCTAGGAGGGTGGGCATTGAGTGTTTCAGTTGGAGGAAATAATCAATGTACCAAAAGTGGTTGACCAGTCAAATGAAATGAGACCTGAGGAGAGTTTATTGGAGTTACTGATACAACAGATAACAACAGTTTCAGGGGCGCTGCAGTGGAAACCAGATTACAATGACAATGGGAAAATAGGAAGTAAATAACTAGAGGCAGTAAAAGCGGACAACCTTTTTTAAGTTTGGGTGGGATGGGCACCTGGGTGGCTCAGTTGGTTAAGCGACTGCCTTCGGCTCAGGTCATGATCCTGGAGTCCCGGGATGGAGTCCCGGGATCGAGTCCCGCATCGGGCTCCCAGCTAAACCGGGAGTCTGCTTCTCCCTCTGACCCGCGCCCCTCTTGTGCTTTCTCATTCTGTCTCTCTCAAATAAATAATAAATAAAATCTTAAAAGGAAAGAAAAGCAATCTTAAAAAATAAAAAATAAAAGTTTGGGTGGGAAGAAAAAGAGAGGTAAGGAGGTAGTTGGAATAAAAAGGAATTTTTCAGGATGGGATATGTTTTAAATATTAATGAGAAGGAGCCAATGGAGAAAGGTTGAAGATAATGTGGGTGAGGATGACAGAGAGTGGGAGAGAATGTGGAGTCATTGGCCTCTAGCAATAAACCAGACTGTGCTTCCATTGTCAGAGGAGAAAGGCAGGGGAGGATAGGTGCAAAGGCAGAAAGGTTTGCAGATTTGGTGACTGGAGGTTGGAGGAGTTCTTTCTGATTCTTTCTTTTTCTTTCTTTCTTTCTTTCTTTCTTTCTTTCTTTCTTTCTTTCTTTCTTTCTTTCTTTCTTTCTTTCTTTCTTTTTCTTTCTTTCTTTCTTTCTTTCTTTCTTTCTTTCTTTCTTTCTTTCTTTCTTTCTTTCTTTCTTTCTTTCTTTCTTTCTTTCTTTCTCTGTGAAATAAGAGAATAAGAATGATGGGAGGAAGTGGGGCGAAGGAGATTTGAGATTGGAGAAGGTTTAGAGTAGTCTCAAAATTCAGAAAACTCATTAGAGAAACAGTAAAATTACTTGTCAGTTAAGTCTGGAAGCATGAATTTTACTGTCATCTGTGTGAACAATTTAGTGATTCTCCCCAATAATGTTTAGCAGCCCAGGATTATATGCCATGCAGTCTGGTATGATACAATGACAAAAGAATAAGAATGTGTGTTGGTGGTAGTGATGGTAATGGTGTTAGCTACCACTGTTGAGCACTTCTCTCAGCCAGTGCTTTACCTACAATACCTCATTGAATTCTCTTTTCTAAGTAGAGATCATTGGCTTGAGAATATTTAAAAGAGAGTGGTTAATGTCAAAATTGGCTGAAGTCTAACTGAAGAGAGAAGAGGGCTGATAGAGAGGTCAAGGGACTTAGATCCTAATGAAGTATAAGAGCAATGTGAAAGGATTAGCCTGAGCAAGGGTTCTAGAAGAACAGGAATATTTTGATTTAAGATTTCAAAGAGGCTGTTCCAATGATGTCAGTTTCCCTGGGAATGGATGTCAGAACTGGAAAGATCAAAAGAATTATTGGAACAAAAAAGATGACGTCTCTTTCTGTTATTCTATATGAGGCTTAATGGAAAACACTAGTGAAACCTCTTTGGGTGAGAAAGTTGGGAGACCTTAAGTTTCTCTGGGGGACATTTTCTACTCATCATTGGAGGTAGTAACCCAAAGCCTGGGGTTAATTTTCTCAGACTACCTCCCAAGCATTTTTTTTTTTTAATCTTTTAGAGCTCAGGATACTCCACCAAAAGATAACAACCCATCAGGCTTTCAGTCAGACCCTGAGGGAGACATTGGCTCCTTATCAGACCCCTCCAGGAAGCTGACTAAAATCCGTTCCTGGAAAGTGCCATAGCCCTTCATGGAAAATATTCTGAAGACGGAGGTTTCTCCTCAGGCTAGAGGAACTGCCTGGGTTAATTACCAATCAAATATTTATGCCTTTGGTTCACTACCTGATAATCCAAAAAAAAAAAAAAAAAATGACAGGTTGTTAGTTTCCTGCCTTTAGAAGTATTTGAATTGTATTAGAATGATTCATTCTAATATAATCAAATGTCCAAACTCCTGCTGTGTTGCAGTTACTAAAGGCACAAGAATATTGGACCTGAGAAATGAGAGGTTTTTACCCTAGTTCCTATATGATTTTTTCTTAGTAGGCTCTATGCCCAGCATGGGGCTTGAACTCACAACCCCGAGATCAAGAGTCACGTGATCTACTGACCAAGTCAGCCAGGCACCCTATAGTTCCTATATGATTTTTTTAAGCTTTTATTTATTTATTTGAGAGAGAATGCACTCTCAAGCAGGGGAGGGGCAGAGGGAGAGGGAAAGAATGTCAAGCAGATTCTCAATCTCATGACCCTGAGATCCTGACCTGAGCCAAAACCAAGAGTCAGATGCTCAACCAACTGAGCCACCCAGGTGCCCCTCCTATATGATTTTTAAGTTTCGGAGTTTTTGTCTAAAAGCCCTTCTTGTGCAGCATAGCATCCACTTCACTTCATTAGAGTGTATTTGGAATTCATTTTTTTACTAAAGAGGAAATCACAGCTAAAGCAATGAGTTTTTCTATGATTACTGCTTTACAGTCTTTCTCTTTGTTAGGCATTTTGCCATTTTACTATGATATAACTAGATGTAGATTTCTTTTTATTTATCTTGCAGGGGAATTGTGTTTCTTAAATGAAAAGATATCATTCATCAATCATGCAAAATTTTTGGCTGTTATCTGTTCACAATTTTTCTGTTCTTCTTCTCTCTTTGTAGAATTCCCATTAGATATATGTTATACCTTCTCATTCTAATCTCTATGTTTGTTACTTTCATTTTGCAAGTCTTCATTTCTTTACCTCATTCTGGATAACTTTATCAGACCTATTTCTAATTCATAGAATTCTTTTTTATTCTGCATCTGATCTGTTTAACTTGTCCACTGAGCTTCTAATTCTAATGATTATTTTTTTAATTTTAGAAGTTCTATTTCATTCCTTTCCAAATCTGCTATTCCATTTTCATTTACTTTTGTTCTTTATGGTTCCAATGACTTCTTTAATGATTTTAGATGTGTTTATTTATTTGACAATTATATTTATTTTTATTTTATTTTATTTACTTGAGAGAGAGAGAGAGAGCATGAGCGGGGGGGGGGGACAGAGGGAGAAGCAGTCTTCCTGCCGAGCAGGGAGCCCGGTGTGGGGCTCAATCCCAGGACCCCAGGATCATGACCTGAGCCAAAGGCAGACGCCTAACCGACTGAGCCACCCAGGCGCCCCAGACAATAATATTTAGACAATCCTTTCTGTTATTTTAGATTTTTAGGGGTGCTATGTGTTTGTTGACTTTTGTTCATGGTGGATCATTTGCTTGTATTTTACAATTTTTTTATATTATGAGACTATCTTCATACGGCTTTTTGTCTCTGTAAATCCCACATGACCCAGAGCATTTTGTTTGCTTGCACCAGATCCACAGAAATTGCACAGGCCCAGTACTAACCAATATTTATGTTCATTTTTCAGCTAGTGTAAATTTGAATTTTTATCCTAGGTAAGTTACAGACCTGGGAATTCAGCCCTTAGAGAATTCTGGGGTTTTTTGCAATATTTTATTTACAACTCCCTTTGGTCTGAGGCATCAGCTTCTTTCCCTGAGTAGATTATTAAAACCCAAGTCAGTTGCTGTTTCGAGATCCAATAACATTGCCCCAAAATTGATGCAGAATTAACTCACACACTTGACACTCTGGCTTTCCTTTCCTCTTTGTTTCTGGATCTGGAGATTTTCCTTTTCTGTGTGTGAGTTCATCAATTGTTATCACTTGTTATGTTAAATGCAGCGTTTCTATATAAGGGTTTCTGCATTAGCTCAGGTTGCCATACCCCTGGAACTGGAGATCCTTAAGGAATGAACTTCTAACTCTAGATTATTAGATATCATTTGGAGCAAAAGGGAGTAATCATGGATGATTAAGAACTTTTTTAGAACCTCATATCATATAGCTGGTCGTTGGTGATGCATATCCATCAAGCTATATTTATTTAAGGATTAAAAATGTATGATATTATTATTTAGAAAATGCCTATTTGATATTTAAATGCAAAGAGTTTTTCAGCACAACTGAAGCTCTTTATGTTTCTTCTTTTTGACAAGCTATGAATAATGTAGGAGGTCACAGCTTCCCTCTAATCAAATATAGTAAATAGATGTATTTTTTAACAGTGGTTGAAGAAATTAACCATAGAGGCAGTGGAGAGATAATAACTAATGCACAAAGAGGATACATACTCTTTCCACCTACCCCCCAGTTTTTATATATATGAATAGAACAGGCCTTGGTCATAAGCAGAGAATGGAATTGTCTGCATGAATAATTTGAATAGCCAACAAGACACTCACACTATAACTGATGCTTGAAATGCTACCCTTTACAATCTGTTTCTTTGTACTAACCAGAATCTCTTTTGAAATTTACAGACTCATAAGAGGGGTAATATATCAAATCCCTAATTCTCCAGGGTGAATTATATATTCATTAATTCAATAAACATTATTGAGTGCCTCCTGAGTGCCAAGTTTGAGATCATAAGATGAATGACATAGCACTTGTCCTCAAGGAGTTCACTATCTAGTGGGTTGACGGTCAAGTAAACAGATAAATTAAAATTGTAACCAAATGTCAGCTGGGATCTCCCTACCTCTTAAAATCTCTAGATGAAACTAATTGAAACTGCCTTCCATAGACTGAAAAATTCAGTGCCTCACCCAGTAGTTCTGCCAGTTTGGGGGGATGGGAGATTGTTTTTATAGTAACTCCCAGCTCTAAACTTTTGCTTCTGGTAAACTAGTTCTGTCAAGTGATCATCTTCCCCTGAGGCTTCTGTTGTTCCTGTTTCAGTACTGCTTTAATCTGAACATAGAATCTAGCCTTTTCCCTTTTTTCTACAATTTCTATACAGCAAATCATTCATAAAAGGCTGTGTGTGTGTGTGTGTGTGTGTGAGAGAGAGAGAGAGAGAGAATAAATATAAGCAAGTTCAAAGAGACAAAGAGATTTATATGCTAGAAATAACAACTTTTAATATAAAAATTTTTTCTTAAAAGATCCATTTTCTATGTGATTGCTGATGTTATGGAGCTCACTGTCTAGTGGGCCTTTCAGACATTAAACAACTTATTCTACAGGTATTTTAATTACAGATTTTTTACATGCTGTAATAGGATAAAGGGAACTCTGATTGTTAGAATAGGGGGACCTGGCCTAGACTAGGAGGCCTAGAGAGATTTCTTTGAGGAAGTAGCAGTTGATGAATGAGGAGTTGGGGGAAAGGATGGTTAAGAATGATCTGGCTAGGAAAACAGTATGAGTGGAGGATTGAGGTGGGGGAGGAACTTACCTTGGTTGTGAAGCTCAGAAAAGACCAAAGTGTACAGGAAGAGAGGATAAGAGTGGCAGAGATAGTAAGCAGTTAGGTCATGTAATACCTTGTAAGTTGGGCTAAGAATTTTAGATTTTATCCTGAAAGCTATTTCAGATATATGAGTATAGTGCTTTGGGCTACACCCAGATACTTGGAGGAAGCTGAAGGGGTGACATTAGGGTGTGGAAGTCATGAAGCCAAGTGGATAGGTATACTGCAGGCAGAGATAGAAACATGTGGAAAGTATGTGGAGTTTTCACTGAGCCTAATTAGGCCAGGGAACAATGAGTACAGTATGGCAGGAGCACAGAAAATGTGGATAAGGCAAGAGAGGAGACAAGAAGGTAAACTGAAACCAGATTACAAATAGTCATGGATCTATGTATATTGATGATAATGATGGTAGTGGTGTTAGCTCATCCCCACCCATACAGAGTGGGCTGCTTTTCTGGACTCAGAATCTAAGTAGTTCAGTTTTTAAGTTGTTGCCTTGTTTTGTTTTTTAGGTTCATCTTTTTATTTTGAGTAATTGTAGATTCACCTGTACTTGCAGGAAATAATGGAGATATCCCTTGTACCTTTTACCCAGTTTCCCAAAATTGGTATTGTCTTGCAGAATTGGTATCATCTGTAGTACAATATTATAATCAGGATATTTACACTGATGTAGTCAAGCAAGATATAAACACTTCCACACCACAAGGATCCCTCCTGTTGCCCTTTATACTGACATTTACTTCCTTGACCCCTTCCATGGCTCTAATCCGTGGAAATTACTAATCTGTTCTCTTTTTCTATGATTTTATGGTTTCAAGATTATTATATAAATGGAACCATATAAGATATAACCTGTTGGGATTGCCTCTTTTCTCTCAGATAATTCCCTAGGGAATTATCCAAGTTGTTGTGTGTGCCATAGTTGGTTTCTTTTATAACTGAATAGCATTCCATAGTACTGATGTAGTATAGTTTGGTTTTTGCCATTCCAAGTAAAGTTGCTGTGAGTATTCATCTACAAGTTTTTGTCTGAACATAAGTTCTAATTTCTCTGGGATAAAAATCTAAGAGTGCAATTGCTGGGTCATGCTGGCTTGCATTGCTTAGTTTTATAAATAAAATAATGCCAAAATGTTTATGTGGTGATACCTCATGGTGGATTTCATTGGCATTTCCCTAATGGAGAGGGATGTTGACCTTATTTTCAAGAGCTTATTTGTTACCTGCATGTTCTCTTGGGTGAAAAATGTCTGCTCTTTTATTTGCCTGCTTTTTAATTGGATTGCTAGGTTTTTTTTACTGTTGAGTTCAGCATGTTCTTTATATATTCCAGGTACTAATCCTTGGTCAGATATATGATTTGCAAATATTTTCTCCTTGTTTGCAGCTTATCCTTTCATCCACTTAATAGGGTCTTTTGCAGAGTAAGTCTTTAATTTTGATAAGGTCCAATTTGTCAGTTTTTCCTTTTGTGGATCAAACTTTTGGTGTCAGATCTAAGAAGTTTGCCTAGTCCTAGATTCAAAGATTTTTTTTTTTAAGTTTCACGTTTTACATTTAAGTCCATGATCCATTTTGAGTTAATTTTTGTATGAGTGTGACATTTAGATCAAGATTCGTATATATTTTTAAAAGATTTTATTTATTTATTTTACAGAGAGAAAGAGAGAGAGAGTGCACACGCACACAAACAGGGCGAGTGGCAGGGAGAGGGAGAGAGAGAAGCAGGCTCCCCGCTGAGCAGGGAGCCCCACTCAGGGCTCAGTCCCAGGACCCTGAGATCATGACCTGAGCCAAAGGCAGACACTTAACCGCCTGAGCCACCCAGGCACCCCCAAGATTCATATTTTTGCCTATGAATGTCCAGTTAATTCAGTTTTAAATAACAACACTTGAAGACTACCAAGAATCTAGTCAAGGTAGCATGGTTTCAAACAGAGTCATTTTATTTCAGTCTTTACTCAAACATGCAGTGGAAAGGCACCACCCACTCTTATGATCCACTGTGAGCCAATACTTGAATGAAAATGAAAATACCCTCAAGAACAAAGTGTAAGTTTATGGTCAGTTCTTAAGTCCATAATTAGTAATACAATGAATACATTTGACTGACTCTGCTAGAACATGGTCCTGCTAAAAATACACCTAATTTACTTTATTCAGAACACTTTCAATATTGGGCTTCTGTAAATTGTTTTTGACTGCTCAGCATCTGAACCCACTTGCTAGATTTGGGAAATCCTCCCATCTAGGTCTTGGTGAGAAGTAGGCTCCTACCTCTAACTTCAGAAGCCTAAGGAGTGAGATGCACCCTCTACCCACTCCCCTGACAGCTTTGTGATTCAGATTTTGCCACCATGTACTTTAAATCTTGACCAAGTGATGCCAAAATGAAGGGATAATGGATGACATTGGATCTTTGATAAATAAGCAGTCTGGCATCCGTGGCTGTGTTGTCAAAAGCAGCAGCTGCCTACAGTCACCACTATATCAAAGGGAAGAGATGCTGGATGTTGTTGGCGGCGGCAGCATCTGAACCAGATTGTTTCTGTTACCCTCACTTTCTTGGTTCCAGCCCCTTAGCCAAGAATCTTTCTTAGCCTTTTTTATCAATTCTGTGAGTTACCTAATACTTGCCAATAAATTTATCTTCAACTTAAGTTAGCCAGAGTTGGTTACTGATAGTAAAGATAACTGACATCAAGAACCCTTACTGATACTGTTAGCAAATTAGTCTAAAGCTGTGGTTTAGAGAGCTCCCACCCTCAGAGTTTCTGATTTAGTAGATCTGGGGTGGGGCCTGTGAATTTGCTTTTCTAACAAATTCCCAGCTGACGCTGCTGCTGCTGCTGGTCAAGTGACCACACTTGATCTTCATCAAGTTGGTGTGATTTTATAGTTTTCTCTCAAAAAACTGCTGATTCGTGTTCCATTGTTGAATATACCACAATTTGCTTATCCATTCATCTGCGGATGGACATTTTGGTTATTTACAGTTTTGGGCTATTACAAATAAAACTGCCATGAATATTAATGTATAGGTCTTTGTGTGGACATTATTTTCCTTTTCTCATGGGCAAATATGTGGGAGAAGACAGCCTGGATCATATGGTAGGTATATGTATAACTTTTAAGAAACTGCAATGTATTTTCAAATGTGCTGCCATTTTACATTTTTACCAGCAGTGTACAAGACTTCTTGTCTTTTTATTTTTATTTTTACTTATTTATTTGAGAGAGAGAGCAAGCACGAGTGGGGGGGGCAGAGGGAGAAGGAGAAGCAGGCTCCCCACTGAGCAGAGAGCCCGATGTGGGGCTCAACCCCAGGACCCCAGGATCACGATCTGAGCCAAAGGCAGATGCTTAACCGATTGAGCCACCCAGGTGCCCCAGTGTACAAGACTTCTAGTTGTTCCACATCCTTGCCTCCTCCGTATAGTCAGTCTTTTTAACTTCAGCCTTTCTAGTAGGAGTGTAATAGTATCTCATTATGCTTCCAATTTGCATTTTCCTAATCACTAATAAAGGTGAGCATCTTTTCTGAGTACTAATTTACCATTCATTTATCTTTCTTGGTGAATTGCCTATTAACATCTTTCATCCAATTTTTTGGAGCCATATTTGTTTTCTTACTGAGTTTCGAGAGTTCTTTATATATTCTGGGGATAAATCCTCTACCATATATGTAACTTGCAAGTATTTTCTCCAGTCTGTGGCCTCTTTTTTTCTCACTCTCTTAATAGGCAGAAAGTCATTTTAACCAAAATTATCAAGAGCCTCATCAATCTTCCTAATGACTTCCCTTAATTGCTTAATATTCAAATTATTCTTTTTTTGAAATACATTCCTTTTCTATTTACTCTGCTCCTCTTAATAACTGGTATGATTGCAATCTCACTTGCCAACAGACTTATGTGTGATTGGAAGAATCCTTTAACATTACTTTCATCAACTTCATGAAATCTTGCACTTGTAGCAAAATGTGCAGTTAAATTCTTTCAATTCTTTGATTTGCACTTGTTTTATATTTGGGGATATTACCACAATCTCAAAGTTCAAACCAATGAGGATGTCAACTGAGGAGCAACTAAATGAGACAGGGTAGGGAAAGTAAGTACTGGTGTTTCATATGGAAAAATATTTGAGTTGGGACTCATTTTGTAAATGATCAGTTCATTAGAGAATATTAATATGACTTTTGCTTCCATACGGGAGCACAGACTTGTATAATAAATACTAAAAAAACAAAGTTTGCAAGTAAAGACCCCTCTCTCTATATATTTCCTCTTATATCTTGATCCCCCCTCACTCATTCTGCTGTAGGTACTCTGACCTTTGTTTCTTGATCAAGCCCAGTTTTTTTCTCAATAAAAGAGTACCTACTTTTTCTTCTAACCAAATAAGTGGGCCAAGAATTTAGATTTACTCCAAGTGCAATAGAAATCAGTAGACAAGTTTTTAATCAGGAAAATGACATCATTTGATTTGAACTTTCAAAGGATTTCTCTGAATGGAGAATGGATTATACAGGGATAAGAATGGAAGAAGAGAGACTAATTAGGAAGCTATTTCAGTAGTCCAGTGAGAGATGATGATGACTTGTATCAAGGTGAAATAGTGAAAAGTGTCAGATTTGAGATATTTTGAAAGTAAAACTAACAAAATTTGGTGATAGAATGTGGCATGAGAGAAAGGGAAGAGTCACAGATGACTCCCAGATTTCTGCCTTTGGTAATAGCATGTATGGTAGACTCATCATTGAGATGGGGAAAATGGAGGGTGGGACCAGGTTTGTGAAAAAGCAATCATGAGTTCCATACTGGCCATACTGAGTTTATCTACACGCCCTAAGTGAAGATTCAAGAGAGCTTTGGGTATCAGTTTCTAGAGTTAGTGGTAGGAATTAGGCTGGAGATACAAATTTGGAAGTTGTCAGCATATGGATGATATTTTATTTAATGTTAAGGGAACAAATAAGATCACCTGAAAAACAGCATAGATAGAGAAGAGAGTAAAACCTTGAGGCTCCAAGTGGGACAGAGCACAAGAAACCAATAAAGGAGTATAAGAAAAGGAAAACCAGGACTGAGTGGTGAAGACCAGCTCTGTGTTTGGATATGCACTAGGAGGTTCACTGGAATCAGCATATGGTTGTACTCATGGCTAAGATTTATCACAGTGCTACAGTAAATACGTTGTGCTGGATCATGTGAGAAAAAGACATAGGTGGAGTCTGGAAGAATCCATGAACAGGCTTCCTTAATGCCCTCTTTCTCCTGTGAGGGGTCATATAGAGTATACTCTTCCCCTAGCAGTGAAAATGCAGTAATACATGTGTGATGTTTCTGTTCAAGGAAGCCCATTAGAGACTAAGTGCCCAAGAGTTTTATCTGGGTCTAATCATGTATGTACCCTTGGTCTGGGCACAGTGAGCTATCATTATCAGTTAAGGAAAAAGGGAACACTACTGAAAATCAAGTTTTCCAATGCTAGCCAAGGGCCAACCTTGCAAGCCCCTTCAAAGGACAGCAATCTCAGGCCTGCTAGTTTAACTCTTTTCTGTACAGAACGGCATCACAGAAGCTAAAGGGGGAGAATGTTTCCAGGGAGAGAGATGCAACTGAAGAATTAAGAAAGATAAGGACCAAAGTGACCAGTGGATTTGACAATATAGAAGTAATCATTGACTCTGATACACAAAGTCCGAGGCGTGGTGGGACAAAGAAGGTAGATTGAAGAGGATTCGAGAGTGACCTGGGGAGGGAGTAGAGACAGCATTTAGAGATAGGCTATTTCAAGAAGTTTTCTGTGAGGGGAAACAAAAGAAGGAAAGGTAGTTTAAAGATGATAGAAGTCAAGAAGGGGTTTTTTTACAGATGACGGATATTAACACGTTTGTTTTGGGATCAGAATTATTCATTAGAAAGGGAGGGATGATGGAGAGAGTGAGGGATTGGATCCACAGCAGGAGTGAAATGATAGGAGAGATACTCCTCACATTGAACCAGGAGGGAAGAAGGAAAAGACATACAGATTTGGGAATCCAAAAATGAGCAACTTTTTTTCTTTTTTGCAGGTACACATGCTTGGGCTTTATTTAATACCATGTCTGTGACCAAGGACCAGCTCAGAATCCACAGTTGGGACAGAGTTGTGTGGCCCATGGCTCACCAGGACGCCCCTTCTTGTGGTCTACCCTGTGCTGACATAAGCCAGGGGGTCCCCATGAAGAAGGTGTGGAACTCCGTTCACTCACAGGTTTGTTTGTTTTTTTAATATTTTTATTTATTTATTTATTTATTTATTTATTTATTTATTTATTTATTTATTTGAGAGAGAGAGGAGAGTGCACCAGCAGAGGGGAGAGGAAGAGGGAGAGAGAGAAACAGGCTCCTTACAGGGAGTGTGACATGGGGATCCATTCTAGGGATCTGGGATCATGACCTGAGCTGAAGGCAGACGCTTAACCGACTGAGCCATCCAGGCAACCCTCACTCACCAGTTTTTAGAGCCCTTATAAAATGAACTTTTTATTCAAGCAGTTGCTTCTCCTAGAAACTCGGACACTGGTGGGTGGGCCAGGGTGGGCTCTAAGCACTGGTCTTCTTTTGTTTTGGTTTAAACTTGTTCCAAACCCTCCCCAGGGCCATTTTTCCCATGAAGAAGGTGATGGGAAAATTACACTTCTACCAGTCTCTTATAATACATGTGCTTCTGAAAATTTGTACTTAAAAGTTCCTTAAAAAGTCAGCCATTTCTTCCGCATCTAATGTTGCTTTTTGACCTGATCCTGCTCTCAGTCCCAGGCCTTTAACTTTTAGTTGTGAGTGAATAAATTCTTCCTTTTCCTTATGAAATGTCAAATTCTGGTTTGCCCAGACTGTTGGTTCCATTCTTGTGTTTCTTATCTTAAATCTCTTAACTTTTGTTCCAACAGTGATTCATTTTCACGGATGTAAAAGCGAACAGGTTGAAGGTTTGAAATTTTTCTGCGGTCCTATCCAATCATGGCAAAATTTTTTCTGGGAGGGCAGAATCCTGAGACCTGACTCAGTGCCGCATCCCTGAATTCCGTGCCGTGCTCCAGGGAGAGCTGATGGCCAGGCCAGCGAAGGTATGGCAAAATGGAGGGAGACGGGCCCTCCTTGAGGGCTGCAAGGTTGTGATGGTCCACGTCCCTCCCAAAATGAGCAACTTCTTAGGCTTTTATTTCCTCAGAGAAGTATGAGGCAATGTCCTCAGTTGAGAGTAGAGAGTGTGGAAAAGATGTGAAAGGTGTGAGGAAAAAGTAGAAAGTTGGGAATTTGTAGAGTAAGGAAGAAAATAATTTGGGAAAGAGAATGTATAAAATGGGAAGCTGGCAGGCGAGAGGTCATGCTAGAGGGTTAGGAGGACTGTGTAATTATTTAAAATATTTTATTAATGAGAGGCAATAATTTGAGTTTTTTTAAAGATTTTATTTATTTATCTGAGAGAGAGAACGAGCAGGGGGTTGGGGCAGAGGGAGAGGGAGAAGCAGACTCCCCCCTGAGCCAGGAACCCAATGCAGGACTTGATCCCAGGACCCCAGGATCACGACCTAAGCCAAAGGCAGATGCTTAACCAACTGAGCCACCCAGATGCCCGATAATTTGAATTTATATCATTGAAATGTTTCAACTTCTACTAAGGTCTGCTTCAAAAGGAAACTATTGTATTGGATAGCAGTTAAAAATAGGAAGGTAAGGATGGGGCCTTCAAGCAAACAGTTCTTTATTAGCTCAAAACTACTTTAATATAACAATTTCTTTCCTAAATTACCACTGAACAGTTGAAACTGAATGACCAACTAATCTCCTTAGCCTAAACACACATACAAAATATACCTCTAGCATTACATTATAACTTCCCCAATCAAACAAAACAGGAAGAGTGGTTATGTTTAGCTGATTGTGTGAGATGGTCTGTCATATAGAGTTTCCGTTAAATTCTGATTATCAAGTTAGTGTATTATGTGGCAGATATGTGTCTGTGTATATATATATATATATATATATATATATATATACCTTTCAATACTGCCATGACAGGAATATCTTTCCATTTTCAGAGATATGTCTCATGAACACAAACAAAATATATTCAAAAGAAGCTTCAAGAATCTTCTCTGATGGACATATTTTTAGTGTCTGTACTAACTCTCATATTTGCTGAACCCCAGCTGCAGCTCTTGTCTCATAGAACTGCCCTGCTCCTCCCATTTATTCCATTATTACTTTCAGTTGTGAGATGAAAACATTCTCTTTAAAATAAATTGGCTCCTCTAAATAAAGAAATGTTCAAATAGCTACTTTAGTCTCTCATCTCAAGTTAAATCAGAGAAAAGATTTCAGCATCTAGAAAATTTATTCAAACCTGCAGTGACCTTGGTGTTTTTCTCAATACATAAATCACTATTACCACATTTCTTAATTTTCTAATGCATGAAATAATTAAACTTAGAATATGCCTTTCCTAGACACAATTAATTCAGTGCTGTGATCAATTTAATTTTTACTTGTATGAATTTTATAATGTGTAACTTTTCATGTATTTCCAAAGTATGTTTTTTAAAGATTTTATTTATTTATTTGACAGAGAGACACAACGAGAGAGGGAACACAAGCAGGGGGAGTGGGAGAGGGAGAAGCAGGCTCCCCACTGAGCAGGGAGCCCGATGTGGGGCTCCATCCCAGGATCCAGGGATCATGACCTGAGCCAAAGGCAGACGCTTAACCACTGAGCCAACCAGGCGTCCCCTCTTTCCAAAGTATTTTTATATTATTAGGGAGTGGATGTAAGACCTATGAGAGATAAAGGTGGAGGAAGGTGGATTGAGTAGGGAGAGGCTGCAGACCTGCATGCTGATCTGACATCTGTGAAAAAAGTGGTGAGGAAACAGGATTGGATGGTGAGAGCCTCAGACTTTGATGTACAGCCAGCAAAGTCTCAGCCAACCCACTGGGGAGCTCCAGAGCAAAGATCACCTGTTAGAGAAGGCCTGCCTTAGGTAGACATGGCTAGACCATGTCTGTTGTGATTATCAGTCATTGGTGGGAACTGCCAAGGGAAGAGGATGACCTCAGCTAGAATACTGCTGTGGTGGGTCCTGAAGGTGCTGCAGTTGGAGGCTCTTAGCTGACTGCATTATAACAGATGAAGGGAGATCCAAGCAACACATGTTCATGCCTCCTACATCAGTTGTGCCCCTTTTGCTAAGATTGGTTTTCGCAAGCAGTTCAGTTGTTCACAAGTTCAAATCATGGATTATTGCACAGACTCGTAACTTTTCTTCTTTTGGCCAGTCCCTCATCTCTTCATGAAATACTCTTAGCAGGGGCGCCTGGGTGGCTCAGTTGGTTGGGCGTCTGCCTTCCACTCAGATCATGATCCCGGAGTCCCGTGATTAAGTCCTGCATTGGGCTCCCTGCTCGGTGGGGAGTCTGCTTCTCTCTCTCTGCTCCTCACCCCGCTCGTGTTCTGTCTTGCTCTCTCTGTCTCTCAAGTAAATAAATAAAATTAAAAAAAAAGAAATACTCTTAGCAGATTAATCTCCAAAAAGATCATTTTTATTCTGTCAGTCCTTTGCTCAAAAATATTCAGTGTCTCTCTGTTATTCACAAAATAAAGCCCAGACTCTAACCTGGTGCTCAAGGCTAACACAGGACTACCCCAACCTAGCATTCTGTTTTTATCTAACTTTATATCCTTTCTGGTCAGTCCATGTGGAGCCTCCTTGTGATCTCTCCAACATTCTATTTATATTTACGTATTTCTTGTTGTTCTATTCCATTTGACACACGATTCTTTCTTCTGTCTACTTACAGAAATGCCCAACCCATCTTTCAAGGTCCAGTTTGTATTCCCTCTCCAACAGAAATCAGTATCTTACCCTTCCTCAGAAATAGTTCAGTATGTCTCCCACTTATTCATATTCTTCCTTATCTTATTACTCAAATTTTATTTTATTTTATTTTATTTTATTTTATTTTATTTTATTTTATTTTATTTTATTTTATTTTATTTTATTTTATGTAGTTTCCACGTCCAACATGGCACTTGAACCCTGAGATTAAGAGTTGCATTCTCTACCAACTGAGCCAGCCAGGAGCCCATTATAATGCAAGTTTTGATGTGAACATGTCTCTTTCCCAAGTATCCTGTTATATCCTTTGGGATAAGAGGAACACAATGTTGGTTTTTATTCTGCAAGTACTCCACGATTGAATGAAGAGAGAGATGCATGAGAGAATAGGCAGTATAAGAAGCCACTACAGACATGCAAAAAATAAAGGAGAGACAAAAATTTAGGGTAGGGTGATATAGGAAAATAGATTGGGAAGTGAAAAAATATTCCATGTGACTATTTTGTGGGAGTGGATGACTTTCTTCACTTTCCTGTTTCTTAGTCAGAGACCACAGCAGAATTCTTTATCCAAGGTACAGAGATGTCTAGGTTAATTATGAATGGGCTTTAGGGGAGTGTGCTAATCAAAATCTCTGAAATTTATAAGAAGTTTTATATATGTATATGTGACTTTTCTGAGAATAAGATCCATAACTTACCTGATTTTCAAAGGAGTCTGTGATCATAAAGAGACTTAAAACCATTTGACCAGAGTTCAGGGCATTGGTAGAAGAGAGGTTGAGTAGGATTGAACGTCATTTGGAAAGCAGGAGATCATTGGTAATCTTAAAGAAAATAATTTCTGAAGAACGAAGAAAGCAGAAGCCAGATCCCCAGGAATTAAGGAGTGAGTGGGTGGTGAGGAAGTAGAAGTAGCAAATATAGATTTTACTTCCAGAAATGTATCAGTGAACGAGAAGGAGATATATGATAATTTAAGAACTAGTAGGATCAGGGGAAGGTTTTTTTTGATAGGAGATACTTGAGCATATTTACAAGGAAGAGGTGAAAGGGGAGAATAGAGGAAGTAGATGGGGAAGTGTCTGGGTAGTCTGGGTTTATGCTGTAGTAGCACCTCCAAGAGAATAGTGACACAAGACATAAAAATTTATTTCTCACTAGTGTAAACTCTACTGTAGATTGCTATCCTCCATGCTGAGACCCATTGAGGCTGGTTGCTTCGGTCCTTGGGCTATATGCTCATGACCAGGGGGGAAGAGAGAGATGAAGGGGTGATGCAGAGGGGTCTTACTGCCACCACTGTGAAGTGACACCTGTTACTTCCATTCATGTTTCACGAGGCAGAACTAGTCCCCTGGTCATGCTTAATTGGGAAAGGGGGACAAAGGGGAGGGACAAGGAATGTAGAAGAAATACGAAAAGAGGGCGCCTGGGTGGCTCAGTCATTAAGCATCTGCCTTTGGCTCAGGTCATGATTCCAGGGTTGTGGGATTGAGCCCTGCATCGGGCTCCCTGCTCAGCGGGAAGCCTGCTTCTCCCTCTCCCACTCCCCTTGCTTGTGTTCCTGCTCTTGCTATCTCTCTCTGTGTCAAATAAATAAAATCTTTAAAAAAATATGGAAAGAGATTTGGGGGCACCTGGGTAGCTTAGTTGGTTAAGCATCTGCCTTTGGCTCAGGTCATGATCCTGGAGTCCTAGGATAGAGCCCCACATCAGGCTCCCTGCTCAGCAGGGGAGTCTGGTTCTCCCTCTCCCCCTCACCCCACTCGTGCTCTCTCTCTCTCTCTCTCAAATAAATAAGATCTTAAAAAAAGAAGAAAAGAGATTTAGTGAGCATACAATTATCTTTACTATATGAAAAGGTCAAGAAAAAAGCAAAGAGATTTTGGGAAGTTGAAAGTGGCATAGTTTTTAAATGTCCCTATATGTTCCTACAAAAACAGAGCGAATTGATTAGCAAAATCTAGGGGTGCCTGGGTGGCTCAGTCAGTTAAGTGTTCAACTCTTGATTTTGGCTCAGGTCGTGATTTCAGGGTCATGAGATTGAGCCCCACATGGGGCTCTCTGCTGTGCGCAGAGCCTGCTTAGGATTCACTCTCTTCCTCTCCCTCTGTCCCTCCCCCATTCCCCCGCCACAGCTCTATCTCTCTTTCTTCAAACAAACAAACAAACAAACAAACAAAATCTAAAACCCGAAAACAACATTAATAACAAGTTTAGGTAGCAAGGTATGAACTTCCAAATATACCCAGGTGGGCACACATCATGAAAGCAACAAGATTCACATGTGATAGGAGGTCAAGAGTGCCAAAACAAAACAAAACACCAGATTACAAAAAGATGCCCCAAAAAGGAGCCCCACCTGGTATATAAAACTAGAGAGTTCATCTAAGGGTAGCAGTTAAAATTGAGCTTTGTGGGCTCAATTTTTCAGGTAAATACAAGGGAACTTGGGAAGATCAGATGGTGCTGGAATGGTCTAGGCTCTATGGGATGGTGCTAGGATGGTCTAAGCTATATGTGCTTTCACAACCAACCTGAGCTCCCTACCAGGAGCAAGCCCTACATGAGAGAGATGCTGCTAGGACAAGACAGAAAACAGGCCACATTATAACTACCACAAATAGTATATTAATTATAAAAACTCCAAATCTGAAATTTCATTCCCCTATTTTCCTTACCAATTATACTCAGTAGCATTGTTTGATCTCACATATAAGAGGACTTGTAATGAGATTACATAGCACCATCAAGATACTTCATTAATAAAATACAGTCAACACAGAGACCCTTCAAATTTGACCACAAACTCTCTCCCATTATCAAATTCCCAAGGAAAATAGAAGTCTAAAGATTAAAACCCCTAAAAATTTAAGTCAAGAGAAATTACTGACCAAACTCAGATTCTCTTGCCCTTGAGATTTAAACTTCAAAGAAATACAGTGTTCAGAACTCATCCTTTCCACTTCATATTTCACTCAATTAGAAGAGTTTTCAGGGGGCACCTGGGTGGCTCATTCGTTAAATGTTTGCCTTCAGCTCAGGTCATGATCCCAGGGTCTTGGGATTGAGCCCGGCGTCGGGTTCCGCACTCAGCGGGAAGCCTGCTTCTCCCTCTCCTGCTCCCCCTGCTTGTGTTCCCTTTCTCACTGTGTCTCTCTGTCAAATAAATAAATAAAATCTTTAAAAAAAAAAAAAGAAGAGTTTTTCAAGGAATAATAGGGTTTGAATTTTTTGTAAACAGTTGTAGCTTGGACAAAAGTTGTATTAGTTTAATATCAAGTCTCTCATTAAGTTTCTAGAGAATCAAAAAAGTCAGTAAGGATATTGGTTAATCCTTAGTTTGGTTGGCTCAGTTGGTTAAGCATCTGATTCTTGATTTTGACAAGTTATACCCCACCTCTAAGAACTTCTGCCCAGAAGTAGCACACACCTTTTACTCACATCACTTCCATTCACATTCCATTGGTCAAAGCATGTTATGTAGCCTTTTAACTACAAATGGAATGCAGAAGGATTCTATTGCCTTTGAGCTGCATTTAGAACCCTATTCACCAATACTGCTTGAGTTGTGTCTTCTGAGCTGACAGTTGTAATCCTTGGCCATCAGTTGATGTAACTGCATTCAGCTAGAGAATAGCCTAAGCCAGTGTTTCCCAAACTTGTCTGATCAAAATAATTACCTAGATGCTTTTTATTATTTAACAACTGTATGCAAAAAAAATACTGAATCCTATGTTCTATTCCTGCAGTAATGATTTAGTAGTTCTGAGATGAGGGCTAAGAATCTGTATTTTTTAAAAATACCCTCTGTTAGACAAGGAAACCTCCTTCCTAGCATAGGTATTTTTTTTAATAGACTTTATTTTTTAGAGGGGTTCTAAGTTCCTAGAAAAATTGAGTGGAAAGTACAGAGAAGAGTTTCTGTATATTCTCTAACCCCACACATGTACAACCTGCCCCACTATCAACATCCTGCACCAGAGTGGCACTTTCCTTACAACGGATGAATCTACATTGATGTATCATTATCACCAAAAGTCCATAGTTTACCTTAGGGTTTACTCTTGGTGTTGTACATTCTATTGGCTTAGACAAATGTATAATGACATGTATCCACAAGTATAGTATTTAGAATTATGTCACTGCTCTAAAAATTCTCTGCTCTGCCTATGCATCCCTCCTTCCCAAACTCCGGGCAACCATTTATCTTTTTACTGTCTCCATAATTTTGCCTCCTTCAGAATGTCATAGAGTTGGAGTGGTATAATATGTAGCCTTTTTAAGATGGGCTTCTTTCACTTAGTTTTATGCATTTAAGATTCCACCATGTCCATTGATGGCTTGATAGCTTTTTTTTTTTTAGAGAGAGAGAGAAGGTGGGAGAAGGGGCAGAGGGAAAGGGAGAGAGAGAATGTTAAACAGGCTCCATGCCCAGTGTGGAGCCCCATGTGCGGCTCAATCTTACAACAGTTCCTGACCTGAGCTGAAATCAAGAGTCAGACACTTAACTGACTGAGCCACCCAGGTGCCCCAATAGCTTATTTCTTTTTAATGCCTAATAATATTCCACTGACTAGATGTACCACAGTTTGTTTATCCATTTACCAACTGAGATATATCTCGCTTGCTTCTAAGTTTTGGTAAGAGTATGTTTAGTTTCATGAGAAACTACCAAATTGTCTTCCAAAATGGCTGTACCATTTTGCATGCCCACCAGCAATGAAAGAGCATTCCTACTGCTCCATATCCTTGCCAGCATTTGTCCCAAACTGCAGCTGTTAAAAGCCCATACAACTGTCAAGGTTAAAACATTCTAAAGTCCACTCATACCTCTGAATTTATATAGCTCCTCTAAATTTCCAGTTTTGGTTTTGATTTTTTAATATTTCTCAACATCTGTCTGTTGAGAGGTCTTCAGACTTCAGGGCCATATTCCCTTTCCAAACTACAGGTTTCCCCAGGCCCTCCAGAGGCCAAGCTGGCCTCCTGTACCTCTTATGGCCAGTGAGAGAGTGATTGGCCTGGGCTGTGTGGACTGGCTGGCTGCCAAGAGATCTAAAGCCTGGTTAGAGAATGCTAGTTTATTCTGGACAAACTTACCAATCAAGTGAGTCATTCCACTTCCCCTAAAGTAGAGTAAGTACAGGGGCAGAGAGGCCAAGAGTTACATTCATTGGGTTCCTTCTTCATGGGAAGAAACAGAGAGTATAGGAGAAGTTTTCTTTGTAGCAGGGTGGTCTCTGTCCTCTGGTGAAGTAGGAGACAACCTCATGTCATAAAAATATTTCAGGCAAGGCAAGATTTGAGAACTTTAGGAGAATAGAGGTGGTTTAGAGTAGCTGTTGTGGGGAATGGAATAGGGACTCAAGGAGAGATTAATTATAAAAAAAATTCCTGGGGTGCCTGGGTGGCTCAGTTGGTTAAGCATCTGCCTTCAGCTTGTGTTGTGATCCCAGAGTCCTGGAATTGAGCCCCGTGAGCCCACATCGGGCTCCCTGCTCAGTGGGGAGTCTGCTTCTTCCTCTCCCTCTGCCTCTCCTCAGCCCTGCTCGTGCTCGCTCTCTCAAATAAATGAATACAATCTTTTAAAAAAATTTCTGAGTGTACCTGATGGTCTAGAAGTCCAGCTAGGTCCAGGAAGTAATCAAGGTTTAAATCAAACCAGGAGCTGAGAGGAAAAAAGTGAAAAGTAGAAGGGACTAGTACCAAGCAGAGTGGGAGAAAACCAAGATAACTATGGTGACCAGGCTCCACAAAGAACAGGTGAAGCCAATTGGAATACTGATACTGCTGGCTAATGTTCATCACAGATTTAATGTGTGCCAGATTTATGTGGATTATCTCATTTAACCTTCAGAGGAAACCTGTGAGAAATTTAGGGCATAGAGGGATTAAGTAATTTGTCTTTGGTCACTCAGCTAATGAAGGGAGGGTCATGATTTAAACCTAGGCAGACTGACTCTATAATCCGTAGCCTTAACCATAGCACTACTAGGTGAAAGTTGATAGAATTTATATTACTCTGAGGACAAATACCAGATTCAGTAGAATGGGAGAAATGATGAGAGAAGGGGTGATGGCTGGGGATGGGCATTTATTTAAAATCTGAGAAGTTGAGCAGATTCAATATCCAAGGAAGAAAGGTGGCAAGAAGTCAATCAGGCTGAGAAGATATGAGATCAGGTCATCAAAAAGTCATGGACAGGGATGTTGAAGTTGTCAAGGGTGATGTAATTGGAGAGAAAGTGGGATGTTCCAGAAGCTATCAGGGAACATAAAGGATATCCCAAGGCTGGTAGACAAATTTGATAGGGAAAAGAGGATGGTATAAACATTTGTCCTAAATATCAAAGGAGCATATGCAATTTATTGTAATCATTCTCTCTCTCCTTCTCTCCCTCTGGAGAGACCAACTCTCCTTTATTTTACTTAGGAAAAAGATAAGGAAAAAACAAAGACTGAAAAGACATGTGGCACTGCTAATAATCATGGCTACTTGGTGACAAAGTAAAATAATTGTTAAATCTCTGTTGTTTGGCCCGTCTCATTTTAACACTGAGAACTGAGCTATTAAATACTAAGTACAGGTTTTCCCCCTCAATTTGAAAGCAAAGTGTTCCTGTGAAACCTTTCATAAGCTGAAATGATGCTAAGTGAAGAAGCAATTACCATTGATTAATATGGAAAATTTTTTTAACATGCCCAGACCCAAAAAAATCACCTCTCTTCGGCTTTTCTGAGACCTTAGGACACGTCTTGCTAATGGATGCACAAAATAAATCAAGATAAAGCCCAGATGCTCACAGACACAGTTCAAAGTGATGACATCAAAGTGATGCTCAGATGCTGAGTGTAGTTCCTGGGAAGGAGCTTGGTGGGGCTGTGCTCTCTGCTCCAGGTGTTCACTGCGTCTGTAGCATAAATTTGTTTTGCTACAAAACAAATTCTGAACACCACTTTCACTTTTCACCTTTCTTCTTAAAAGTGAAAATCCTCTTTGGATTTCTTTCAGTTAGTACAAAGAGGTACTAACGTCAGTCTTTCATAAAAACAAAGTGGAAACATGAACTTTCAAAAAGCCAGGGATACCTCTAATCATTTTTTGTAAGAGTATACAGAGCATAGCACTTTATTTCCCAGGGCAAAAATGTAACACTTTTATTCCCAGAAGCTGTTTTTCTGTTTTTCATTAAAAGTTTTTGATATAGCTGAACATGTCCCATTTAAATGTACTTCTTACTTCCTTGGATACTCATTTATTTATTTATTTATTTATTTATTTATTTATTTATTTATTTATTTAAGAGAGAATGAGAGAGAGAGAGAGCATGAGAGGGGGGAGGGTCAGAGGGAGAAGCAGACTCCCTGCCGAACAGGGAGTCTGATGTGGGACTCGATCCCAGGACTCCAGGATCATGACCTGAGCCGCAGGCAGTGGCTTAACCGACTGAGCCACCCAGGCGCCCCTTCCTTGGATACTCTTGAATAAAACATTCCCTCGTGCTATTCCTTGGCAGAAACAATATTCATTGGCACTGTTTGTTGACATTTCAGAAATGTCTCCTGCTTTGTATTATTCCATTTTCAAATTTGTATTATGTTATCCTTCATGAATACATAGCATTTTTTGTAGTTGTCTGTCTGTCTCTATCTCTGTTATCATATTAGAGGGAAGACCTCTGCTATGCAGTTCTTAATCTCTTTTAAAGTCACATACATTTAATGCTATATTTTGCGCTTTTTTTTTTTTGAGTCCTTTCTCATTTCTACTGACTTCTCTTTTCTCATTGGAAAGTGGTTTGTGTCATTTAGCATTGAGCTTTGGTACTTTTGGTACTTTTATTAGATCTTTATTAGAAATATCAGATGATAATCTGGCACATTGTGACATCTGGGTATATTTTCAGCTATTTTCTATTTATATATCCTTTGGTTTTTTTTTTTTTAAAGAAAATCTAATATCTTTCTTTTCCTTCTAGGGCATTCTTCCCTTGCAGAAGATACTTTGTCAAATTCATAAATACTTTCAAAGAATCTGATATGCATTTTAAATGGTTTCAAGGCTTTTCTGGTTTCCAGAATATCTATACCTGAAAATTTTATATTTGAAAAGTACCTGTAAACTTTACTAATATAAAATACTCCTGAAATAGTCAAATTCCCCTTGATAGGTTAGTTGCTGAATTTAAATTTGTTTTGCATTTGTCTTTCTGTTTTCCCTATGCCAAATACAAGCACAACACCTTGGTATGGCATTCAGGGAGTTACTTATCAGCATCTGGTTATTCCTTCCATCCTCATTTCCTCCAGGGGCTGCCACCCTGACCCACAGTTCTGGCCTTCATCATCTGTGGCCTGGGGTGTTTCAAGAGCCTCCCAGGTGGTTGGCTGCCCCTGGCACTCTATCCCCTATCATCTTTATCCAGAATGATCCTATTGAAACATAAGGCAGGTCATGTCACTCTTTGGCTCTTGAATGGCTTCCCATCTCATTCAGAGATGGGAAAGCCAAAAAGTCTTCACAGTAGCTAAGAGTTCCCAAGTGATCTGGCCCTTCTTCCCTCTCTCACCTTGCCCTTCCCTCTCCCTCTCCTTCTGTTCCAGCTATACTAACTTTTTGCTGTTCCTTGAATATTCCAAGATGCTCCTACCTTCAAGTCTTTGCTCAAAATGTCACCTTTTCAAGGAGGCCTTCTCTGAACCCCTATTTTAAATTCATTTCCCCGGCAATGTCTATTCCTTTCCCCTGCCATTTTTTTAAATAAAACATTTATCATCTGATATATTTTAATGAATGTATTATTTATTACCTGCCATACACTCAAATATAACTTCCACGAGGAGCTTATAGAACAGTGCTAGACACGGAGAAGTCTCTTCAAGAAGAAACAAAAAAATTGAATGAATTAACTTAGTTAGCATAAGAAATGAGAAATGTTTGCTAAACAAAATGATGTACTAGGACACTGGATAAGAATCTGTTTACAATGGAATCTTTCAGAAGCTTATTGGAATCCCAGATGACTGGGCGCAGTAGGGAATGCAAACCTTTTGGTTTGTGTGACTGACCTTCCTCTTCAGCTTCTGGGCTCCCGTGGTGAAGCTAAGGGTGGGGCTGGGGTAGTACTTATCTTCACTTAGTTTAGCTAAATTAAATTGAGGTCGCAGGATTACTTTTACTTACGTAATACTATTTAGCTAGCTTCTCCATTCTCTAATCTGTCATAAACTTTCATTAGGAAATCTTGTGCGGCTTTTATGGAAGAATATGTATCTCCCTCTTCATTGGAGCTTCTAGCAAGTTTTATGTTGGGTTTTAAATCGCAAATGAAGCACAGTTTTATTTCAAGAAAGAAATAGAAGTTTAAAACCAAACAAATCTTTAACTCCAAGTTCTGTTTTCAGGATGCTAGACTATTCTCCGATTAATCAGTGCCTGGAATCTGCAACCACCATTGGGGTGACATAGTTTTGCACTTGCAGGTGGTTTAAAGAGCCCATTGGAGGGCACCACGTTGGTGTCTTTGCTGCTGCTGAGGGAGGTGGTGGTGTGTTCGAGCAACCAGACTTGAGCATGGAAGCACACAGCATCCTCAGCAAACAAGGATTCAATGTCCAGTTCTTTGGAACAGGAACTCACGTGACGTTGACAGGACCAGCACGTGATGTGCCAAATATTTATGATTTCAAAACTACTTAAGATTAAATGTACAATGATCTCCTTGGGAAGGACAGAATGGCATTTTACGTATATTGGACAGAAATAAGAGAATCAAACCCTGGCCAGAAAGCTTCCAGAATGGCAAAGATCTGTTTGATCTGTTCCTCACCTGTGAAGAGAGAGTGAATGACCAGATGTTTGAAGATCTAAATTCCAGAGAGCAGGAGATCTGCCAGCCTATGCTTGTGAGCAACATGGACATCCAGAACCGTGACGGAGAGGCCACCCTGGAGACATTCTTCATCCATGAGCTATGCCAGTGCATTCAGCACAGGGGGGACATGCAGAATTAAACTGATGAGCTTCTGCAGGATTTGGAGGAGAGCTACATGGCCTTCCTGCACACAGTTGCCTGTTTCCACTGACCTGCCTGGCCTGGTGCCTGGCGGGCCTTCCACCCTCCTGAAGCCATCTTCTTGAGCTTCCTCTTGGTAATGCTTTTTCCTTCCTGATATTTGTTTTTCCATTTAGGGATTCTACCAGTGGATGGTAGTAATACCCAAATAAACTGTACCTATGAAATGAGAATATCCACATAAATGCTAGATTAAAAACAATCAATTTTTTTTCTATCTCACTTTTACTTATGAGTGGGATTTTGATCGTAAATATTTTTTTTCTTTAACCAAAAAGGAAAACAATGGTTTATAATACATTTCCCCTGTACATCTGTCTTTCTTTGTGGTTTCTTCCCCTTCCCCCCAACCCCCCAAGCTTGCTGGAATGTTCAAATACCCTGAATAAAGCAGTGGACTTTATCTTATTAGGAAAATAAGAAAATTAAAAAATAAAGAAGCTGTTGGACTAGAAGGGTGCAGGCAATCCCCCCCAACCCCATTCTCCATTTAAACCAGCTCTGAAGATTCACCCTTCCCTACACCTTGGATACAATTTTGATCAGCTCTCAATTTCAGATAATTCTTAGATAAGAAAAAATCTAGTCCACATTAGAGGGTCCACATTTGAGATGGTGTTGCTCTTAAAAGGGGCAGGCACCCTTTAAATCCAAGCCAGTTTCCTCCTGTAGGATTGTACTTTGTCCAACTCCCACCCCACATCCACATTGGCTCTGAGTATGGCTCCCTCTTGGGACTGCATCTCTCTCTCTTGCCCTTCCCTCCCTTGGCTCTGCCATCTGTGGCTAATGTAGCCACAGTCTTTCACTCAGACCATTTTTTTTTTTTTAAGATTTTTCTTATTTATTTGACAGAGAGAGTGAGAGAGCACAAGCAGGGGGCACAGTAGAGGGAAAGGGAGAAACAGGCTTCCCACCGAGCAGGGAGCCCGATGTGGGGCTGGATACCAGGACGCTGGGATCATAACCTGAGCCGAAGGCAGACACTTAACAATCTGAGCCACCCAGGCGCCCCTCACTTAGAGCATTTTCAAAGTGAGACAGTTCCCACGTACCCCCAAATTTCAAGCTCTCCAAATGATTCTCGTAAAAACCTCCTCCTCTGAGGGATAAGAACTCCCATGTTGCCTCATGCATGTGGGCTTGGGGGGAAGGAAATGTATAGCAACACAGGGAACAGACCTCACCACCTGCTTCTTCCACCTCAGTGAATTTTTCATCAACTCATATAGTCTGGAGGAGGATGATACCTTGGGACTGACAGAACTGGTTCCTCAGTGTTTTAACAGCTCAGAAAAGTGCACACCTTTAGAGCAAGGGAAGTACTTGACATGTGTTACGCAAACAATAGAGGCCTCAGCTGAACCTGAGAGTCTCTCCTGCCAGTCATTTTAACAGATTTATTTGTCAGTTTGTTTGCCACGCTCAACTGTCCCTCTTCATTTCACCCATAGACCCTGAAATATTATAAGAAAGTCTCTGTCTAGGTAACAGATGGTTGAACCAGAGATGGACTTCTGACCCTGGTGACCAATCCAAAGACTGATCCAAGCTGGTTCTTTCCTGAGAACTTTTTTTTAAAACATCTTTTAAAGATTTTATGTATTTATTTCAGGGAGGGAAAAAGGGAGGTTGGAAAAGAGGGAGAGAGAGAGAGCGGAGCAGTGGGAAAGGGAAGAGGGAGAGGGAGAAGCAGACTCCCCACTGAGCAGGGAGCCTGCCTGGGATCATGACCTGAGCCGAAGGCCAAAGGCCAAGTCTCTACCTACTGAAACACCCAGGTGCCCCTCTCCTGAGAACTTGGACTGAGACTTAACTGAAAGTTAATTCAGAGGGAGGAGTGAGTCCTAATGGGCAAACTGATAGTGAGTAAGCAGAAGGAAGCACGAGGAGGTGGGAAATCATATAGCAGAGAGGTGCAGGGAGCAGTGTCTAGTGCCTTTCCACTTCCTGGGATGCATTGTACCATACTCTCTGCATTTGTTTCTGTAAGATTCTCTTAAGTTCTTTTTTTATGGCCCTCGCTTTCACTTTAGCTGCTTGAATGAGAAATATCTGTTCCTTGCAAACAAATAAACAGACTAGTATCATAAATCTGTAAAATGTTGTTTTTTTTTCACTTGCCCCTTCTTTTTGTTGAGTGGTTGTATTTCTCATTATTGAATTTTGAGAGTTCTTTATGAATTCTGGATTCAAATCCTTTATCAGATATATGATCTGCATATATTCTCACCTAGTTTGTGGCTTTTCTTTTCATTTTCTTAAAGATGTCTTTCAAAGAGAAGTTTTGAATTTTGATGAAGCCAGATTAATCCATTTCTTTCTTTTTTTTTTATGAATAGCACATTTGGTGTTGTAAGCATAGAAATCTTTGTTTAAACTGAAGTCACAAAGATTTTCTCCTAAGCTTTCTTCTAGAAGTTTTATAGTTTTATTATATTTTACATTTAGTTCCATGATTTATTTTTGGTTAATTTTTGAACATAGTGCAGGGTTTGTTTTTGGGGGGATGGGGCACATGAATATCCAATTGTTTCAATACTATTTATTGAGAAGATTCTACAGAATTGCTTCTGAGACTTTGTCAAAAACATCAGTTAATCACACATATGTGTGGCTGTAGTCCACTTCACTGCATGTGATTATTACTATGGCTTGTCTATTTTCTATTTGTCCAATCTATTGTTTTCTTTGGTTCTTTCTTTCCTGCCTTCTTTTAAAGCAAATAGAATATAATTTTAGTATTTCTCTTTTTTTTATTTATCAGCTTTTTAGTTATATCTCTTTGTATTAAAAAAAAGTTATTTTCTTTATGGTGTGCTTTCTCTTCCTATTTCAATATTAGACCGCAGAGGATATCTTGAATTTACAACCTTACCCTAATCCTCCACTAATCAAAGTGCTGTCTGAGGACCAACAGGCTGGGTATCACTGGGATTGTGTTAGAAATACAGAATCTTATCCTGCACGCCAGACCTACTGCATTGGAATCTGCATTTTAATGGGATCCCAGGTGATTTTATATGCATTTTACAATTTGAGAAGCCCGACTGTAACCTACTCTACACATTTAGTCAAATCAATCTTCCTAAAATTCTGCTTTCATTATGTTCCTAGAATTTTAAATGGTTCCTCATTGCTCTTAGAACAAATCAAATGCCCCAGCCTGACGTTTAAGACCACAGTAAAATGGACCTAGTCTACCAATCTTTTCCTATATGGATGTCCTTCTCCAGCTAAATTGGTCTACTCTATTATTCTTCAAATGTGCCAAGTATATTCAGAGTCTTTGCTCATGGCATTTGCCTATCTGGAATTTTCATTCCCATCTCCCTACACATCCATCCTTCAAAAACCAGTTCAGTTTCCACATCTGAAGGTTCCTGCTGCTGACCTCAGATCCCCCTGCTTTCTTGTCCTCCAAACATCTTAACTGGCTATCCCAATACATTTTTTTTTAATTTCTAACCTCCCCTCCCATTAATGCTTATTACAATACAGTGTTTTCATTCATTAATTACATCCTTATTTATTTAAAAAAATTGTTTTAGTTTAGAAGAGGCTTGTTAATTTTTAGGGCTGTAATTTCTTTGATCAAGCAGGTGTTAAGGCCAAACAGAAAGAAACTGAAAGCATTGTGTTCTTGTGCTTCTGTATTTGGAGGTGAAATTTTTTAAAAAAGATTTTATTTATTTGAGAGAGCATGCACACACAAGTGGGGGGGAGGGGCAGAGGGAGAAGCAGACTCCCTGCTAAGTATGGATCCTGACGCTTCCCAGGACCAGGACCAGGGCCCTGGGATCATGACCTGAGCTGAAGGCAGACACTTAACTGACTAAGCCACCCAGGCGCCCCTGGAGATGAATTTTTATCACATTCTGAGAGGGCGGTAATTTCAGTGACATTTTATTCCCCATCAGTATACAAAAACATGTTATATATAAACGAATTTCTAAAAGGGAAGGTTCGGATGGATCTCTTTTGAAAATATGCCTAAGATATTATTGCAACTGATGTTATATATACACATGGTTTAGGAGTCAATTGCTATGTAATTCTTCTTATGAAAAACAGTATTCCTCCCTGTCCCCGTTATGCGCTCTTAGTCCTTGAGTTTTAGCTGAGTGAGAAAGTGTAGATACCTCATATGCTAATATGTTAAGTCTACATATGGATTAGGCAGTTGATGATGAGCAGGAAGAGTAGCAGTTATGAGTGAGTATGGGTTTGCATTTGGAAGCCATCTTCACTCTCCCCTCCTTTAGATTTGAGCTAGTAAAACATGGAAAGAGTAAGGAGACTTGAGATGGGCCTGTCCTGGGACCCAGCAACCAAGAGTATGGCTCTTTCTCTTTTGCAGTAGTTACATAAGCATCTGCGTAGATGTAGACCAGTAGTTTTCAAACCTTTGTGCGCATCTATATCAGCTGGAGGCTTGTCACTGGGCCCCACTCCCAGAGTGTCTGATTTAGGAGGTCTGGGGTAAGATCCAAAAATCTGCTTTCTAACAGATTCCCAGATGATGTTGGTGCATTCAAATATTGCATTTGAGAATCACTAGTGTAGTGGGAAAATGTCAAAAGGGAAAAATAGTCCAGTAAGTCTGAAATGTTAGTGTTGGTCCCATTTTATATCTCTTTTCTTTTGAAGATGTGAAAATTGTAATCATTAATTCCAACAAATGTTTTTAAATGAACAAAGAAAAGACATCATTTGTTTAAATAGAACTGTTCAGGGTTCTTGCTCTTTATATCAAGCATTTACAAACATCAGTCTCTGTCTAAGAAAAGATTTTTAGTTTTATTTTTTAAAATTTGTGAATGCCAAGGAAATATGTTTGTTTCCATGTGGCAATGAAATGGATAAAAAATGCTAGAAGTACTCTGTAGATTGTTTTCACCTTGTATTCTCTTCAATGTTTTGGATAAACTAATTTTTTACTCACTATTAATTGGTCACATTATCATTTTGACGTTGAGTTTTGTGTGTGTGTGCTTGCTGTGTTTTATATTTATGTTTCCCCACCCCCCTTTTTTTTACAAAGATTATATTGATACTAAGTGAGGGGACCTCAGATTACTTCCTGAAGAATGGCGTCTACAGTAGTACTCTTGGAGCTGTGGATGATGCATTTACTTTTATTTTTAATGGTTATCTTAAAAATCAAAATACAACTTCTGCTGATTGAATGATAAAACTATACTTGTATTGTAATTGCTTCCCCTCTGGGAGAGGAAGCATCAATACAGTACTTTACTCAAATGCTGTTAAAAAATAATGCTTTTAAACAAGATTTTGAAATGCCTTACTATTGACTATTAAACAGTGGGTGAAAAAAAATTTTTAAGTCCAAAATTATATATCCCAGTAATTGCTGTCACTTTGGAAGGCTATATACAGTTGTCTTTTGAACAAGGCAGGCTTGAACTGTGTGGATCCACTTACATGCAGATTTTGTATAGTACAGTACAGTATTGTAAATATATTTCCCTTATGATGTTTTTTAAGATTTTATTATTTATTTATTTGTTTATTTATTTATTTTTAAAGATTTATTTCTTGAGATAGAGAAAGAGAGCGTGAGTGGGGGTAGGAGCAGAGGGAGAGGGAGAACCCTGACCAGAATCCCCACTGAGCATGGAGCCCAAAATCATGTTCTGAGCCGAAACCAAGAGTCAGCTGCTCAACCGACCGAGCCACCCAGGAGCCCCTTATTTATTTATATATTTGAGAGAGAGAGGAGAGAAGAGAGTGCACCAGCAGATAGTGGCGGGGGGGGAGGGGAAGTGAAGGAAGGAGAGGGAGGGGAAAGCAACTTCAAGCAGACTCCAAACTGAGCCGGAACCAGATGTGGGGCTGGATCTCATGACACTGAGATAATGACCCTGAGATCATGACCTGAGCTGAAACCAAGAGTTGGATGCTTAACCAACTGAGCCACCCAGGTGACATTTCCTTTATGATTTTCTTAATAACTTTTTCTGTAGTTAACTTTATTGTAAGAATACAGTATATAATACATATAACATATTACATATAACATATAAAATTTGTGTTAACTATGTTATCAGTAAGGTTTCTGGTCAACAGTAGGCTATCAATAGTTAAATTTTGGGGGAGTCAAAAGTTATACACAGATTTTCAACTGCATGGGAGCTGGCACCCACAAGCCCCATGTTGTTCAAGGATCAACTGTATTTATGTCAGTTATTCATTATTACCTAAAACAGGGGTCTGCAAACAAGGGCCCTGTGGGCCAGATGTGTTCCACAAACTGTTTTTGTAAATAAAATTTTTTTGGAATGAAGGTAAGCTCATTCATTTAAGTATTGTCTGTGGCTGCTTTCATACTACAATAGAGGAGTTGATTAGTTGTGACAGAATCCATAGGACCAACAAAGCCTAAAATGTTTACTGTCTGAAATTTTACAGGGAATGTTTGCCAACTCCTGGCCTAAAATAGGAGCTCTTATTTTGTTTTTTATTTTATAGACACAGAACTTTTTTTGAATAGCATTTTTTATGGCAACTTTTTCTTTCTTTTTTTCTTTTTTTAGAGAAAGAGGGAGAGAGCACAAGCAGGGGGAGCTTATGATGGCAACTTTTAATTTGTCAAGGTAGACATGATTTTTCAAAGATACAGTCACTAGTGTTAAAAAATGGTAAATAATTTGAGTGATCACGTGTTCAAATGCCATTTTGTCCTAAATGAAATGTGGATGTATTTTAAATAACCATACTTAGGGGTGCTTGGGTTGCTCAGTTGGTTAAGCATCCAACTCTTGATTTTGGCTCAGGTCATGATCTCAGGGTCGTGAGATCAAGCCCTGCATTGGCTCTGGGCTCAGCGCGAAGTCTGATTGTCCCTCTCCCTCTGCTCCCTCCCATCCCTGGACTCTCTCTCTCAAATAAATAAATAAATAAATAAAATCTTATAAAAAAATAACCACACCGAAAAATAAAAATAAAATAACCACATTGATTGTATTAGGAGATTCACAAACAGGCTCTGAAACTCTAAAGTGGAATTCTGAGAAATGTTGGAGCAAGAGTAACATTGTTGAAATAAACATATAGGCTCCCAATAGGATGATTCTTTTAAATCAAAAATTAGTTAGCTTATCTTTTTTGCCTACTCTGCCTTCTTTTAAGGTTGATCCTGAATAAAAATGTCTATATGATTCCAAAACAACTGGACAAATAAGTTGAGGCTATCTAGAGTCATGGAGTACAAATGAAGTTGTTTAATATAACTTTTTATTTTACATCTGGGTTGTACTATTGTTAAACATATAATCTTAAATTTAGTTGAACTATCTGAACAACTTTTTAAAAAAGATTTTATTTATTTTAGAGAGAGAAAGTGCTCAAGTAGGGAGAGAGGCAGAGGGAGAGGGAGAGGGAGGAGAAAAGCAGACTCCCCACTGAACTTGGAGCCCACCAGGGGGCTCAATTTCATGACCCTCCCCCGCCCAAGATCACAACCTAGGCTGAAATCAAGAGTCTACTCTCAACCGACTGAGCCACCCAGGTGCCCCTCTGAGCAGCTTTTAATAAACGCCTCACAGTTTAATAAACATGTCATAGTTCACAGACTGTTCTGTGAAGAAAGTGACATTGTAAGTGCTCAGGCAACATAAATACTTTGGCTAACCTTCAGCCAGTGAGCAAAATTAAAAAAAAATAAATAAAAAGAAATTCATATCAGAGAAATTCATATTATCTTACCATTACTATTACTGATCTGGCTTTTTCCCATAACTTTCTATTCTGTAAATTTCAAATGTATAGGAAAGTTATAAGAATAATATGACTCATTCATCTCATCTTGATTCACCAGTTTTTAATATTTTACCATTTACATTTATTTGTTGCTTTCTTTCCTCCCTCCCTCCCTTCCTTCTTCTTGATTCACCAATTTTTAACAATTTTGCCACATTTGCTGTCCTCTCTTCTCTCTTCCTCCCTCCCTCCCTTTCTTCCTTCCATTACTCCTTCCTTTTTCCTTTGCTGAATCATTTGAGAATAAGTTGCAGACATCATGACACTTACCCTGAAATATTTTAGCATACGTAGCCTAAGGACATAAACCTGTGGTTCTTTCAGGGTTTTCATGATTTTCAAGTGACAATGCTTTTTTATTTTTGTTGTTTTTGTGATTGATGATATCATTTTACATTGCATGTATGTATATATGTATGTATGTGTGGGTGAGCATATATTTTATTATTCTTGGGTAATTACCTAGGAGTGGAATTGCTGGATCTGTGGAAAGTGTATGTTTAACTTACAAGAAATTGTCACTTTGTTTTTTAGAGCAACCATATAATTTTGTATTCTCATAATCAGTGTTTGAGAATTTCAGTTGCTCTATGTCCACACAAACACTTGACTTTCCCACTCTTTTACAATTACATTTTAACCATTCTTTTTTTTTTTTTTGTGCAAAAGGTGGTTTTATTAAAGCATGGGGACAGAACCCGTGGGCAGAAAGAGCTGTCCATTTTAACCATTCTGATGTGTTTGTAGTGGCATTACATTATAATTTCATTTGCATTTGCTTTATGACTGAAGATGTTGACAATATTTTCATGGGCTTGTTGCATTTATACACTTATTTTCGGATGCTTTGTCTTTTTAAATGTTTTGCCAATAGAAAAAATAACCTTTTTATTTTAGAACAGTTTTTGATTTACAGAAAAATTGCAAAGATTGTACACAGAGAGTTCCCATATGCCCTGTACCCAGTTTCCCCTATTATTAATATCTTATATTAGAATGGTAAATTTATTATAATTAATGAAATACTGATACATTGTTATTAACAAGAGTCCATATTTTATTCAGATTGCCTTAGGTTTTACCTTTTTCTATTTCAGAATTTCATCTAGGATATCAGATTATATTTAGTCATTGTATCTCTTTAAAAGCTCCTCTTGGTTATGACAGTTTCTCAGACTTTTCTTGTTTTTGATGACCTTGACAATTTTGAGGAGTACTTGTCAGGTATTTTGTAAAATTCCCCTCAACTGGGATTTGTCTGATGTCTTTCTTTTGTTTAGATTGGGATTATGGGTTTGGCAGAGGAAAACCACAGAGCTGAAGTGCCATTTTCATCATATCACATCAAGAGTACATACTATCAACATGGTTTACCACTGTTGATGTTGACCTTAAGAATGTGGCTGATGTAATGTTTGTCAGGTTTCTTACATTTCATTTTTTTTCAAAATATATTTTGTATTTTTGATGTTTATGCACATTTCCAAAATACTGTGTTTCTAGAAAATAATAGCTGACTGTAATACTCCCAACTTCATTATTTCCTTTCCCAAAGTGGCCTTCAGTAGGAATATAAAAGAGTTTAACTAAGTTAGTTTTTGATGCTCTCCAACTTCCTTTTCTTTTAACAGGTCATTATGAATGTCAATTCTGTACCAACTGTTGTGTGCCATAACAGTGACCACAGTCTGTGCTCTCAAAAAACTCATTGTCCAGGGAGTGACCAGAGAAATAAAGAGAAAATTGCAGTGCAATGGGATGTATGCTATAATAGAGGAAATTTCAGGATGCTCTGGAGGGATGCCACATCTTATGGTGTGTCAGAGGAGGCTTCCTGGAGAAAATTGCTTCTAGGCAGAGACCTGAATGAAAAGGAATTAGCCAGATAAAGCTGGAGAGAGGATAAAGAAGAGTTCCAGGCCAAGAAAGTGGCTTCTTGCCCAAAGACCAGTAAGTGAGAAATCATTGTGTGAATTGGATATTCAGGTAGTTTATGAGGATTCAAGCCCAAGGAAAGCTGATCAGTGAGAATATTGGCTGGAGAGGTGAGGAGAGTCCAGAGCACAAAAACATTACAAGTCACATTAAAGAGTTTAGACCAGTAGTTATCTATAGGGTGTGGGATGGGGGAGGTCAGTGCTGTCTCCACTATCCCAAAATTTGTAGAGATTTTTGCTTCTAATGTAATCACAGCCCAGCATTGTTAAAAATTGAACTAATGCTGTTTATGTTAATTATTTGTATTTCTCCTTTATATTAGAGTGCTATATTAAAATTATGTTTAAATTGTGTACATATATCATTTACTTTCTCTAGGAATTAACTTTCAGAATAATGGGGGGATGATCAAAATTATTTGTTATATAATATTTTGCCTAACAAAGTTGAAAACTACTGGTGTAGACATGCCAAAGGCAATGAAGAGTCCCTGTAAGCATTTAAGCGGGGAATGATATGAGCAGATCTGTGTTTTGGGAAGATCCTTCTGGCTGTAATGTGGAGAACAGATTAGAAGGAGCTGTCTTGGAAGTCTGAAGACTAGTTTGATGACTATTGTAGTAATCCAGATGAGAAATGATGGTGGCCTTCATGAAGTAAGGTACCAGTCATGGAGATACAAAGAATATAATGATTTTCCCCAGCGGATTCTTTAAAGAGTTAGCTTTTCTTCTCCCAGTATATTTGCTTTTCCAGACCAAAAGAATATTGGAAATTTCAGGCATCCTGAAAATTCATGGAGAAATATTTTTTTTAAGGATTTTATTTATTCATTTGTCAGAAAGAGCCCAAGCAAGGTGAGCGACAGGCAGAGGGAGAAGCAGGCTCCCTGCTGAGCAGGGGGCCTGATGTGGTGCCTGATCCCAGGACCCTGGAATCATGACCTGAGCTGAAGGAAGATGCTTAACTGACTGAGCCACCCAGGTTCCCCTCATGGGGAAATACTTTACAGCAGAGACATTCCCCATATTTCTCAAGTTATATCAATAGTGTAATGTTTAAGAGCCCAGACCTTGGACAAACTGCTTAATTTCTCTAGGCCTCAATTTCTTCATCAGCAAAATATAGGTATTCATTTTACCTACCGTGTTGTAATTCGATGAGTGTAGATATTCTCTTCACCTACTTGTTAGACCAACCTTAACTCTAGCCAAAAAGAATTTCAAGAACAAATTGCACAGTTATCTTTCTTGTACTGTATTGGATTTATACTCATCCACATGGTCACAATTTGCTCCATTTGGGACAAATTTCAGACAATTCTAGGATTGGAATGCTTGGCCATGATCAGTGGCCACAGAAGAGAGTGAAACTTATCTATGGGCACCAGGCTTTAACCCAGTGGCAAATGTCTTTGTAATTTGTTATTGTCCTTTGAGGCTATGGAGAAGTGCCTTTCTAGAACTTGTGAATGAGGAAATAAGAATGTCCTCTGAAAATAAACTGTAGGATCATAGGAAAAAAATGTATAGTTACCTGAAAGAGATAGACTGACTTGGGCCAGCAAAATACCAATAATCAGACTGATGACATATTAACACATCTAAAGACATCAGTCAAGAAAGTATTGATTAGCCATTAACTCTTAGGTAAAGAAACATATAGGCAAAACTGGCCATCCTCAACCAAGCTCAGAGTAAAAGAAAATAACTCTTAGCTTGAATGTGTCTGGTTTTAATGAAGATGTATGCAGGGGTGACAGCTAATGGATTATTGAGGATTTTGATTCTTCTTGTAATCTCAACTGAGATTGATGCTGTGACAGTTATTATAAGTAGTTCTCATTATTTCTTCTCTCCTTTTCTCCTGGGAATAGGACCTTTTATTTTTCATTGGGCACTAGCTCACCCAGAATAAAGACTATATTTCCCAGCATCTTTTGAAATGAGTTGTGGCTATATGACCAAGTGTTTGTTTAGGAGATGCAAGCTGCATCATGTGTACAAGTCTCAAAAAGTTTTTTTTTTTTTTTAAATAAGGAAAGGGCATGCTTTCCTCTGCTTTCTCTTTCTTCCTTTTGGTTAGAATGTGTATGTGATGGCTGGAGATTGAGCAGCTATCTTGAACCATGGTGTTGAAACCATATCTTGAGGGTGGCAGAGCAACAAGATAGAGGGAGCCTGGGTAATGGTGGATTTGCTATATAAGTCTTGATTTGTTGAATCTGGACTTATTTTAATGAGAGATCATAACTTGTTCAAGCATACCTTGTTCAAGCTACAGATATTTGGGGAATTCTACCACTTATAGCTGAATCTAATTTTAACTAATACAGATGCCTCAGAGTGAGTATTAATTTCCTTTTGGTACTATAATGAATTATCACAATGTAATGGCTTAGAATATTGCAAATTTATTCTATCACAGTTCTGGAGGTCAAGAGTCCACATTGAGTCGTACTGAGTTAGAATAAAGGTGTCAGCAATGTTGTATTTCTCCTAGAGGCTTTGGAGGCTTTCCTTGCCCTTTTTAGCTTTTTAGCTTCTAAGTTTGTGAGGCTGAGCCTTTAAAATAAAAAGAAAGGACTTAGTCAAAGGTATGTGAAGTAATGTTGTTTCTATGTAGTATTTTTTAACATAGAGAAAAAGTCTCTTGGAAGATATTTTAATAGATATTAGGGTTGTTTTATTCTTAAAATAAGTACTGATAATATTCTGACATTGTGACAATAAGTAAAGCCTACTTTTAGTTAACTAATGAAATAAATGAATAAAATGTATGGTAAAATTGAAATCAGAATTTTTTTTAAGATTTTATTTGCCCCTAAATCAGAATGCTTTTTAAACAAATGAATTCTAATGTAACACTTTTAAGCAAAATGGTTATCGTGATCATTATCAGCAGATAAGATGTTAGAAATATTAATTATTATAAGAAACATGAAGATTCTTTCAAGAATATTAAGGTGACTTAGAGTTAGCAGATTCTGGGACGCCTGGGTGGCTCAGTTGGTTAAGCAACTGCCTTCAGCTCAGGTCATGATCCTGGAGTCCCAGGATAGAGTCCCGCATCAGGTTCCCTGCTCAGCAGGGAGTCTGCTTCTCCCTCTGACCTCTCCCCTCTCATGCTCTCTCTCTCAAATAAGTAAATAAAATCTTACAAAAAAATAGAGTTAGCAGATTCTTTTCATCAAGTGCATTAAACAGATTGGGGTAAACATTTCCCCAGGGCGTAACAATCTCCAAAATTTTCTCTACAACTTAATATTCAGTGTTACCAATGCCTTCCCTTACATAATAAAGAAATTAAAGCATAAAGTAGGAAAAACAAGCTGGATTTATTGAGACAACTCTGGATCATCACTTCCTGGAAGGTGGGAGGTCAGATTTATTCTTAACTTCTGAGCCTCCTTCTTCAACCATTTACTCTGTGTTCTCAGCCTAAAATGCCCTTCTTATTGGCCTACTAAACACCTGTTCATCCTCCAAGATTTACATTAAATATCACTTTCTCTGTGAAGGCTTCCTGGGCCCTAAGGGGAAATTGACCCTTTCCATCTTCTGTGCACCCACTGCACACTCTGTACTTCTTTTTTTTTTAAGATTTATTTATTTATTTTAGAGAGAGAGAGAGAGCAGGAGGGAGGGCAGAGGGAGAGGGAGAGAATCCTCAAGCCGACTCCCGGCTGAGGATGGAGCCAATGCGGGGCTCCACGCGGGGCTCAATCTTACGACCCTGAGATCATGACCTGAGACAAAATCAAGAGTTGGATGCTTAACTGAGTGAACCAACCAGGTGCCCTGCATACCCTGGACTTTTTACCTATGTCCACTCTATTATATGCAAGCTTTTTGAGGGCAGGGATATATGTATATGTAAACTTAGTTTACTTAATATAGCACTTACTGTAGTACTATACCAGGCACTATTCTAAACATTGCATAAATATTGTCATTTAATTCCCATAACAGTCCTATGAGATATGAGGACTTCATGAAATATTACCCCATTTTATAAATGAGGAACCCAAAGTACAGTGTTATATAATTTAGCTTTACTCATCTCTCTTTCACTAGCTCCCAAAGCTGATGTTTTGCATAGGGTAGGCATTCATTCATTCAGTAAATATTTATCCAATACCCCATATATCTCAGGTATTCTTTTAGGTGCTAGGATACAGCAATCAATGAAGTTGACATAAACCCTCCCCTCGTGGAATTCATATTCCGGTGGTAGATATAGGCAAAAAAAAGGGGGGGGAGGGAAATTAAATCTATGTTCTGGTAGATGGCAATAAATTTTACAGAAATAAAGCAGGGAAGGTAAAAGGGAGGTACTTAGGAGTTGTAATTTTATTTTATTTTATTTTTAGCTTGTAAACAATGGAAATTTATTTCTCACAGTTCTGAAGGCTGGAAGTCTAAGATCAGAAACCAGCAGATTCAGTGGGGTGGCTGATGAAGACCCATTTCCTGGTTCATACCTGGGCCCTTCTGTGTCCTTAGATGGTGGAAGGGTTGGGAGTTGTGATTTTATTTCTTTTTTTAAGATTTTTTTTTAAGTAATCTCTACACTCAACATGGGGCTTGAACTCACAACCCTAAGATCAAGAGTCCCATGCTCTTCCAACTGAGCCAGCCAGGTACCCCGGGAGGTGTGATTTTAGATGATACATTACTCATGGTTCTCCAGAGAGACAGAAACAATAGACTTTATTCTTCTTCTATATATAAAGTAGATTATTATAAGGAATTGGCTCACATGATTATGGAGGCAGAGAAGTTCCAAGATATGTAGTCAGCAAGCTAGAGAACCAGCAGAGCCAGTAGTGTGGTTCCAGTCTGAGTCTGAAGACTTGAGAAGCAGGAGTGCTAATGATGTAAGTTCCAGTCCAAGGACAGAAAATTAATTTCACAATCAGGCAGGCAAAGTTCCCTCTTACACCAGCCTTTTTGTTCTATTCAGATCTTGAATTAATAGGATGACACCCCTCCATATTTTGGGAGGGCAATCTGCTTTACTCAGTCTACTGATTCAGAGGTTCATCTCATCCAGAAACATCCTCACAGATACATCCATACATCAAATGTCAGAATAACATTTGACCAAACACCTGGGTACCCATGGTCTAGTCAAGCTGATATATAAATGAACAATTATGAATGGGTAAACAGGGAAGGGCTCACTGAGAAGGTAACATCTGAGGGAGGGAGGTGAGTGAGTCATGTCTGAAGGAAGAACATCCCAGAAACAGTGAATACAAAGGTCAGGGGGTGTCTGGGAAGGTTAAGGAACAGCAAAAGGTGGGGAGAGTGCTGCAAGAATGGGATCGGCAAGGACAAAAAAGCAAGGGATGAATTTCGAAAAGGAATGGGCAGGGAACAGAGCATGTAGGGCTTTAAAGGAATTTTAGGAATTGAGCTTTTGCTAAAAACATCATTGGAGAGTTTTTGAGCAGAGGAGTGACCCTCTTTGATTTGTGTTTTATCAATATCACTGGCTTTTGCTTTGAGAGGAGTCTGAAAAGTGTCAAAAATAGAAGCTGGGAGATTAGTTGGGAAACTCTGGCACTAATTTAGGTGAGTGGTAGCAGTGGTAGTAGTGAAAATAGTAAGAAGTCACATTCTGGACACAGGTTGAAGGTTAAGCTGACAGATCAGATCTGGAGTGTGAGAGAAAGCGAGGCATCAAGGATGACCTCAAGGTTTTGGCCTGAGAACTGGGGAAGGGTAGAAGAGAAATAGAGTTTGGTGGTGGGGCAGCAGTAAGAGAAGATCAGGAGTTCAGTTTTGGACTTGTTAAATTTGAGATGTCTATTAGTCATCCCAGTGGAGATACTGAGGCAGCTGGATATGTGAGTCTGCTGTTCAGGGGAGGAATGCAGGCTGAACACAGCATATAATAAATGGTATTTAAAGCCATGAGACTGGATGAGATCAAGTAAGTGAGTGAAGATAGAAAAGAGAAGAGGTGCAAGGACTGAATCTTGGAATACTGTAAGTTTTGGAAATCAGAAAGATGAAGAGAATCTAACAAAGAAGAATGAGGGGGAGCAGCCAGATAGGTAAGAGGGAGACCAGGTAAGTCTGCATTCAAAGGCCAAGTGGAAAGTGGTTCAAGGAGGAGAGATCATATTCTGCTATCAAGTAACATGAAGGCTAAGACTTGGCCATTGGATATAGCCACAGGGAGGTCAAGGTGACCTTGATAAGAGCAACTTAGTTGAAGTAGATTGGATAAATATCTTTTTGGATTAGGCTTAAGAGAGAACTGAGGGGGCACCTGGGTGGCTCAGTCGATTAAGGGTTTGATCCTTGGTTTTGGCTCCAGTCAGCATATCAGGGTCATGGGACTGAGCCCTGCATCAGGCTCCGTGCTCAGCATGGAGTCTGGTTGGGATTCTCTTCCTCTTCCTCTCCCTCTGCCTCTTCCCCACTCACGTTCTCTTTCTCTCTCTCTCTTAAATAAGTAAAATAAACAAACAAAGTTTTTAGAAAAAAGAGAGAATGGAAAGGAAGATATTGGAGATGGAGAATATAGACATCCTGTGGAAAGAAAGAAATGGAGGTAGTAGCTGGAGGAGGAAGTGGGGTTAAGAGAGGGTTTTTCAAAGGTGGGAAAAATAATGTCCATAGATTGATGGAAATGATCCAGTAAAAAAGGCAGAATTGAGAAGATAATTACTGGAGTGATGTCCTTGAGTAGGTGAGAGTGAGTGGTACAAGTGGAGAAAGTGGACTTTTCTAGGGGCACACAGTGTTCATCTACAGCCATGGGAAGGAAGCCTAGGACATGGCCCTGATGCAGGTGGCGGGTGTTTGTGGGGGCTCTCTTCTGATTCATTCTGCTTCCTTAGTGAAACCAGGAGCAAGGCCATCGACAGAATGAAAATGGGTGGTGTGTGGGTATTTGAGGTTTGCAGAACAGAGAAGGTATAAAATATCCCCTGGGAGATTGGAGGAATCAAAGGACCAGGAAAACAGTATGATTGCTGGTAGCATTAGGGCCTACTTGCGGTTTATGATCATAATTTAATGTGGGATCTCAGCATGGTTTGGTTCTTTCCCAGCCACATTTAGCATGCGCAGTAGGCACTATGGGGAACAATGCCTTTAACGAGGGTCCTTGTTCAACCAAATGAGTATCTCAAAGTGTGGCAGAGGTCAAGGGAGCTGAGGGCACATGCAATGTAATAGAAGTGATTTTAAGCTGAGTAAGGAATCGAATGAATGCATACACGAACGAATGAACTGTTTCCCCATTTGGAGTAAGTTTTTTCTCTTCATCCATTGATTTAACACACTTGATTCTTAATGACCCACATAAGAACTGTACAATCCAGAAACCAGGCTTGGGGTTAAGCTAGTAAACACGATCTTGGGTAAGAATAATTGAAGAGGGGCAAATGTTATGTCATAGGTCGTGGTGGAGAGGGAGTTTGCTATTTAAGTTTTCCCTTAGATTGTTTAGAACTCATCTTCTATTCAAATATTAGCTTATTCTGGCAGCAAAACACTGACCTCTGGCAAATGCTGGAGAGTGATTCACAGAAATTTCCATGAACACACAACTTTTTTTTTTTTTTTTGCCAGAACTCAGCATCTTTATAAGTGCCTGATAAATATTTGGATTGGTCCTAATTAGGACTGTGTATCAGGGGCATGATGATGAGGGGGCTCTTATTCCCTTTGGGTCCCTGTTTGGCTTCAATTTTGACTTCAGCAGGCAGAAAGAGAGGGAAATATTAGTAGCTGTCTTTCGTCATAGAAAAAATGTTTACAGTGCAGTCTCCTTTAATCTAAACTCAGGGTTAGAGAGGGCCAAGCAGCCTTTCTTAGCCAACCACCATTGCCACACCCGTCATTTTTCATCTCCCTAAATCTTAAATATGGCACAAAATGAAATGTTTTTCTCCTTCATTCTACATAAATAGCATGGCCCCTCCCTGGCCAAAGCCTTGTTACTCTTTGTGGTCAGGGACCTTGGTGAATACAGAGTGTGTGTGCGCTATATTAAAACTAGTGGCCTAAAAATAGTTGTGTGCAAATAGAAGATGTGTGTTTGCTGAGTTCAGGCTTGCCAAGCCCTGGAACACTTAGTCCAGGAGTGTAGCAAGTATATCTTGTCCTGTTACCTGGAAATCCTAACCAAGGCAGAATCCAAAGGAATTCAATACACAGGCACTCCTACTCAGACCAGTGGTTCCCAACAGGGGCAGTACCACCATTTAGGAGGTGTTCTGGGAATTATGGCTGCATTTTTGGTTATCATGATGATTGAAGCCATGCTAACTGGTATTTGGTGGCTGGGAGCCAGGCTTGACAGATGTGTGGAACAGTTCCATAGAACAAAGAAATTATCCTGCCTATCTTTCACTCATCCTTCAGGGCATTGATGTGGATGAAAAACCTACTTACAGTTATTTGAACATAGACCCTAACTCTAATTTTATTTCTTCTTTTTGTTGCACATAGAGCATTATGTTAATTTAAAAAAGGTTTTCTGTGTGTTAGTAAGTTATATATGAATTTCATTTCAGGACAGTGAAGGAGATCTTTCTTTCTTTCTTTCTTTCTTTCTTTCTTTCTTTCTTTCTTTCTTTCTCTCTTTCTCTCTTTCTTTTTTTCAGATTTTATTTATTCATTTGATAGAGCACAAGCAGGGGGAGCAGCAGGTAGAGGGAGAAGGAGAAGCAGGCTCCTTGCTGAGCTGAGCAGGGAACCCCACTCGGGGCTCCGTCCCAGGACACTGGGATTGTGACCTGAGCCGAAGGCAGACGCTTAACTGACTGAGCCACCCGGGCAGCCCCGAAGGAGATGTTTCATTGTAAAAGTATTCTTTTATGACTGAGAACTACTGTTCTAGATATTTGGTTGTGCCTTATCCTTTCCAGGCAAATTCAGAAATTATCTATAATTTCATCTACCCTTAGGCCTAAGAGGTAGGGAGGCATCCATCTCAGGAGTCCACATTTAAATCCTAAAGTATGAAGAGTTTCAATTGGGGGCTGTCTGTGGTTCCACCTGCCTTACCCCATATTAGGAAGAAATTAAAGATAGGAACAGCCAAAGCTTCTTGTGGAAAAAGAAATCACAGTACAGGCAGGTATGTGAGGATGAGACAGTCTGGGGCTAGGCATCAAATTAAGTGGATATCCTTGCCAGGGGTGGACATCATGCCTTCTCTGTCTTCTAGCCTTCCAGTCCCAAACTCTCCCCACCCCAGATAAACACACACCACCCACTCCTGTTCCTGGAAATATAAAGTACATGTCCCAGTTACTCCATACACACTGCAAACAGACTTCCTTTGTTCTCAGGATGTGTGCTCAGGATGTGTGTGAAGGTTTACACTAAAACATGTCATCCACCAAGCTCCAGACATTCCACTTGAATGAAGGTGCCAAGTGAAAGGTTTAGAAAGATCTTCAAAAGATCCAGAGAGGCAAAGTGTTCATTAATCAGGACCCTACAATTATAAGGATCTGAGGCCTTTTCCCATCATTAGTTTGAAGCAGCTGCAAATAATCACAGTAGGAAGGAGCAGTGCATGACACCACAATGTTACAGGCTTAAAATGGCAAACTGATTTTTTAAAGAGAGAAACAGACTAAAAGGAAGGTCTTAGGGACCACCGAAGAGAAGGCTTGATAGTCAAAATTATGAAATTATGGGCTACTTTCTGCTATTGAGCATGATGTGAAATCTCAGGAGTAAAAGGATTGACTGAGAAATAAATGTTTGGTTCCAGACTAAACATGGTCTCTCATGAATCTATGCCAAGCCCCTTACAGTGGAGTTGTGGCTTGGACCAAATATTTGCTAAATGAGGTCAAGGTATGGAGAGGAAGGGCTGGATGGAGCGAAGTGATGAGATTAAGAGGAGGGTCAGCTTCATGGGTATGTAACCTGTGTTTACGAGGGCCCCACACTTGGTTTAATATTCTGCTGTCACCATCCTGAGATTATTAACCATTTTTGAACAAGGGCCCCCACATTTTCATTTTAGACTGGTCCTTCAAATTCTGTAGCCAATCCTTGTGAAGAGAGAGAACATCTGAGTCTGAGAGACCTGGGTTCAAATCCAAGCTCTACCACTAGCTAGATTTATGATACTGGGCAACTTTTTCAACCTCTCTCAATCTGTAAAATAGGAGCCATAATGGTACCTATCTCCCAGAAGACTAAAGGAAGGCTAAAAGAAGCAATAGGTTGTGAAGACAAAAAACCAATATAGCAGTATTCAGTAAATAGTATTAATGTTATCAATGACAAAGATCTGGATGACATTGCAAAGGCATCAAGGCACCAAGCAGTGCTGGCGTAGAATGGTTTTCTAAATTCACTTTTACTAACACATTTCTTCTCTGGGTGTGTGTATTGATGTTACCATCCCTGTGGCAAGACAGGCTAAGATAATTTTCTTAATTGCAGGCTTCACTGACACATTTTGTGCCAGAACCGAAGAAGAGTAGGTGTTATTTCAGATCTGTGAATCATCACACACACTCATGCATCACATATTTCTTATAGATTTAAAGAGTTGAACTCTAACCAAGATAATGGAGACATGATTTTAGAATGTAGAAATATGCCCATATAAAGGCAACTTGCTGTTGAAAATACTTCCTTTGCTGCGTGGGCCTGCCAAGTCATTTTATTTGCCATACAGTTATTTAATGCAATGTTCTCAACCAAAGAAGGTGCAAATCAAAAAAATCACCGGACCCATTTTGCTAGGACTACATATTAATTATCACCTTGTCATGAACAAATTGATTGTATTATATTAGAATAGGTTTTGGGCTAAGTGAGGAATGAAATGTGGAAGTAAGGCTGAATGGAAGGATTTTCTTCCATTTGACTAAATGCCCCCTATTAATTCCTTGCTTATTACTATAATTAAAAGTAGTCTTTGGCAGTGCATGTCCTTTTAAAATTATTTCTGAAGTTGAGAACAAATTTTTTAAGTGTGAAATGGATTTTTTTAAAAAGGTTTTAATGTATTAAATATGCCATGACTATGCCACTTAGTGAAAATACCTCGGCTACCATACTGTGATAAGGAACTTTCCTCCAAAGAGGTGAGTCATAGTTCTGGAAGAAAACTCTTCAATTGCTAGGAAGACAAAATTGCTCATGTAATGTGGGAAGTGACTTTTTTCTCCCAACCAAGGCTAGTTCCACGGTTGCATGTAAAGGTAAAATTGTCTCCCACCTCTTTCTATACATTTTAACTTGGGCTTTACGCCATCACTAAATATAATCTGACACATGTAGCATTAGGGATTTAGGGATGACTCTCCCTAATTTTGTATCTTACTTAAAAAAAAAACCTTTTTTTATTGTAGTAGAACCTATAACATAAAATTTGCCATCACAACCATTTTTTAAAAAAGATTTGTTTGTTTAAGTAATCTCTACACCCAACGTGGAGCTCAAACTCATGACCCCGAGATAAAGAGTCACATGCTCTACTGAGTGAGTTAGCCAAGGGCTCCCCATCATAACCATTTAAAAAAAATACTTATTTATTTATTGCGGGGATGGGGGCAGAGGGAGAGAGTCTTAAACAGACTCCACGCTGAGCGCAGAGGCTGAGGTGGGGCTCAATCTCATTACCCTGAGACCAGGACCTGAGCTGAAACCAAGAATTGGATGCTTAACCGACTAAGCCACCCATCACAACCATTTTTAAGTGTACAATTTCAGCGGCAGTAAGTACATTCACATATATTGCATTTTCTTAGAGGAACTCAGTGCCTAAATATGGAGAATCATGGCCATATCTTTATAATTAGTTTAGACACTTAACAAAAGGAAGTGACAGACTTGCCTCCGAAATTGCCAGGGAGTGCACCTTTGCTGCTTATGAGATGCACCCCACACCAGGCAAGGGTGGGTGCAACTCAGGGCTCAGCAAGAAGCAAGAGGGACCAGGACAGAGGTTTCCTGAGATTGTAGCTGTGTCAGTCTCTGTCCAAGGATAGGTTAGAAATAGTGAAGCTGTCCCTGGTCCTTTGTAAATCTTCCCAGCAAACTGTGAGATTGCCTCACCTCCTCAGATATTTGCCTTTATAAGTGGTTTCTCTGTTCCACGCAGTTGTATCCTTTCCCTCTGTTGGCTTTCTATCCACATATAAACTCACTAAGTGTCTTTCATTTTAATAAAACAGAGAAACCAAACCAACCAACCAACAAACCCTCTCTTGTCAAAATCCTCCCTTGTTAGCCCCACATTCTTCTTATTTTTTTTTATGTGCTTTCCCCCTCTTTCCAAGCTATTTTGGCCAATATGGACATGGTTAAAAAGTGTCAAATTATCTTCGAAGATGTTTGACAACAAACAACAGTCCCTGCTCCTCTGCTACTTCTTACTCCTTAAAAACAGCCACTTTCCACTCTTGTAATGATACATGCATTCATCTCCACATCTCAGAATCACACTCTTGTTCAAATTTTTTCAGCTTTGGCATTTAGGAGCTCTTTCAGATTGGCTTATGTGTCCCTTTTGTTGTCTGAGCACTTCCTTGCTTTCTGGCACTATACTTAACTTTTCTCCAAGCTCATGTTATATTTACCCTGCCTAAGCTCTAGAATCAGCCATCTCTCCAAAGAGCTCTGGTTTTTTCCTATTGGAGAATAGTTTTTCGAAACCAAGATCTGGACACAGGTGTGTTTACTGGCGGGGAGGGGAGACACTTCTTTTAGACTTTCTCAGTGGACAGAGCTAGGAAATGTATGCATGCTTTCCTATGTATATACACATATCTATAATTATCTACCTATTTACCCACCTATCTATCCATTGCATATTATCTTAAACATGAGCTCATACTGATGTCCTCAACTCTGACTTTGTATCACAGGATTTATTCTAGCCTCTCCCCTTGTTTATTTGTAACTTTTTCCTTTAGCTGTGAGGAACCTGGTTCCTGTTATCTATTTTCAAAAACAATTTTTCCAGCCCTAGAGTAGACATGAAGTACCTTCAGAATTCTTAACTTGTATTCCTGTAAGAAACCAATTTTCAGACCAGAGCACAGTGTTTACATACAATTCTTTTGATCTCTAGCTTTATAGTTTCCAATCAAGATACCATTTTCCAAAGTTATGTTAGATCAGCTCCTTCCCCTTTCAGAAGGGTTATGTCATGCATTTGTAATACATTTAGATTCATTTCTCACAGTCTGCATTCCATCCTAGAATCCTTTAATATCCTGGTTGATTTTTTTAAATTTGCATACATTAAAGTTCATTCTTTCTAATATACAGTTCTATGTGTTCTGAGAAAATGCAAAGTTATGTATATACCACTCCAGTGCTATATAGAACAATCCCATCCCTCTAAAAATTGCCTAATCTCTAATTTAACTTTTGATTGCGCTATCAAATTCCTTTAAAGAGTTGTGCAATACGGTATCCTCCACCAGGGGCTCCACTGGCTCACAATTATGAGGCAGTAGAGCTATTTCTGAATATCCATTAAAAATGGCTGGAAGGATGGGTTAGATGAGAGTTACTGGGAAGTTGATGGAAGCAGGTGCCACATGGGGACAAGATAAATTTTAGAGGACATCAGAGAGAGCAATTAACTGTGGAGGTCTGACTGTATGGAGGTCTTCAGCCAGAGAATGTGCTGGTTATCAATTTATTGCTTCTCCATTCCCTTCATGGACTGATCTGTTAAAATGGGTCTGGGCCCTTTAAATATTTTTACTTTGGCAGCTGTCTCAATATTTTGTCGGTAGAGGGCGCTAGAGAGAGAGAGAGAGAAAGAGATTGAAGGAGAACTGGGTTTATCTTCAGCTCCTGTCTTAAACAGCAGTGGTGTGGCTGGGAGCCCCAAACAGCACAGCTTTTACCCCAGCCCCAGTTGTTGCTCTGCATGGCATACTGGGGGCCCTATCAGGCTGGCTGTCTAGGGAGCTGGATGTTCAGCCTTTGTCCTATTCAGTGGCTCCAAGCTGCTCTGATCCAAGCCCTATGCAGAGGTGTGCTAGGTTCTTGCAGAGGGAAGCTTCTGCAGGTCGCACCCAGCCCCCACAGCACCCACAGAGGCAGCCCAACCCCCTCTGTGCACACCTCCCTCACCCCTCATTAGCTTTGCCTCACCTTTGTCCCATGACTGTCCTGACATGGACACTTTGCCTTCCAGGCCTCATACCTGCAGTGGCCCTCTGCTCTCTGTCTCTGTCCGTACCTATTTCCCTCTGTGCACCCAGCCTGCCCACTAGCTCTAGCTGGCCCGTGCCCAGAGGGTTGTTTCTGCTTTCCTGGCAACTCTGCACCATCTCTGGCCTAGGCAGATTCTCTGCCATCAAGTGGGCTGTGATTACACCCTCTTCAATGAGCTTTGAAGTTTGACCTCCTCCAAGTTTTTCTTTTTTTGGTTCTTTCCCTTGGTTCTTCATTATCCCTTATTAGAGCTCTTCTTCCATCTTTATAATTACTCTCCTATCATTGCTCAATACTTTATATTAAGCTTCACCTGTTTAAATTATCCTGTGGTTCCTGCTCTTGATTTGATTATGACTAATTAAAATCTGTTCTCACTGGGAGAGGGCACAGGTGTTCTTGGTCTTTTGTTAAATCTCATTTCAAGAAAGAGAAGAAAGTGATTTCCTGTGAGGAAACTCGATGGTAATACTGACCCAGGCTCTCTGGGTAGAGGATCACGTTGGTAGAGAAACGCTAAAGGTACTCCGGCCCCAGGCCCTAGGTCCTGGCTTGTAGCTCAAGGTAGAGTTCTGAGAGAGGGAGTTTCCTGTATGATGAAGGGACAGCTGCTGAGTACATGTCATAACCTGAGCTGGTAAATGTTCTAAACTTTTGTCAGACTTCTGTCTATGGTGGAAGAAGAGGAGTTATTGTGGCAACGGTATTACTTATACTGAGGAAAATATGGCTTTTTTTCATTGAGCTTGACACTTAAAAATGGCATAGTAGCCATATAGTTTCTAAGTTAGAGGCATGTTTTAACATGAAAAAAGGGGGAGATTCTTCCTTTGCTTCTTTTTGATTCCTGCCAATAATGCATTTCTAATGTTTTCTTTAAAAAGATTTTTTTTTTTTTAATTTTAAGTAGGCGCCACGTGGGGCTCAGACTCACAAACCTGAGATTAAGAGTCACATACTCTACTGACCAAGCCAGCCAGGTACCCTATCTCACTTTTTCTTTTAAAGAAAATTTCCTGGGTCTGAAAAGGAAGTTTGAAGCTCTTGTAAGGTTCTGCTGACAGACTGATCTTACATTAGATTTCTTGAGTGTCTGTTTCTCTTATTCTGCATAGTTTCTGGTTTTTACCTGGTTGTGGTTTGAACAGTTTTGTTAACATAGCAGTATTATTTGTTAGCCATGCTCTAATTAAACAGTGAAGCTGAGATCCTCCAATGTTCCTTATTTTTTTTCAAATTTTTATTTAAATTCTAGTTAGTTAACATACAGTGCAATATTGGTTTCAGGAGTAGAATTCAGTGATTTATCACTTACATACAACACCCACTGCTCATCACAACAAGTGCCCTCCTTAATGCCCATCACCCATCTAGCCCATCCCCCACCTACCTCCCTCCGTCAACCCTCAGTTTGTTCTCTCATTAAGAGTCTCTTATAGGTTGTTTCTCTCTCTCTTCCCCCCCATATGTTCATCTGTTTTGCTTCTTAAATTCGACATATTGGGGAAATCATATGGTATTTGTCTTTCTCTTACTGACTTATTTTGCTTAGCATAATATACTCTAGTTCCATCCATGTTACTGCAAATGGCAAGATTTCATTCTTTTTGATGGCTGAGTAATATTCCCTGGTATATATATATATCATATCTTCTTAATCCGTTCATCGGCTGATGGACATTTGGGCTCCTTCCATAGTTTGGCTCTTGTTGATAATGCTGCTATAAACATCAGGGTGCATGGACCTCTTCGAATCAGTATTTCTCTATCCATTGAGTAAATTCCTAGTGGTACAATTGCTGGATTGTAGGTTAGTTCTATTTTTAACTGTTTGAGGAACCTCCATACTGTTTTCCAGAGTGGCTGCACCAGTTTGCATTCCCACCAATAGCACAAAAGTATTCCCCTTTCTCTGGATCCTTGCCAACACCTGTTGTTTCTTGTGCTGTTGATTTTAGCCATTTTGACAGGTGTGAGGTGGTATCTCTTCATGGTTTTGATTTGTATTTCCCTGATGAAGAGTGATGTTGAGCATGTGTCTGTTAGTCAACTGGATGACTTTCCTGTGTCTGTTAGTCATCTGGATGTCTTTTTTTGAAAAATGTCCTTTCATGCCTTTTGTCCATTTCTTGACAGGATTTTTTGTTTTTGGGTGTTGAGTTTGATAAGTTCTTTATAGATTTTGGATAATAACCCTTTATCAGATATGCCATTTGCAAATATCTTCTCCCACTCCATAGGCTGCCTATTAGTTTTGTTGATTGTTTCCTTAGCTGTGCAGAAACTTTTTATCTTGATGAAGTCCCAATAGTTCATTTTTGCTTTTGTTTCCCTTGCCTCCAGTCATGTGTCTAGTCAGAAGCTGCTGCGGCCAAGGTCAGAGAGGTTGCTGCCTGTGTTCTCCTCTAGGATTTTGATGGTTTCCTGTCTCACAGTTAGATCTTTCATCCATTTTGAATTTAGTTTTATTTATGGTGTAAGAAAGTGGTCCAGTTTCATTCTTCTACATGTGGCTGTCCAGTTTTCCCAACACCATTTGTTGAAGAGACTCTTTTTTTTCCCCCATTGGATATTCTTTCCTGCTTTGTCAAACCTCCAATGTTCCTTAAAGATCTCCTTGATTAACAACCACATCTATAAATCTCTGATGACTGTATCAGATAGCAGTCTTGCTCATAAAACAAGGTGTATAAACAATGTGAGATGACTGCTCACAACAACATAGCTAAAGAAGGAACAAAAAACTCATCTGAATACGGGAGATTTGTTTAAAGGACTTGGCATCTTTCCCAATGTTTTTCTATATTTGTCCTCATAGTACTCAAGTGAGGGAGGAATTACTTTGGAGATAAGAAAACCAAGCTAAATGAATTGGGAAGATTTGTCCAAGAAATTGTTAGTGTTCACACTTAGACTGGAAGCTGTATTCTAATTCTCTGGCTAGTATTCTTTACTTAAATACTTACTAATTTTAGCTTTTCCTCAGTATAGGAAAGAGCTGACTATGCAATAACTAGTTTTTCTTGAATGAGAGAATTTCTTTGTTTCTAAATCATTTGTCAGGAATTGTAAAAATTAAGTATTATTTATAATAATAATGATAATAAAGCAGTAACACTTGCATAGCATTCTATTGCTTATAAAGAATTTTGATCTATATTATGCAATTTCAACACCTCAAAAATATTTGCTAGGTAGGCAGAAAAAGTACTTTTCTATTTTATAAAGGCAAAAAAAATAAAGGCTCAGCTGACTTCCCCGAGGACATACAGTTAGTGTTCTGGTAGAGGCTGAATTTGAACTTGGATCTGACTCCTATTTTCCTAGCCATTCTTTCCTCCATATATTACGTAATAGCCAAAGATATGTTCAGCACACCTGTTGTTCAACAAATTATATGCACCCAGAGGTCTAGGCTGGTGGAGAGAACAAAGCTTCTAAGTGTTCCAGGCATGAGTCTAATTCGGAAGTCAAGTAGAAAAAGAGTGGGCATAAACTAAAATTAAATACAATTCTATAACATGTCTTGTGATAAACACACAGGCTTATTATGTAGATAAAGTGCCCTCAGATATAGTACCCCCATATGTATAATGTAGATATTATTATTTCTCTCATTTGATATACATAGGAACAAGCTCAGAGAAGTTAAGTAAATAATCTAAATTCAGAACCCTCTGATTCCAAAATGTGTGCTTTTTTTGGCTTAATGTAACTGACTTCAAGAGAGATATCCATCTGGGAAGTTTCTTCAGAGAGCAGGGAAAAAGAGCTGGCCCTCTTCCACCAGCTTGACTGCAGAATAAGGCCCGTCTTTGAAAAGGATTAGTTTATTATTAGAGAGTGGAACCAGGGAAGCCACTAATCTTTGTTGATCTGATAGGCAACAGAGAGGACATCACCATTCATAGCCTTAAAACATGGGCAATGCTTCTGACTTCTTTGTCTCTGGTCAAGGATAGAAACAAAACAATACATACATTCTTTCCAAAGTTTGTCTACATCAATAGACAAATTTAGGTTAGATCTTATGCATTAGCAAGAGCCCATGGTCATTAAGTGTAGCAGAAGCATAATTGGCTATAATACTTACATTTATATTTCCTCTTTAAAAAATTGCTGAAAGTATGAAATTAGGGGCACCTGGGTGGCTCAGTCAGTTACACGCCTGCCGAAGGCTCAGGTCTTGATCCCGGAGTCCTGGGATTGAGCCCCACACCGGGCTCCCTGCTCACTGGGAGTCTGCTTCTCCCTCTGCCCCTCACCCCACTTGTGTTCTCTCTCTCTCAAATAAGTAAATAAAATCTTTTTTAAAAAATGAAAGCATGAAGTTGAATTCTAGGTGGTTAAGTTAGCATAAAATGAGACCTTGTATTCTTTGAACAGTGTCTTTCCCTGTGTTTATAATGATGCATATTTCAGTGGCACATTCTGGATTTTCTGGGACAGTTTCTGATTTCAAGGTACTTATTATTTTCCCCAAAAAAGCATTTCTGCTTATCTGGGTCTAGATTTTTGATTCAGAAAGTAGTAAATATATTGCATGTTGTTCCTGAAGGCATTTCAGTTGCCATCTTTCACCTTACTTTCACAGTTTTCTGCTGTATCATCTGTTGATTCCTGCATTAAAAATACAAGGTAACAGAGGCACCTGAGTGGCTCAGTTGGTTCGTTCAGTGGTAACTCGATTCCAGCTCAGGTCATGATCTCAGGGTGGTGTGATCGGCCCCCGTGAGTCAGGCTCCATGCTCAGCATGGGAGTCTGCTTGAGGATTCTCTCTCCCCCTGCTTGCTCTCTCTCTCTCTAAAAATAAATAAATAAATAAATAAGAATACAAGGGAGCACTGTAATTTACCAAAACCTTCCTTAAAATTAAATTAGAATTAATTAAAATTAAATGGAAATTACAGCTATTATCCAAGTAAATCAGGCAAAATAGCTTTCTAGTGAGTCCTCCCTTTCACCCAAGTATATGGGTACCTGGGGAGGATAGATGAATTTTGACTTGAACCATAAAGTACACTGTCTAGTTTTATTAATTTCATGAGATAACTATGCAACCTGCCCCTGGGGTTTTTCTGGTGATGAAATTTTTCTTACTGTTTTCACATTTTGTTTTGCAGCTATGCATCTCTTTCTCTCTTTTTTTTCCTAGCTAAAAATCCATATGAGTACCAGAGTTTACTTTTAACTAATCATAATTGTGAGTGAAGAATCACGGACAGAGAGGGACACCTGGGTGGCATGGTTGGTTGGTCTGACTCTTGATTTTTGGCTCAGATCTGATCTCAGGTCATGGGATCCAGCCCTGTGACAGGCTTCATGATCACTGCAGAGTCTGCCTGAGTTTCTCTCTCCCTCTCCCTCTGCCCCTCCCCCACTAAAATAAATAAATAAATCTTTAAAAAAATCATGACTGGAGAACGTTTTGTTTGCTCCTTGAATGCTTTCTTAAAATCAGTAATTAGCTAAAGTGAGTCTTAAACATAAATACCGAATTTTAATGAATATGTCTTCTTTACAGTTCCTCAGAGGCTTGGTCTGTGAAGTTATCCTCAGTATGCCAGAACCTATCACTTAGAAACAGTTTGAGGAGAAAATGCCCATGTATAGAAATGAATATATTTTTTTAAGATTTTATTTATTTATTTGAGAGAGAGAAAACACATGAGCCAAGGGAGGGATAGAGGGACAAGTAGACTCCCTGCTGAGTGGGGAGCTTGACTTGGGGCTCAATCCCAGGATCCTGAGATCACGACCTGAGCCAAAGGCAGATGCCCAACTGAGCCACCCAGGCACCCCCAGAAATGAATACTTTTTTTAAAAAATAAGTGAATATTGAGCCTATGTTTGATTAATTCAGTTCTGAGATAGTTGTTTACTGTTACATATTCACTGACAGACTTTGTTCTATCAGGAAGGTACATTTTATTATGCTAAAAGTGTATTTACTCTAGATAGGTTTTGAATTCATAAACTTCTTTAATATATTTAATGTACATGTATTTGCCGTTGGCAAAAATATATACAATACTCTTGTTTATAGAATACTTTGGCAATTTATAAGGTGAAATGTAGGGATTACTCCCATAAATTAGGAGTGAGAGCAGAGAAGGCCCTGAATGATGTAATGGAGTCAAGGTCTTACAGGGGACTGAGGGAGAACCAAACCAAGGCAGAGCAGAGCAAGGGAGGCTTTTCATTTGGTTATCAAATGGCAAACAGAGGTGTAGTTGTAAGTGTGGAGAATAAATGAACATTCAGAAAACAAATATTTTAAAATATTTCATGCTTTGGGATATTCTCTAATCACACATGGGAAATAGCAGAGAACATTTTTCCCATTGTGAGTAATTCTTTGGAAATTCAAATACTGGTCTTTGAGGGAGACAGGGCATATGGAGCAAGGAGCTTTTTCTAAACTCAGCAAATGTTGAATCTCTGAAGAGAATTTAAATTAAACGGAGTGTTGGCATTAATGCACTAGCTAAAACATGAATAATCTGTGGATTTATTCTCATTGGTTCCTTTCTTTAGAGAAAGTACAATATGAATTTTTTTGAAAAGATTTTATTTTAGAAGTGCCTGGGTGGCTCAGTCAGTTAAGCATCCAACTCTTGATTTCAGTGCAGGTTGTGGTCTTGGGGTCTTGAGATTGTCCCCGTGTTGGGCTCTGTGCTGGGTTTGGACCCTGCTTGGGATTCTCTATGCCCCTCCCCAACTCTCACTCACTCTCTAAAAGAAAAAAATAAAGCACGGGGTGTTATGCACAAACAATGAATCATGGAACACTACATCAAAAACTAATGATGTAATGTATGATGATTAACATAATAAAAAATTTAAAGAGAATAAATAAAAAGTAATAATATAAATATAAATTAAAAACTTAAAAGCAGGAAAAAGAGAAGAAAAAAATAAATACAAAAATAAGGATTTGATTTTTTATTTTTTTAGATTTTATTTATTTATTTATTTTTAAAGATTTTATTTATTTATTCATGAAAGAGAGAGAGAGAGAGGCAGAGGGAGAAGCAGGCTCCCAAGGAGCAGGGAGCCCGACAGGGGACTCGATCCCAGGATTCTGGGATCATGACCTGAGCTGAAGGCAGACGCTTAACCATCTGAGCCACCCAGGTGCCCTAGATTTTATTTTGAAGTAATCTCTATATCCAACATGGTTTTCAAACTCACAACCCTGAGATCAAGAGTTTCACACTCCACTGACTAAGCCAGTTAAGTGCCTGCAGTATAAATTTTTTAAAAATCAAGGTTAAGAAAAAGTATTAAATAATACTATGAAGCTTATATTAAAAAAAAAAAAAAAAAGCTGTGCCTCTCCCTCCCCACAGCTGAGGCTTTTAACTCTTTGGCAGTTTTCCAGTACTGCTGTACTGCTATTTCTTCGTTTATAAATTTTAGGCTTTACCTATTAACTCCATACACACATATACTTCCCTTCCCCTAACCCTTCCCCCTGCCCATCCTCTTAATATAATCTAACCTAATTTCTAGCTAATTCAATATTTAGTTTTTACATTATTATGTACGTGTTGGTCATTGGTAAGCCAAGTGAGTGTATTTCACTACTTTTCTTTCATTGTACAAACTTTTGTTTTCTTTAGGGTTAAGAGTTGCCTAGTTTTTCATCCTATTAGTTTTCTGTCAATCTAACCGTTTCATTAGGTTTTCAGATGCCTATCAATACTACATTTACATTTCAGATAATCTATTGATTATCTCTGTCCTCCTGCGCCTATCTGGACTGGTTGATGCCTAGGTTGTCATCTCAGGACTGACGATCTTTACTAGTTTGTGACGGTCCCTGTTTCCCAGCTTCCATATTTTCTTCTTTTGGTCAGGTCCCTCATTTTGCTGGGACCCATCCTTCAGTAGCTTCCTGAGAAGGAGTGCATGGGCATCTTTGCACATTTACCCTCAAAGGTGATTGTTTCTTAAAGATAGGAATAGAATTCTAGGATGAAAATAGCTTCCCTTCAGCACAGAAAGGCGTTGCCTCATTGCTTTCTGAACTCCACTGCTATCAAGAAGCTTATGCCTGTTCTGATTCCTGATCCTTTTTATGTGATTACCCCCTCCCACAACCCTGTAGAAATTTTAAGTTTTTTCTTAGTATCTTGAAATTTTATTATGTGACTTGGTGTAAGTCTTTTTTATTTATTGGACTGGGCATTTAGTGGAATTTTTTGATCTGAAATTGCATGGCTAAATTTCATGCTTTTTAGCCCTGGGTTATTTTCTTGTTTGATTTATTTGATGATTTCTTCCCATCAGTTTTTACTCCCATTTTCTCTTTCCAGAAATCCTATCAATCAGATGTTGGACATTCTGAAATGATCCTTTAAACATCTTATTTTCCCCCTCCTATTGTCCATCTTTTATTTCTTTTGATTTTACTTTCTAGGAGATTTCCTTGCTTTTATATTCTAACACTTTTATTGGATGTTTTTGTTTATTTCATCCAACATTCATTGGATGTTATTGTTTACTTCATATTTTTAATTTCCATTTAATTTTAATTTATTTTTCTTGTTCTGATTATTTTGTTTTTAAAACAACCATCCTTCTCCTGTTTCATGAATATAATATCTTCTTTTATTTCTCAAATGATATCAGTTACAATTTTTAATAAAGATTTGTTTTGTTTCTTGTGTTATCTTTGTTTTCTCTGGGATTTGTTGTTGATGCTGGAAGTTTTCCTCAAATATCTTGTTGTCATTGTTATCTACTTCTATTTTAATAATAATCTAACACTTTTCTCCAAAGGTAAGTAGGGTATACTAATTTATTTATTCAAATATATTTTATACTTACTAGACAGAATTTTATTAAATTCTCTCTTTGCTCACATTTAATGATGAGACATGAAATGCTCCTTTTTATGCACAGGAAATACTCATGTTTCTAAGTCCTTAACCTTTCTGAATGTCTACAGGGTAAATTGTCTGCCTGCTTTTTGGTATCCACCTCTTTGGATATTTAGGGTTTAGCTTCTTTTGCTCAACAATGTCTGTTAACATTTTTCCATCTGTTTCCTAGCCTTCAAAAATGTGTTGTTTTTCCTCTGCTGATATTCATTTCCTATTTGCTCTTGAGGTTTGTACAATATTTTGGTGGGATTCCCCTCCTCCCCAAAAGGAGACAAATACATCTAGTTTATCTGCCATATTTAACTGGAAGTCCCTTACTGGTTTTTGATTTTGGCAGTCTGGCTCATGGATATGAAGATGTCTTTTATGTCTCTGAAATACTAAATTAATAAAAAAAAAATGATGGTTTTGATTGGCCAGCATTATTTTCTTCCTTCCTCTGGTAAAAGCACTTGCATCATTACTTTGAGTGAACTGTTCCTTCTCCAATCCATGTGATTCTGTGGAGATGCCAGTCACGGGAACTCAGCCCCTGACCACAGGTATGGGCATGTGATCTAATCAGGAAATTGGTTTTACTCTCATGGGAATATGACTCCTGAGCAGAGACAAATAGAGACCGAGAGTACAGATGGTGCTGAGTTTTCTTATTGGTGACCTCTAGAGGGATGTCCCATGATTGTATTAGCCTGGGTCCTTTGCTGGACACAATGAAAACAACTTTGCTACAGCCGGAAAGGGATTTAATGGGAGCATATTGATGGTTCATGAAATTTTTGAGAAGATTTTAGAATCAGGTTCGAAGAATAATCAGTTACCAAGTGTATTAGTTTCCCACTGTTGCTGTAACAAATTACTACAAATGTAGTGGTTTAAGACATCACACATTTATTTTATTATAGTCCTGGATGTCAGATGTGTAAAACCAAGATCTGATCCTTTTGGAGGCTTCAGGTAAGAATCTGTTTCCTTACCTCTTTTCAGCTTCTAGAGATTGCCCCCTTCTCTCATCCCTCTGGTCTCTTGCTTTTGTTGATACATTTTCTCTCTCTGATCTCCAGTCTCCTTTTTATAAAGACCCTTGTGATTACAGTGGGCCCATCCAGATAGTCCTGGATAATCTCCCCATATCAAGAACCTTAATTTGATTACATCTTCCAAGTTCCTTCTACCATGTAAAGCAATGTATTCACAGGTGCCAGGGATTACTACATAGATCTTTCAGGAGCCATTATTCAGCCCACCACATCAAAGAGAGCTAAACATCCATGAACACAGCTGGATTACAGTGCAGCATGGTCATAAACCCCTGCTGCTGCCCACACTGAATATGCACAAACAGTGCCATCAGCTGAGACCCCAGAGCTGTCTTGATTCCTCCTCCCCTCAATCAGGGTACTGATTATTACTTTGTTATCCAATATCTGTTCTCTTCTCTTCTTAATAATAGAATTTTCAGATAGTCATAGGACTGCCCAGAATAAACACCTTCCCAGCCTTCCTGCAGCCAGACATAGCCATATGACTAAGTTTTGGCAATGAGGTGTAAGTGGAATTGTCTTGTGGAAGTTTCTGAGACACTTTGTGAGGAGGTAGTTGGGATTTGCCTGGTTCTTTATCCCTTTATGTGTTCTGCTGCCATCTTGGACCATGAGGACCAGGGCCACACCTTAAGGATGGTAGAGAGTGAGTAGAATGAGCCTGGCTTCCAGGGAACCTCATGAAGTAGGGCTGCTATGCCAACTCTGGACATCTCCCTTTCAGGCTCAGTTTATGTGAGAGAGAATTAAAATTCTATTTTGATGAAGCCACTGCTTTCTATCATGTTTAATGGAACTTAATCTTAAGTGATACACTGGGGCTTTCTTGTTCAACTCTTTCTTCAATTGCGTGAGCTGCTCCAGTATCCTTCTCATAAGCTTTAGCTTTTTTTTTTTCTTCTTGAGTTAGAGGGATACTGTTTCTGGGCCTGCTGGAAAGAATTTTACCAGCCAAAGAAAGGTTTAGAATGTCACATACTGATAGCATCACAGTGATTCTATCATAGTCAGAAAACTGATTACTGAAACCACCAACCTAGCAGTTCTCAACAGAGGAGACACTATATACCCTTGGGACATTTTGAAAATTTGTTGACCCATTTTGCCTTGTTAAAATGATTGGAGGATGTGCTGGCATTCCGTGGGCTGGGGCCAGAGATGTTCTGCAGTGTATAAGACGAACCCACACATCAAAAAATTGTTCTTTGAATTGAATGAGACTTTCGAATGTCCCACAGAACTTTCACATATGTATAAAACTTACAATTATCTGTGCCTAGAACCCAACTCTATTTTATATGAACCTTTATGTAGTTTTGACATATTTTTTAACATCACCGAATTTTCCAGGAACGTACCTACTATGTAAGCCGAGAGGAGATTGCATACTGTTTGCTGGGGAATGCAAGAGGCATTCACTATTTTGAAAACAACGCTGCTCATGGTGTTTGAATCTCCAGTGCAATATGATAGGCATTTGTGGTTGTTACATTCACAGTGATTCTACCCCTAGAGGTAAGCTCTGAGTGCCTAGGAGTTTACATTCTGGGATATATATCACTTTATTGTAAGTGTATTTTATTTATCCTTTATTTTATAGTTAGATCATTATACCAGTTTAAAAAATATTTCCTGTAAATTACATTACCTATGAATTCCATTTTAGGAAAGCAGAGGAGGCATTACAAAATGCTTGTTATAAAAAGGGGACATTGGACCTGAGAGAGCTCTGGCCAGTAAAAACAAGATGATATACTAGTGCAAGTAACATTGCGGGGGGTTGGGGGGAGTGGGTGATTTCAAGTCTGTTTCCCACAGCTGGTAGGTATGAGTTCTTTGCACCTGGGGAGACTCCCTTGATAAGGCTCAGGGGCTTCTCTAAACATCTCTTCTTAGCCCTCAACATTACTTTAACTCTGATCAGGCAGATCATAGATTACTCCTATATCCCTCCAGTGGATTATTTTGTAACTGACCTTGCACACCACTCATCTCTGTTCAGCTTCCATATCATTCTCTCCGTGACATTAGAAATCAGTATTTTTAGATGCTGAATCCAGATAAACCCACATGGAAAAAATAAATCTGGTTCCACTTTTACTTCCTGTACGTGATATCATTAGCATATTTTCCATATATGAATAGGGACTGTCGTGTACCATATGTTATTCATCATATGGCATTATGCCTGTTTCAGGGATATTTTAATATAGCACAAAGGCAAAAAGCTTAAGCTGAAATGTGTGCTGTGCATTGTGGTTTAAACTTTCTGGTTATCACGAAGCCTGAGAAAGTTAGCTTTCTACATATATGCCATAGAATGAGCTCTCAATAAATTACCTAGAAAAAATAACTGAGCAGGAAAAAGTTTGGGCAAAATAAAAATAAGTTATTAGAATTTTAATTTAATCTTGGCAGGGCCTCAGAAGTTTTGTGATTATAGGCCATTTTATAGGTGGGCGAAGAAGAAACTGGGAAAGAGCCTGGCTAACAAGGAAGTAGGAAGGCATGATTTCCCTATTCTAGTTATTAAAGGCTTGAAAATTAGACTGTTGAAAGCACAATATTGCATATTGAAGATACTTTCATTAACTCAAGAAATAGTTATTGAGGTCTCTTTATGTCTCAGGCACTTTGCTAGTTCCCAGGGAGAAACAATGGTGAGCAAAGACAAACACAATTCCTGACTTTGAGGAGTTTAACCATAATTTTTAAATGTTAAAAAATAAATTTAAAAACCACTTATGGTTATATATTTACAAATAGAGATAGATACTGTTAAGGAAAGGAATCTAAAACAAAGAACATTGACTACTCTGGATTTTTTCCAGATACACCTTCCATCTTTCTGACCCTGTTTTTCTACAGCCTTCAACAGGCAACTCTGGTCTCAGGTTGGGTTTGTCCAATCAGAAGCATGAGCAGGAGTTCAGAGGGTGGGAGCAGAAGGTTAGGCTATTTACTCTCTCTCCCTGTCAGTATAGACGAACTTCTTTCTTTGCTGCCGGGTACAGCTATTCCCTCTGGGTTCCAAAAACCCACCATCCTTTCCTCCTTTAGGTGAGGGGTGATGAGGGCTTCCTGTTCTTGCTAGTCCATGATGCTTTACCATAGCTGGCTGGCTTCCTTTAATGGGACCCATATCTCTGTAAATGGTCCCCTCATTGAACTCATCCTGACAGCACCTGGACTGATACATTAGCCTAGACCAAAGTGCAGTGGGGCTATTGATGGAGAAGAGAGCACTGTAGGTAAAAGAGGAGCCCTGGAGTGGAAGTGTTTGAAGAAAGGACCATATAGCCAGAGCATAGAGAGGGAGGGGGTAAGATGATGGTGGAGGGAGAGGCAAGGGACAAATCCTAGGTCATAGGACGTAATGGATTTCCTTTTTTTTTCTTTTCTTTATTTTGGCTGCTCAGCATTTGAAACTCCTTCTTGTATTTGGGGAATTCCCCACTTTAGGAGTATTGGTGGGAGGCTGGCCAGCTTCCCATTATAGAAGCTCACCTCCAGGTGGCTAGGTGTATTCACAATCAATCAAGAACACCCACCCCATTTTTGGATCTGGAGCCAGAAGCAGAACAGTGAAGAATTTTCTTCTCTTGGCAGTTCTGGCTATGACTTGGGCAGTGCTTTCCAGGGTGTTGGCGGTGCAAACTGTGGCATCCATTTCCTCAGCTTGGCCCTCAGCCTTCTGGGTGGCTCACATCCTTTTTATTAATTTCTTTGTTGCCTGAATGGGCCAGAGTCAATTTCTTCCAAGAGGCAACCTCCTTTTAATAAATGTCTTTGCTCTTTAAATCGGCCAGAATCAATTTCCATTGTTGATAACTAAGAAACCTGGTAACTAAGTACACTGTGGTAACTAAGAACTTTGCCTTAATGACCTGGCTCAATGTTTTGACCTTTACCATAGAAACAAAGGGAGGCTATTTAAAGCTTTTAAGCTGCAGGAATAGAGCAGTGCCAATGACAGATCAAGTTGTATTTTGGAAAAATCTTTCAGACTGCATTGAAGAGGGTCCAGATTAAATGTAGGGAAACCACAAAATAGGTGATGTTGGTTTAGACCAAAGAGGTCTTGCAGTGGAGACAAAGAGAAGTGCGTGGACCTGAGGATTGTTCAGCAAGTGAGCTTCTATGATTAGATGTGGGGGAGGTTAAGGAAAAGAGAGGCATCAAGGATAATCCTCAGTTTTCTGTTTCCTGAACCAGTGTTGACTCTATAGGTTCAACTACTTTGTTTAAAGCCTTGATCCCTACTGAGGACATAATGGTTGGTCAAAATTATTTTTTCATCCTTCTATGCTTTATATACATGTATAAACCTGTTGGAATTACATAACAAACTGCACATAAAGTGTCTTCAGACCCACACTCTGAACTCGGACCATGTTTCAGTGCTTGGCTATCACCCATGAGGAGAAACACAGTTGGTCTCTGAGTCACACTGTTAAGTAGTATTCAGTACTGAGGATTCATCTGCAACACTCACATCAACATATCCTTGGGCTCTTATGAGTAGGAGGAAAACCTTTTTAGAGAAGCCAGAATTAGGCTGCCATCTGTTGTGCATGGGCTTTGCTTCTTACACATAACTGGTGAATAAAACATTTAACAGGTGGTAGCTGGAAAGTGATATGCAGCATCTCCATTCATGAGAAAACTCTAAATTTTGTTTTCTGTTTAAGGACATTGCTTAAGTGCCCTTCTGGGTTTGTTTGTACATCCTCTGTTGAATGAATTATAAAGTCCACTAGCATCAGCACTTACACCAAGACCTGACATCTGGAAATTGAGAAACTGGTTTTTCTTACTGGTGTTCACAACCTCCTCAATGGGAGTCCAGCCATATTTAATACCTCTTCCAAACTTATTTACAGCTTCCCTCAACCAAAATAATAAAATTTCAATTTATTGTGTACTTATTTTGTACCAATTACTCTGTCAACCACTAATAAATATATTTTTATACACCCCTCCCACACCATATATTTATTTAATTCTCACTCTAACCATGTGAAATAGGTATTGCTGACCCCACTTTACACATGAGGGAATTGAGGTCCACATTTGGAAATCCTAATCTGAACCCACTAGTATGTTACTGGGCCCATGCCAAATCACTGTGCCATAAAATCATGTGATTTATCATTTGTCCCTCTCCTTTATTCTGCATTCCCTCAACTGCTATCAATCCAGAATGTATTATATTGTTTTGAAATTGAAGACATCATCTTATGTATTCTTAGAGATAAAAGCATAGACAAATAAGTTAATGAATAAGTAGAGTGAAGATTTAAAGTTAAGGAATTGAAAATTTAACCAGTTAAGAGAAGTCATCAGGATCTCTGATCAATCCAGGAAAGTTGGTCTAACACTTTTCAGTGGATTCTTCCATATGAATCCTATAAATTAGGGTGAGAAATAGGATCAGAAGCCTTTTTTAAAATTAAGTTAATTCTACCCCCAATGTAGGGCTCAAACTCACAACCCCAAGATCAAGAGTTGACAGAGCCAGCCAGGTACACCTAGGATCAGAAGTTTTTTTAAGACTTTGTTTGTTTATTTGAGAGAGTGAGAGCACAAGCAGGGGGAGTGGTAGGGGAAGAGAGAGAGAAGCAGACTCCCCAGTGAGCAGGGAGCCAGACATGGGGCTTGACATGGGGCTTGATCCCAGGACCCTGGGATCATGACCTGACCTGAAGGGAGATGCTTAACTGACTGAACCACCCAGTTTCCCCTATCAGAAACTGTTTAAAACATTACACAAGGGGCGCCTGGGTGGCACAGTTGGTTAAGCATCTGACTCTTGGTTTTGGCTCAGGTTGTGATCTCATGGGCTGTGGGATCGAGCCCCACATCGAGCCCCACATCGGGCTCTGCGCTCAGCACAGAGTCTGCTTCAGACTCTCTGCCCCTCCCCTGCAAGCTCTCTCTCTCTAAAATAAATAAATAAATCTTTAAGGAAAAAAAATAAAACATCAGACAATCTCCACTATAATAAAGGGGATATACTGGCCCTGGAGTCAAAATATGGGGTTTGAATCCCAGTTTTGAATCCTAGGTTTATTACCAGTTGTGTGAACTTGGGCAAATCACTTGACATCTCAGTCTCTGTCTTGTCAGACAGTAGCACCTTTGTTATGGAACATTTGTATTAAATGAACAACTTTTACAGAAGTTATTTATCAACTATAAAACATTGTACAAATACAGATATTATTAACTTATTTGAGGCCCTAAAGTTTGAATTTTTGGAAGTCAAGTCTAGGGCAAAAGATGTCTGTGTTCCTATAAACAGAGCAATGTTACTAACAGCAATACCAACCATCACGGCAATTTTAGCTTTTGCTCCATCTTCACGTTTTATTTTCTTCTTACAACAACACTGTGAGGCATTGCCAGTGTATAAAATTTATAGAACAAGAAGCTGAAATAAGTTCTCCAGTGTCAGAGAGAAAATCGGAAATAAAATCAGGATTAAATTCTATCTTGCATTGTACATTTCCCCTCCTTAGAATAGCTTTGCTTAAAACCATTTATGGGAAAAAAGCATCTGTGGTTAAATTTAGCAGATAATGTTGAAAGACGAGACTAGGAGAATATATTTAGAGAGAGAGTCTACTTAATATGAATTGTTATCTGCTAGCAAAAAAAAAAAATGGGTTTCAGGTATTCCCAGAACTCAGTCTAGCAAATTATTCATTACTAAGGGAGAAAGTCTGTGATAACAGTACCTAAATTTTTTTTAAAGCATCTCAACTTTGAATTTATATCTGAAAGTGATTTTTTAAAAGTGATTTCTTTTTTTTATGCAAAGTGTCCCACACTTATTGATATGTCTACACAGTGCATTAGCAAGTCAACAAAACAATACATAATTGACTATCCAATGATTCTTTAAAGTTAACATATACATTTTTTGCCTTTTCCAGGGCATCTCAGTGGCTCAGTTGGTTAAGCGTCAGAATTCTCATTTCAGCTCAGGTCATGATCTCAGGGATTGAGCCCTGTGTCGTGCTCCATGCTCAGTGTGGAGTCGGCTTGAGATTCTTCCTCCCTCTCCCTTTGCCCCTCCCCCTTCTCTAAAATGAATATATAAATCTTAAAAAAAAAAAGTAAATTGCCCTTTCCAAATATAGGCTTTAAGCACAAATTGTTTCATTATTAGCCTAAGTGCTTTGGTTACCTTAAGCATGAAGTATTTTTATCTCTATTTGTATAGCCCATAGGATTTAAGCAAAACATTGAGGGAAGGGGAGCCAATGCACATTGTTTAGTGGGACATTTCATTTTACAGGTGTATTTTGGCTTGGAAGTTGTCCAGTTGAATGTGTTACTGATAAAATGGATTAGATTATTTTTACACTGTTACTGATATTTCTATGTGGAGGGATATTGATTTCTTTAACACTCTTGGGCTTTTCTATGCTTCTTTAGTCTTTTCATTCCAAGAGAGGAAGGATGACATTGTTCTGTTAAATTTGAGAGAGGAACTGGGCTTGCAGAGTCCTATCTATTTGTAGAGACACTATTTGGTATGTCTTGCTAGCTTACAAAGAACCCCTTGAATACTTCCTTGCTCCCAGGGATGGGTTGCCAGGCAGCAGGATGCCTGCCTCTGGCCAGAGGCCACAGGCCACAGGTGGAGGTAAGAGTACTTTGGGCCAATGAGATTTTTCTCTCTAGAAATTTGAATAAAGAAATAGAGTCAGTCTGGCCATGATACCTATGTACTGGCCATTGCTTTCCTCTTATGTGGATCAAGAAGAGAAGGCTATTCTGCCAGAAGAGGAGGATAAAGTAGGTCTAGAGAAGAGAACTGCCTGCATTCTGATGGTTTTCTGGTTCTTATTTCCGGTTCTTTTTTGGGGCCTGGATGAATTCCTGACATTAGATTCTATGACACAGCTATTTCCTTATAATAAATCTTCTCTTCTTATTTTTGCTAAAGGTAGCACTAATTCTTTTCTGTTACATGTGCTCTAAGTATCCTAAATGACACATTATTTAGTGGTCATTAATAAAGTAAATAGTCTTACACAGACTATTTGAGAAGGAGGCTGCTGGTACATGTATTTATTGATAAAGCCATTTTAGGTGGTATAATGACATTTTATTTTAAATATCTTTGTTTGGTTTAACTAAAACATTATTTATAGGGGAAGGAAAAAGATGGCAGAGGAGTAGGAGACCTAAATCTCGCCTGGTCCCAGGAATTCAGCTAGATAGGGATCAAACCATTCTGAACACCTATGAACTCAACAGAAGATCGAAGAAAAGAATAGCAGCAACTCTCTGAACAGAAAAGCGCCCACTTTCTGGAAGGTAGGACATGTGGAGAAGTGAATCCAAGGCGATATTCGGGAAGATAGACAGTGGGGGAGGGCACCTCCATCGGCCACTACTGGCAAGTGATAGAGCCGCGGAGCACAAAATCGGAACGAAGTCAGCTCCGTGGAGGGACGTTGCTCCAGTGGCTAAGCGGGGGGTGGAACCCTCGCAGGACACTGTGGTCTCAGGACCCTCGGGGTCACAGAAAGACCGGGCGTGCCTGAGTGTGGCAGAGCTCCCAGGTATGGGAGCCGGGAAGCCGGCTGCAGAGATGGAGCCGAGGCGCGGGCTCTCAGCTCGGGGTTGCCATAAACTGTGATCCGCGGCCCAGTCGGGCCACTGCTCCTCCAGCAGGGACCCAACAAGCGGCAGAGCCGGGGAGACTCCCCTTCCTCCCCTGGGAGGAGCGGCGCGGCAGCGCACCGCAGGGATCTGCTGGGTTTGGAGACTCCACACGGGGTCGGGTGCCAGAGATAGAAACGCTCGGTCACAGGCCGGGTGAGCATGGAGAGCGGCCGGAGACCGGGGAGACGGGAGTGACTGCTTTTCTCTGGGGGCACACTGAGGAGCGGGGCCCCGAGTTCTCAGCTCCTCCGGGCGGAGATTGGGAGGCCACCATTTTCACCCTGGTCCTCCAAAGCTGTACCGAGAGCTTGCAGGGAACAAAAGCTCCTGAGAGCAAACCCGAGCAGCTTGCTTAGCCCGGACCGACAAGGGCGGGGCAATTCAGCCTCCGGCAAAGACATTTGGGAACCACGGCAACAGGCCCCTCCCCAGAAGTTCAGCACGAACAGCCAGCAAGCCAAGATCAAGTTTACCGATCAAGGAGAATGGGAGAACCCCAGCGCTAGGGGAATACTGCACATAGAATTCATGGCTTTTTTACCATGATTCATTAGTTTTTCAAAGTTAATTTTTTTAACTATTTTTTTTGAATTTTTCTTTTTCCCTTTTTCAACCAACATCTTATCAATCCCTTTCTTAAAAAAACATTTTTTATTTTTCATTTTTAGAGTCATATTTTATCCCTTCATAGTAGTTACCCTTATTTTTGGCATATATATATATATAAGCTGTTCTCTCTTTAAAATTTTGAGATACAGTTTCTTCTAACAGATCAAAATATACCCTAAATCACTAGTGTATGGCTTTGTTCTAGTCTCCTGCCTGATCACATTCTCTCCCTTTTTTTTCTTTTCTTTTTTCTTTTTCTTTGTTTAAATCTTTCTTTTTTCAAACAACTTCTTATCTTATCAATGCCTTTTATAAAATTTTTTATAATTTTCATCTTTACAGTCATCTTCCATCCCTTCAGTGTATCAACCCTTATTTTGTACATATATAAGTCTTTCTTCCTTTAAAATTTTAGCAGGCACTTTCTTCTAACAGACCAAAATATGCCCAAAAGCTAGTGTGTGCCACTGATCTATGCACTAGCCTGATCATATTTGATCATATTCTGTTTTTTTTTGTTTTGTTCTGTTTTTATTTGTTTTTATCTTTTTCTTTTTCCTTTTTTTTTCTCTTTCTTTTTTCTTTCTTTCCCTTTCTTGTCCCCTGGTTTCAGGTCTTTTCTGATTTGTATAGAGTATATTTGCTGGGGACGTTGTTAACCTGTTAGCATTCTGTTCTCTCATTCATCTATTCTCCTCTGGACAAAATGACAACACGAAAAAAATCACCTCAGCAAAAAGAACAAGAGGTAGTACCGTCTGCCAGGGACCTACTCAATACAGACATTAGTATGATGTCGGACCTAGAGTTCAGAATCATGACTTTAAAGATATGAGCTGGGCTTGAAAAAAGCATGGAAGTTATTAGAGAAACCCTTTCTGGAGAAATAAAAGAACTAAAATCTAACCAAGTCGAAATCAAAAAGGCTATTCATGAGGTGCAATCAAAAATGGGGGCACTAACTGCTAGGATAAATGAGGCAGAAGAGAGAATCAGTGATATAGACGACCAAATGATGGAAAAGAAAGAGGCTGAGAAGAAGAGAGTAAACTACAGGATCACGAGGGCAGATTTCGAGAGATAAGCGATACAATAAGATGAAACAACATTACAATAATTGGGATCCCAGAAGAAGAAGAAAGAGAGAGAGGGGCAGAAGGTATATTGGAGGAAATAATAGCAGAGAACTTCCCTAATGTGGGGAAGGAAACAGGCATCAAAATCCAGGAGACACAGAGAACCCCTCTCAAAATCAATAAAAATAGGTCAACACCCTGACATCTAATAGTAAAACTTACGAATCTCAGAGACAAAGAGAAAATCCTGAAAGCAGCTCACGACAAGAGATCTGTTACCTACAATGGTAGAAACATTAGATTGGCAACAGACCTACCCACAGAGACCTGGCAGGCCAGAAAGGACTGGCATGATATCTTCAGAGCACTAAACGAGAAAAATATGCAGCCAAGAATAATATATCCAGCTAGGCTGTCATTGAAAATAGAAGGAGAGATAAAAAGCTTCCAGGACAAACAAAAACTAAAGGAATTTGCAAACACACAACCAGCCCTACAAGAAATATTGAAAGGGGTCTTCTAAGCAAAGGGAGAGCCTAAAAGCAGCATAGATCAGAAAGGAACACAGACAATATACAGTAACAGTCACCTTACAGGCAATACAATGGCACTAAATTCATACCTTTCAATAGTTATCCTGAATGTAAATGGGCTAAATGCCCCAATCAAAAGACACAGGCTATCAGATTGGATTAAAAAACAAGACCCATTGATATGCTGTCTGCAAGAGACTCATTTTAGACCCAAAGACAGCCCCAGATTGAAAGTGAAGGGGTGGAAAACCATTTACCATGCTAAAGGACACCAAAAGAAAGCTGGGGTGGCAATCCTTATATCAGACAAAATAGATTTTAAACCAAAAACTGTAATAAGAGATGAAGAAGGACACTATATCCTACTTAAAGGGTCTATCCAACAAGAAGTTCTAACAATTGTAAATATCTATGCCCCTAACATGTGAGCAGCCAATTATATAAGGCAATTAATAACAAAAGCAAAGAAACACATTGCCAACAATACAATACTAGTGGGGGACTTTAACACCCCCGTGCCTGAAATGGACATATCATCTAAGCAAAAGATCAATAAGAAAATAAAGACTTTAAATGAAACACTGGACCAAATGGACTTTAAAGACATATTCAGAACATTCCATCCCAAAGCAACAGAATACACATTCTTCTCTAGTGACCATGGACCATTCTCCAGAATAGATCACATCCTAGGTCACAAATCAGGTCTCAACTGGTACCAAAAGATTGGGATTATTCCCTGCACATTTTCAGACCACAATGCTTTGAAACTAGAACTCAATCATAAAAGGAAAGTTGGAAAGAACTCAAATACATGGAGGCTAAAGAGCATCCTACTAAAGAATGAATGGGTCAACCAGGAAATTAAAGAAGAATTAAAAAATTCATGGACACCAATGAAAATGAAAACACAACTGTTCAAACTCTTTGGGATACAGCAAAGGCAGTCCTGAGAGGAAAGTATATAGCAATACAAGCCTTTCTCAAGAAACAAGAAAGGTCTCAAATACACAACCTAACCCTACACCTAAAGGAGCTGGAGAAAGATCAGCAAATAAAGCCTAAACCCAGCAGGAGAAGAGAAATAATAAAGATCAGAGCAGAAATCAATGAAAGAGAAACCAAAAGAACAGTAGAACAGATCAATGAAACTAGGAGCTGATTCTTTGAAAGAATTAACAAGATTGATAAACCCCTGGCCAGACTTATCAAAAAGAAAAGAGAAATGACCCAAATCAACAAAATCATGAATGAAAGAGGAGAGATCACAACCAACACCAAAGAAATACAAACAATTATAAGAACATACTATGAGCAACTCTATGCCAGCAAATTAGATAACCTGGAAGAAATGGGTGCATTCCTAGAGATGTATCAACTACCAAAATTGAACCAGGAAGAAATAGAAAACCTGAACAGACCTATAACCACTAAGGAAATTGAAGCAGTCATCAAAAATCTCCCAACAAACAAAACCCCAGGGCCAGATGGCTTCCCAGGGGAATTCTACCAAACATTTAAAGAAGAATTAATACCTAGTCTCTTGAAACTGTTCCAAAAAATAGAAATGGAAGGAAAAGTTCCAAACTCATTTTATGAGGCCACCATTACTTTGATCCCAAAACTAGACGAAGACCCCATCAAAAAGGAGAATTACAGACCAATATCCTTGATGAACATGGATGCAAAAATTCTCACCAAAATACTAACCAATAGGATCCAACAGTACATTAAAAGGATTATTCACCACGACCGAGTAGGATTTATCCCTGGGCTGCAAGGCTGGTTCAACATCTGCAAATCAATAAACATGATACAATATGTTAACAAAAGAAAGAACAAGAATCATATGATCCTCTCAATAGATGCAGAAAAAGCATTTGACAAAGTACAGCATCCTTTCTTGATCAAAACTCTTCAGAGTATAGAGATAGAGGGTACATCCCTCAATATCATAAAAGCCATCTATGAAAAACCTACAGCGAATATCATTCTCAATGGGGAAAAGCTGAGAGCTTTTCCCCTAAGGTCAGGAATGCGGCAGGGATGTCCACTCTCACCACTGCTATTCAACATAGTATTAGAAGTCCTAGCCACAGCCATCAGACAACAAAAAGAAATCAAAGGCATCCAAATCAGCAAAGAGGAAATCAAACTCTCACTCTTTGCAGATGATGTGATACGGTATGTGGAAAACCCAAAAGACTCCACCCCAAAACTGCTAGAGCTCATACAGGAATTCAGTAAAGTAGCAGGATATAAAATCAATGCACAGAATTCAGTGGCATTCCTATACACCAACAACAAGACAGGAGAGAGACGAATCAAGGAGTCGATCCCATTTACAATTGCACCCAAAACCATAAGATACCTAGGAATAAATTTAACCAAAGAGCCAAAGGATCTATACTCAGAAAACTATAAAATACTCATGAAAGAAATTGAAGAAGACACAAAGAAATGGAAAAACTTTCCATGCTCATGGATTGGAAGAACAAACATTGTGAAGATGTCAATGCTACCTGGAGCAATCTACACATTCAATGCAATCCCCATCAAAATACCATCCACTTTTTTCAAAGAAATGGAACAAATAATCCTAAAATTTGTATGGAACCAGAAGAGACCCCGAATAGCCAGAGGAATATTGAAAAAGAAAAGCAAAGCTGGCGGCATCACAATTCCGGACTTCCAGCTCTATTACAAAGCTGTCATCATCAAGACAGTATGGTACTGGCACAAAAACAGACACATAGATCAATGGAACAGAATAGAGAGCCCAGAAATGGACCCTCAACTCTAGGGTCAACTAATCTTTGACAAAGCAGGAAAGAATGTCCAGTGGAAAAAAGACAGTCTCTTCAACAAATGGTGTTGGGAAAATTGGACAGCCACATGCAGAAGATTGAAACTGGACCATTTCCTTACACCACAGACAAAAATAGACTCCAAATGGTTGAAAGACCTAAACGTGAGACAGGAGTCCATCAAAATCCTAAAGGAGAACACAGGTAGCAACCTCTTCGACCTCAGCCGCAGCAACTTCTTCCTAGAAACATCGCCAAAGGCAATGGAAGCAAGGGCAAAAATGAACTATTGGGAGTTCATCAAGATAAAAAGCTTTTGCACAGCAAAAGAAACAGTCCACAAATCCAAAAGACAACCGACAGAATGGGAGAAAATATTTGCAAATGACATATCAGATAAAGGGATAGTATCCAATATCTATAAAGAACTTATCAAACTCAATACCCAAAGAACAAATGATCCAATCAAGAAATGGGCAGAAGACCTGAACAGACATTTTTCCAAAGAAGACATCCAAATGGCCAACAGACACATGAAAAAGTGCTCAACCCCGCTCGGCATCAGGGAAATCCAAATCAAAACCTCAATGAGATCACCTCACACCAGTCAGAATGGCTAGAATTAACAAGTCAGGAAATGACAGATGTTGGTGGGGATGCGGAGAAAAGGAAACCTTCCTACACTGTTGGTGGGAATGCAAGCTGGTGCAACCACTCTGGAAAACAGTATGGAGGTTCCTCAAACAGTTGAAAATATAGCTACCATACGATCCAGCAATTGCACTACTGGGTATTTACCACAAAGATACAAATGTAGGGATCCGAAAGGGTACGTGCACCCCAATGTTTATAGCAGCAATGTCCACAATAGCCAAACTATGGAAAGAGCCAAGATGTCCATCGACAGATGAATGGCTAAAGAAGATGTGGTATATATACACAATGGAATATTATGCAGCCATCAAAAGGAATGAGATCTTGCCATTTGCAGCGACGTGTATGAAAGTGGAGGGTGTTATGCTGAGTGGAATAAGTCAATCAGAGAAAGACATGTATCATATGACCTCACTGATATGAGGAATTCTTAATCTCAGGAAACAAACTGAGGGTTGCTGGAGTGATGGGGGGTGGGAGGGATGGGGTGGCTGGGTGATAGACATTGGGGAGGGTATGTGCTATGGTGAGCGCTGTGAATTGTAGAAGACTGTCGAATCACAGATCTGTACTTCTGAAACAAATAATGCAATATATGTTAAGAAAAAAAAGAAGAAGATAGCAGGAGGGGAGGAATGAAGGGGAGAAAGTCGGAGGGGGAGACGAACCATTAGAGACGATGGTCTCTGAAAAACAAACTGAGGGTTCTAGAGGGGAGGGGGGTGGGGGGATGGGTTAGCCTAGTGATGGATATTAAAGAGGGCACATTCTGCGTGGAGCACTGTGTGTTATGCACAAACAATGAATCGTGGAACACTACATCAAAAACTAATGATATAATGTATTGTGATTAACATAACAATAAAAATATATACAATGGAATATTATGCAGCCATCAAAAGGGATGAGATCTTGCCATTTGCAATGACGTGGGTGGAACTGGTGGGTATTATGCTGAGCGAAATAAGTCAATCAGAGAAAGACATGTATCATATGATCTCACTGAAATGAGGAATTCTTAATCTCAGGAAACAAACTGAGGGTTGCTGGAGTGGTGGGGGGTGGGAGGGATGGGGTGGCTGGGTGATAGACATTGGGGAGGGTGTGTGCTATAGTGAGCGCTGTGAATTGTATAAGACTGATGAAACACAGACCTGTACCTCTGAAACAAATACATTATATGTTAGAAAAAAGAAGACAGTAGGAAGTGAAAATGAAGGGACAGAAATCGGAGGGGGAGACAGAACCATGAGAGACGATGGACTCTGAGAAACAAACTGAGCATTCTAGAGGGGAGAGCGGTGGGGGGATGGGTTAGCCTGGTGATGGGCATTAAAGAGGGCACGTATTGAACGGAGCACCGGGTGTTATACACAAACAATGAATCATGGAACACTACATCAAAAACTAATGATGTAATGTATGGTGATTAACATAATATAATAAAAAACATTATTTATAATATGTAAAGAGCATAAGATATAGCTATGTAGATGGGGCATATTTAACCAAGCCTGGCCACTTTTAGAAGTAGGCATATATTTCTTTTCTGTTTTTTTGAAAAACTTTTATTATTTTTTAATTTTTTAATTATTTTTATTTGTAATATATTTCTAATGAAGGAGTGCTTGTTATTGTTTTGTTCTGTGGGAGAAAACAATTGAATTAGTGAGAACAATTAACCAAATATTGTTCAATGGCACATACTGGGGATCAGGAGTAGTCTGTTCAACCTTGACAGGAATATCTGTGAAATACTTAAAATAAGGAAAATGAAATAAATGTGGTATTTAATGGTGGCTTTTCTTATTAGCTAAGGAATTATGGAAAATGGCAATTCTTATCGAGTCATAGTATAACTTATTTTATGTTATAAACAAATAGGTGACTTTTTGTCTCTGTTAATTAACATGAGTTGTATTAGTGCAGGGAGTGTAGGGATTGCCAAGATGTAGTCCCTGCTCCAGAGTTACTTTTACTTGGAGTTTCAGAAATTGGAAATCAGCTAAATTCTGATTTAGGATTCCATTTTGCTGTATTTGCCCTTGTCAACTATAGATTCCCTGATAGTAACTGGTCAGCATCAAAATACCCCCATTGCTGGTAATCAGAGGGATGAGGTATGTCTAGAACCAAAGTAGGACCTAGTATGATTCAGTTTTGTCACATATGAGTATAATTAGCCTGATGTTCCCCAGTCACTCCCCAACTTTCCCAAGAACTTGTATAAACATCTCCCACTGCCCAAATGAAGCAAAATTTGGGATAAATGGAAAGTTTCATGTGTTGCCACCATACTTAAGGTGACCAATTGATGAACATGCATGTAGGCCACTAAGGTTTTAAATCTAGGTATGTGACTGGCATAATTGTAGTTAGCAAGTTATATGTGTTTAAAAACAGTGATCACTAAAATATGCAGATTTTAACAAAAGATAGAGCGGATCGTGCTAGGAATAATTAATTTAAATACTTATATGGGGATAAGTTAAAGCTCAAGATGTTTTACTTCTTGGGAAAAAACACACTTGGAATCTGCAGGTGTCCAGTGATAATTGACAAAATGTTTTGTAATGAGGATTCTAAAATCCTGATATGAGTTAAATCATTGCAGTGATTTAAAATAAAGTCAGGGGTGTCTGGCTGGCTCAGTCATTGGAGCATGAGACTCTTGATCTTGGGGTTGTGAGTTCAAGCCCCATGTTGGGGTTAGAGATTACTTAAAAATAAAATATTTAAAAAGGAAATTAAATAAATTGAAGTCAAACATGAGTTAAGTGGTTTCATGAGAATGAAACTTAAATTAAATCAGAGTACACTACCTTCTGCTCCTCTCCATTATATATTGTGCTTCTACAAGCCACAATGTTTCTCCACTTACTTAGTTCTTTTATGTATCCTCAGTGCCAATGTGATTTAACATATACTCTTCCAGAATTCGTGAAGACTGTACCAATTAATCCCTCTGAATTTCAGAGAAACCCTTTTTATAACTCTAGTTACTTTACAAACCATACTCTAATTTTAAGTGATATCTAAGTGAAAATAAAATATAATTCAAGTTATTTTGAAACCTATTCAGGGGCACCTGGGTGACTTAGCTGGTTAAATAACTGACCCTTGATTTCATGATTTCAGGGTTGTGGGATTGAGTCCTGCATCAGGCTTTAAGCTGCACATGGAGCCTGCTTAAAATTCTCTTTCCCTCTCCCTCTGTCCCGTCTCCCCCAACAAAAAACTATTCTTTACCTTGCAAATCCAACATGTCTTCATGATAAAAACACTCATAAACTAGGACAGAGAGGGAATTTTCTCAACCTAATAAAAGACATCTACAAAAATCCACAGCCTATGTATTGCCTGTAAGGTGACTGTTACCGTATATTGTCTGTGTTCCTTTCTGGTCTATGTTACTTTTAGAAGCTCTCTTTGCTTAGAGGACTCCTTTCAATATTTCTTGTAGGGTTGGTTTCATGTTTGCAAATTCCTTTAGTTTTTGTTTGTCCTGGAAACTTTTTATCTCTCCTTCTATTTTCAATGACAGCCTAGCTGGATATAGTATTCTTGGCTGCATATTTTTCTCATTTAGTGCTCTGAATGTATCATGCCAGTCCTTTCTGGCCTGCCAGGGCTCTATGGATAGGTCTGTTGCCAATCCAATGTTTCTACCATTATAGGTTACATATCTCTTCTTCTGAGCTACTTTCAGGATTTTCTCTTTGTCTCTGAGACTCGTAAGTTATACTCAAACAATGAGTCATGGAACACTACATCAAAAACTAATGATGTAATGTATGGTTATTAACATAGCATAATAAAATAAAATTTAAAAAAAATCCACAGCAGGCGCCTGGGTGGCTCAGATGGTTGGGCATCTGCCTTCAGCTCGGGTCAGGATCCCGGGGTCCTGGGATCGAGTCCCGCATCGGGCTCCCTGCTCCTTGGGAGCCTGCTTCTCTCTCTCTCTCTCCTCCCCCTCTGTCACTCATGAATAAATAAATAAATAAAATCTTAAAAAAAAATAAAAATAAAAAAAATCCACAGCTAATATAATACTAAACGGGTGAAAAACCGAAAACTTTACCTTAAGATTAGAAACAAAACAAAGATGTCTGCTCTCACTACTTTTATTTGACATTGTACTGGAGGCTCAAGCCCGAGTGATTAGGCAAGAAAAAGAAATGAGAGGCATTCTGATTGTAAACGAAGAAGTAAAAAAATCCTATTTACAGATGACAAAATCTTGTATGGAGAAAATCTAAAGGCATCTATAAAAAACTCTAAGAACTAATAAAGAAGTTCTGCAAGTTTGCAGGATACAAGATCAATATACAAAAATCAATCTCATTTCTTTTTTTTTTCTGTACACTAGTAATGAAGAAATGATATCCAAAAATGATATTAAGAAAATAATTCAGTTTATAATAGAGTCAGAAAGAATAAACTATATACATTGGGCTTCAAGAGAAGCCCACTTCTCCCTCTTCCTCTGACCCTCCCTATACTTGTGCTCTCTCTCTCACTCTCTCTCTCATGAATACACCAAATCTTTTAAAAATAATAATAATAAAAAGGCAAATAACCTGATGGAAAAGTGGGCAAAATATCTGAATAGCCATTTCTCCAAAGAAGAAACACAGATGGCCAATAAATACATGGAAAGATGCTCAATGTCATTAGTCTTCAGAAAAGTAAAAATCAAAACTACAATGAGTTACCACATCACACCCAGTAGGTTGACTACAATCAAAATGGCAGACAATAGCAATTGTGTCAATGTGGAGAAATGGGAATCTTCATATGTTGCTAGTGGGAATGTAAAATGCTACAACTCCTTTGGAAACAGTTTGACAGTTTCTCGAAAGGTTAAACAAAGAGTTACCATATGACTCAGCAATTCCACTCCTAGGTATATACCCAAAAGAAATAAAAACATGTGACCATATAACACTTGTATATAAATGTTCATAGCAGCATTATAACACCATAATAACCCCAAACTGGAAATAATCCAAATGTCTATCAACTGATGAATGGATAAATGAAATGTGGGATAGACATCCATGGAATATTATTCAGCAATGAAAGGAATGCAGTATTGATATGTGCATCAACATAGATAAACCTTGAAAATGTTATGAAGGGTGAAAAAAGCCAGTAACAAAAAAACCACATGTTGTATGATTCTATTTATATGAAATGTCAAGAATGGGCAAAGCTATTGAGACAAAAGCTAGATTAGTAGTTGTTTAGGAGTGGGGAAGGAGGGGATAAATGGCAAGTGAGTGCTAATGTGTATGGAGTTTCTTTAAGGCGATGAATGTGTTCTAAAACTGATTATGGTGATGGCTGCACAATTCTGCAAATATACTAAAAATTACTGAATTGTACATTTAAACGGGTGAATTGTATGATATAATAATTATATATAAATTTTATATGGGGGGAGGGAACTGTATTAGGGTTCTCCAAAGAAACAGAACCAATGAGATTGGTAGATTGATTGATTGATTGATTGAATATAAGGAACTAACTCACATGATTATGGAGTCTGGCAAGTCCAAAATCTGCAGGGTGGTAGCCACCCAGGTGCCCCTTAAATCTTAATTTCATCCAAAAACCCTCTCACAGAAATATCTACCCTTGATCTTAGCCAAAAGGCCGAGAAGCGATCTCTCACAGAAACATCTAGAATAATGTTTGACCACATATCTGGACCCTGGTTTGGCTAAGTTGACAAAAAATTAACACAAAGGCCTATTCTTTCCATTTTCTCATTGGTCCCAGAGACTGGAAAACTTTAGGAAAGGCATTGTTAATTTGTCTAAAAAGGAGTTCTAGATATAGCTTGCTCTGTACAGTAAAAGTTCAGTGGACAGTGTGTGCCTGACAGACTAATTAGGCTATTAATAGAGTTAATAATGGGAGTGATAAAAATAATTCTTAATGATAAAATGACTTAGTATCTACTTCTAGAAGTTTCCTTTTTCCTAAACTTTTACACAACTAAAGGTTTAAAATGTCATTCATGTTGACATTTCTCCTTTTTATTAACACATATATTTTGTGAATTCCTTGTAGTATATATTGTGAGTTTTACATTTAAAAAATGTTTTTATTTTATTTTAAAGATTTTTGGGGTGCCTGGGTGGCTCAGTTGTTTAAGCATCTGCCTTTGGTTCAGGTCATGATCCCAGGGTCCTGAGACAGAGCCCTACGTTGGGTCCCTGCTCAATGGGGAGTCAGCTTCTCCCCCTCCTTCCCACTTGTGCTCTCTCTCACTATCTCTGTCTCTCTCAAATAAATAGAAAAAAAGATTATTTATTTGAGAGAGAGAAAGAGCACAAGAGCAGGGTGGGGGCAGAGGAAGAGGGAGAAAGAATCTCAAGCATACCCCATGCTGAGCATGGAGCCTGACTTAGGGCTTGATCCCAGGACCCTGAGATCATTAACTGAGCCAAAATCAAGAATTGGCTGCTTAACTGACCCAAGTTCCCCAAAAGTGTTTTGATTTTATTATTATTTTTTAAATTTATTTTTTTTAAAGAAAACCCAAACATTTTATTTTATTTTTAAAGATTTTATTTGTCAGAGAGAGAGAGAGCACAAGCAGAGGGAGAAGCAGGCTCCCTGCTAGCAAGGAGCCTGATGGAGGACTGGATCCCAGGACTCTGGAATCACCACCCAAGCTGAGCCTAATGGACTGAGCCACCCAGGGGCCCCTGTTTTGATTGTAGATGCAACAATCTTTCCTAAACATTCACCAGGGCCTAGAAATGAAAATGCTCCCTTCTGGAAACTCATACATTTAAGCACAAGTTAAGCTCTTATTTCTTTGCACAAAGTCTGCTTAGTTTTTTATGTAAAATATTAAATCTGGTAGGGAGCTTATATAAATGTGAGGAAAGCGTTCTGGAAGGAGATATACCAAAGAGATAGTAATAGGGAGATGAAAAGGGAACTGGAGCTGAGAAAATGGGGGAAATTCAAAGTGGTCTTCAAACTTATCTGTATTATATTAAAAATTGGGGCACCTGGGTGGCTCAGTTGGTTAAGCGACTGCCTTCAGCTCAGGTCATGATCCTGGAGTCTCGGGATCGAGTCCCACATCGGGCTCCCTGCTCGGCGGGGAGTCTGCTTCTCCCTCTGACCCTCCCCCCTCTCACGCTCTCTCTCTCTCTCTCATTCTCTCTCTCAAATAAATAAAATCTTTAAAAAAAAAAAAAATTGATATGAAGAATAAATGCACTGATCACTTGTGCAATTAGCAATGAAAAAATAACACATCTTATCTGATTCCCTTATTTTGCAGAATGGTGACTTGGAGATCATTCTACTGGTAGCAACAAGACCAGAAGCCAGGTCTCCTGTCGCTTAGTCCCATGCTCTAAATCATCTACCCAGCTAGTAATGTACTACAAAGATCAAAACCAGCTTTTTTTAAATATATGAATATAGAAAAATATTAACTAGTCTAGAAGGTTAGTAGGTTCTTTTATAGAAATTCAATTACAAGACTCAAGTTTGTGTTTTCCAGTACCAGTAGGAAAAAAGACCAGAGTGCTTTGGAGAAGGGACTCTGAAGAACTGGTGGGCCTTGAGATGAGTCAATGAAGGAGAAAAAGAGAGTAGAGAGGCATAGGGCTACGCTGGAGTGGGGCTGGTGCACAGACCAGGGTCCCTTACCAGCAGTCAAATATGGCTCCCATGGCCTCTGAAAAAGATAGAGCTTAGCAGTTGCCCTATATTGAGTCCTGAAAGTTGCCTTACTGATTTTACGTTGGTGAGCATGAAGATTTAACTATTTCTAGAAACTATTTTGATTTACTTCTAAACCTGAACCTGGGTTCTTAGGGTCTTCTAGATGTATGTTATTTGGGAATAAAAAAGCATTTAATTTTGGGGTGCCTGGGTGGTTCAGTTGGTTAAGGTTTGATATCAGCTCAAGTCTTGATCTCAGGGTTGTGAGTTCAAGCCCCATGCTGGGCTCCACGCTGGGTGCTGAGCCTACTTAAAAAAACAAAGCAAAACAACAATATTTAATTTTATTAAGCACATACACATACATATATAAATCTGGCTTTCAATAATGTGCTTCTCTTTGTAGACAAAGCTAATACATTCTATTCTCATTTTGAGTTACTTTTTAATACATTTATATTCTGTGTCTTGGTTTTCTTTCTTGTAAAAATTTAAGGTGAAATTTCACTAAATACAGCAAAGTTAAAGTAGAATTAGAGATTTTAAGAGTTGGAGGAAGATGTAGATTCACTTAAGCTAACTTAGGTCAGCTGTGAATTTAAAGGACAAAAGACCTAAGTTTATGACTTCCCTTTACTCTTATAAACTCCTTGGTGAATCTATCCACTGTTTGCTCCATGAGGGCAAACTTGTTTTTTGCTCAACATTTTATCCCTAACTCTGTGCCTGGCATATGATAGGTGCTCAATAAATATTTGTGAAATGAATGACTTCAAAGCTAATTGTAGAGCCAGTAGCAGAGGTTCAACAATTCTCAGTGCATGGAATATTGCAGCTTGGCTGCTGGAGGTGGGCAAATAATTATTGACAAGGGCAAAGCAGCCAAGGAAGAGAGGCTTCTGAGCAGAGGAAGTGGTAGTGACACAGGGAAATGGCTCATGAGGATACAGTGACTGTCAGAGTGCCCAGCAAACTGGTCCTGCAAAGTAAGCAATGCTTCAAGGAGCCTAGAGAAGTATAGAACAGGGGAATGATCTAAATGATTGGTCCATGTTCCCAGTAAACTAAGGCTCAGAGAAGCTGTGACTTTCCCAAAGTGTCTGGTAAATCAGTAGCAGGGTTGGGAAAAGAAACCAAGTCTTCTGGCTCCTTGGACTAACGTTCTTGCCTTGGTACCATTTCACCTTATTTAGAGACTAAGAGACAAAGATGTGCAATGCTAGACTAGGACTGTGTTCTGTGTAAAACCCCCTCAGCCTACCGAAGCAGCAACTACTGAGCTTTCTGTCTTGTCTCTGACACAGGGAAGTATGCTGTCCTGTAAGAGAAATGATGTCTGAGAGAAGTCGTGCAGATCAAAGTGCATACATACTGGTATCTATTGCCTCTCACCCAGATTGGAAGTAATCACTGATAACAAACCCTGGTTGGTAGTGAAAATTCAAGGGGTGCCTGAGTGGCTCAGTCGGTTAAGCTTCCAACTCTTGATTTTGGCTCAGGTCATGATCTCAGGTTCATGATTTCAAGCCCCACAACCACTATGGGCTCAGTACAGAGTCTACTTGTCCCTCTGCCCTTCACCTTGCTGCTCAAGCATGGGTGCCTGTGCGAGCACACTCTCTCTCAAATAAATAAATAAATAAATAAAATCTTTAAAAAAAGTGAAAATTCAAGTATACACTTTAGGACAAAGCCAGCCATTTACTAAGTAAGAAGTAATAGTAATTTTTAAAAACTGTAGCTTTGTACAACCCATCAGAAGCTATTCTTGCACTATCTTGGATCATCTCTTCTATTGCCATTTATTTTTTTGAGAGAGAGTACACGAGCATGAGGGGGCAAGGGGCAGAGGGAGGGAGAAAGGGAGAGAATACTAAGTAGCTAAGTAGCTCCAGCATGGAGCCTGACGCCAGGGTCCATCTCACAACCCTGAGATCATGACCTAAGCCAAGATCCAGTTAGAAGCTTAACCGACTGAGCCACCCATGTGCCTCTATTTTTTTTAAGTATAGTTGACACACATTCTTTTTTTTTAATGAATTAATTAACCAGTTTTATTTAGAGAGAGAGTTGAGGGAAGCAGAGAGAAAGAGAGAATCCTAAGCAGGCTCCATGGCCAGTGCAGAACCTGACACATGGGAGCGCAAAACCTGATCTCACAACCCTGAGATCACAACCTGAACGGAAATCAAGAATCGGGCACTCAACCGATTGAGCCACCCAGGCACCCTGACACACATTCTTTTGCCATCTTGAACAGATATTTATTTATTTTAGCTATTTAAACATTTTATCATTTTAATTTTTCACTTGTTTAAGACACCTCAACAAGCTTTTTAATTGCTGAAGTCAGAAACTGCATTTTGCATCTCGCTTCATGATGAGTATGCAGTGTATGTACTGTTTGTTTATTGAATAAGCGGAGACTTAAAAGTGAAATTTATTGTAGTTTCATTTTTTTAAAAAGTTTATTTTTTTATAATCTCTACAGTAAACATGGGATCTGAACTCATGGCTCTGAAATCAAGTGTCCCATGCTCTTCTGACTGAGCCAGCCAGGCACCCCTAAAATTCATTGTAGTTTTTTTTTTTTAAGACTTTATTTATTTGTCAGAGAGAGAGCACAGGCAAGGAGAGCAGCAGGCAGAGGGAGAAGCAGGCTCCCCGCTGAGCAGGGAGCCCCATGTGGGGATGCAGGACTCAATCCCAAGGCCCTGGGATCATTACCTGAACTGAAGGCAGATTGCTTAACCAACTAAGCTACCCAGGAGTCCCTCATTGTAGTTTTTAAATTCACTTTATAGTAGTATCAAAATCAAATATCCCAAGCTCCAAAATGGTCTTTTATATATTTATTTTATTTTTTTATTTTTGGGCCCCAAATGGTCTTTTAAAATAAAGAACCTTTCCAATGAGGAGGATAAGCTGGCTAGTATCTAGTTCTTATTTACCTTTGTTTCCCTCCTCTGACACTTGACATAGAATTGAGTTCATGGTGTGTTCTAAGGAGATGACTGTGAAGCAAATGAGTCACCACCTCACACTTCTTATTCTTTTCACCTTGACCATGCACCAGTCAGGAGGCTTGGGGAGGGGACTGACCCCGTCTAGTAATCCCATCACCTTGATATAGGGAGTTTGTTCAGGTAATCCAAACCTAAGTCAATCAGTGATTCAGGAGAGGACAGGTGACCAGTTCAGGCTAATAACTAGGGACTTATGTTTTAAAAAGTTTTCTCATTTTTTTGAGAGAATGATGAAATCAGTCACTCTCCTTCTGGCTGAAGTGGAATACAGATGGGAAGTTGGAACTGCTGCATTTTGTCACAATGAAGGAAGCCAGAATTAAGATAATGCTGACACCATAGATGTCAGAACAGAGAGATGGAAAGACAGGAAATCCTTGATGATAGTGTTGAGACTATGTCAAATGATTCCCATCAGACTGACCTTGAAATCTGACTATGGGCAGATCCAGGTTTAGGTCTGGAGTGTTGGAGTGACTTCAAAGCTTATACAATTTGAGAGTTCTCTTTAAGAAAAATAATGCGAGATTACAAATGCAAAAGTAAGTTCAAATGTGACTATTTAATTAGAATGAGAAAAAAAATCATACCAAACCATGAATTTTGAAAAGCTGACAAATATCCCCAAATCAGTAATCTTTTTGTTTTCTTTTCTGCCTGACATATCTTTATGGTACTTTTTGCTCCTACTTTTTGGGATGCATTTTCTTTAATGTCCTTTTCATAAGACAATAGCATTAGAGAGATTTTGTAATCTTGAAGAGAATTCAGTGTTTCCTCTTCCATGATCCAAATTTGTTTTGTTTAAACCCTAAATAAGTTTATTTCAGTTTTACAGCATTTTTGTAATGGCATGCAAAGTGTACAGGTTTGTCAAATGTGGGAACACCCTCTATCACATTTCATATGTGACTTACAGGATTTCAGGGTATTTCAAATTTTCTTGAGCAATGATAGTCTTAAATCTTACATCTCAAAATGTAAAACAGTGTACTTTGAGTGGATCACCTGTAGTTTAGCAACCGTCCTCAGTGTCTTCTTTGCAGTGGCAGATTATGAATTTCCTGTTCTCCTCCTTGATATCCATATCTTGGAGCAGCTACATACATGTGGCCCCCCTCAGATCTGTTCATTGCACTGCTGTAGTTTGTGCCCTAGAAGCACAGGAATTCTGATAAGTTCTATCTCAAATGATTCCCATCATAAAAGAAAAAGAGCCTGCTACATTTTAAATTTTATATACTGCATCATCCAGTGTATACCTGACATGAGAGAATTTCCGTTTCTGCTTACACTTGCACCTATCTGATGATCTGATCGGTTCCTTGGGCTGTGACTCAGCTCAGCGGATTTTACTCACTGTTGTGTGTGAAGTGGTACTCAGCTGGCAGGTTGACTGGTCACTGGATGATCGGGGATGGAATCTCTGGTGGCCAGTGGTTGGCTGGCCCTCAGCTGAGGCAACAGGGAAGATTAGGCTTTGTGTGTTCCATCTTTCAGGAAGCTCGCTTGGGCTCCTTCACAGGGTGGTCCAAGATCCAAGGGTGGTCACTGTTCCAAGCGCTAATGCGCAAATTCTTTTCAAGTCTCCGCTTGCTTCATGGATGGGATCACAGGAGTCTCACAAACCCTTCCCAACACTCAAGCCCTGCCTTGGCCTGGCCTGACGCTCTTCTCCCTGAGTCCTAACCCTGATCCAACAGTAATTAGGTACACGGATATGGCCTTAAAGGATCTCTAGTGATGGAGCTGAATCAATTTTCCTTATTCCTGTCTTATGCCAGGATGCATAATTTGTATAATTCTTTCGTAGTAAAAGTGTCTTGTTATTAAAATAGGATGCTTTGTCCCCAGTAATCAAGTTTGTTTTAAACCTACCATTCCACATTATCATGGCATTTCATGTCTTTAAGCTTGTTTTATGTATTTGCAGCCTGAATCTAGATGAAATTTTCTGGTACTGACAAACTTTCAGTAATTGAGTTGTAGGTTAACATTCTTTGTCTTGCAAGCAAAACCCAAGTTCATATGTAGGGCTGATAAGTAATCACTATCTCCTCAGGGAACCAGAGATTTGCATGCTGTGTTGTCAAGGTAACAGCTGCCCATGTCTTCCCAACAGGATCTGTTCATACGGTTATTGAAGCTAACACAAGTGTGAGTCTGCTGCCACAAGCCAGGGGTCAGTTTGCGAATGACGTCTCTCTTGAGGACTAATCAATAAGAGCATTACCTCCCCAGACAGAGACCACAGCAATGACAACCATGTGAAACTGACACATTATCTTCCTTTTCCATTATATCTGAAGCTCCGATGACAGCACACCCATCTTTCTTTGTTCAGTTATGGGTTTTTTGTTTTGTTTTGTTTTGTTTTTGTGAGCTCTAAAGGTTTAAAACTCCATAGCTGACACAGAATGTTCGACTGGGACAAGTCCTAATGGATTGTTACTTTCAAGAGAAATCAAAGTCCTAAGTTTATAGAGAAAAGCCGTTGGTGGAGAGGTCAGTGGTAAACAGGGTGGTAGGAAAGAATGGTGAATAGAAGGATAAAAAGAAACAAGCATATGTTACAGAGAAAGACTTTCTACACTAGCAAATTAGGAGTGTCTGGCCTGCTGTGAAGCAGCTGACATCAGGCTCCAAGGTCCTGCTGATAATCATAGGACCTCCACCTTCACAGACAAAAAAAGAGCACAATCTGGACAGAATATACTCTCACACTCTCCTAGATCCTGGGGAAAAAAAAAAAAAACAACACCTTTTAAAAAAACCCCAAACCAAATTCTACATTCTAGGTGAAAGATGATCCTGATGAATAAGCTTCTCCTACAGCAAAAATAGAAGAATGATTTCTATGCTAACATCCTTAGGAGCCTAGAGACCATACCTATTTAAGGACCATCCAAGGATTAGATTCAAATCCTAGTATTTGGTTTGTTTCTTAACTTATAAATAATGCAGATTTGATTTTCCTCTAATGGATTTGCTGAAAGTACAAGTGAAAATCACAATCATTTAAGTGAGAAGTTTGATTATTCCTAACCATTTAATAGTATTACTTACTAGGAAAGGAATACCATGAGAATCAACAAAAATGGGCTCCCCACACGGTCAGTTGCTTGCCTTGCGCTGCCCCCTTCCTGCCATCCATTTCCATCCAGAGCGAGTAAGGACCTTGGAGGCTGGTGCTCAGAGAATCCCTCACTGGGAAAACTTAAATATAGACTGTATATCAAAAGACACTATTAAATTTATGTCTGTTTTCTTAGATGTGGTAATGGTATTGTGATTATGTAGGTGAATGTTCTTATTTTTAGATGAAGCATGTGAACTATTTAGGGGTGGAATTTTCTGATGTCCTCATCTTACTTTCAAAAAAACATATGTGGAAAAAGAGAAAAAAAGGAAAAAAAGGAGGGAGGCAGGGGGAGGGCAGATACAAGCAAATGCACCAAATGCTAAAATTATTTGATCTCAGTAAAAAATGTATGGTGTTAATTGCACCATTTTTATTTTCACTATTTGGAAGGTTTGAAAATTTTCAAAATAAAATGTTGGGAAAAAGATATATGTAAAAAGAAATCATAGTCCCTGACCTCTAGTGATGCTAGAAGTTTCTTTGAATCATTTTTAAAGAAACCCCAAAACCAAATTCTACATTCTAAGTGAAAGGTGATCCTAATGAATAAACTTCCCCTACTGCAAAAATATAAGAATGATTTCTATGCTGACATCCTTAAAAGCCTAGAGACTATACCTATTTAAGGACTGTCTGTCCGAGCTTCTTTGAATCATAACTGAGAAGCTGACACTCCATACCAGGCATCTGGTGGTCCATGCATTAGTTAGTTCAGGCATTGTTCCTCCAAAAAACTAGAAAGCAAGTGGGCAGGAGGGTTGCTGTGGGCAGGACTTCAGGTAGCAGAGGGAGAGCCTAGGATGCTGTTTCGTTGGCTCACTGATCTTACAAGAGGACGTGGGAGGTGGAGGGTTAAGCACAACATATTATCCAAAGAACAGACTAGACCAATCCTAAAATTTGTATGGAACCACAAAAGACCCGAGATGGCCAAAGCAATCTTGAAAAATAAAAATAAAACTGGAGGTATCATAATTTCAGACTTCAAGTTATATTACAGAGCTGTAGTAATCAAAACAGTATGGTACTGGCACAAAAACAGACACATAGATCAATGGAACAGAATAGAGAGCCCAGAAATGAACCCACAATTATATGGTCAATTAATTTTTGACAAAGGAGTCAAGAATATGCAATGGGAAAAAGTCTCTTCAACAAATGGTGTTGGGAAATTGGACATCTACATGCAAAAGAATGAGATGGGACCACTTTCTTACACCATATACAAAAATAAACTCAAAAAAGGACCAAAATGTGAGACCTGAAACCGTAAAAATCCTAGAAGAGATCAAAGGCAGTAATCTCTTTGACATCAGTCATAACAACATCTTTCTAGATGATATTTCCTGAGGCAAGGGAAACAAAAGCAAAAATAAACTATTGGGGCTATATCAAAATAAAAGTTTCTGCACAGCAAGGGAAACAACCAGCAAAACTAAGACCACCTACTGAATGGGAGAACAAATTTGCACATGACATATCCAATAAAAGGTTAGTATCCAGAATATATAAAGAATTTATATAACTCAATACATAAAAAACACACAAAACCAAAATAATCCAATTAAAAAATGTGCAGAAGACATGAACAGACATTTCTCCAAAGAAGACATTCAGATGGCCAACAGATACATGAGAAGATGCTCAACAGCCCTCATCACCAGGGAAATGCAAATCAAAATTATCAGTATGGCTAAAATCAAAAACTCAAGAAACATCAAGTATTGGTGAGGATGTGGAGAAAAAGGAACCCTTGTGCACTGTTGGTGGGAATGCAAACTGGTGCAGCCACTGTGGAAGATAGTATGGAGGTTCCTCAAAAATTTAAAATAGAAATACCATATGATCCAGTAATCAAGCACTACTGGTATTTACACAAAGAATACAAAAATGATATTTTGAAGGGATATATGCATCCTATGTTTATTGCAGCATTATTTACAATAGCCAAACTGTGGAAGCAACCCAAGTGTCCATCGGTAGATGAATGGATAAAGAAGAAGTGGAATGTATATACACAATGGAATATTATTCAGTCATAAAAAAGAATGAAGTCTCGCTGTTTGCAACAACATGGATGGACTAGAGGGTATAATGCTAAGCAAAATAAGGCAGTCAGAGAAAGACAAATACCATATATAGTTTCACTCCTACGTGGAGTTTAAGCAACAAAACAAATGCACAAAAAAGAAAAAAAGAGACAAACCAAAAAAACAGACTCTTAACTACGGAGAACAGAGGGTTACCAGAGGGGAGGTAGGCAAGGGGAGGATGAAACAGGTGAAGGAGAATAGGAGGGCTCTTGATGAGCACGAAGTAATATGTGGAGTTGTTGAATCACTGTATTGTACACCGAAACTAATGTAACACTGTATGTTAATTACACCGGAATTAAAATTAAAAAAAAAAAGAACTCAAGGTTGAGGACATTAATATATTTCTCTTTTCTCTATTTTCCTGCATTATTTATTATTGTTTTGGTCTGAGAATTAGATCTGTTTCCCTGGTCTCAAGGAGCAACTTTTTACACCAAAATGCAGTAAGTGCCATCCCAATAGTTTCTGATTCGAGAGAAAAGCTGAGCACGAGTCTATACCTATGTGCATGCACCTGTGTGCATGCATGCAGGTCCATTTGCTAGGCAATTGAAATAATTGCAGATTGCTACAGTGGAAGGAATGGATTCAGTGTTTCCTAAACTGTTTTCCCATTAAAAAAATAAAGTACTTTGTAGTCAAATAAATTTGGAAACACTGCATATTACATTATCTTCTTCAGATTCATTTTTTCCCCAAGATTCTATCTATTCACTTAACAGAGAGAGACACAGCGAGAGAGGGAATACAAACAGGGGGAGTAGGAGAGGGAGAAGCAGGCTTCCCCACAGAGCAGGGAGCCCGATGCGGGGCTCGATCCCAGGACCCTGGGATCATGACCTGAGCTGAAGGCAGACACCTAATGACTGAGCCACTCAGGCGCCCCAGATTCAAAGCACATTAGTTTATTTAAAATTTTGAGAAGTCCCACAAAAAGGACTATGTTATGTACTAACGGTTTAGCGCAGCGTTTTCCAAATTTATCAGGATACCTATTCAACATTATGCTGAAGTCTAAATGCAACTAGGAGAGCTAAAGTCTAAATGCAAGTAGGAGAGTTTTTTAAAACTATTAGACATTAATGTTTTCTACTAAATTCTGTTGCTATTAAATGACAATCTAGAAACAATGGTTTTCCCAGAGACAGGTTTTGTACATACCATCGTATGTAAGTTATGGTAGGAAAGTTCTGTGAGCCAAAGTGACTTAGATACAAATCTTCAATGAAAATGAGGCATTTGAAAGGTAGAATCTTAACGAGAAAGTCCAAGTTAGGAAAACACACTTGTAGTTGTTTCAAGACACACATATATTTTAGAAACCAAAGTGTATCACTAATGTTAAATATTCCTAATCTCATTGGCGTTGCCATGCTAATTTCATTCTTCCATACTTTTTGCTATTCTCTTGCACTTCATTATTGCCACCAACTCTTCCTTAAAAGTGTTGCCTAAGACAAATGGGTGGGTAAATAGTGTATAAATGGATGGACAGATGGATAGATAGGTGGCAGGATAATTTTTTTAAAGATCCTATTTATTTATTTGACAGAGAGAGACACAGCGAGAGAGGGAACACAGGTAGGAGGAGTGGGAGAGGGAGAAGCAGGCTTCCTGCCGAGCAGGGAGCCTGATGCGGGGCTCGATCCCAGGACCTGGGATTATGACCTGGGCCGAAGGCAGATGCTTAACAGCTGAGCCACCCAGGTACCCCAGGTAGCAGGATATTAAAACTGAAGTTTTAACCAGAACACTAAAATAACATAGATGTGAACTGCCAGAGACAGATTCCCATATGTAGAATTTACAAGGGAGATTTTCTCAAGACTCTTAGATCAAGGATATAAAGTGGTGGGGCGAAAAAAAGTGGGGTGGTCTTTGAGGAGCCCATGCAAATGACCCATCAGAGAGCCAACATATTATTTTTAAAAAATACTTTATTTATGGGCACTGGGGAGTCTGTTTCTCCCTCTCCCCCTCCCTGCCCCCCACTTGTGTTCCCTCTCTCACTGCGTCTCTCTGTCAAATAAATAAATAAAATCTTAAAAAATATTTTATGTATTATTTATTTGAGAGAGAGAAAGAGCACAAGCAGGGGTGGGGGTGGGGGTAGAGGAAGAGGGAGAAGCAGACTCCCCACTGAGCAGGGAGCCTGATTCAAGGCTCCATCCCAGGACCCTGGGATCATGACCTGAGTGAAAGGCAGGTGCTTAACTGACTGAGCCACCCAGGCGCCCCAGTGCTAACTTATTTGATGTCTGCCAGGCCTGGGAGCACACAGTCTCTCCTCCTACTCCACCCTTCCTATTCCCTTGCAGGGGTCTGAGATTGGCCTGAAAACTGAAGTTGGGGTTGGAGGTGGAGAGAGAGAAGCCAACCACAGAGCCCCCTGTCTCACTGCAGGTTTCCAGTCTGCAACAGGACTGAGCTGGGTAGAAAAGAATCAATTTATTTATTTACCTATTCATTCATTCATTTGTTCATTGAATCACCCAACATTGAACTTGAACCCACACCCCATCATCAAGAGTGGCAAGCTCTACCAAAATGAGTGAGCCGGGCGCACAGGAAGAATCACCTTTAAATCAAGTTCAGAATTCTGTTCAACATCTTGGACTGGAAAGTCTGAGTATGAATTAAGACTGTGACTTAAAGTGACAGGCACTTAAAGTGAGAGTGAACAATCTGTTAATTAAGATTGAGCTGAAAAGTTACGGAGACTGCCACCGTTTTCATTTCAGATAAGGGGAAAGGTTGTCCCTGCTTAATTCACCTTAAAGAGTATATGGAAGATAGAAGAAAAGTTGTGTTTGATCACACACATCCCTGTTGCTCACCTCCAGTGTCACGACCTAACTTTCTGTTCTGCCTGCAGTGACATTATTCTGATGCTGTGCACCTCACAAGTCGTGCATTCACCAGATGCTGAGTGTTAGATGATGGAAAGATGAGACAGTAAGAAAGATAAGATAGTAAGATTGATTGATAAAGTTAGTTAACAGAACTTCTACCCTAACAATTCTCAGATGTTTCTAGAGAACACTGGAGATGCCTGGAATGATGCGAAAAGGGGTTGAGAATGTTTGTCTTACTGCTAGACCATGAACTCCTTGCAACAAAGGACTGGTTCTTTTTCATCTTTACTTCCCAGGGTTTACTTCAGTTGCCAGAACACAGAAAGAACCGATAAACTACTCTAAACGGTTAGTGTGCCTTAAGTAACATTACTAGTTAAATCAGGATTGTTGATTTTTTAACTATGTATTTAGGTAGTATTAATGCTATTGAGTTATTACTATTTTTCAATGTGAGAATTTAATCCTCCAGTGTATCATTTTAATATGTTCCTCATCATAATTCAGCACTTTTTTTTCATTGAACTGTAACTATAAAAACTTTGTACATCCCTGCATCATTGCTTGGTAACTTTAAATGGAACCACAAGATGGGGAAATGCTGGGAATTTTCTTGTTGACATTCAAGCCTGTTTACACTCTGCTCTCCCCTGTCCTTGCCCCCTCTATCCTGCCATTCTTGTCCATGAACCTCTTTTGCAGTCAAATTGGGCTACTTGGCATCCCAAAGTGCACAGTGTTTCCTCCCTTCCTGCTTAACGATTTCCTCTTGCCTGGAGCGCTCCTCCTATTCTCCTTTGCCCTACCTTCTCTTGCATCTTAATGGATCCCTCATAACCCTGTCCCACCTTCTCTACAGCGTTGCCCTGGGCCAGCCCAGGGACATCTTCCTGTGACTCTGGAAGATCTACCAGGCTACATCACTCAGGAAGCATTAACTTGTTAACTTTTTGTGTGTGTTTGCATGATTTGACCATCTGGATTTTGATGTTTTGAGGGTAAGGATTCTGTTTTATTTTATTTTTATTTGTTTAAAGATTTTTCATTAGTTAAGTAATATCTACCCCCAACAAGGAGCTCGAACTCACAACCCTGAGATCAAGAGTCGGGTGTTCTACCAACTGAGCCAGCCAGCTGGCCCAGTTCTGTTTTAGACATTTTGATTTCCCTCACATGCCTTGGACATAATAAGAACTGACATAATTTGACTTATTTAAAATTGATTTTTGTACTTTAAAATAGGCAGAGGAACTGTGCTAATGTTTCTCAAAAGGCAACACCCTGAAGAGGCAGACTGGGATGAATGAAAGTGTGAGTGTTATTATATACTCTGATTAAAATTCTCAAAGCAATTCAAAAGAGTATTTATTGGGTGAATAAATGAATAAAATAAACACTGAATATTGATTTGGTACATATGTAATATAACTATATTGGAGGATGGGGGAAGAATGTGTATATTGGCATGGGGCGCATAGGAAGAAAGCTAAATCTTCATCTTCCATAGTCGTTAGGAAATCAATATATAATTTCTAAAATGGAAAAAAATTCAATAAAATAACAGTGTCAATATGTTATTTAGGATCACAGAGGTAAATAACAAAAGAGCTAAAAAAGTACCAAAAAAAATGGTTACCTCTTTAGACCTTTTATCTCTTGGGAGCACATCTTACTCTCTTGATTTTAAATAAATACATTTCCAATTCTGGATTTTTTAGTTTCTCTTCTTTTTATATCTTTCAGATGTGTCCTGCTGGGTAAACAGCTTACAACTTATTTGCTTAAAATCTGACATCATCTCTCTCCCTCCTACCATACTGAGAGATTTCTACAACTTTGCATCACTCCCAGGGGCATCATTTTGTTATTCCTTCCTCTTCTTTCTCTAGTCATTCAACAAGTATTTATTGAATGCCTACTCTATCTGAGCCATTGAACTAGATCCTGGATAAGTAAGTAATTGATAAGTAAGCCCTCACAGTCGAGATGATTCTTCTCCAGTGTTCCTTTGGTCTGCCTGCTTTGTTTTGTTTTAGTTTTTGCCGTCCCTTCCCTAAAACAGATGACAACCATTGGTTCATCGCCCAGGGAAAACAGAATTATTCATTCTTAGGCTATGAATGTAAAATCTTGGGTGTCATCTTGAGGTCAGGCCAGAGAATATGGGCCAGTCAGCCAACATTGGTTAACACTGTTGGGAAACTCTGAAGTATGTGCTCCATTGCTGATGGTGGGTCAGGTGCATTGTGCTGTAAACAACATTTATATATTTCATTTATCCATTCAATATTTCTTGATTATCTACTGTTTCTAGGAACTGTGAAAGTAATGTAATACACTAGGATCACAACAGAATATAATATAAGACCATTGCAATTTTTTTATATATTTCAGCCACATGTATTTTGTGTCTAAGGTAAATAATTGAACATAATGTGATGAGCGTCCTAATAAAGATATGGAAGAATTGCAATTTGACCACAGGGAGAGAAGCATCCAATCCTGCCTGTCAAGAAGAGTCATGGATGGAATGAAGTACATCTCAAAAGAAAAGTAGAGTCTGATAAGAGAAAGAGTGTGTGGAGGCATAAGGGCACGAAGGGGGTCTGTCATCTTTGGGCAACTGCAAGTGACAAGTAGGTGCAAGAGGGGGTGGAGGGGGAGTGAACGGAGAAGTAGGAGGGGCCATGTTGTGAAAAGCCTAAACATGAAAAGAATCTTAAGCGGTGAAATGGCATGCCTTTTAGAAAGATGTGGTATGATGTGGGTGGGAGGGGTATAGGGGAGACTGGAGAAAGGAAGAACAGTTGCCAGGTTTTTGTAATAGTCCAGGTGAGAAATGATGAACCCCTGAATAAAGATAGTGACCGTGGGGAAGGAGAATGAGAATGACTTTAAAAGCTGTGTAGGAGGTAGAACTTACAGAACTTGGTAGACATATAGGGAAGGAAGGTGGAGGTTATGAATCAGGTTTCTAGCACAGGAGCTGGATGGATGAAAAAGGAAGAACAAGTTTATGAGTGAGAAAAAAGTTGAATTTGTGGTCCTAGGGGACAATGGATTAGAGCTCCTTAGAGGCACCTGTAAGTATGTGAGAGAATAGGGAAGGAAACCATATAGGATAGGGAAGAAACAATGAAGGGATAATGGGCGCTGATCGTCAGGAGAGGAAGAGATGTCAGCTTCCTGGAGGGCAGAGAAGAATACATTTGGCACCCAGCTGATCCAGGGCATCTCTTCTTTCTTGCCTGCCCAGTTCTGATGGTAAGTAGGCAATGTAGCCAACCTAACCTGAGTAGAGCTGGCTCCTTAGACTCAGACCTCTCAGAGGTGAAGGTCAAGGATTCTCCCACCCCCCACCACTCCAGGTAAGCCATTTAGACCGGCAGAAGTGCTAGCTGAGGGAAGGGTAATCTGGAATTGTCAGTAGAGAAGGGAAATGGAGTATCTCAGATGTGGTTTTGAAAGCACCTGCAGGGGCAAGGGATGTAATCTGACTCACCAACATTTTCCTAAGTGTCTCCAAACAAAGGAACCAACCAGAAAGCCGAGGGAGCTAATTGCAAATAGAATGGATTTACTATAAGAAGTAAGTGAATCCAAGCGTGGTAAAGGTGGGCTGTGATGGACTCCATGGTGCTCTGCTCACCTCCCAACCCGCTTTGGAACCAAGCTGTCCATTCTCCAGTTGCTGGAAGTATTGACTGCTGACAACTTCCCTGCAAGTTCTTTTCTGGAAAGATTCTTAGCTGTCTAATTTTACATCCCCCAGCTCACATGCAAAGACTGCTCAATGGTGGGGTGCGAAGTCCCAGCGCACTTGTTTCAATTCAGGACAACTCTGAAGGGCTCTTCCTGCCCCAGAGTTCCTGAGATGGGCGGGCGGGTGGAGGCTTCCATTGCAGCTGCACAATAGGTCACCTCCTCCTGCAGTTCACTCCAGCAGGGTTGTCACCAAAGCCTCCTGCACACAAGTCTCTGCTTCAGAGTCTGTTCCTGAGGAACCTAACCTGAGATGTGAGGGCAATGCAAATGAGCAAAATATTCCCTTTTCATAGGAGAAAGTCAGCAAATAATACCTGAAGGTGATAAGATCAATATATAAAGGTGTAAGCATAACCCCTAGAGTTAACACAGACAACCACCAGAAGAACTACAAATAGAGATGATGAAGACAGTTCTGTCCTTGTAAAGTCACTGGGGATGATCAGGTGGGAGGCTTGCTTTTCCTCCTCAGATTTTCTGAACTACCTCATTTCATATCACGTGCGAATAGTACTTTGATTCAAATCTAGTTTTAACATAAAAAAAGACTCTTAGAAGCAACTAATTGTGGAAAAGTAGTGGAGTGAGGTCAAGAAGTAATGTTTGCATTCAGAGGTCTGGAATTCGGATGCTTTGTGTCTGGCTAATCTGGTTTAGGTCACTTATTCTTTCAGAGCCTTTGTTTTCTCATCTGGTAAGTGGGAATAATAATGATATTGAAATAAAAACTATGCAAGAGTATGGTGAGGTATAAATAAAATAATGAAAGTGAAAATGCTTAGTAGAGCCATAAAAGGCCACATTATATGGGAGAACAGAATACATGTTACTAGCCAGGTACTAGAGAACACAAAAGAGCAGTTAATTCTGGCAGTGGATGAAAGACCTCAGGAAGACTGATCTCTTGAAGTTGTCCTGAAGAATAAAAGAGAATTTTGATAGGCAGAGAAGGAGGAGTGAGGAGGAGGGGGATTTTATTTTATTTATTTTTAAAGATTTTATTTATTTATTTGACAGAGAGAGACACAGAGAGAGAGGGAACACAGGCAGGGGGAGTGGGAGAGGGAGAAGCAGGCTTCCTACAAAGCAGGGAGCCTGATTTGGGGCTCGATCCCAGGACCCTGGGATCATGACCTGAGCTGAAGGCAGACATTTAACTGACTGAGCCACCCAGCCGCCCCTTTATTTTATTTTTAAAATAATCTTCAATTCCTTTTATCAAGCTAAACCATGGACATAATTAAAAGGCAACAATTCAGAAGGATTTATAATCTCCTTCACCTCCTTCAAGTCTTTGTTCAAATGTCATGTTTTTCAAGGAACTCTTTCCTGAACATGTTATTTGTATCTGTAGACTTGGCCCCACTCTTGATCTCTCTTACCCTACTTTATTCTTTCCTCATAGCACGTATCCACTTCTAACATATTAAAGCTTATTTATTCTGTGTTTTTTTTTTCCTTTTTAAATAATCTCTACATTCAATGTGGGCTTGAACTCATGACACTGAGATCAGGAGTTGCATGCTCTTCTGACTGAGCCAGTCAGGCACCTCTTGTATGTAATTTAGTTGTTGTTGTTTCTTTCTCCTCAGTGGAATGTGAGCTTTAGTAGGACAGGAATTTTGATTTGTTCTTTTCCTCTCCCAAAAGTGCCTAAATAGTGCCTCATACATTGTAGGGACTCAATGAATATTTATTGAATAAATTAAAAACATAAAACAATATTTTTAAAAATATTTATTTATTTGAGAGACAGAGAACGAGTTGGGGAGAGGAGCAGGAGGACAGGGAGAGGACAAGCAGACTCCACGATGAGCATGGAGCTGGACGCGGGGCTTGATCTCACGACCCTGAGATCATGACCTGAGGTGAAATCAAGAGTCAGATGCTTAACTGACTGAGCCAGCCAGGCGCCCCTAAATATAAAACAATCTTGCTTGTTCTACTGCTCTCCAAACCCCATCACATTCCTCAGAGACACCTGCTTTAAAAATAAATAAAAAATAAACAAACAAACAAATAAATAAATGTATATAAAAACAAAATAGTCTGTTCCTTTGGAAGATTTCAAACATACATACATAAAAGCAGAGAGAATGGTGCAGTGAACCCTACTTCTACAATTACCAACATTTGGCCAATCTTGTTTCTCCATCTTGCTGTATTTGGGGGGCATGGGAGATTGGCACTGGAGTATTTTAAAGCAAAGCTCAGGCATCATGTTATTTTATGTAGAAATGCTTCACGATGCCTCTAACTACAAAGGTATTTGAAAATCTAACCCCCGTGCCATTATTATATCTAACAAAATTAATGATTTCTTCTATAATCATCTTATATCCAAATCATAATCAAATTTTTCTAATTGTTTCAAACTCGTTCTAATAAGGATCCCAAGTGAAATCTCCACATTGAATTTATTTCATCTCCTAAATTTCATTTATTCTATAACTCATTTCTACCCCTGTACCATCGATTTGTTAGAGAAACTAGGTCAGTCATCTTGCGCAATGTCCCATATTCTGGATTTGACTGATTGCTTCCTTGTGGTGTCCTTTAACTTGCTCTCTGGAGGTAACTACTTTTAGAAGTTTCTGTTTTTAGTTCTTTTTGTGATTACCTTGATATCTCTAAATGAGTGTTTCTTGATTTAGACATCATGTGTGCAAATTTAGCTTGCTTGCCCTGCCTCTCTCCTCCGCTGCCTGGCTTCTCCCAACATAATTTTGTCATGAATCTTCATTTCTTTCACCTCTTTGATTTCAGACAATATTCTTGAACCTCTAACTGCCATTCCATCAACCAGGAGAGCATCTCTCACTGAAGGTGTTTGTGCTTGGCTGGTCCCCTTCACCTGTTCTTCTTCCCTTTTACTTCAAAATTCTATTGGCAGTAAATCTAGTTTTAAATTTTCTGGCTGGATAACATTCTTTTCTGTAATCACAATTTTGTCTTCTGTGATTTGTCTATTAGTTTATTCCAAAATAGTAAAAATTAAGGGCCCATTTATATTATTGTGGCTTTTCAGGCTTAGATCACTGCAGATCCAAAAAATACCCTTTGATTTCTTTTTTATGCGGTCAATGTTAGTACCCCTGTACCAAAGAATGTCCTCTAGTGTCACATTAAAATAGATTCTCCTTGTTTTACACTCCACCAATTGCACAAAATCGTGCCACATTTTAACTTGCTTTGTATTGGTACATGCCAGGAATGATGTTTGAAACTGGTTTGGATTGACCATTCCATCATCAGCCTATTCATAAGGGACTATTTTTTTGAACCACAATAGAAGAAAGTACCTAGTATTAAAAAAAAAAATAGCCCCTTGTGAATGGGAAATTAGGCTGGAACAGTCAACTCAAACCACATAATGGAAGGTCAAGAATACCATGCCAGGAAGTTAAGACTTTGTAGGTCCTAGGAGGCTCTTGAGGGTTTTTAAGGAATGCGAGGTACTTGGGCTTAAGCTCTCTTGGAAGCAATTGTCCAAAGAAGGCGATCCAGCAGCAAAGGAATTTCCAAGCCCCACTGTTCACTTTAACAGCACTCCCCACATCAGGGAGCTTTATGGTGACAGGGCCTCACAGGGCATCCAAAGAACCTGCAAGTGGCTCCATGAGAGGGTCAGCATTTGAACCTCCGCAGCCCATCCCGGACTCTAGGTAAGAAGCCCTGATCAACATCAGCATTCTTTAAGACTGCCTAGGAATTTACGTAACCTTTAAAAACTGATGGGTATTCGAGTAGATTCCAATTCCAATTTTTTACAGTAACAAACAACTTTGCAATGACAATTTTTTATTCCTATCTTTGCTTCCCTGTCCAGTATTTTCCTTGGGAGAAATTTATAATTGCAGAACTACTGGGTAGTGCTTATGTAATTCTTTCTTTCTTTTAAAATTATACACTTAACTTCTTATAGCAGTTTTAGGACAACAGGAGAATTAAGCAGAAAATACAGAGAGCTTCCATATACCCCCTTGCCCCCACAGAGTTCCCCCTATTATTAACATCTTACATCAGTGTGATATATTTGTGGTTACAATAGATGAATGAATATTAATGCTTTATTACTAACTGAAGTCCCTATTGTACATCAGGTTTCACTTTTTGTATTGTGCAGATCTCAGGTTTTGACAAATGTGTGATGCCATGCATTCATCATTACGGTATCATACAGATGAGATACACTACTCTAAAGATCCCTTGCATTCTGCCTAATCATCTCTTTCTCCCTCTCCAAATATGTGTAATTTTTAAGGCTTTTGAGGTTGATAGTCAAATTACAAAATGTTTGGGGAGGGTATGTGCTACGGTGAGCGCTGTTAATTGTGCAAGACTGTTGAATCACAGATCTGTACTTCTGAAACAAATAACGCAACATATTTTAAGAAAAAAGAAAAAGAAGAAGATAACAGGAGAGGAAGAAAAGGGGAGTATGTCAGAGGGGGAGACGAACCATGAGAGATGATGGACTCTGAAAAACAAACTGAGGGTTCTAGAGGGGAGGGGGGTAGGGGGATGGGTTAGCCTGGTGATGGGTATTGAGGAGGGCACGTTCTGCATGGAGCACTGGGTGTTATGAACAAAAAATGAATCATGGAACACTGCATCAAAAACTAATGATGTAATATATGGTGATTAACATAACAATAAAAAAATTAAAAAAAAATTACAAAATGTTTGTATCCAAACACCAGCAGTGTGTGAGAGTTTCTATTTTGGCACATCATCAATAATACTTGGTATTATTATTATTATTTTTTATTTTAGGGAAATCAAGATCTCGGTTATATTAGGACAAATACAAATAAGATATGGGTGTCTTAGGTCTCTTGGTTACAATGACAGAGACTTCATACATGCTAGCTTAAGCAAAATATGGGATTTATTGCCTCTTTCATCTGGACGATGGTCTCAGGAACTCAGCTGATGTCAGAAGGGTAGGTTCTAGGTTGGGTTCTGTTCTGGGTAATCTCTGGCAGTCCGTTAGATGTCATGCGGCTATTTCCCTGTCTCTAAAATAGGCCTGCTGTACTTAGTTCTCAGGGTTACTATAAGTGTTGAATGGGAGCTCGTACATAAAAGTGTCTTAGTAACTGTAAAATGCTACTGCAAATGTAATTTAGTGTACTATTCACTCACTCCACAGGAAACCATATATATTCAATCAGCAAAATATGTTTTAAGTGCTGAATTATTGACATTTTATTATATTCATCACCCTTACCAACCTTTTTTTTCCCCATTATCAACCTTTTTAAGACAAGATTTTATAAATGGTAGTGAAAAGTAAATCATCCTAGATGAACAATTTCCATGTTGCAAAAAAGTTTTCTATGCCCAGGTAATCACCATCTTATTAGTATAACAAGATATCCCCGAGACACATGGTCTTTAAAGGAGGTTAATTTAAAGGATGCAGTAGATGAGTACACTGTAAGCCATGATGACTCGTACATAATAGGAGTTCAATCAGCATTTACTGAATGGATTTTCTTGTAAGTTTTGCTTTTCCTATAACATCCATATCTAATAGAAATTCATGGTCAAGATCCTTTCATATATAAGTGATATGTTGAGTAAACAGCCCTAACAATACTTAAACTGCTTATCATTTAGGGTTCAGCATGCACCTAAAAGTGTTTTAGAAGTGTGACTCTGAAACAGGCGAGAACTTAGCCGGTACCAACATTCCTGAAGGATTAGAATAGCAGTCAGGTGCACATGGCCTGCCTTGCCTTGGACAGATGGTAGGTGGCAGCAACAGACCAGAAATCATAGTTCATTGAACCAACCCAGGCTTTGGAAGGGTTTTTAATTTATTTCATTAATTTTCTTTCAAAACAGAAAGTACAGCTGCAAAGCAAGCAGACAAAAAATAAATGAGCATGACATAACTAACTTACAGGGTATAGGCTGCCTAAATCTTTATGCTATAATCTCTCAACAGCAAATTATATTTCAAAACTCTAGGCTTAGCTTTATTACCATTCTTGGCTTGTTTTTTCTGAAAATGTTAATGATTCTTTATTGACAGGAGGGTGGGTGTCATATTTGAACTTTCATTCTGCTTAAACTTTTATCTATCCTATCGTGAAGATTTTGTCCCCAGGCATTGCGTTGTTCATGGTTCAGTTACAGAAAAAATAATCCATTCTAGACAGTTTAAACAGAAATGGATTTAACACTGGGTATTAAATGGCTTATGGAGTTGCTGGGGGGCTAATGAAAGAGTCTCTGGGTCAGTGGTTCTCAACCTTAGCTTCACACCTCAAGCATCTGGGTTGATTTTAAGAATATAAATTCTGGAATCTACTGCAGACATGTTGAATCAAAACCCCGGGGGGGGGGGGGGGCATGTGTATGTGTATAATTAGTAAGCTCTCCTGGTGATTCTAATGTGCAGATAGGGTTGAGAGTCACTTTGAGGCTGAGGTTTCAGGATTGACCCTCACTGTAGCACTGGGCCACCAAGGGAGCTACTGATTCTTTTGCCATCAGGAAATGTCTGAATTGAGAGGCTGCTGGCTTTAAAACTATGTCTCCCCTGCCACCATCAGGAAGCTGCCATGGTCTGGAAACTGCCACATCCAGGAAATTGCGACTCCAGAACCTGCCACACTTGCTATGATATTAACTAGTAAGAATGGATGTCCTGAGCCCTGCCTCCTGGTGCCCAAAAAGTTGTAGTCACTGTGACCTCAGTTAACAAAACCACAGAAAAACTAAACTCCTCTCTGATTGTGCTTATCACAGAACAAGCAGCAGATGACCTCTACCTCACTCATACCCTCCCTCCGCATCCAGCATGATACTACTGGTGTTGATCCTCTATCACATAAGGAATCCCAATTGCAGGAATGTCTATGGGATGCAGCTTTAAACTTTCCAGCTCTACAGAACAGGAAAGCAAGCTGGAAAGAGATTGGAATGGATGTGGTATACCAATCATCTACCAAGGGCACCATGAAATAGATTTTGTTTTCAGGACAGGAGAACCCTTGATGTCACTAGCCCAAATCTGAGGGTAAATGTGATTTATACCTCTCAGGGAATAAGCGTGCATGCTTGTGTGGGTGTGTGTGTGTGTATAAACTAAGGAGGGATCAGAAGGAATGTCTTTCCCAGATAGGCTTCTTGCTTCCACAGGAAAAGCAAATCTGAGACTGGCTGAATTCTATGCTTGAGAAGTATTAGGAAGAGAAGTTGCCTGTACTGCCTACTTTCTTCTGAGTTGGTGTCTGTCCCCTTTCTTCCCTTTCCTGATCTTGGTGCTATAGCTCAGAGCCTGGGCATACTGTTCAAAACCTGCCTTTGCCATTTGTTGCCTCTAAAAAAAAAAAAGGAGCAGTATCTATGACTAGTTCTCTCCTTATCTAGTCTTAACTGTATCTTTTCCTTAGTTAAGACGTACAGACGCATATTTCCTGTTTTCTAAAGCACTCAGTGCTAAGTATACTGGCATTTTTCCATACTGTTTCTTCATATCTAGACATGTTCTTATGCATTTTATGTATTTTCTTCTGGAAGTGAACTATGTTTCTTTTCATTAATTGAGGCATTACTATATTTAATTATCTATTTGTGCTTCTTCACACCAGTTAAGACCTGATCTAGTGCTTTGAAAGTCAACTGTTTAGTCCCATCTTAGCTTGACTTAGATTACAAAAAATTTAAATCATGTGCCCACTTAGTGAAATAGTTAAAAAAATTTTAAACTAATAATTTTGTTCATGTACTATGGTGAGATATTATTTTGAAATGTTATTATGAAAACATAGAACAGGATATTAAAATGGAATTTTGAAAAGTAAACTTTTAATTTTAGAACAGTTTTAGATTTATAAAATTATTAAGATAGTGCAGAGAGTTCTCCTATACCCTACACCTAATTTCTCCTGTTATTAATATCTTCCATTAGTATGGTACATTTGTCACAGTTAAGGAGCCAATTATTGATACCTTACTGTTTCACTAAAGCCCACACTTTATTCAGATGTCCTCAGTTTCTTCCTAAACTCCTTTTTCTGTTCCAGAATCCCATCCAGAATACACATTACCTTTAACCAGCATGTCTCCTTAGGCTCCTCTTGGTCATTTCTCAGGCTTTCATTGTTTTTCATGGCCTTAACAGTTTTTTGTTTCGTTTCGTTTTGTTTGTTTTTTAAAGATTTTTACTTATTTGAGAGAGAGAGAGCGCACAAGCAGGCAGAGGGGCAGAGGAAGAGGGAGAAACAGACTCACCACTGAGCAGCGAGCCCGATGTGGGGCTCGATCCCAGGACCCTGGAATCGTGACCCGAGTGGAAGGCAGATGCCCAACCGATTGAGTCACCCAGGTGCCCCAGCCTTGACAGTTTTGAGGATTATTGATCACATATTTTGTAGAATGAAAATGGACTCTTTAAATTTTAAAGGGAAGCCTGGGTGGCTCAGTCAGTTAAGCGTCTGCTTTTGGCTTAAGTCATGATCCCAGGGTCCTGGGATTGAGCCCCACTTTAGTTTCCCTGCTCAGAGAGGAGTTTTCTTCTCCCTCTCCCTTTGTCCCTCCCCCATCTTGTGTATGCTCGATCTCTCTCTCAAATACAAAAACAAAAATCTTTAAAATAAAAAATATATTTATTTGAGAGAGAGAGAGCGCGCGCGCACATGGGAGGTGGGGTGGGGCAGAGGGAGACAGAAAAGCAGACTCCCCACTGAGTGCGGAGCCCAAGGCAGGCTCCATCTCAGGACCCTGAGATCACGACCTGAGCTGAAATCAAGAGTCAGATGCTCAACCCACTGAGCCACCCAGGTGCCCCTAAATTTTATCTTAAAACTTTACATAAAAATTTCAAACACATAACAAAATTAGAGAATAGTATAATGGATCCAATCCCCATGTACCTATGACTCACTTGGAATAACTATCACCAACTTACTAACTTTATTCTACCTATATCGTCCTACCCCCAACTCAAGAGAATTTTAAAGCAAGTCCCAAATAACATTTCACAGCATCCTTCTATATTTCAGTATACACCTCTGATTGGTAAGGCCTTTAAAAAAAATACACCCACAATGCCATGATTTCATTAACAAAGATTAATGCTGTAATATTTAAGTCAACCTGTGTTCAGATTTCCCCACTGGTCTCAAAAATGTCTTGTTGAATTTATAATTTTAAATCAGGATCCAAACAGGGTTTATATATTGAATTCTGTTGATTTGAAAAGTAGGACTTTTTGGTCTCAGTTTTAGTTGAGACCTGAGACTGAAAACAATAGTTACACCTCATTTCAAGATGAGGTACTGCACCACCATGTCATGCAAAAGGGGTGTTTCAAACTGACTTTAAGATCCTCAGCCCATAAAATTAACAAGTCAGGAAATGAGAGATGTTGGTGAGGATGTGGAGAAAGGGGAACCGTCCTACACTGTTTGTGGGAATGCAAGCTGGTGCAGCCACTCTGGAAAATAGTATGGAGGTTCCTCAAAAAGTTGAAAATAGAGCTACCCTATGACCCAGCAATTGCACTACCGGGTATTTACCCCAAAGATACATATGTAGTGATCCAAAGGGGCATGTGCACCCCAATATTTATAGCAGCAATGTCCACAATAGCCAAACTATGGAAAGAGCCTAGATGTCCATCAACAGATGAATGGATAAAGAAGATGTGGTATACACACACACACACACACACACACACACACACACACACACACACACTGGAATATTATGCAGCCATCAAAAAAAGAAATCTTGCCATTTGCAATGATGTGGATGGAACTAGAGAGTATTACACTAAGTGAAATAAGTCAATCAGAGAAAGACAAGTATCATATGATCTCACTGATATGAGGAATTTGAGAAACAAGAAGAGGATCATAGGGGAAGGGAGGGAAAATGAAACAAGATGAAAGAGGGAGACAAACCATAAGAGACTCTTAATCTCAGAAAATGAACTGAGGGTTGCTGGAATGGAGATGGGTGGGAGGGATGGGGTGGCTGGGTGATGGACATTGGGGAGGGTATGTGCTATGGTGAGCGCTGTGAATTGTGTAAGACTGATGAATCATAGACCTGTACCTCTGAAACAAATAATACATTATATGTCAATAAAAAAAAAAGATCCTTAGCCCGACACCCACGTCAGGCTGGAGAGGATTTCTTCCAGCAAAGTGATTAGAGGGCTATGGCTTTCCCTCTCTGCCCCCCTCCCACTACAGGAGAGAGAAATCAGGTGCTTTCCCTTTACCATGTGCCTCCGAAGAGGCCCCTTAACCCCCCTCCCCGCCTTTTTTTGAGAGCTTGGCATTTACTCCTTGGAGCTAAGAAGGGACTGGTATTTGATCCATACCTGAAGAAAGTAAAGAGGAAAGACTGTGGCTGGAGATAATCTGTATGATGCCTGCCAAGACAGCAGAAAGAGGGGCTCAATTCAGAGCAAACTGCAACTTCTCTCAGTGGTAGGACAGAGATAGGAGCCCCACAATTAGATGTGATGGGAAGGAGAGATCTGGTCCCATGTTCATTTTAGGAGGGATCCCACCCACGTGTCCTTCTTGCTGAGGGCCAATCTCTCAGCAGAAAGGGGTTGGAGGTGTAGCATTTGATATAGAAGTTGGGATAGGGGTGTGTATGCACAGCCGAAGTATAGGTCTTGTCCATCAGGAGAGCAAAAGTTGGGCACTTCTGGTGGGGGAAAGCTCTGAGCCTCCCCAGAAATGTTCCTTCAAAAGAACTAATGAGCTCTGAATATCTACCAATCCTGGAGAGCCCAAACTGGATTCCAAAAGTACGAGTTTCTTCCAATTCTCGTGCAGGCAGACAGAAACTGAGGTAGGAGGTATCAACCATGCCCTCTCCCCTCTTGAGCCTCAGCAGTACCAGGCTAGGAGAGTCTTTTTTCCTTTCTTTTCTTTTTTTTAAAGATTTTATTTACTTATTTGACAGAGGGAGAGAGCACAAGCAGGAGGAGAGGCAGGCAGAGAGAGAGGGAGAAGCAGACTCCCAGCTGAGCAGGGAGCCTGATGCGGGGCTTGATCCCAGGACCCTGGGATCATGACCTGAACCGAAGGCAGACGCCCAACCGACTGAGCCACTCAGGTACCCCGAGGGAAGTGACTTTAATGATAAATGTACTTCTGAGTTTTGAATATCAAATTGGATTGTGATAAAGAAAAATTGGTTCAAACCTGGGACAGAAATTTCCTTCTGAGAAGAAATATGCTTTCCTGATAAAATGCTTAAGCAATTTTCTGATAATTTGTAATGAGATTAAAGGCTCTTCTGGGAAACTAGCTGCTTTTTTCATCTAATAAACTGGCCTCTAATGATCTTGAATCCAGTTTAGTACTATTAACCATTTCTTTATCTATTAAGTATTCCGTCCATGAAGGAATCACAGAGTTGGTTTGTTTAGGCCTCTTCAATTGTGGAAGTTAACAATTTGTATTCTCTTGACTACTGCTCTTTTAACATAATTATTATAAAACTATTTCAGGGGTAGAAATATGTTGATGGATAAAGTAATTTTGGTTGTCCCTGAAATTAACTATACCTTAATGTCAAATTTCTGAGAAATCACTCTCAATCAATACTTCATGGTGATGAATTAGAGCTTTATAGGTGGAACCTCTTCAGTTCAAATGTCTTTTGGGTGCAGAGACTACATTGTCCCTACTTCACAGGTTCTGGGGCCTGGTCATTTTTTACACTCATATTATACAAGCAGGATTTTCCTTTTCGATATATTACCTTAAACATGATCCTATATCACACACAAATTGTCTTAAAGGGTTCAAGAAATGGAATGATTTCGCTAGGTTTTAATTTCAACCAGCAGTAACACAAAGCCTAATTATTTCAAGGCTACTGCTCAGGTTATAAAACGAAAACTTTTCTTCTAATTGAATCATGTATTGTATGTGAAGCACCTGCTTACGTCTGTTTGCATCAGAAGCCAAACAGTCATACACCCATACACTGTTGGTAGTGGTATATTGAAATTGGTGCAGCCCTTTGAAAAACCACTTGAAAATATGTATCAAGAACAGTACACATTTATACAGTTTGGGTATTCTAACTTCTATCCTAAATAATTAAAAAATATGGGAAGGAAGCTATGTGCATGAATATTTTCTTCACAATATTTTTTACAGTAATGAAAAATTAGAAGCAACCTGGGTGTGTAACAACAGGGACTTAGTAGGTGAATTCATGGTTATACCCACGTAACAGAATATCATGAAATTAATAAAATATTTATTGGAAAGGCTATAATACAGAAAAAGAAAGAACAAAGGTTTAATTTATACTATGATTTTAACTACATAAAATATATGTGTAAGAGAATACACAAATGATAAAGGTTGTGTTAGGGTTATAGATGATTTTGTCCTACTTAAAAAAATTCTCTATGCATAGATGTTTCTATTATTTAAAATTAGCTTGAATATTAGCCACATTTGCTTAAAAACTTTAAAGTCTTAGAATCACGTATTATTGGCAATCCATGCTGAAACAGTACATAAAAATGCCTGTTTACTAATGTTCTGTAGTTGGCAGACAGAAAATTTTTTAGCTAAGCAAATGTCAATTGTTGCTATAGCATTTCTAAAATTAGCTACATAATAATTGGCAGGGTTACTCTTGGGTAAATGTGGAGAAAAGTCAAAGACTAAGAAAAAGGAACTGTCAACCTTATCAGTGACAGGATTAATGATAGTGACAGGATCTCAACCCAATTTGAGTTTTACTTCTTGGAAGGCACAGTACTAGCAGGGAAGATGCTAAATAATTAGGATGAAATCTGGTAAGTACTTGCACAGACAACTAAACAGGAGAGAGGAAGATTTGGGAGTAGGAAGAAGTATTCTAGACAAAGTAGATCCAAGAGCAAAGTTTTGTTGTTTTTTTTTTATTTTTTTTTTTAATTTTTTTTTGAAGACAATGCTGATTTTATTCCAGCTAAATAAAGCAATGCACAAGGCACCTGGGTAATAAGCTTAACTCAAGGGGCAAAAGCCAAGAAACAAGGATTTTTTTGTGTTTGTTTTAATTATCAGTCACTGCACATAGCTCTCTTCCACACCTCCTCTCAGAAAATGTGGGCTAACAAATCCCATGCAAAGGAACATAAGAAAGAGAAAAGGGGAAATGGAATTCATCCAGCATACTGCTGAAGGTGGTTTCTCCGAGTTCTCTTCTATAAACCGCTCCATCAACACAGTCCACTCCGGATTATTTTAATATCATGACCATCTTCCCTGATTTTCATACACAGAGTACACTCGTTGGGATAAGTGGACATGTCGCTTCCACACACGGGGTTAAAGTCTCTGGGACATCCTGGTAATTTATACTGACTGCAGTTTGGTGTTCTGTATTCTGAAGGCTGGTCAAAGTCAGAGCTCAAAGAGTCCAAAGAGACCGCCAAGTCCCCGGCCAGAAGCAACAGCACCAAGCGCACGGCCAAGAGCGCCATGCTCCTTCTGTGGCCAACCGTCTCATCACCGCCCGCTCCCGCGATGCCCGACAAGCACCGCCTGTTGTTTTTTTTTTAAAGGTCAGGGTATGTTCAGAGAGCTGAATAATCCAAAGTGCCTTGACTATGGGTTACTTATATACTATAGAATAATCTATGGATGGGAATAAGCAGGTCATAAGAGGTTAGTTTTTAGGCTGAAGACCTCAGAATACAATGGAGAGACTCTGAGGAGATGTCATTGAAAAGAATGATATAGGATCTATGTTGATTCTAGAATCTGCATGGAATAAACTGGAAGGGAGATGAGAGGAAGACATAAATTGTGATCTCTGCAATAAACCAGGATCTTCATTACATAAAATTATCTGGAAATTAGCACTTCCAGAACATATTTTACTTTAAAACGTTTCAACCAAATTCTAAACAAGTTTTAGATGATTTTTGGTGTTCCCTAATAAAATTGGCACATAATATTGAATCAGGTTGCAGAGGATTATTTTAACTCTGTGGCCAGATGCAGAGAAATATGTAAGGTATTGAAGCCAACAATATGTTGAGAAATGCAAATTCTCACCAGTAAAAAGATTTGGAATTCTGGAAGGCAGCAGATTATCAATAGCTGTATCCAGATTCTTTGGAGTGGTGGGTTGCTTTAAATTAAGACTTCATAACAGCTCACCATGAAGTTAAATTCTCTTAAGTACAAAGTGCCTTAACCTTGTAGGCAACTGGGATGTTGAACAATAATCAAGGCCATAAAAAAACTATGTGAGTGAATAGCAGAAAAGACGATTACTTTCCTCCCCGTTTCCACGGCACAGAACAGGTTAGATTTTTAAAGTTTCGTCCTAGAAAATATCACAATCCACGTAGAATGTGGATTCAGGCCGCAAACCTTTCTGACGCAATAGAAGAGGTGAAGAGGATGCTGACAATAAGAATTGGCTCAAAATAGCCAAATAGACTTGGCAGTCGCCTAAACATTTCACAAAAATTAACTCACTAACCAAGTACCCTCAAGCACCAAGCTAGCAGATCTTTCAGTTCAAAAGCAATCACGTTTGGTTACCAAACTATCGACATCTGGGCACCGAATCCAGCTTGTATTTAACAACACTGAGAAACGAGCCCCGAGGTTAACTGAATCGCAGGCAGCGCAGAACCGGCGCATCCCTCCCGGGGAAGCCAGTCTGGCTCCGTAAGGGAGGGGAGGGCAAGGAGGGAGGCCTCGGCGCCAGGGGCCGAGCGCTCTCTCCGTCTAGTGTCCTTAGCTGCCCGTTCCCAGCACCGCCGTTCATTTGCCGCCTTCCGACGCGTGACCCCGGCGCACTCGCGTCCCGGGCCGATGACAGGCGCGGGGTACGCCGACAGGTCCCATGTGCCCCCTCCCTCTCCTGGCCGCCGCAGTCGCCGCGTCCCGAACCCCGCTCCGGCTCCTCTGCAGAGGACTTGCCGCCGCCATGTCTGCCGCCGGGCGATTCAAATCCGTGGACTACGAAGTGTTCGGGAGAGTGCAGGGTAGGGGACCGCCCACCTACAGTGGGAGATCAAAGAGGCGTTAGGGGAGGAAGGGGAGAAAGCTACCAGAAGTGCCACCCATCTTAACGACCCCCACACCCCCCGCCACACTCGGGGAGGCAGGAACTTCCGCTCTGCCATGACACAGCAGCCGCGGGTGGGAAAGGAAGCGAAGCGCGCCTGCGCCGGAGAGCTGGGGTGGGCGGGGGAGGAAGAGCTGAGAACGCGGGGGCCGCGGGGGCGAGGGGAGGGAGAAAGGCATTCCGAGCCCGCGGAGTGGGGGGGTGCGGGGTCGGGGGACGGCCGGTAGACAGGGAAAGAACAAGGCTGGGTGGGAAAGGCAGAGAGGGCCTTTGAACCAGTGGTCTCCGGTTCATGCCACTTAAATTACCGGGCTGACTTGAGTTTCAGAAAGGACACCTGGATGATGTTTGATAGTTCACTCTGCCAGAGATTACACTCCCCCCGCTCCCCCCGGCCTTGTAGCTTTTAAAAGAGTTATCTAATTTTTGTTTCATCCTGACTTCAAATAGTTGCAAAGGATGTAATGTCTGGCTTATTTTTGCCGTTGTTACTTCTCAATTAAAATGTTAAATCACTCTGAAATTTATCCAATGGAATATAAATATGGTAGTGATTTACTATTTACCGTTATTCATTTAAATTAAAGCTTTTTAACGTTGGGAAATTTTACATCATACCTTTCCTCTGAGTTTGATTTCCATTCTAGTTTCCCCACAGCGTTTTATCCCATTGTTATGTTTGAGAGTTTATTGATCACACTATCAACCTTTTTTTTGCAATATATATGTATAGTATGTGTGTGTATATATACACATATACATTTAGATATATTTTCTTAATTTGACCATAAAGCTCTATTAATTTTTTTTCTTCTGGCTTGAGTTGCTTTTGTGATTATTATTGGAACACAATCATGAAGATAATAAAAATACATTTAAAGACATGATAAACATTCAATTTAAAAGGAAAATTTGTATTGGAAATTTATTTCTTAAGGAGAAAGCTGGGGGTATTTATGGAACCTTGATTAAAGGAAGTGTACTTTATTTTGGTACGCTAGAGGTTTTTACACTTTGAAGTAATGTACAGGGTCAGATTAAAGATGGGCAAGAGTATGCTTTTTGTAAATAGATGGGCCTTCCTTTCAAAGATGGTTGTGAAAGGGAGGTAGGAAAGGAGAACCACCTCAGAGCACAGGTTCTTTCGCAGATAGGCCCGTGTCAGGAAAGAATACATGTGAATGTTGAAGATCTGGAAATTGATTTTCTTAAAATTATCGATGGCCTTGTACCCTATAGAAGGTCTTTGGGTACACCCAACTGTCTGGTATTGTGGATTGAAAACTACCACAATAAGTCATTGGAAGCACAGGACATAAAATATGAAAATGGTGGCAGAGACTATCTGACAAAATATTTGGTCATTTGGACAGAAATGGCAGTAGTTAAGGAGTGTGTGTATGTGTCTGTGCACGTGACATTTATGGGGTATGTTCCATGTGCTGAGCATCTTACTATTGTTTACTTGATCCTCATCACAATTTTGTGAGATATGTCTTATTCCTGTTTTCACAATGAGAAAACAAATACGGAGAAGTTCACTAACTTGGACCAGTCCTTAGTTGACAAATGGGATTTGGTCCTGCATCTCTCAAATTCTAAAACCTGCGCTTTTTCATTATGTGGTGTTTTTCTGTTAATACATAATGTGTTTCTCTCGATTTTAACAATATAACTGTACTTTTGTGCATATGGTGGTTATATGGTATGTGAAGATCAGTTTTGGGCAGCATTACAAATATAAAAAGAAATGTACTACACAAATAGTGGGATTTAAAAAATCCACTTTAGGGGCGCCTGGGTGGCTCAGTTGTTAAGCGTCTGCCTTCGGCTCAGGTCATAATCCTGGGGTCCTGGGATTGAGCCCCGCATTGGGCTCCCCGCTTAGCTGGGAGTCTGCTTCTCCCTCTCCCACTCTCCCTGCTTGTGTTCCCTCTCTCGCTGTCTCTCTCTCTGTCAAATAAATAAATAAAATCTTAAAAAAAAATAAAATAAAAAATCAGCTTTAGGGCTAACTTCCATCGTTTGCAGTATATTAAATGGAAGAGTACGTGCAAACTATTTATTTATCAAGGCATAGTATGTAAGACAAATTCACAATCACATGTTTGCTCACATATACACTGACATTTGCTGAGAACTTAGGATGTGCCAAGCTCTGTACCCAAGGTTTACCTGTGTTGTCTCATTGAATCCTCAACGCTGTGACCTCAACATTTCCCTCATTTAACAGGTAGAGAAATTGAGGCATAGAGAAGTAACTTTCCCAGTAACAGTGAGTTAAGTGGTGGTGCTGGGATTTGAACCTTGACAGTCCGATACCAGAGCCCATGCTCTTAATCATTATAATCTCTTGATTCTCCTCTCAATACTTTTCCACCTTTATTTTGCCTTCTTCCTAACTTATGCACCAAACACATACATAAACTGATGTAGGACATTTGGACTCAGCTATTTGGACCATTCTGGATGACCCAGAGGACATTTTTATGGTACTTTTGGTTCCAAGGAAGTTTGACCTGGTCCATAAGCAGTCAGGCCTCTGCCTCTCCATTGCTTGTTGACACTGCCACTATTTCTGTATATTTGTCTGTATCTCTGTCTCATAAAACTCACTATTTTCTCATGGATTACTTAAGAAATAATACAAACCATTAGCCTTTTGTCTGAGTCATAATGATTATGTAGAAGTAATCGACAATAATCAAAAATAATATAAATGGATAATAATTAGAGGGAACATTGTAAATTTAACTTCTAAAAGTATGGAATAATAAAATCTTAGTGAAAGCTGGCTTGCTAGAAATAATGGCTTTGAAAATAAATTTACAATGGAAGGAGGTGTAATTGGGAACATTTAATATGGACAAAACAGATTGATAAAAAAAATTGTCAGTAAAATATTTAAATGGGAAATATTCCCAATGAAGATGGTTTCAATGATAGCAAAATGAACATGGAAGATATGGAAAATGATTTAATTGTCCTGTCCTGTTGGAAAATTGGTCAATGAATTAAACCGGCTTGATGGAGTTTATGATAGGAAATATTTTCCAACCCAAAAAAGGTTTGTTATATTTGTGTTTAGAATGTTTGAAGACATCCTTGATGATAAAAGGCAGTCAAACCATTCTAGGGGTCAAGTATTACCTGCCTTGTTCTCAAATACACACGGCCTAATTTACAAACAGATTATATTCCAAGAATTAGTTTTTAACTTGGTTGTTTGAAATTCAGGAAAATACACTTATAGAAACAATATTACCAATATTGGATTCACTTCTGAGGAGCATCTGCAAAGCTGACATATAGAACCTTTGGTTGCCGTCACCTTTCCATTGCTGCTTCTCTTCCTCTGCCTTTTTAAAAAATAAATGTTGTGTTTTAGAATAGTTTCAAATTTATAGGAAAGTTGGAAGATACTGTAGGGAGTTCCTGTATACCCCACATTCAGTTTCTTTAATTAAAATCTTACATTAGTATGGTACATTTGTCCCAAATGGTGAGCCAATATTGATACATTATGATTAACTAAAGTCTATACTTTATTCAGATTTTTTTAGTTTTTAACCTAAAGTCCTCTTTCTGTTCCAGGATTCATCTAGGATATCACTTTACATTTGGTCGTCTTGTCTGCTTAGGCTTCTTTAAGCTGTGACAGTTTTGTCGACTTGCCTTGTTCTCAGTGATTTCGGCAGTCTTGAGGAATACTTTGAGGTTAGGTGCTTTGTAGAAAGCTCCCAGTTGGGATTTGTCTGGTATTTTTGTCATAGTAAGACTGGGGTTTGGGGTTATTGTGAGGGAGACCAGGCAAAGTGCCATTCTCATTACACAGTATCAAGGGTCCGTACTATCACTGTGACTGTCGCTGTTGATGTTAACCTTGATCACCTGGCTGAGAGTGTTCACCAGGTTTCTCCACTGTTAAGTTACTCTCCCCCCGCCCTTTCCATTCTTTATGTTTTAATCTCCCTGTTCTCAAGAAGCTGCACGTATTCCCCCACCAATTTCTGTTGCAATGGGGACATTGGGATAAGGGATAGGGGAGCAGAGGACTGAGCTTCTGTATTTTTGGAGTATTCGTAACCATGGCATGGCTTAAAATGTTCCTCTGAATCTTTAATTACGGTTACATCTAGAATAATATCTGAAAATTGGAAAGGGAAATTGATTAAGCTGTGTATAGATGCTTTGATGATTTACCAGCTCTTGGCTGAATACTAATGACAGTCATAGAAATGGATTGTGGCCCTCTGTTGGTTTACCTGTGCTTTAGAAATTTGGCAGTTGATTTTTGAAAATATTAACTCAGATTCAGAATAGGAGTAACTTATTGGACTACAAACATAAATATTTTTTTTAAAGATTGCTTTAAAAAATCGGGATGAGAGACGCCTGGGTGGTGCAGCAGCCAGTTAAGCATCTGCCTTCGGCTCAGGTCATGATCCCAGGGTGCTGGGTTCGAGCCCTGCATTGGGCTCCTTGCTCAGTGGGAGTCTGCTTCTCCCTCTGCCTGTCGCTCCCCCTGCTTGTGCTCTCTCTCTGATTAAAAAAAAAAAGGGATGAGTTATTAAATAGCTTTGTCCGACACCACATGATTTGGGTGTACACATTTTTCCTTATGTAGACTGGAAAAGCTGTGTTTGAGAGGTTGAAAATTTTAGTACCTAAAGTCAAGAAACATAAATATCATTAAGTCTAATTACCTTGCTTATCTTTGTTTCTACAGCATTTCATTTATAGTCCTGTTCTACTTCTTGTTTTTACTTCTTGTTAATCCATTCTGCTTTCGAATACAATTATTTGTGTACACATATCTGTGCCTCAACTAGACAAAAAGGATAGTATTTTCAAGGTCAAGCTGATGGCTTGTTTTTATAGCCCCTACAGCTGTGCTTCTGGTGGGGACTTCAGAAGTGTCTTCAATTAAATTGAAGTGCAAGGGGATAGTTGGCTTGGAGAAGAAACAGTAGTATGACAGCAGTTTCAACAATCTGAAAGATGCCATGGTGTGTGGCTCCAGGGGACAGACCCTGGATGGAAGGTGAAAGGTTAAAGGAAGGCCTTTCTAAAAAAGATGATTAACATCATTAAGAGCTGCTGTGTAAAGTAGTGACTGGATGACTTCCTGCATCCAAAATTGACACCATGCAGTCAGATCCCAGGATTAAGGGGCACATTACAATATAAAAATTTGATTTTACATGAAAGGATGCGGATGTTTAAAATTCATCATGGTTTCTTTAAATATCGGTGCTTCTTTGTGAATTTAAAGTAAGATTTGCTTTGCAAATATTCACCTCAGAGGCTCTCACTGACACATCTTTGCACATTTGCAGCCGATTGAGTCTCGACTCAGCAGTATATTGTGTTTGGAGTCTTTCATAACTGAAGGGGCTGATGTCTCTGTCCCAGTTTCCAGAGCGGTGTGTCTGTAAAAAACCTGCATGTGTCGTATCAGCTTCCCTTCTCTTTAACAAGTGAGGTGGAAGCAGGGCCAGAGAGGCCATGGAAGCCCATAGAAGCATCTCTTCCAACACAGGCCCAGTCCCAGGAGTGCTCCATTCCAGCCAGGGCTGATGATAAACTGCAGAGAACCTATCTCCATGTTGCTTTTGCTTTCTATACGGATCTCCCTCTGTTGTACCAAGGGCTTCAAACCAGGGATCAGGACTCTCAGAAAGATTCTGAGAAAATTGCAAGTGGGTTATGGAGCTTTGGATGATTAATTCTTGCATGGTTCACTGCTTCACAAAGTGAATGGGCTGACACCTCTCAATGCACATTCCTGTGGGGTTGTGGTTAAGGGGCCTAAGGGGCCCTCTTCATTATGTGAGTTCTTGACAAGGAAGACAAAGAGTGAAGCAGAAGTTTGGGAACGTGGTGTGAATCTTCAGGTAAGTGGACTTCACGACAATCTCAGTGCAGAAGGAAACACACTCATCCTGGCACAGGCAGGGCTCCCCTAACAGGCGGAACCGGGAGATACATACGATCTCCGATCCCCAAGGGAAACTCACTCCCAGGAGGAGGTAGAAGAGGAAGCACTGGGCTATGCTTGTTTCTCCTTCTGAACTTACCAGTTAGATAAGCCCCTGCATGTTCCTGAGGAGGAGTAGGGACAGGGTAGAGTGTCCAAGAGTGTCACACTAATGGATATTCCTCCTCAAAGAAGGAACTACCATGGAGGCGCAGAAGCTTTCTCCTCTAGAAATAGGTTGCAAAGTCCAGAGAGAGCTCCACCATTTAGTTCTGGCCGCGGTACTTCAAGATGTTCTGTTCCCCACAGTGTTTGTGTGTGGGGTGAAAGGAAAATCAGGGAGGTTGTCTGGTGACCACAATGGGAGAATGACTGCCTTTGTTTGACAGAAAGAGGCAGGAAGGACTACACCATGGTCCTGTTTTCTGCTCTCCTTTTTCTTTTTTTTGGGTGACATTTTAAAAAATTGAGATATAATTCACATAATATTAAACTCACCCTTTTAAAGTGTTCAAAGCATACTAAATATACAGTGATTTTTTCCAGTAGTCACAATGTTTTTGCACCCATCACCACTAATTCCAGAACATTTCCATCTCCCCAAAAAGAATCCCTCCCTAACATTTCCCTTTAGCAGTCATTCCCCATTCCCCTCAGGAGGGTCAGGGCTGAGGCCATTGCGATGTCCTTGGCCTTTTCCTCATGGTTTCAATAAGGCTGCTATAGCTCCATCATGATAGTCACCCTACAGTCAGGAAGAGGGCGGCTATGAGGGCGAAACCTCCAGCCACGTCAGTCCTGTCAATGCGCTTTCCTGAAGCCTTCCACCAGGGACGTGGCTCACATCTCATGGGCCACTCCTCTTACAAGGAAGACGGGAACTATAGAAAGGCATGTTGCTGCCCCAAGTAAAATCAGAATCTGTTAGAAAGTTAGAAGGGCAGTATGGATTCTGTGTAGGCAGTTAGCAGTGTCTGCCACAGATATTCATAAATTAAGTAAATTTAACAGTAATGATTACATTCTGTATTCTTTCCCAGCTAGTGACACAGAAGGACTTATTCCAGGAAATCTTTGATCTCCATGGTCTCAACCTCAAAACGTTAGATTGATAACCAAGACAAATTAAATTTCTGTTAAGTCCATACTGAATCTTTCATACAGGATTTATTTCAGTCTTATGTTTCGTTGTCCATCTGTCACTGCCTAGAGTAATGGGCAACATTTCCATTTTCTACCTGGTTTGTCAAGCAGTATGAACTTAGCCCAAAATTATGTCTCTTAAATGGCAGTCCTTTAACTCTACTGTTTTAAGATTTCTTCAATAAATGAGTGTGCCCTTATTGCTTATAGTTATAAATACAGCCACCACATTCTGCTTCAGTCTCTCATCTCAAATCCTGTAAGTTCTCTAAGAGGACCGATTTAACCTTTACTTTTTCCCGTTCTTGTGGTTGTTATGTTTTTATTTATAAACAACATGCTGATATTAATAGTTCTTTTTTTGCCAACTTAGGCATTATCTAGTGGCTTGTTGCTACCCTTTATTTTATATACTAAATATGTATGTATATATGTAATGTTAACTTTAAAAGTAAAACTGCCAGTTATTTTACCAGCAAAAAAAGATTTATTTGGGACTAAAAGAGGATTGTGAATCAGGACAAACAAGTTGGGGCACAACCTTAGGTGAGTCTGGGCAACAAAGGAGAGGTGTGCTTTTTTAAGGAGAAAAGGTGTACTTCGGGAAGTACGAACTAAAAGTCCAGTGGGGTAAACTGGGAATCCCAAGTGTGGTGGCTTCTCTTTGGCTGAGCTGTTCCCCAGATGAGGGGACAGGGGATGAGGAAAGTGTTTCTTCCTTAGGCTTCAGTAGCAGAGTACTATCTATGTGCAAGGTCAAGCCTGGGTAAGGTCAAGTCCCTCACTTCCTGTTGGGTCTACAATGGAGTATGAGTTGCAGGGTGTGAGAGCTCCCCCTGCTGAAACCTCCCAACTCCATTTGAGTGAGATTTCCCATTACTAATTTTCATAACACTACGTATTATCTTTTAGGTAAAGTTCTGCTAGAATCAACACAGAATTCTTGAGATTCTTTCCAGCTCTGGAATGCAGTAAATTTATTATTTTGAATTAGACTTAAAGTCTAATCAATCTGCCTGTATGTATATTTGCAATATTAATAAGGAATTATTACGGGAGAGTTAAGTATTTCACTTAAATACTTATCAGCTGGTTTATCTTTCATTCATTTATTCAACTGCTATGTGCCCAGCTCTGATCTAGGTGCCGGGAACACAGTGGTGAACAAGACAGAAAAAAGTCGTGCCCTAATAGAACTTTCAGTGAGACAGGAAATTTTTAAAAAGGTAAACAAATAAATGTAATGTCATATGGTAATCAGTACTATGCATATGCAGGAAACATATGGGGTGCATTGCTGTTTTAGATGAATTGGTCAGGGGACATATTGTTACAGGATTTCTTTTCCTTTAGTGCCTGTGGTTCTTGGTCACACTGCTTTGAAGAATGAAGAGGCAGACCAGAGGAAGAGTGGTGGGCAGCAAAGCGAAGTTTTTTGAGTGATAGTAAAGCAAAGTTTATTGAGCGATAGTGCAAAACTCCTGAAGAGGGAGGGGACCTGAGAGGGTTGCCACCAGAGTTTCTAAGTCTAGGGGATTTTATGGGTTTGAGGGCAGGCTGTTTTAATCTTGTTAACCCTCCATGTGCCCATCACCCAGTCAGGTTTTTGTCATCTACCTATCATCTGGGAAAGGGTGGATGGCTCCATCCAGGGTGGTGTAAAATCCTTTTAAGGGTGGTTTCCTCTTAGGGCGGGGGTGGGGTGGGGGACCCTTGTCCCTGCCTGCCTTTCTTCCAACCATCCTTCATTAATACTTCTAAGGAGATGACATTCATGCAGAGACATGAAGGAGACAGAGTTAGTCATGAGAAGGTCAGGGGAAGAGCATTTTAGGCAGAGGGAATAGTACATACAAAGGCTGTGAGGCAGGAATATGCTTGGCATATTGAGGAGCACGAGAGAAGCAAATTTGTCTGAAATGGAGAGAGCAAAGAGGGAGTCCTAAAATATGAGGTAGATTCATGGGGGAGGGAGTCTGGAGGCTGTGGTAAGTAGGACACCTCTTATTTTGAGTGTAATGATAAGCCAGTAGAGGGTTTTAGCTGGGGAAGAAAGTGATACGACATTACTTAAGAGAAAATCACCTTGGGTGTTTTATAGAGAATAGACTGTAGGAGGGCGGAACTAGAAGCAGGGAGACTAGTTAAGGAGGCTGTTGAGAGATGATGATAATTTGGACTAGGGCATAAAAACAATATTACCCATTTTTCTAAAAACATTGAAACAGAATCAGCTTTTTTTTTTTTTTTTTTTGGTAAGTCTTAAATGAAGTTTGGGGCTCGAATAATTTGTGGAGTGCAGTGACATGGTTTTGAATATTTAACTAAGTGACAATCTAAGTGAAGGGCTGCCTGGGCTGCTCTACCACCAGGTCCAAGGAGGGCGCAGGGGCAGGGATTTTTGCCTTTTCATTGTCTGAAGCTCCATTCCTGTAGTGCTGTGGGCTTGTAAAATAGGTGAAGGAACATTGATCTGCAAGCACATGATTTAGTTACCAACATGAACTTGAACAGCGTCATCCAGAAAGGCATCAGATCCACAATACCCTACGAGACTTTTTCCTTTACGATGCAGTTCTTGATTGGAAAAGTCCTGGGACACCTGGGTGGCTCAGTTGGTTAAGCGTCTGCCTTCGACTCAGGTCATGATCTCAGGGTCCTGGAATCAAGTTCCGCATCAGGCTCCCTATCCCTCTGCCCCTAATCCCGGTTAATGCTCCCTTTTTCTCAAGTAAATAAATAAATAAAATCTTAAAAAAAAATCCTTTTCAAACCTTTGCCAGGCCTTCCATTAAGGTAGCACCACCCACTGGTTCTACACTTTCGTGGGCGTGTGAATCACCCGGGGAGGATGCTAAAACCTGATTCCTGGACTCCACCTGCAGAGTTTTTGTTTCTGGAGGTCTGGGGAAGGGGCCTGAGAATATGATTTTCTGAAAAACTCCGGTTCTGCTGGTGCTGTTGGGCATTGGGCTGTTCTTTGAATAGGAAAGTGCCGGACCAGATGTTTCCAATTTCTGTTTACTTCCGTTGCCTGGCTTTCTTTTCCTAATACTGACATCACAGGGGAGCTGCTGGCTGTGGAGGACCTCGGGGGAATGGGCACAACACAGCCCTGCCCTAAACCTTTAATGCTTCTTGGGCAGCATCTTTTTGGGATCCCCTCAGGCTTAGGATAAAACGACTGCACACTTTTCACAGTTCTGCCTGTATTCTGTTCCGTCCCTCTCTTCTACATGGTCTGCTTTAGCTGAAGTTTCTCTGTGAATTTTCTGCCAATTCCTTGTGTCTCTACAAGCTACTGTCTTTCCTTCCATCTATATAACAAATTGCCTTTCTGATTCCCCTTCTGATCAATACTTGCCACTCCTCATTTCTCCCCATTTTATATGTATCTTTTAAAATATTTTTATAGCCCTATAAAAATTCCATTTGTGATATATCCTGTCTTTATTGCATTACTACTCTTTTTCTTCATATTCATTTGATACTACAATACGCTATCATCAGGAAAGAAATGATACCTCCTGTTATTATAAATCTGCTTACAAAATACATAACATTATCTAAACCATTGATCTCTTCTGTATCTTTTTAAGTAGGCTCAATTACTGTATATATAGGCATTATCTTTTGACCTCTTTGGATATTGGTTTGATCTATCACTTATGATTTCCCAATGTATTTAAAACATTTTTTCAGTTGAGGTATAATTTAAATTCAGTAACATTCACCTTTTTTAGTGCATAGTTTAATGAGTGTTGAAAAATGCGTACAATCACTTAATGACCACCACAGGTGAGATGCAGGGTAGTGCTTTCACCCTAGAAATTTCCCTCTTGCCCCTTTGCAGCTCTCCTTCCCCCAGCCCTTGGCAAACCTGATCAATTTCCTGTCCCCATAGTTTTGCTTTTTCCAGAATATGGAATTAAAATAAAAACAGAAATGTTTTATTGCATTCAAATTTGAATTTATTCCTTGCACTTAAAGAAGAAATTCTAAAAGCTGAGGATGGGTAAGTTGTATGCCAAATATACTTAACTGTCCTTGGTAATAAGTATTTTGTTTTATTTACCCTTTTGAAATAGAATGAATATGCAGTGTGGCTTTTTATGATTCTTTGGTTTCAGAATATTACTGTTTTTCTACAAAAAGTCTTCCTTTTCTGTTTTTATTTTAAAAGAAAATAATTTTAAAAAACATTCTCTGAATATGTTCAGATATGAAAGTTTTTGTTTGTTTCATTTACTTACTATTTAATAAAATAGATGAAAGTGAAGTCAGGAGATACATAATTTTTTAAAAGTTAGACAAACTGACATCTCTTTTTATCTTTTTTTTTATACAGGTGTTTGCTTCAGAATGGTAAGTCAATTTTTTATTTTTTTCCCCCCTACTTGTTATTTCTATTTACAGAGATAGAGCAGTTTTCTACTTAGTGCTGGTCTAGTGCTTATTTTCTGTCCTTGATGGTAAATGAGGTACTTGTATTTCTTCCAAATTACTGCTTGAGATTTTTTATTAAAGTTGTCTTTTGAAAGTAGTCTATCAAAAACATTAGTTTTTGTAGTTAATGTTTTGTATGAATTTCAGAAGTACCTCTACTGGGATAATCAAATCAGACATTTTGGTTAGGTTTACTGAATATAAAGTATGGGATCTGCTCCTTGTTCTGGATGGAAGAAGCCCTCCAGGCAAATGTCTCTATCTTGAATTGCATGATAGAAAATGCTCATGTTGCATAAGGAAGTGGTTCTCAGGGGTTAAGACAAGTTAAGACTCCTTATTACTTTTAAAATTTTTATTTTGTTAATATACTTTTTTCCTAAAATTAAAATGTGCATGTGTTTTCACCTACTGCTTCAGCTAGCAGTCACTAGTTTAGCTCTCTGTTCCTAACCTCTGAGTGTTCTAGCATGTTCCCAACCAGTGAAGTCTCCTCGTTTTGAGATAGTTCCCTACCCCACAGTTCAGATTGTCTCCTCTTTCATTATTATTTTCAGAACCAGCTTCACCATAAATCCTAGCTGTAACAATCTCTGTTTGGTTGGGGATGTAGAGTGTATAGATTCCTGGTCACTCTGACCTCCAAACAGAAGACCGTATTTTTAAAAAGTTTCCATAGATAGCATCCACAAGAATTTTGTATGATGTAGTTAAAACAGTTCAAAATCAAAATGTTGCTAGGTTTTCATTTGTCAGCATAACTGAATTTAGAACTGAGAAGAGGAATTTTTAAAAAACTGTAAAGAATAATAGGAGAAATAAACTTACCTATAGATAGTTGTAACATTTGTGTGGCAAGTTCATAGCCAATGGAAGACATCAGAATCTTTTAATTGAATACTGTGTATTGATCATAATTCAGTATTTTCCCTCAGTGATTGAAGATCTTGGAGTGATCATCATTTGGAACCCAGATAATATAATTCAGTGTTAGAAGGTATAGGGGCCATGCAACTGAATTTTATGGATCCCAAAACACATCATGGAAACTGTTTTCTGAAGTAATTCCCACTATCAGTTTATTTTCTCATAATGTGCTTGTCTTTACTGAAAGCGGAATTTAATAAAATACCATTTAGGTGAAGGTCTTGTAAACAGGTATGATTGTAGGTCAGCTACAAAATTTTTGGCATGGATTGTAAGAAAAAAAACTATCAGTTACAGTTTTCGATGCTGGATTTTGTTTTATTTATTTTCTCCTAAAACCAGTACACAGAAGGTGAGGCTAAGAAAATAGGAGTGGTTGGCTGGGTGAAGAATACCAGCAAAGGCACTGTGACAGGCCAACTGCAAGGCCCGGAAGAGAAAGTCAATTCTATGTAAGTAGCAAGACTAATAATGCACTCATGCGATTAATGAACTTATTTTAATGTTTCACTGGACACTAAGAATAGTATTGTAGATTATAACTAAACTAACATGTTTTTAAGCATATCAGCAAGGAAATCTTCAGAGTTGGTAATGGAATTTGTACATTTAGGAATGGATTTCCCACTTGGGCAAGCCCTCCAAAAGAGAAATGGCGTCACTCTTTAATCTATTTGAATTGTGTTCTGTCTCTTCTAACATGGGGGAAACATCTTGGGCCCATGTATCTCTCATCCAAAGTGGTTGTGAAGAAGCAAAAGGCTTTGGATGGTTCTTGAAGTTCTTTTAATTAATTGATTAATTAGTTTTTTGAGATAGAGCATGCAAGCATGTGCGAGGGGCGGAGGGAGAGGGAGAGAGAGAATCTCAAGCAAGCTCCACGCCCAGCACAGAGCCTGACTTGGGGTTCAGTCTCACAACTCTGAGATCATGACCTGAGCCGGAATCAAGAGTTGGATGCTTAACACCCAGGCATTCCTGGTTCTTGAAGTTTTTAAAGTAGACTTCAAGGCAAAAGGCTGCTCTCTACTTTTTATTAAGTATCTTATTTATCTAATTGTAATTTTATTTTTACTGTTGGTAAAAGTGTGTTTTATGAGTTGTATGGTTACCATAATGAGTCCTTGCATTCCAAAGGAGACCAGGTTCAGTAGTAAGGAAAAAAGTGCCCTGTCATATTCAAAGGCCTTATCTTTTCAGTTTCTCAAATTCCACTGTTCTCTGTAGTATTTTTTTAAAATAAAAAATAGCTAACATTTGCTGAGTATTTGCAGCACTAGGCAATATGCTACACATTTCACATGTTTTATCTCATTTAATCATAACGGATCTTGTGACGAAAGTGCTAAGTCATACCCAATTTATTTTATTGCTTGCAGTTTATCTTTGTTTTCATTACTTAATGTTTTCAGATTTCAGAAGTAATACTTTTTTGCTTATTGTAATAAGTGAAGTCGTAAGATGCTGAGAGGTAAAAAAGCAAAGCTAGTAATCTGCCCCTTCCCCTCTGCTTCCCTCCTCTTGATGGAACCCCGAGCCTGTGGCCTTGTGAAGACTTTCTGAAGCTTTCTCTTTCACTTAAAAGTATTTAAGCATTTATAGTTAGGATTTTCCTTGTTTTTACCAAAATAGACTACTTTATGCATATTTTTCTGTAACTAGTTTTTTCATTTTATAGACATTCATCAATCAGTAAACATATAACCACTAACTCCTTATTTTTTCTAATTTCTTTATGTATAAGTACATACTTTGTGTATAAAACTTGTAACCCAACTTGGAAAGTGGGGTCTAAAAATTCAATTTCATAAAATGTATGGTAACGGTTAATGAAAAACAATAATTTTCAGTAGGATTGTCCAAAATGCAGAAAAGATTGTGAGACTTATGTTGTATAGAACAAAGTAGTTCAAAAAATGATAAAGTGCCAAATGACTATGAAGTACTGGGAATAGGGGCTGCACGGGAGGATAGATGCTCATGCTTATCATGTTATATCCTAATCCATGTTGTAGCACGTTTTTTATTAATATCCTTCACATAAATGTAATCATATCATATACATTCTGCCCAGTTTTTCTTTTCAACCCCTGCACACCCCTTCTTCCTTCCCAGTACTACCAGTAATCTATGTTAGCAAATGAGGACTTCCTTCCGTGTTTGTTTCCGTATTCACCTTCACACACACACACACACACACACACACACTTGGGTGCACAAACAGTTTTGGGTTATGATCAGTATTTGCTTTTTAAAAACGGGATCATGGTGTACACACTTCTCTGCATCTCACTTTAAGATTCAAAAATATCTCCAGGAAACAAATAATCCAATTAGAAAATGAGCAGAAGACATGAATAGACATTTCTCCAAAGAAGATGTTCAGATAGACAACAGACACATGAAAAGATGCTCCACACTGCTCATCATCAGGGAGATGCAAATCAAAACCACACTGAGATATCACCTCACAGCTATCAGAATGGCTAAAATAAAAAACACAAGAAACAACAACCGTTGGCAAGTATGTGGAGAAAAAGGAATTCTCATGCACTGTTGGTGGGAATGCAAACTGGTGTAGCCACTCTGGAAAACAGTATGGAGGTTCCTCAAAAAACTAAAAATAGAACTACCATATGATCCAGTAATTCCACTATGAGGTATTTACCCAAAGAAAATGAAAACACTAGTTCAAAAAGATTTATGCACACCTATGTTTATTGCAGCATTATTTACTATAGCCACGTTATGGAAGCAGCCCAAGTGTCCATCCATAGATGAATGGTTAAAGAAGATGATATATATGTGTGTGTGTGTGTGTGTGTGTGTGTGTGTGTATAACAGAATATTATTCAGCCATAAAAAAGAATGAAATCTTGCCATTTGCAACAACATGGATGGACCAAGAGAGTACAATGCTAAGCGAAATTAGTCAGAGAAAGACAAATACCATATGATTTCACTCATGTGTAGAATTTAAGAAACAAAACAAATGAACAAAGAAAAAAAGAAACAAACCAAAAAGCAGACTCTTAATTATAGAGAACAAAAAGATGGTTACCAGAGTGGGGGTGTATGTGGGGGATGGGTGGAATAGGTGAAGGGGATTAAGGGTACACTTACCATGATGGGCACTAAGTAATGTATGGAATTGCTGGATCACTATAGTGTAGACCTGAATAGAACACTGTATTAGTTATACTGGAATTAAAAAACAAAACAAAACAAAAATACATCCAGGGAAACCCATCCAAGTCAAATGGTAGAGCTTTAACTCATTCTTTTTTTTTTTTTTTTAAAGATTTTACTTATTTATTTGAGAGAGAGAGAATGAGAGAGAACACACATGAGGGGGGGAGGGTCAGAGGGAGAAGCAGACTCCCTGCTGAGCAGGGAGCCCGATGCGGGACTCGATCCAGGGACTCCAGGATCATGACCTGAGCCGAAGGCAGTTGCTTAACCAACTGAGCCACCCGGGCACCCTAACTCATTCTTTTCAATAGCTGCTTAATATTCCACGGTATTAATGTACCATTATTTATTATCTTATTGCTGAGAATTCATTTTGTTTCTCTCTTTTTTTTTTCCAGTAAGAGCAATGCCATAATAAATATTTTACTGGTGATTTTATATTTGGGAGATAGATTCCCAGAAGTGTGGTTGACATGTCTGTGTACTATTAATTTAAAAAATATTTGTCAGACTGCTTTGCAAAACAGCTGTAAACAATTTACATTTTTTTCCTCTTCATCCTGTGGGCAATTGGTATTATTGCTCTCCAATTCTTACCCATCATCTGATTGGGTGTAGAGTGATGTATTGTTTTTTCACTGTAATTTGCTTTTCTCTAATTACTGGTTATTTTGAGCATCTTCATGCTTGTGGCTATGTGGATTTGTTCTCATGAACTAACTGCCTTTCACATCCTTTCTCCATTTTTCTATGGGACTGTTTGTCTCTTGCCAATTTTTAAGAGCTCTTTTTATATTGGTAATGATTACTAACTCATTATCTGTTACCGCTTTTGCAAGTATTTCCCCAAATCTATCCTTTGCCTCTTCATTAGTTTTGTTTATTTGATAGCTTTTGCAACATAGATTGTTTTAATTTTTATAAACTCGAATATGGTTATCTTTTGTTTCTGGTTAAGAAACAGATTATAAGTGTTGTTCTAACTTTTTGATGCTTTATTTATTATATTAAACATTTATTCCATTTGGAATTTGTCTTTTATTTATAATATGGGATTGGGGACTATTTTTTCCCAGATGGATAGCAGTTGTACCAGCACTACTATTAAATAATCAGTCTTTCCCCATAGAACTGAAATCATTTTATCATATATTGAAATAGCATATAAACTAGATTTTATTCCTGGGTTCTCTGTTCTGGTCCCCTAGTAGATCTATTTATTCCTAGGCTAATACTTCATATTGATTTAATTACAGTGTCTTTGTAGGCTATTTCCCTTCACTATTTTTTTCCTTCATTTATTTGCTTCCTTGGGCATTTATTTTCTCTTTAAACTTTAAGATACTCTTACTCATTTAATTGAAATTGTATCTGTTTTTTATTTTTATTATTTATTTATTTAAAGATTTATTTATTTATTTTAGAGAGAGAGAGAGAGTGCACTTTTGGGTGTAGGGGCAGAGGGAGAGAGAGAGAATCTTAAGCAGACTCCAGGCTGAGTGTGGAGCTTGATGCGGGGCTCAATCTCATGACCTGAGCCGAAATCAAGAGTTGGATGATTGACCTACTGAGCCACCTAGGCGCCCCAAGGAATTATATCTGTTTTTTTAAAAAAAACTTCCCCAATTGTCTTACAAATATGCTTTTTAAAATAAACTTTAGGGGTGCCTGGCTGGCTCAGTGGGTAGAGCATGAGACTCTTAATCTGGGGGTTATGATTCAAGCCCCACCCTGGATGTAGAGATAACTTAAAAAATAAATCTTAAGAGCACTTGGGTGTTGCAATTGGTTAAGTGTCCACGTCTTGGTTTCAGCTTGGGTCATGATCTCAGGGTCCTGGGATCCAGTCCTGCATTGGGCTTCCCATTCAGGAGGGAATCTGCTTGAGATCTCTCTCCCTCTCCCTTTGCCCCTTCCCCTCATGCTGTCTCTCTCTTTCTGCATCTCTCTAATATAAATAAATATTTAAAAAATAAAATAAAATCTTAAAAACACCCAACAACTTTATTTTTTAGAACAGTTTTAGATTTACAGGGAAAATTATAAAGATATTACCAAGAGTTTCCGTATACTTCTCACCCACTTTGCCCTATCAACATTTTACATTGGTATGATACATATGTTACGATTAATGAACCAGTATTGATGCATTAGTATTAATTGAAGTCCATAGTTTTTTCAGATTTCTTCAGCTTTTACCTAATGTTCCTTTTCTCTTTTAGGAACCCATATTTTACTTGCTATTTAATTCTATACTTTTATGATATTAAGAGAATTGATATTAAATCTTCTCATCTAGGGGCACCTGGGTGGCTCAGATGGTTAAGCGTCTGCCTTCGGCTCAGGTCATGATCCCAGGGTCCTGGGATCGAGCCCCCGCATTGGGCTCCTGGCTCAGGGAGGCTGCTTCTCCCTCTGCCTCTGCCTCTGCCTCTCTCCCTGCTCATGCTTTCTCTCTCTCTCTCTCTCTCTCTCTGTATCTCTGTGTCTCAAATGAATAAATAAAATCTTTAAAAAATCTCATCCAAAAATATGGATTTCTTTTCATTTGCTCAGATTTTTAAATTTATTCTTCAATATGTTTTTATGATTATCATATTGATTTTGTGCTTTCCTTGCTGACTTTATTCCTAAATCTTTGTCTTAGTCAGTTTGGGCCGCTGTAACAAAGTCCCATAGACTGGGTGGTTTATAAACGACAGAAATTTATTTCTCACAGTTCTGGAGGCTGGAAATAAGAGATTAGAATGCCAGCATGGTCAGGTTCTGGTGAGAGTCTTCTGCTCGGTTCCAGATAACCAACTTCTCATTCTATCCTTACATGGCAGAAAGAGAGCTAGCTAGCCAGCTCTCTGGCCTCTTGTTACAAGGGCACCAATCTCATTCATGAGGGCTCCGCCCTCACGATCTACTTACCTCCTAAAAGCCCCACCTCCAAATACCATCATATTGGGGATGAGGCATCAACATATGAATGGGGGGCACATTCATTCCATAACAATATTTTATTGACTTTTTCACGATTGTGTATGGAACATTTCTCCTATTTCTATTTCTGTGTGCTTTTGCTAGAATAGGGAAAGCCTAATGACTTTTATCTTATATCAGAGTTATCTTATAGAATGTTCTCATCAATTCTACTAATTTTTTTTTTGGTAAACTATAGTTATTGGATTTTGTAAGTACACAAATATGTAATTAGCAAAAATAATGTATCCTTTTTTCAGTGTTTATTTCATTTGCCAGACCCATCAAGGCAATGTTGAATAATAGCAATAGTGGGCATCCTGGTCTGATTGTATTTGAAATGGTTTTATTTCATCAAGTAGAAGAGTTTGCTGTTGATTTTTGTTAAATATACTTTATCACATTGAATTTCACTCTTGAATTCCTCAAATTAAGCTCTAATTAGTCACAGAGTGTTATTCTTTTGAATAATTACTGAATATTACTTGCTAATATTTTATTTAGAGTTTTTGCATCTCTATAAGTGGGATTATGGTTTCCTTTTTTAATTTTTACTCTATCAGTTTTGCTGACTTCATAAAATGTATTAGGAGATTTTCCATTCTTTGCTTCATTCTGGAATAACTTAAATAATATTGGAGTTACTGTTATTAAGTTAGCTGAAACAAGTTATGAAGTCACTTGGTCCTGGTGCCTTCTCAGTGCTGGGCTATTAACCACCTTTCCAATCTAGTCTATTGTAATTGGTGTGTTTGAGTTTTCTACTTGTTCCCAGATTCATTTATGTTTTTTTTAAAGATTTTATTTTTATTTTATTCATGAGAGACAGAGAGAGAAAGAGGCAGAGGAAGAGGGAGAAGCAGGCTCCCTGAGAAGCAGGGAGCCTGATGCAGGACTCAATCCTGGGACTCTGGGATCACTACCTGAGCTGAAGGCAGACACTTAACCGACTGAGCCACCCAGGTGTCCCCATTTATGTTTTCTTAGGAAATTATCCAGTTTTTCTAGGTTTTCAAATTTCTTGCTATGGATTTTATATTTTATTTATTTATTTATTTGAGAAAGGGAGCGAGAGAGCAAGCACATACAAAAGCAGGAGGAGGGGCAGAGGGGGGCAGAGAATCCTAAGCAGGCTCTGAACCCAGCATGGAGTCCGATGTGGGGCTCAATCTAATGACCCTGAAATCATGACTTGAACTGAAATCAAGAGTCAGATGCTTAACTGAGCCAACGAGGTGCTTCTGGATTTTATATTTTAAAAGTCTCTTTTGTATCTGTGGTTATGTATCTATTGAAAATTCCTAATCTTAGATAATTTTATTCGCTCCTCCTTTTTCCTTAATCAGGTTCAGAAGGAATGTATCCATTGGTATATTTTAAAAGACAGCTTTTGGATTCATTGATCATTTCTCCTTTTTTTTTTTTTTTTTGGTTTTCTGTTCATTAATTTCAACCTTCATCTTTACTAACTCCCTCTTTATTTCTTTGTTGATCCTTCTCTAAGTCTTCAACACACATTGTCATTTCCTTTAGTTTTAGTCTATGTAAGTTAATAATGAAGGTGGTTAAGCATTTCACCCTGAATACAGCTTTTGGTTTGTTCCATAGATTTTGGTAAAATGTGTTCTTTTCATTGCTTTCGGGATAGTTTGTAATTTCATTTTTAGTTCCTCTTTGAATAATAACCAGTGGTCTTCTGGGTATGTGTTTTTTGAAATGTCCAGTGTCCCTCTCTGTCTTTAATAATGTTTTTTGCCTTAAAGTTACTTTATCTGATATTAACAGTTATACACACTTTCTCTCTGTGTTCCTATAGAATATCTTTTTTTCATTGTATCATTTTCAATGTTTCTTTCTCATTGTGTGGTTTTGTTTGTTTTTATTGAAGTAGTTGATGGACAATGTTATATTAGTCCCAAGTGTATCTCATTATGTTTTATGTGTCCCTTGCAAGCAGCATATAGTTAGGTTTTGTTTCTTTATGCAGTCACATAACCTTTGTTTTTAAATTAACACATTTATCCATTTAAGCTTAATGGAATTACTCTTATTTAGAATTAAATTTATATCTTAATATGTTCTTTCCCCCTTGTTTTATTAGTTCTGCTTTCCTTTTCTTCTTCCTAGCCTTCATTTAAATTCACTGTTTTTTATTATTCCATTTTTTTCTCTGTTAGGTTAGAAGTTGTATATTCTTTTGTTTCTTTTACTAGTATTTTCCTAGAGGTACAACATACAACCATAACTGGTCAAAATTTGATATTAATTGATGTCTTTACTCTCTTCCCTAACAATGTGATATCTACAGTACCCTTTAAGTCCATTTACCTCACTCTTTATTTAGATGTTAATTTAAATAATCTATTTTAAAGCTCATAAATTATTTCCAAAAGCCAATATTTTTTGGGGGGTATCTTCTGTGTATTTGCCATTTTTGTTGCTTTTTTTCCCCTTCCTAATTCTCTAGGCTTCTGTGTGGGACTATTTCCATTCTGCCAAAAGATTGTTCTTTAGTATTTTCCTTCATTTGGGCTGTTGGTGATGTGTTACTTTAGTTTTTGTTTCTCTCTACATGTTTCTATTTTACTTTCATTCCTGAAAAATGTCTTTGTTGAATATGACAGTTATTCTTTTCAGTACCCTGTGGATACTATTACAGTGTCTAGCACCCATTGTTTTGTTGTGAAATCGGCTGTCAGTTTTACACTTTGCCTCTTTAAAGCAATTTCGCCGCATTTAAAATGGCAACAAGTAGTAAAATTGCCAGTTTACCGTTTGCGACAATAAATATAACATTAAGACTGTCAGTTGGTTTAGGTGATTTTCCCCACTGATACTTAGTTCTCTGGGTACATATGTGGAGGAGGCACGAAGTGAGGTTCATTGGGGGCTGGTTGTTGCCATCTACAGGGAGCAGAAGTGAGAGAGCAGGGCTGGAGGGCACTTACAAGAGTGTGCCTAGAAGGATGAAGCCTGGAATCTAGTTTGGACAAAATGAGAAATGGGCTGGGAGGAAATTGATGGGCAGTGAGAAATGGTTGTCTTATTCACTTGTGGGTCCACGGACTTGTGACGGCTTTCAGGAGCACTGTTGTGTTGTACAGTGTAGCCAGGAAATCCGCGGAGTCAGCGCAGAAGGGAAGGGATGGAGTGGGGATGTAAGGCATCTCTGATGTTTCCTGCCCCGCTGTGAGTCAGGTGCTCCTGTGGATGGGCTCTTTCACTGACTTTTTTCTGTGTCCGGCGGTTCTTTAACTGGACTTCATCTTATTGCGAAGTGGACTTCCTCCAGCTGTCTGAAATATTAGTGAAATTTTGCACGTTTTGGTGTCATGATTTTCTTTTTTTAGTGCTTTTTATTATGGGATTTTCAAACTTATCCATTGATAGAATGGGACAACGAACCCCACATGTCTATTACCCAGCTTCAGTAACAATTTCTGGCATTCTTTTCTTTTTAATATTTTATTTATTTGTTAAGAGAGAGAGAGAGAGAGAGCACAAGCAGGGGAAGCGGCAGGCAGAGCAGGCAGAGGGAGAAGCAGACTCCCTGCCGAGGAAGGAGCCTGATACGGGACTCGATCCCAGGACCCTAAGATCATGACCTGAGCGGAAGGCAGACACTTAACCAACTGAGCCACCCAGGCGTACCAGTTTCTGGCATTCTTATTCTACATAGTCCTCCAACTTTTCTTTTGCTTTTCTCATTGTTAGAGTATTTAAAGCCAATTTCCTGCATCATATTATGCACCTGTAAGTTAGGTTGAACAATGTGAAACTGCCAATGTTTGACAAAATGTTGAGGTACAAAGTGGCAATTTCACATTGTTCAGTCTAAAACTTTTACTATTTTTCTCTAACAGAAACTCTATGTATCTGTCAATATATTTTTCTAAACCCACAGCAGATTTATCTCCAAATGTTGAAGTGCATCCCGTCACCAGTCTGTTGCACCTTCCCTGAGCCTTGTCTTCTTCCCAGGGTAGGTCTCTGCCTGCTGGACCGCTGTCATTCCGATGCTTCCTTCTGTCCCTTTCCTATGGAATGGGTTCCTGTTTTCTTAATCATATTTTCATCGTCTTTGATTTATTCCTTTGTTTTGCTGAAGTATAATTCTCCCTAAGCTTCCCCAGGAAATGTACCAGAGAGACATAAAGTCTGTACCTTTGTCTGCCTTCATTTGCCCTCATACTTGATTGATTGTTCAAGTTATAAAATTCTATGCCCCCGGGATGCTTGGGGGGCTCTGTCGTTTAAGTGCCAAGTCTTGATTTCCACTCAGGTCATGATCTCAGTGTCGTGAGGTGGAGCCCCGTGCTGGGCTCCACACTCAGTGGGGAGTCGGCTGGAGACTCTCTCTCTCCTTCTCCCTCTGCGCCTCCCCCTCCTTGTGCAAGTGCTCTCTCTCTCTCTTCCAAATAAATAAATAAATAAATAAATAAATAAATCTTTAAAAAGAAATTCTATACCCACAAATCATCACCCACTCAGAATTTTGAAGGCATAGCTCTATGACTTCTTGTGCTGCTGTCGAGAGATTTGATGGCACTCTCCTACAAAGGAGTGGAAATTATATGTTTATTCCTCTCAGGAAGCTTTTTAGATATTCATTGTATCCCTCTTTTTCTGTGTTTCACAATCATCTGCCTCCCTGCTTGTTTTCATTTCACTTTCAATGCTGGCTTCTCAGAGGAGGAGAATTGTCTCTAATGATTTCTTGCCCGTTGTCCCCTTGGTTCTCCTCTTCTGAAACTTGTGTGCTGACCTGATCCTCTAATTTTCATTTTTTTCTCACCTCGTTTCCAAACTTTGTTATCTGGAAATTGTCTCACTTTTGTCTTTCAACTTTCCGATTAATTTTGTTTCTGTTGTGATGTTTTGTTTCTGCTTCATAGCACCCTGTTCTTGTTTTCTTCAGATCTCCCTGAGGGTATTGTGTGTGTGTCTGTCTGTCTGTTTTGTTATCTTCTGCTTTTTGCATTGTTTCTATTTCCTCTAAGTTCCTCCTTTTTTCTTTCACCCTTCTTTGCCTTTCCTTGTTTTTTGTTTCCTTGTTTTCTCTGCTTGTAATACTTTACTTACAATCATATTTCCAGTAACTTCCTCATCAATATGAACAGGCAGCCAAGAATAAACAGACTTTTAAAAGGCAAATTTTCTAACATGTAATTATAAACTGTTGGCTGGAGGAATGGTGGAGACTCAGGGAGAGATGGCCTTTTTGTTGGCAAACCTCCAAAATGTTAAATCTGTAGGTCTTGTCTTCTGTGTTTCCTAGTGCCTCCAGATCCAGAGTCTTCTCTGGTGGAGTCAGGAGGTAAGCTGACTTGCTGCTCATTGTTTTTGGTTCTGCAGGCACTTAGGCTGAAGCGTCTTTTGTTTTTCTGTGTAGTTACTTATCCTACAACTGCTTTCCTTTGAATTTATTGAAATATCTTGCTCAGGTTATACTTCCGTATCAGCTGGAACTATTTTCAGCTACAGGTTAATAGAAAACCAGACTTAGAGTAGATAAAACAAACAGGAGTTCATTTTTCTCAGTAACAAGGAGTCTGGGGGCAGATGATTACTGGCCTTGGCTCAGTAGCTCAGTGGTATCAGGGTCAATGTTTCTGTGATTCTCTCAGCCTTTCCTTCGTGGTCAAAAAAGGGGAAAGTGCAGCTACACAGAATATCCATAATTAAGGCCTAAAGAAGGCAGGAAGGGATAATGGTTGTGTTGCTTTCCCTGAACTTGCCCAAACAGACATCTGTGAGTGTTTCATTGCCTCACATATGGTCATATAAATACTCCTTGCTACAAAAAAGACTGGGAAATTGGTTTGGCATATCGATTGCCTGAACAAAATTGGTGTTCTCTTGGCCAGCAAGAAGGGGAGCGCAGTGGGTAGTACGTAAGCCGTGAACGATGTCTGCTACTTTTTTTTGTATCTTGATGCTATCATTTTAATGGGGTTTCAGATAAAAGGAGATATACATGCCATGTTTAATTGCACTGTGAAGATTAAGTGAGAAAATCCACAAAAGCACTTAGCACAGAGCCTGGTACAGAATAAGTAATAAATAAATATTTGCTCTCGTTATGTGACCCATGGTGTTTCATCTTTGCACATGTTTTAGTGGCAGTTGGACCGGCCAGGTGGAAATGCCACTAGGCTCTTGGATGTATGGGTCATCCCTGCAGAGAAACTGGGCTGGAGAAATAAATTTGGTTGTCATCACTATGTGGATAGTGTTTGAAGTTATGTACATGGATGGGATTTTCCAGGGAGAGCTTTTGTGATGACAAGTAAGCAGGAAGCACACATCAGAGAATGTAAATCAAGCTTAACCAACATGATAAATTGGGATGTCATTACAAATAAACATATTTAGATTGTGGAGCCTGAATTTATTCTTCTAGCCTCTACTTTGTGCAATATATTGTTTAAAGTACTGAATTATCAAAAAATTAAACCACAGTTGAGAGAAGTTACAGAGGTAGGTGGTAAGGTCAGACTAAATGTGGTATATTTATAGTTAAATAAATATGGCCTTATTTTCTTCCAGTTATTAAAAAAAAAACACTTTACTTAAGAATGCTATGACATAAAAAATCAGAATTAAATTGTCTTTAAACACATGGGTGTGATTTCTTCCTAAGTTATTGAAATGTGGAATTCAACAGGGACCATCATTTGGAGGTGGCCTGGCTGGGACTGTAGCAGCTCTGCTCTGTTCTTGCAAAGGAGCCAGCAGCATCCCAGGACACGCTGCAGATGTGTGTGCTTCCTTCCCCTTCTGTGTTTCATTTTCTTGGAAGGAATGACTGATAGCTTTCTTCTGCAAATTGCACTATATGATTCCAATTGCGGCGGTAAGGTCTGCCAACATTTTTTGATGGGTAGAAACCATTTGAGTCTATTGTTTCAGTAAACCTCCTTCCCCCTCCCCCAAAATTCAACAAAATATTTTCTATTTCTTGGTAATCGTTTAAAATCAATGTATAGAGTTAGGATTCTGGCATAAACTTTTGACATCTATACAAATCTATACAAAATATATTTTTCTTAGATGGTAATTCTGTAGAAAAAAAACAAACCCTCAAAATACAAAAACTAAAAACATTTGCATTTGGAGACATCGAGCCAAATTCTAAAATTAAAATTACATCTTGATTGGTACATAGTTTTAAAACCATATGTCCTGTATCTGTACCCTGCACTTGAAAGCATCATTGATGGGCTGGAGTATGTACTGTAGACAGTGATCAAACAGATATGTGGTCTGGAGAACTATTTCACAATACAGAATATGCTTGAAGGCATTGAGGATATTTAGACTGGAGAAAAGAATACTTGAGGGAATCATGATCATTTACTTCAAGTGTTTGAAGGGCTGATACATGGGTAAAGATAAATGTTCTCTGTTGTTCCAGAAGGTGATAATTTTGGGTATAGCAATGGGTAAATTTGTTTACTTCAGTTCACCTTGACAAAGAATTTTCCCATAAAGGCATCTAATATATCGAGTGGAATTTTAGCCGTGACTAGAAATGGTCTACAGGAGGGATCGGCATACTATAGCCTTCCGGCCAGATTTGGCCCACTGCCTGTTTTGTAAATAAAGGTTTTTGGGAGCACAGCCACGCCCATTCATTCATGTTTTGTCCACTGTGCTTTTGTGTTACTTTGGCACAGTTAACAATTGAAACGGAATCCAGATGACCACAAAGCCTCAAATATTTACTATCTGTCCATTTACAGGAAGAGTTTGCCAACGCGTTCTGTAGATATCAGACAAGTCAAGGGAGTTGTAGAAGATCTAACTCATTGGATGGTAAGTTAGTGTAGGTGACACCCTAGGTCCTGTCCAACTAAGATTCTGTGGTTCTCTATAGAACTGATAATATACAGGGACTTAAAATGGGTTCATAGTTAGAAGAGAGCCCAAGAGGGGGCGCCTGGGTGGCTCAGTCGGTTAAGCGTCTGCCTTCGGCTCGGGTCATGATCCCAGGGTCCTGGGATAGAGCCCCGCATCGGGCTCCCAGCCCTGCCATCTCACACTCCTTGTGTTTATCTCTTCCACAGATACTTAGCATTTGTGTGAGATGTGAATTTTAACAGCCTTGTGCTTTAACTATGAAAATGCCATTGTTTTGAAATTCTAGTTGTTACAGTAGTGGATTGGAATGAAGCACTGGATTTTGTAAACAATTAGGTAGTGTCAGATCAAAGTTATTTAAAATTTTTAAAAATAACTTTTCTCTGGCAGACCATTAGTGGCATGAATTTTTATGTAATCAAAATTGCTAGTTTTTCCTAACTTTTTCATCTGAGAATCTGAAAGCATTTAGCTAATATTTTTATGCCTTATTCATCAGTGTTTCTTATACAAGTACATGGGATTATTAAGAAAATTCCTTTGAATGTTCTGTATGAGTGTGGGGGTGTGTGTGTGTATGTTTTCCATTGGATGTTCTATTGAAATACAGAAGACTTGGACATTTTTTAAGACAAAAATTCATTGAGGAGGTCTAATTTTGGAAAAAATTTTAGTGTGACCTGATGGTATTAAATCATTCCAATGGGAAATTAGAATCATAAAAAATATTTACAGTGGAGTTGGAGTTCTCACATCAGGTTTTAGACCTCAAATACTAAGTCATTTATTTTCCTTTGAAATATAACATCTTTATTAAAACTACTTAAATTCATGGTTTTTGCTTTAAAGTTTACATTTTAGATATGTGAATTTAGTAAGATAATCATATTTAAGAAATGCATAATGCAGCACTAATTACTTTTTAAAAAATTAATAGATTTTATTTTTAAGAGAAATTTTAGGATTACAGAAAAATTAAGTACAAAAAGTAGAGTTCCCATCCATCCCCTCACATCTGCCCCCACCCTAACCCCACTGCCCGTTTCCTTTATATTATGAACATCATACATTAGTGCAGCACATTTGTTACAGTCGATGAGCCAATATTGATACATTGCTATTAACTAAAGCCCATAGTTTACATTGGAGTTCCTTCTTTGTGTTGTATATTTTGTGGGTTTTGACAAATTATAATAACACATATCCACCATTATAGTATCATACAGAATAGTTCTACTGCCCTAAAAATCCCGTGTTCTGCCTATTTATTCTTTCCTCCCTCTCCCTAGCTCCTGCCAACCAGTCATGTTTTTACTGTTTCCATAGTTTCACTTTTTCCATAATGTCATATAGTTGGAATCCTATAGTATTCAGCCTTTTCAAATGGGCTTCTTTCACTTAGAAATATGCTTTTAAGATTCCTCCATGTCTCTTCATGGATTGAGAGTTCCTTCCTTCTGTGTGTGTGTGTGTGTGTGTGTGTGTGTGTGTGTGTGTTTGTGTGTGTGTGTGGTTTTGGAATTTATTTCAAAAAACAGATTTTGGTTAGATGGTAATTGTATACATTGAATTTTAAAAGTTACAGAAACAGTGATTTTTTAAAGCTTTTTTTTTAAGACTGCTTTTTTAGAGAAGTTTTAGGTTTATAATGAAACTGAGAAGAGGCCTAATGATATCCTTTATATGCCTTCCCCCACACATGCAGAACTTCTCCAATGATCAGTATCACTCACCAAAATGGCACCTTTTTTTTTTTTTTAACCAAGGATGAACCTGCATTGACACATCGTAACCACACAAGGCCCACAGTTTACCTTAGGGTCCACTCTTTTTATGGGTTTGGCTCATTTCATTTTATAGCTCAATGGTACTCCACTGTATGGATGTACCACAGTAAATTTATCCATTTAGTTGTTGAAAGACATCTTGGTTGTTTCCAAGTTTTGGCAATTAAGAAACTAATTACTTTTAAAAATATAAATAAAATAAATACACTTTTAAAGTATTTATTGTTATATATTTTAAAGTTAACTTACATATGAAAATGTAAGCATAAAATATTTTTTAAAGATAGCTCAATTTTTCAGCAGCTTGAATCCTATTTCATTCCACCCACTACAAAATAAATGTGTTAATTTTTTTTTAATTTGCAGAAGGTTTACATGGTTTTTCCAAAAATTCAAATGCTATAGAATTATATGGGCTAAAAGATGTAGGACTTGCCTGTCTTTCTAAGATCATAGTCTTACACATTTTTAGTTATGGGTATAACAACATGTGTATATGTTAAAAATACATATGGTATAATCCTGTTATTATAAAAAGCCCACAACTGTATATGCCCATATGGTTACATTTATTTCTTTATCATTTACAAAGATGGCATCATGCTATACATATTGTTCTACCACTTTTAAACATTTCACAGTACTGTGTATTGTGGATATCTTCTTTTAAAAACTGAAGTATAGTTGACATACAATGTTACATTAGTTTCAGGTGCACATCATAGTGATTTGACAAGTCTATACCTTATACTATGCTCAGCACAAGTGTAGCTACCATCTGTCAGCATACAACACTGTTATAGTACCATGGGTATCTTTTCATGGCAGTAAATATTCTTTTAAATCCCTGCAGAGTATTCCACTGTATGGATCAATCATAATTTAATCATTCATCTATTACTGGACATTCATATTGTTGTAATTTTTTGCTACTATGAATCTTGTTGCGGTGAGCATCCATATTTATATATGTATTTCTTTTTCATTTATTCTATAATTATTTGGCTTGTTATGTGTACCAGGTAATTCCAGGTGCTGGGATTCAGCAGTGAGCCAGAGATGATGGACAATTTCTTGCGTGGGGAGACGCACAATAAACAAATAATAAATAAACTAGATATTTTCAGATAGTAGTAAATGCTGTGAAGGGAGTAGTGGTGGTTTTCCTACTTCAGATGGATGGCCAAGGAAGAGGTTTCCTGTGCACCTGACATCTGAGCTGAGAGCTGCATGGTGTAGAGGAGGCTGCCGTGCGTTGAGCCTGGGGGCATGGCGGGGGCAGGGACAAGCAACTGTGCACCAGGCAGGGCAGTGGGAGTATCTGCCTAGTACAGGCAATGAGGGTGCATGTGTGTAGGGAACCTGAAAATGAGAAAACCAACTGAAATCGGTTCACTTTTTATTATCATTCTATGCCAGCAATTCTAACCGGTAACATCCTGTTCTCTGCTACCTTCCCCCACCACAACATTGACATTGTGTGCTTGTCACTATATCCCTATAGTTTTGAAGTATTGATTCCCAGACATGAGTCAAACAAAGGTTATGTGCATTTTAAATGTAAATTGGTGGTTCACTTTTAATTATAAAAATTATTAAGTATTTTTCAGATAAATACTGAATAAACTAAGGACTCATGAATGAGGAAGTTTTGTTCTATGTACTTTTGTAAGTAAATGTATAGATTTAGGTAATTTAAGTGAATCAAGACAATTATAAAAATTAAGAGATGGAAATGAAATAGTCATCCATAAACTCACTGTTTAAAAATAAATACAGGGGTGCTTGTGTGGCTCAGTAGGTTGGGCATTGGGTGTCTGCCTTCTGCTGAGGTCATGATCTTGGGGTCCTGGGATTGAACCCTGCATGGGGGGGGGAAGGGTCGCTGCTCAGCGAGGAGTCTGCATAAAATCTTTTAAAAAATAAATACAAACAAACAGATACTATTTTGATTCATAATGGAACTATTTCTGCTTCTGTTTCTCTTTTACTGAGGTATTAAAGTCAAGATCCTAGTGGTTTTAGAAAATACTCAAAATTAGGAAATTACAGAGCTGTTAGGCTTATCAGAGTTCACCTAATATTTTAACCCTATTAAGGTCCTATTGAAACAGGCATCTCAGTCAATCATGTGAAGAAGGCACACCTGTGTGTGTGGTGGGACTTGCAGAACGGGGCCTCAAATATAGTAATCCATCAGGTCTCTTATTGGATTATGACTTTGGGGGATAATTTTAAATAGTTAAAATATTCTATCATGATAATGTTTTCTCCAGCAGATATTTAGTATGTGTCTTTCCATGTCCCTCTGCTAGGTGCGGGGGTACAAAGATGATTGAAGGTATTGTGACAAGTCCAGTCTAACTGGGGAAAAAGAGGCAAACAGGTGGATTCAGCACAGGGTGGGGCCTGGGAATGGAGCTCGGGGGAGGGGGAGTGCATGGTGCTAGGGTGCCCCTCCTGCCCTGGGGAGCTGTCCAGGCCGTGCCTCCCTTCTGGGCTCTGCCACTGTTTTCACTGACTTTTAATCCTTTCGCCACACCATGCTCTTGCACCCTTAGGACTTTTGCAGAACCTACTCTCTCTGCCTGAAATTTTTATCTCCAAACCTCTCTGATGATTCCCCACCCACCCTGTTACACCGTCTCTGCACATGCTCTGCTTCTACAGCTGTTAGGAAGAATTGCTTGCTTCCTGTCCCCACCTCCTCCCCAAGAGAAAGTTTTCAGCTGTAAGTTAACAGAAAACCTGATAAACAAGTGGCTCAAACAGACGGGTTGGTTCTTCGCAGAGATAAAGGAGGCTGGAGGTCAGGGGACGTGGGAGGTGGTTGTCTTATTATCCGTGTCAGGTGTTTGGTGTGAAGGATTCTCTTGCTTTTTACCTCGTGGTTATAAAATGACCGCCCCATCTTCTAGCCTCACCCACGTTCAAGGCTGAAGGAAGGGGTGGCTCTGGGTCTATTCTTTTTTTGTCTTGGAAGCAAACTTTCCCAGAAGCCTGCAGCACACTTTCTTATTGGTGCCACTGACCTACTGTAGCTGTGATCAGCTTTTCCAGCACATGATACAGAAGGTAAGGGTTTTGGGTTTTTCTATGAGATGGTCAGTCTGGTGCAGCCACAAGAAGAGACAGAGCAGCTTCAGAAAAGATTTTATTATACTTCAGCTCCTAGAGACAGAGGGTCACAGGGGAAAACACCAGCATGGTCAGGAGGGAACAAAGGGAAGGATAGGCCAGAGCCTGTATTAGGGCTTCCAAGGGAAGGGCAAGATAGGGCATGGTGAACAGTGGAGAATTGGGTAGTTTGAAGAATTCCAGAGGGCTTTGGGTTTTAGTTGCCTGGTACCTGGCCCTGGGATGTTTAGGGAGAGGAATATTGCCTCCTGGGATGCACAGGTATGATAGAGGAGGTTGTAGGGCTCTGGATTGGTTTGTTTGCATATTAGAGGAGTACTCAAGGCTGAACTCGGCTATCTCTAAGAACTGGTTAGTCCCTAGGAGGGGCATTCTCCACTTTCCACACCCTCAGCCAGAAGGTTTTTTAAGATGTCAAAACATAATATCAGAAAGTAAAAATATATATATATACACAAACAATGCAGTGAGAGAGAAGGGGTAATTAAGACATGTTGGGTTTGCTGTTAAACAATGTCCATTACAGCCCTGGAGATTCATTACAGGAAGGGATTGTCCTGTTCTTCCTTGAATTCCCAGTGCCTTGCACAGTACCTGGCACACTGCATGGTGACATATAGATCAGGAGAAGAACGGAGAAGGACATCCCAGGAGAAAGGAATCTTCAGTACAAAGGCACTGATCCAAAAGAGCCTCCTTTGTGTGTTTGGGGACAAGTGACGGGAGCAAGGCAGAGGACAGGGACTAGCAGAAATTGAGGCTAGAGAAGTAGTTTGGGGTCAAACTGTAAAGCTCTGAGTGTCACGTTAATTTGTCCTCTCCCTGTATTAGCACTGGGGAGTCACTGGAGAGTGTCAGGCAAGGGAGTGACAATAGGTTTTGTGGGTTAGATACTCAGTGTGATGGTAGTGTGATGTAGGAACTGGTACGAGAGCATCTGGCATCCGGGAGGCTAATTAACAACGTCTAACTGTGGTTTGTTAGGGTAGAGTAAGAATAATTTGGGGAATTTGGAGAATGTCATTTTGAGGTCCTCATCTAGAACAGTCATCCTCAAAGTATGACCCTGGCCCCTAGCATCAGCATTACATGGCTGCTGGTTAGAAATGGTAATTCCCGGGCCGCTACTGAATCAGAATCCCTGGGGCGGGTCCAGCAGTCTGTTGGAACAAGCCCTCAGGTGACTCTGAAGCACCTAACGCTTGAGAACCACTACCTAGAGCAGCAGATACCTGAAGGGATGAGCGAGATCATCTGGTCTGAGGCAACCAGTCTGCATGGCAGAATCACCTGCGCAGCTTTTTTTAATGTCTGTGAGGTTGGGCCCCACATCAGAGCAATTAAATAAAAATCTTTGGGGGTGGGAACCAGACACCAGTTCATCTCTCTTGCTCCCCGGGCATTCCAATGTGCAGCTAGAGCTGAGAACTAATCTTGTGGAACCCCTATTGATGAGAAAACTCAGGGCTGGAAGTCCTCTTGCTCAAGGTCCTACAGCAAGTTCAGGTGAGAGTCATTTCCTTCCTTTCTCTTGCTTCCTTCCTTTCTCTTGCTTCCTTCCTTTCTCTTGCTTCCTTCCTTTCTCTTGCTTCCTTCCTTTCTCTTGCTTCCTTCCTTTCTCTTGCTTCCTTTCTCTTTCGTTTCTCCCTCTCCCCCCCTTCTCTCTTTCTTTTCCTTCTTAGCATGTGTGCCCAAGGGTGGGGAGGGGCAGAAGGAGAGGGAGAGAGAGAATCTTAAGCTCCACACACATTGGGCAGCCCAACACGTGGCTGGATCTTAGGACCGTGAGATCATGACCTGAGCCAAAATCAAGAGTGAGACACTTAACAGACGGAGCCACCCAGGTGCCCTCAGAGTCAGTTTTTTAAGCTGTCTTCTCTGTGCTGTGATGAACACTATCCCCGCTTTTTAATAAATTGCTCTAAGAGATTGGTTTTTAAATCATTCACAGTGACAAAACTGCCAAGTTATTAGAGGGGAAAAATAAGTTACAGACAGGATTATAAAAAATTACTTTCTCCTCTTAGTTAACATTACTTCACACTTGAGAAAGTTACCCTTTTTATAAAGGTGTTTTAAAAATATTTTTTCCACATCAATGAAAAGTAGTGTGTAGATAAGATATGGATAAATAGTGCTTTGTCATTTGTGTGTTTAAGTAATGAGAACCTGTTTTCAAACTCTAGGTGGAGCTCTTTGGTTTATATGTGTTTTATTTATAATTTTTGAGAGTCTTTGTTTGAAAGGTATTTGGGATTCTTTTTAAAAAGACATTAAAAGGGCGCCTGGGTGGCTCAGTTGGTTAAGTGACTGCCTTCGGCTCAGGTCGTGATCCTGGAGTCCCGGGATCGAGTACCGCATCAGGCTCCCTGCTAGACAGGGAGTCTGCTTCTCCCTCTGACCCTCTTCCCTCTTGTGCTCTCTATCTCTCATTCTCTCTCTCTCAAATAAATAAATAAAATCTTTTTTAAAAAAAGACATTAAAAATTTGTAAGTATTTTTAAACACTTCTCAAGTCTCCTTTTCTTGCTTTAGAGCCATATTGATAAAAACTTAAATTTTTGTTTTATTCCTTGCCCAAAGAATCCAGGCCTCAGTCATTTTCCAAATCCATCTTAAATCTGTATTGTTATCTCCTAGTGTTTAATGAATGGGATGTTTCCTTGGTTTTTGTTTCCCCTAAGTCTCAATGTTGAAATAGAATTGAGGTAAGGTAGGATTCCTTTTGTTGATGGAGAAAGACTTTGTGGAGAACAAAAGCTGTTGCTATAGTAACTTCTTCAGCTGTTTTTACCCCATTGTGTACAAAGGCGTGTTAACAACTACCTTCCTGTAAACAAAAATGAAATATTTTGCTGCCACTTCTTTTTCTGTTCCCTGTTAACTAGCTCGGTATTCTCCTTCTGCTGGGAGTATGCTTGAAGCAAAATTTCCAGAATAGGCGGCACGTTATTTTTGGATGGCACAACTCAGTGGTTGTGGTCCCTGGACCAGCAGCATCAACATTGGCATCACCTGGAAGTTTGTTAGAAATACCTATTCTTGGATCCCACCTAAGACCTACCTAACCAGAAACCCTGGGGGTAGGGTCCAGCAATGTGTGAGAGCCCCTGGTCTAAGCTATTTTGAAAAGATGAGAAAATTCCATACTCATTGATGCTGTGCTCATTTAAGGGTTCTCAAGTGCTTTTAAAATCACCTTGGGATTTTGTTAAAAGGCAGAATTCTTACTGAATAAGTTTGAGGTGGAGCCTATTACTCTGTATTTCTAACAAGCTCCCAGCTGATGTGCATTTTTCTTGTCCATGGATTAAATTTTGAGTAGGGAGGATGTTGACTAGGATATTGATTATACTCATGCCCACATACAGGAGTCATCTATAATTTATCAAGATATACTTTTGATTTGGTATGCCTAAAATCATTGAGTTTTCCCTTATCAGTCACAGTGTGAAGAGGCTATTTCTAGAATATAATGCTGTCTGTGACTCACCCTTGTTAAATGCTACAAAAAAGGGTATTGTTTGCTAGAATCTGTCTCTGAGACCCTCTATGCTAAACGACAGACACACTTGTGGATTGCATTACTTTTTTTAATTGAGGAAACTCGTTTATTCATGGCATGTTAAAGCTAGAGAGACAATTCTGAAGTTTGGTGTTTGTAGGCAAAATAATTTCAGCCAAAGAGAAGTGGTTCACAAGTGTTGGGAATCAGTCATTGCTCCATATTTATTGAGCACCTGCCATGTGAAGTTTTGCTCTGGGCACTTAAATTAAAAAACAAAACAAAACAAAACTGAAGTCCTTGACCTTGGAGATTACAATCTGCCTGAGGAAATAAAACCTATGCCTGTGAAAGTTAATTACCAATATAGGGAACATTCTGTCAAATGGTAAAGAAGACCAAAGGATAGCTATTGGCTGAGGAGGTTAAAACTATGGAGTCTGGGCTCTGGGGGTGAGTATAATAATTTGGCTATTTAGAGGAGAATGAAAGAAGGGGACTCCACAAAAGATGAGGTGACATGGGCCAAGTCATAGCTTCCAGGAGTGAACCTTCGATGCACTTGGGAACAGAGGAATAGTTCAGACCACACAGAGTTTAGACTTCTTGTTTTGGGGACATTATGAAGGTGAGCTGGAGGCTGATTGGTAAGGATTTAATTGCCAGGCTTCTGAGTTTTGACTTGAATTCCTTGTGTACCAAGGAGCTACTGAAGAAGGCTTTGGTGGGGGGCGGGGTGTGTGTGAATGACCCCATCATGAGGATTTAGAAAAAGTCATTAAGGAAATGTGCAGGATGAATTGAAATGGCAAAGACTGGAGGCAGAAACACTTGTTGGATTGCATTGGGTGGCCTTGGCAGTAGGCCTGAGAGAACACTGCAGGAAATATGAGGAAGAGATTTGGGAAAGGAGCAATCTAAACTGAAAATACAAGTGGATTAAAAAGTTAAGATAAATTCATATAAATGGCAACTAGGGGCATTGGGGACTATATGTCTATCCTTTTGAGATCCTCCTTTCGGCAGACAGCCTTTTTTTCCCCCCATAACCATCTTGAAGACACTGTGTAGATTAGGTAGCTTAAGAAATACTACTTTTCTAATGGTTTGAGTTTTATGTCTTACTACACTCGCATTTATCTTGTAGGTTTTGTATCTCCCTTTATGGTGCTCTGTCTTCGTGCAATCATGAGTATGTTTTGCATACTGCCAGTCACAAATTCCCAAGCTGTTAGGTAGTACTTTAAAGGCAATCATCTTAAAATGTTAAATCTAGAAGGAATCTGAGAAGTAATCTAGCATAACACACACACATTCTCTCTCTTTCCCTGTCTTCTTTCTCTCTTTGGAGATAACAGAAGTCCTCTAGAACTTGAGGCAGAAGGAAACTGCACTTGAAAATAACGACTAGTATCACCATGCCTTGTCCATAAGAGGGTTTACAAAGCTGTGTCTGATCTGATCACAGGTGCCTCAGGGTGGGGAGGGGGGAGGTGGTCGTCCTGGTATGAATAGAGCATTCTGAACCACTCTTCCAAAGAGTCTCCCTCCCTATTCTACCCCAGGGGAAAGCCAATGCACCTTTGACCTTAGGGAGAGGGATATTTATTGACAGCTAATGGCCATTTGCAGATTAGCTCTCCCCAAATCCCTGGAACCATTATAAGAGTTTTGAGTCAGAACCACCCAGCCTAACTTACTGAAGAAAATACAGTGCCTTACTACACCAAAATGCACTAGTGTGAACTCTATTCTAGGTTTGCTGCTGTGCATTTTAGTTCAGACAGTTACATAGCAAAATTGAAGCCTTAACCAGTGGTGCCTCACAGTTGTGTTTATGAGGGTGCAGCCTCAATGATCGGCACGCCGTCAGCTAGCCAAGGAGAAGAAAGAGTGTCTTTTCCATATGGCTGTGATACTGCCTTGAGAGCGTACAGAGCATTATGTAAAATCTTGGATACATGATCTGGTGCATTGATGATTGCCTGTTTCCTGTAGGTAAACATTCATTCATTCCATGAAGTATCTACTGTATATCAATCAGGTAGAGTGATGGAGCTATGCATACAAAGATGAGTAATGTAGTCTCTGCCCTCAAAGACTTGAGGAGTGATGGACAAATGAACACAGAATATGTATACAGGATGAAGCAAGATGAGGATTTGACCACAAAGTATCTTGGCAGCTGTGTGAAGGACTTCACCCTTCTCAGAAACTGAGACCCTCCTGCTTCCCTTGTTACTTCCTATATGCTGAGGTGACATTCATTCTGATACTGCGATATTTTATTATTGCTCAAACATGTCCGCATCTCCAGTTTGGCTGACACTTCTATCCTTGTGAAATCTGCCAAACACAGAACTAGGGAATCTGATTGTGGGCCAGACCAAGGGCCTGAATGAGATGCCTGACCAGTACTCACCTTCTTAACTAGCAAGGTAGGTAGGCTGCCTTGTTTCTCATCTTGAAGTGCTCCCAGAACCACAGACCCATGAAGATTTTTACAGCAGTTTGGCTTTTGTACTCCCGCCTTTCATACCACCCCTTTGTTCCATTTCTTAGTTGGACATTGACCATCCCAGTAGCCCTGGTCATGTGAAGCTGACAGAGCTCACAGGCAGGGAAGGGCAGTGGCCCCTCTTGATAAAGGAATCCCCCCCCCTTTTTTTTTCAAATGCTCCCACCAGTTCCATTTGTTGTAGCCATCACAAAAGCTAGATGGCAATGCTTAGGTCCCTTCCTCATTACTACATCTGTTGTCTTTCTGCTTCCAGCTTTGGCTGCACATTAAAATATACCCAATGTATCATCACTTGTTTCACCAATCCTTGTTACATTTAGTCGGAACATTTTTCTGGATAATTCAGTTATCCAACACATCCATTATTTCTCCCGGCTCACCAACTGAGAAATTTGACAAACCTATTTCTGTATCATTGCCCAAGTAATTGATGACCGTATTGAACAGGACAGGGCTCAGTAACGTGATTGAGACGTATATAGACAAATGTGCAAAAACATAATGATGTAATTATTTTAGACATTGTATTATAAATATTTTCAAATGAATAGAAACTGGGGGAATAGCGTAATGAACACCTACCTCTAGATTTCATTTTTTTAGATTTCTGTCTAATACTTTTCTAGATTTCTGTCAAAAATATAGATACTAATTTTTTTTTCTGGGTTTGGTTAGACCAGCTGTGAAAGATACTTGAGGGACTGTTGGGGGGCATTTGAATATGGCCTGGGAACTAAAGAACCTTAAGGAATTCAGGTTAAATTTGTTAAGTATGATAGTAACATCATGGTTATGTAGGAAAGGACTTTGTTTTTCAGAGCTGTATTGAGCTGTAGTGAAGTATTTGAAGTATAAATGTTGTGATGTCTGTAATTTTATGTACAGTACTTCAGACTGTCATGAGGAAGCCTGTGAGGGAGGGAGTTGCATGGGAGATACCTAAAGAGAGTAATAGCTAATGGTCTGCTGTCATTCTGTACATATGTAGTTGTTTTGAGTCTGGAATATTTTGGTAAGTTCTAAATAACAAGCCAGTTTTTTTTTTTTAAAGATTTATTTATTTCAGAGAGAGAGTGTGTGTGTGTGGGCGGGGGGGCAGGCAGAAGGAGAGAGAGTCTTAAGCAGACTCTGCACTGAGCATGGAGTTCAACACATGGCTCAATCTTACGGCCCTGAGACCACATCCTGAGCTGAAACTAAGAGTTGGACACTTAACCAACTGTGCCACCTAGGCGCCCCCAAGCCAATTAAAAAAAATTTACCATATTATATGCAAACCAGAAACTCTCCTCCTCGTCTCTGTGCCATCCCAGAGCCTCATGCAATCCCATTTCCCCACCCCTAGTATTATTGTAATTTATAATAAAGTGTTTGTATATTTTGCTGTGGACCTCTCAAAACTGTCCACTTTGCTGTTGGCTCTATCCAAACATGCCCCAGACAAAACCTCTGTGTCGAATCTGCTACATCAAAATATTCAATAGAGGAAAACAACATGAATGGTCAATTAGGGACCATAAAAAGTAATGGGATATTACCAAGGGAAGTGTTAATAATATAACTTTACACACATAACTAGGATAATATTTAGACAGTTGTAATAGAATCAATTATTATATACTGGCAGAGTTATTTAAAAAATATATATGGTAGTCATTGAATTAAAGTGTTAAATTCCATTTAATAAAGAAGAACTGTGAAAATGAATATAAAACATCTCTTGGGAAAAGGTAACATGGACGGTAAGACACCAGTACTGGAGAGGATGATTATTATAGATAATACATTAGTTGTAGTCTGGCTCTATTTATAACCATTAGAAATAAAATTTTAAGTATTGCAGTTCTCTGGAGATCTAAGGATGACAAAGGCAAAATTTGTATCACACACATTCAATTAAACAGCATATAAAATGGGCAACCAAGGTGAAACACGGGTATGGTGGTCCAAAACTTTATTTTTGGCACCAGTTTCCATCCCTTTAAACGTGTTGGGATTTGTAAAACTTGATTTTGCTGCTGAAGGGGCCAATTAGGAATGTTAGAGGTGGGGTGGGTGGTGTGTGTGTGTGTGTGTGTGTGTGTGTGTGTGTGTGTGTGTGTGTGTGTGTGTGTTTTACCTAAACAATTTTAGATGCTTTTCTTTGTAAACTACTAAAGTGTATTACATTCATCCTTTCACCCCCTCACCCCACCCCCGCCCCAGTTGGAAGCTGTTTTGCAGTTGTTAGCCTTTTCTGGACAACTCCAGTCTATAATTTCAGCAATGACTGTTCCAGGGCCAATTTGTGTGGCATCATTTGTGCTAAGGCCAAATGATCACTGTGTTCTTGAGTTCTTCAGTCCTTCTGTGGTATTCTCGACTTGTTAGGTCTGCCTGGCTCTTACTGGTTTCTGTAAATTTGTGGTCATGCCCATGAGAGCCTTTCCCTTCTCCCCCCAACCTTCCATTTCTTTCTTTTTCTCTTTCTCTCCCTTTCTTTCCTATTAATTTGACAGAGTGCGAGTGAGCATGCGCACACACAGGGGGAGTGGCAGGCAGAGGGAGAAGCAGACTCCCCACTGAGCAAGGAGCCTGATGCGGGACTTGATCCCAGGACCCCGTGATCACCACCTGAGCGGAAGGCAGACATTTAACCTTTCTAAAATATGGGCATCACTGACATAAACACATACTTTAATCTGGCCCTTATATCAGAAAAATTACTAGACAGAGTTCAACCTTTAGGAATGTGACTTCAAACTAGCTGTAATCTACCAGCTCTATCGGTGTTACTCGAGACATTTTTGACAAACAGCTCACAGGAAAGGCCCACAAAAATTGTGTTTTATTTTTCCCCTAAAGAAAACTACCACCTTTTGTGTTTTTATAAGTTAATTTTGTTTTCAAATAAAAAAACTGCCCTTGTTTTAAGAGTGAAATAGTGCGAAAAATAACAAACAGCAGCCTCCCCTCTTCAAACCGTCCCATCCTACTCTTCAACAGTTGTTTTAATGATTTCTTTGGGTGTTCCTTTGAATTTCTAAAAAATGTTCTTAAAGTATACTTCAAGTATAAAGTATATATGTATCTCTCTTGACGTTCTATTATGATAGATGAATAGGTAACTCTGTTACACTGCTTCTACCACACTTAGCTTTCCTCATTCCCCAGTGTGTCTGTGTCTGACTTTGGGTTAAATGAATCAGAAGTCAGTTTTTACATTCTGAGATCTCCGCGTTCACTGTTAGGTGAGTGGTCTGTTCCCCAAGAATATACTTGTGAGCCTTTGGGAGGCTATCCTTGCAGGTCCCTGTAACTTGCCTCCCGTCTCCTTTTCTTTTTTCTTTTTTTTTTTTTAAAGATTTATTTATTTTAGAGAGAGTGCACACCCGAGAAGTGTGCCAGGGGAAGGGGCAGAGGCAGAGGCAGAGGCAGAGGGAGAGGGAGAGAATCTCAAGCCGACTCCACACTGAGTACAGAGTCCATTGTGACCTCCATCTCCGGACACTGGTATCATGATCCAAGCCGGAATAAAGAGTCGCTCAACCGACTGAGACCCCCAGGCACCCCTTTTTCTTTTAAGCTTGGGAGGGGGTACAGCTGTTCTTCATCCTTCTGAGAAGCCCCCAGGGAGGAATCTGGCTCCAGTTTTTGTCTCCTTTTTATAATTTGGTGATACTTAATGATATTTGATTGTCAGTTATATACAGTTGGCAAACTTTTACCCCCAAATCCAGTTATATTTTATCAAAAACACTTTATTAGAAGATTTTTATTTAGGGGGCCTGGGTGGCTCAGTGGTTAAGCAACTGCCTTCAGCTCAGGTCATGATCCTGGAGTCCCGGGATCGAGTCCCACATCGGGCTCCCTGCTCAGCAGGGTGTCTGCTTCTCCCTCTGACCCTCCCCCCTCTCGTGCTCTCTGTCTCTCATTCTCTCTCTCTCATAAATAAAACCTTTAAAAAAAGATTTTTATTTATTTATTTGACGCAGAGACACAGCTAGGAATGGAACACAAGCAGGGGGAGTGGGAGAGGGAGATGCAGGCTTCCCGCAGAGCAGGGAGCCCGATGTGGGGCTTGACCCCAGGACTCTGGGATCATGACCTGAGCTGAAGGTAGACGTTTAACGACTGAGCCACTCAGGTGCCCCTCAAAAACACTTTTTAAAAACATTTTATTCTAGAGAGCGTGAGAGAGAGCACACAGTGGGGGGAGTGGGAGAGAGAGAATCTCAAGCAGATTACATGCAGAGTTCAGAGACCAACATGGGGCTTGATCTGAGGACCTCAAGATCATGAGCTGAAATCAGGAGTCCGATGCTTCACTGAGCCACCCAGATGCCCCCAAAACACTTTTTGCCATAGACCAGACATAATCTCTCTGATGGGTGGAAGCATATTCACATCTCTGGCTAGATTTTTGGAAAAGTCTTGAGAACGGTGATTCTGAATGGGGGATTGGAGAAGGAAAGGTTAGGATTTGGACAAGCCGCAGGAAGGAGGTTATGTCTTTTATATTCTTGGTCTCTTGACTTTATCTGAAGCTTCTGAACTCCTGGAATGGAAAACAGTTACGCGGTCAGGGTTAACCTTTTACTGCTCCTCTTCCTATAGGTTGTTAGTGAGGGGAGTGGAGCAGTTACATGAGGCTGAGCATGCTGGCTTTTGAAGCTTATGGATGGGTCTTGTATTCCCAAGGTTTCCTGCTGGCTTTCCTTCATGTCTGCTCTGTACCAGCCCCTACTACTTAAAAGAACTATAAAGATACAGGAGCTCAGTTTTCAGTCACAAGTGTCCTTCTCACACTGAAGATAGCAATTAGAATAGGAAATATTGTAGAAGGACGAGTTGATTGTTTCCTATCTATTGAGAGTTTTCATTTCCGATGACCGAATTTATAAAAAATAAGTAACTTTAGCTGCCAGGAATTTTTCTTTGCATAAATTGAGCAAACTCTTGGTGTCACTTGTGGTTATGTAAGAATTGCAATGTGTTAGTGGTTGCTAAATATGTTATTACCCTGCTGGAGAGCAACAGTGCAGTTTCTTTGTTTGTGAAGGTCAGTTTTCATGAGTAGAGGAATTATAAACAAAATTAACCAGGGAACTTAATTTTATTTCATGTAAGAGATTTCTTCACCCCTTAAGTTAGTGATTCTAAAAATCTGAACTGGAAAATTTAATAATAGACTAAGTAGATCTAAGCCTCTTTGGAAGTTAGACTTGTCAATTCTATTTTTGGTTTCTTAGGAAACAAGTTAAAAACAGCTTTTTAGGCCTTAATACATTTCTAATTACATTTCTTCTCTTTTGAGAAGCTTGTTTTTCTTAAAAAAGGTCCTGAGCTCTTTGTACTAAGAGGAGTATTGGTTTTAAAAATTCATATTCCCTCCAACCATACTCATTAAAAATATATGTAAATGTTTGCAAAGGGATAACACAAAAGTCCTATATTTTAAGTAAAGCTTTTTACATTGAAGTTGAGTATGATCATGTGTTTTTATTTATGAACACATTTGTAGCAACTGCAGTGATGGCCTGGGTTAAATTTCTTTTATCTCCCCAAATCTGCAACACCCAAGAGTGTCTATAACCCATGGTAGTGAATGGGTGTGGAGACAAAGTCAGCTTCCCCTTGTGGACTAGGAACAGTGAGCTGGAGTTGGCGGGGTGGGGGGGGTGCGTGGGGAACTGCCCTGCAGTCAGCCCTCGGCTCCTCCGTCTGTAGTTGGTAGTTCGTGGACCTCGCATGTAGCAAGGCTTACATATTACCTTGACTGATGTCCACTGAGTTGCTCACATCATTTCCAGACACTTTAGAGATGAAAAAGCCAAAGGCAGAGGGTAATTTTGCAGATGAGTCGCTGCCTCTTTTGGGAGTGTGAAAGGAGGGAAATGGTGCAAACTCTCAGCCTGTCTGCCATGGTGACACTGTGGCTTTGACATTGGCCAAGTGGTGGTTACTAATGACTCTTCAGCTGCTCTCACCAAGTTTCAGGGAGATTGTTAGTGTCCCTGACAATCTCTAGAGGCATGGGGAGTACATACGCTTTTCTATCCCCTTCTCCCCATTGGCCATGCACCTACTCCATTGGCCATCTTCTTGCTCCCCAAATACTGAAAGTTTGGAGGGTCCCCATCTTCACAAGGTTATTCCCTTGTCATTTAGTGCTCCATTCAAGTATCCCTTCCTCAGGGACGTTTGTGGGGCACTCCATCTAAGTAGGCCTGGTGTCGCTTTCTGTCACCCTAGCCTTATTTTCACCACAGCACGTAGTGTCATTGGGTATTTTTGTGTTTGTTTTCCTCTGTCTCCTTCCAGAATCTAAGCTCCATGAGAATTGAGCTTATATTCTGGCTGGTTCAATGGTATATCCCCATTATCAAGGGAAGGGTTTCAGTGATTTTTTTCCTGTAAAGGACCAGACAACAGGTATTTTAGGCTTCATGGGCCAACTAGTGTCTGTCACAATTACTCAACTTTTTTCTCATAGCTCAAAAACAGCCATAGACAACAGGTAAACAAATGAATGAAGTTGTGTTCCAATAAAGCTATATGGACACTGAAATCTGAATTTCACATAATTTTTATATGTCATGATTATTAGTCTTTTTTCTTAACCTTTTTTTTATTGGATAGCTTTATGTACTTATTTTTTAATGTTTTAATAAAATAGTCAAAATAAGCACTTGGCTTCCCAATTTAATACATATTTTTAAATTCCAGTATAGTTAACATATGGTGTTATATTTGTTTTTGATGTACAATGTAGCTATTAAACAATTCTGTACATTACTCTGTGCTCATCATGATACGTGTACTCTTAATCCCCATCACCTATTTCATCCAATCCCCCACCCATCTCCCCTCAGGAACAATCATTTTGTTCTTTGTAGTCAAGAGTCTGTTTATTGGCTTATCTCTTTTTTCTTTGTTCATTTGCTTGATTTCTTAAATTCTATATGGAAGTGAAATCACATGGTATTTGTCTTTCTGACTTATTTCACTTAGCATTAGATCCGTCCATGTTGTTGGAAATGGCAAGATTTCGTTCTTTTATATGGCTGAGTAATATTCTGTTATATATAATCTGTTACATATATAATCTGTTATATATATAATCTGTTATATATATATAATCCATTATATATATATACATATATATATCACATCACATCTTTATTCATTCATCTATCAATGGGCACCTGGGCTGCTTTTGTAATTTGGCTATTGTAAATAATGCTGTAGCCTTAACCTTTTTAATTTGTAAAAACCATTCTTGCTTGTGGGCTAGATACAAACAGATGGCAGGTCAGATTTTGCCCTCAAGCTATAGTCTCCTGACCCCGGATGAAGAACATCGATTAGCCAACACTTACTACAATTTTTTATAATGAATGAATTACTAAAGTAGAATGAAAGGGGAAAATTTTTACAGGAAGAAATCAATATATTTACTCTAAAATATAGAATGTGAAAATATTCTTGTAAATCAATTCTGAATAAATATATTGTTCTAGAAGGATAAGAATAATATCCACTCTTTCAGTGTCCTAGATTTGGCCTGGCTAACAGAATACACGTTGCGAACTGAGTCTCAGTCATTTTAGACATGCACGACTCTTGTGTTCTTTCTGGTGAATAATGATAGCTATCAGGGGGGTGGTATGGTTAGTTACTCTCACACACTTGCTACCAGTAATAACAGCAGGTTTCAGGCAAAACTCAGGCACACATGCAGGTTTTTATTAAGTATTCATTAGCAAGTAGCCCAAAGCAGTTCATTCAAACTTTCTATAAACCCACTGGAATTCCAGTGCCCTGTTCTTGGAAGTGCGTTGACTTTATCTCGTATGCAAAGTGTATTAAAGACAGACATTACGTTCTCAGGGCAAAAAAGAATCTTGTAGTCACAACTCCTCTAAAACCAGTAGTTCATATGGACCAGTTACAGAGTCAAACCCCTCATGTCATCCCTAATAGTACATGTTATAGATCACTGTTTTATACTATATTTGTGCAGAGATAGAGGAAGTTTTCTAAGCCATTTGAGCTAATCCACATACTTTGAATACTTTAATTTCACCAGTGATAACTCATTTTGAACGTTTGTCATGCCAGTGAACAAGTCACCAATTCATCAGTAAAAACTGGTTTGTGATAAAATAGCGACTAGGTAGCAAAGTGGCATTCATTGGTGTGAATAGCAGAAGGATGTGTAGAAGCTGCCTCAGGAATGTTGTCTTTTTTATAATGTCAACTGACCGCTCTGGACTGTGATTCTTTTTTTTTTTTTTTTTTTTTTAAAGATTTTATTTATTTATTCATGAGAGACAGAGGGAGAGAGAAGGGGAGAGAGAGAGAGAGAAGTAGAGGGAGAAGCAGGCTCCCAAGGAGCAGGGAGCCCGATGCGGGACTCGATCCCAGGACCCCGGGATCATGACCTGAGCCGAAGGCAGACGCTTAACCATCTGAGCCACCCAGGCGCCCGGACTGTGATTCTTGATAGCAAGTTACCTGACCAGTCCCAGCCCTTAAAGTTAAAGTAACTGGCATCGACTTACTGTCACCCTGATCATACTGAAGTGGGAACAGACTTTGTAACAACAACCCGTGCCCTCAGTCCTTACACCATCCAATGGAATGTGTAGCCAGGGGCACCAACCTTCTTTCCTGTACTTGTGCATCACAGTGAGGATTAATAGAATTACAAGGGAAGGGGAAGAGAAATATTTGTTGTAAGTTTTGTAGATGTATGTAGTGACTACACAACAGCAGCTCTCCAGCATTGCCAGACCTGGTGTACTTCACCCTCTCTCGGGGGTTTCTTCTATCCCTGCTCAGTCTGTAAGCAGTCACTTAGCGTGGTCACCCCATTTGAGTGTGCCATCTCTTCCTTGGAAGGACCATCACTGATGCAAAGATGAGCGGAAAGCATTACCCACGTCTTAAATATTCTTCTAAAACGGGATTTTTATTGGCCGTGTGAAATTCTGTCACATAGACTTCAAGTGTTTTTCGAGCTAGTTCTCTATTGTTGAAGTGTATATACAGTGTTATACTGATGTTTATCATGATACATCAAAGCATTTATGGTACCATGAAAAACTCCCAATAAACACATTTTTAAATGTTTACTCTGTTATGAACAAAGCATAAAGCTTGAGTTGTTCATTGAATAGTGACAAGAGATTTGCTCTAATCCTTCTGGTTTGTTTTATGTAGTGTTTGTAATGACAAAGAAGTGTATTTTCAAGATAGTTGGCTGGCTGTACTCTGTCCTCTATAGAATAAAGCAAGGCTGAGGCCCAGACCCACAACTGCAAGTTCTTTAATTCTGGGCCCTTAGAAAGGTTGAACTGATTGGTGGAAATAACACTTTTACTTGAATCTGAGATTTTTTTTTTTCTGTGTTCTGGGCCAGCCTTTGTTTGGATAATGGATTAGGTGAACTTTTTATGTTCCTTGTGTGCTCATAATTCTAGAAAAAAATAAACATATAGTGGAAAAGATTTGAAAGAGAATATAGTTTGATGATCATGTAGCTTGTGTAGGAATAGTGCCACATTTGAAAACAGTGAGAGTAGAATTTTAATCAAGGAGTAGGAGACAAAGGAACCATGTGCTCTTAAACTCTGGGCTGCTATTTCTCCACCTTATTAGCTTACCCTGTATACATTCTCTTTACTTAGGTTAATTTCCCCCTAGTTTAAAAAAAATCACTTGTCTTTTCCTTCCTTCATTCAGTGCATTCAAAAAATATTCATTGAGCACCTACCATGTTGTAGGCACAAGGCTATGGCTGTGAACAAGCTGGATAAATTATCTATTTGCATACCCTGACATCTCTCAGGGGAGTTGGATAATTAATAAGTACACAAATAAGATAATCGTGAATGACAAAAAGGAGATATATATAGGATGATGGAGAGTAAATGAGGTAGGGCACTTTAGGTTGGATGGTCAGGTGGAAGGCCAAACTCATTTTGTCACAGAAGTTAGCACCCTAGAATGGAATGAGGGAGTCAAATGGGGACCTGCCTTCAGGACCTTTGGCAAATTCTTCAACCTCTCAGAACACCTTGACAGCCTGAAGATAATGATGTCTACAGTAGTTAAAGAGTTAGAGAAAATTCCTGACACTGTGAGCATTATTTTCTGTCAGGGAGGCCACAAATGAATATTAATTTCCTTGTTAAAACTCTTAAAATTGGGGGACCTGGGTGGCTCAGTCGTTAAGCGTCTGCCTTTGGCTCAGGTCATGATCCCAGGGTCCTGGGATCAAGCCCCGCATTGAGCTCCCTGCTTGTCGGGAAGCCTGCTTCTCCCTCTCCCACTCCCTGTGCTTGTGTTCCCTCTCTGACTGTGTCTCTGTCAAATAAATAGAAAAAAATCTTAAAGAAAAAAAACTCTTAAAATTATATATAATCTGAATTCTATAATATCCATTTTCCAATGATCTGACTTCAGAAAACTCTTCTGTACATCTTTGAATCAATTTAATACATCAAATATTTACTGGGCACTTACTGTGCACCTGTCCATGGTGACACATTATCACAAATGAAATAGACACCACCTCTGCCTTGTCAGAGGTCATTTGATGACCTTATCTGTGACTGATAAAGCTGTTTCTGATCACTGGTTCTCCTGACTAGTAGTGACAGTGCTTCACCCCACCGGTAGGCAAATTTCATGTTCAAATTTTGTTGTGGTTGTGAAATGAAATAAACATGTACAAAAACTGTATAAAACATGGGCTATAAATCTTAAAATCTGATGAGTCCTGTCTTACAAAATGCTTATTTATGTGCCAATAATAAACCTCTGTTCCTCCACCAAAAAGAACAAAGGAAACAGAAAAACAAGATAACATCTATGACCACCATTTGCTGCCCAGACAGCCTTACTTCTGAATTGCGTCGGGCTTGGAGGAAAAGAACTGGGGTGTAGTCATGTGAAGTCCTACAACTGGCAATGACTCTGAATCTTGAGCAATTTATCCAATTGGGAGTTGGTGGGGAGTTGTGTGTATTTTTGTTGGTTTTGGATTATCATTTATATATAGTGGTGTCCACACTGGTACAGACCCAAGTTCCCTAGAACTTGCCAGGGAGTACTGGCCACCTAGTTCTGGAAGGACTTCATATGGAAAGGACAAAGAATATATTAAGCTAACATCAAAATGATATTGGCAAAATACCAAAGGCAAATCCAGTTCAAGGTATGAACAAGATAGGGATATCTGCTCTCACCACCACTGAATCCTGATTTGAGAGTTTAAGGTAATATAATAAAAACAAAAGATATACCAAACTTGTGAAGCAGGAGATAGGATTATCACTATTTGCCTTTTTTTATTACGTTATGTTAATCACATACATTACATCATTAGTTTTTGATGTAGTGTTTCATGAATCATTGTTTCTGTATAACACCCAGTGCTCCATTCAGTACGTGCCCTCTTTAATACCCATCACCAGGCTAACCCATCCCCCCAACCCCCCTCCCCTCTAGAACCCTCAGTTTGTTTCTCAGAGTCCATAGTCTCTCATGGTTCATCTGTCCTTCCGATTTCCACCCCCCTTCATTTTTCCCTTCCTACTATCTTTTTTTTTTTAACATAAAATGTATTGTTTCAGAAGTACAGATCTGTGATTCAACAGTCTTCCACAATTCACAGTGCTCACCATAGCACATACCCTCCCCAATGTCTGTCACCCAGCCACCCCATCCCTTCCACCCCCCACCACTCCAGCAACCCTCAGTTTGTTTCCTGAGGTTAAGAAGTCCTCATATCGGTGAGATCATATGATACATGTCTTTCTCTGATTGACTTATTTCACTCAGCATAATAACCTCCAGTTCCATCCACATCGTTGCAAATGGCAAGATTTCATTCCTTTTTATGGCTGCATAATATTCCATTGTGTGTGTGTGTGTGTGTGTACACCACATCTTCTTTATCCATTCATCTGTCAATGGACCTCTTGTCTCTTTCCACAGTTTGGCTATCGTGGACATTGCTACTATAAACATCAGGCTGCACATATCCCTTTGGATCCCTACATTTGTATCTTTGTGATAAATACCCAGTAGTGCAATTGCTGGGTCATAGGGTAGATCTATCTTCAACTTTTTGAAGAAACTCCATACTGTTTTCCAGAGTGGCTGCACCAGCTTTCATTCCCACCAACAGTGTACGAGGGTTCCCCTTTCTCCGCATCCCCACCAACATCTGTCATTTCCTGACTTGTTAATTTTAGCCATTCTGACTGGTGTGAGGTGGTATCTCATTGAGGTTTTGATTTGGATTTCCCTGGTGCCGAGCAATGTTGAGCACTTTTTCATGTGTCTGTTGGCCAGTTGGATGTCGTCTTTGCAGAAATGTCTGTCCATGTCTAATGCCCATTTCTTGATTGGATCATTTGTTCTTTGGTGTTGAGTTTAAGAAATTCTTTAAAGATTTTGGATACTAGCCCTTTATCTGATATGTCATTTGCAAATACCTTCTCCCATTCTGTCGGTTGTCTTTTGGTTTTGTTGACTGTTTCCTTTGCTGTGCAAAAGCTTTTATCTTGATGAAGTCCCAATAGTTCATTTTTGCCCTTGCTTCCCTTGCCTTTGGCGATGTTTCTAGGAAGAAGTTGCTGCAGCTGAGGTCGAAGAGGTTGCTGCCTGTGTTCTCCTTTAGGATGTTGATGGACTCCTGTCTCACATTGAGGTCTTTCAACCATTTGGAGTCTATTTTTGTGTGTGATATAAGGAAATGGTCCAGTTTCATTCTTCTGCATGTGGCTGTCCAGTTTTCCCAACACCAATTGTTGAAGAGACTGTCTTCTCTCCATTGGACATTCTTTCCTGCTTTGTCGAAGATGACTTGACCATAGAGTTGAGGGTCCATTTCTGGGCTCTCTATTCTGTTCCATTGATCGATGTGTCTGTTTTTGTGCCAGTACCATACTGTCTTGATGATGACAGCTTTGTAATAGAGCTTGAGGTCCAGAATTGTGATGCCACCAGCTTTGCTTTTCTTTTTCAACATTCCTCTGGCTATTCGGGGTCTTTTCTGGTTCCATACAATTTTTAGGATTATTTGTTCCATTTCTTTGAAAAAAGTGGATGGTATTTTGATAGGGATTGCATTGAATGTGTAGATTGCTCTAGATAGCATTGACATCTTTACAATATTTGTTTTTCCAATCCATGAGCATGAAACGTTTTTCCATTTCTTTGTGTCTTCCTCAATTTCTTTCATGAGTGTTCTTTAGTTTTTTGAGTACAGATCCTTTGCCTCTTTGGTTAGGTTTATTCCTAGGTATCTTATGGTTTTGGGTACCATTGTAAATGGAATCGACTCCTTAATTTCTCTTTCCTCTGTCTTGTTGTTAGTGTATAGGAATGCCACTGATTTCTGTGCATTGATTTTATATCCTGCCACTTTACCGAATTCCTGTATGAGTTCTAGCAGTTTTGGGGTGGAGTCTTTTGGGTTTTCCACATAAAGTATCATATCATCTGCAAACAGTGAGAGTTTGGCTTCTTTGCCGATTTGGATGCCTTTTATTTTTGTTGTCTGATTGCTGTGGCTAGGACTTCTAGTCCTATTTTGAATAGCAGTGGTGATAGTGGACATCCCTGCCGTGTTCCCGACCTTAGGGGGAAAGCTCTCAGTTTTTCCCCATTGAGAATGATATTCGCTGTGGGTTTTTCATAGATGGCTTTTATGATATTGAGGTATGTACGCTTTGTCCCTATGTTCTGAAGAGTTTTGATCAAGAAAGGATGCTGTACTTTGTCAAATGCTTTCTCTGCATCTATTGAGAGGATCGTATGGTTCTTGTTCTTTCTTTGATTAATGTATTGTATCACACTGATTGACTTGCAGATGTTGAACCAACCTTGCAGCCCAGGGATAAATTCCACATGGTCGTGGTGAATAATCCTTTTAATGGACTGTTGGATCCTATTGGCTATTATTTTGGTGAGAATTTTTGCATCCATGTTCATCAAGGATATTGGTCTGTAATTCTCCTTTTTGATGGGGTCTTCGTCTGGTTTTGGGATCAAAGTAATGGTGGCCTCATAAAACGAGTTTGGAAGTTTTCCTTCCATTTCTATTTTTTGGAGCAGTTTCAGAAGAATAGGTATTAATTCTTCTTTAAATGTTTGGTAGAATTCCCTGGAAGCCCTCTGGCCCTGGGCTTTTGTTTTTTGGGAGATTTTTGATGACTGCTTCAATTTCCTTAGTGGTTATAGGTCTGTTCAGGTTTTCTATTTCTTCCTGGTTCAGTTTTGGTAGTTGATACATCTCTAGCAATGCATCCATTTCTTCCAGGTTATCTAATTTGCTGGCATAGAGTTGCTCATAATATGTTCTTATAATTGTTTGTATTTCTTTGGTGTTGGTTGTGATCTCTCCTCTTTCATTCATGAATTTATTTATTTAGGTCATTTCTCTTTTCTTTTTGATAAGTCCAGCCAGGGGTTTATCAATCTTGTTAATTCTTTCAAAGAACCAGCTCCTAGTTTCATTAATCTGTTCTACTGTTCTTTTGGTTTCTATTTCATTGATTTCTTCTCTGATCTTTATTATTTCTCTTCTCCTGCTGGGTTTAGGCTTTAATTTGCTGTTCTCTCTCCAGCTCCTTCAGGTGTAGGGTTAGGTTGTGTATTTGAGACCTTTCTTGTTTCTTGAGAAAGGCTTGTATTGCTATATACTTTCCTCTTAGGACCACCTTTGCTGCATCCCAAAGATTTTGAACAGTTGTGTTTTCATTTTCGTTTGTTTCCATGAATTTTTTAAATTCTTCTTTAATTTCCTGATTGACCCATTCATTCCTTAGTAGGCTGCTTTTTAGCCTCCATGTTGAGTTCTTTCCAACTTTCCTCTTGTGATTGAGTTCTAGTTTCAAAGCACTGTGGTCTGAAAATATGCAGGGAATGATCCCAATGTTTTGGTACCAATTGAGACCTGATATGTGACCTAGGATGGGATTTATTCTGGAGAATGTTCCATGGGCACTAGAGAAGAATGTGTATTCTGTTGCTTTGGGATGGAGTGTTCTGAATATATGTGAAGTCCATTTGGTCCAGTGTGTCATTTAAAGTCTTTATTTCCTTGTTGATCTTTTGCTTAGATGATCTGTCCATTTCAGTGAGGGGGGGTGTTAAAGTACCCCTCTATTATTGTATTGTTGTCGATGTGTTTCTTTCCTTTTGTTATTGCCTCATATAATTGGCTGCTCCCATGTTAGGGGCATAGATATTTACAATTGTTAGATCTTCTTGTTGGGTAGACCCTTTAAGTAGGATATAGTGTCCCTCCTCATCTCTTATTATAGTCTTTGATTTAAAATCTAATTTGTCTGATAGAAGGATTGCCACCCAGCTTTCTTTTGGTGTCCATTAGTATGCTAAATCATTTTCCACCCTCTCACTTTCAATCTAGGGGTGTCTTTGGGCCTAAAATGAGTCTCTTACAGACAGCATATCAATGGGTCTTGGTTTTTATCCAATCTGATAGCCTGTGTCTTTTGACTGGGGTATTTAGCCCATTTACATTCAGGGTAACTATTGAAAGATATGAATTTAGTGCCATTGTATTGCCTGTAAGGTGACTGTTACTGTCTATTGTCTGTGTTCCTTTTTCGTCTGTGTTACTTTTAGGCTCTCTCTTTGCTTAGAGGACCCCTTTCAATATTTCTTGTAGGGTTGGTTTCGTGTTTGCAAATACCTTTAGTTTTTGTTTGTCCTGGAAGCTTTTTATCTCTCCTTCTATTTTCAGTGACAGCCTAGCTGGATATAGTATTCTTGGCTGCATATTTTTCTCATTTAGCACTCTGAATATATCATGCCAGTCCTTTCTGGTGGGCCAGGTCTCTGTGAATAAGTCTGTTGCCAATCTAATGTTTCTACCATTGTAGGTTACAGATCTCTTGTCACGAGCTGCTTTCAGGATTTTCTCTTTGCCTCTGAGACTCATAAGTTTTACTACTAGATGTCGGGGTGTGGACCTATTTTTTTTTTTGAGAGGGATTCTCTGTGCCTCCTGGATTTTGATGCCTTTTTCCTTCCCCATATAGGGAAGTTTTCTGCTATAATTTACTCTAATATACTTTCTGCCCCCCCTCTCTCTTTGTTCTTCTAGGATACCAATTATTCTAATATTGTTTCATCTTATGGTATCACTTATCTCTCGAATTCTGCCCTCGTGATCCAGTAGTTGTTTATCTCTTTTTCTCAGCTTCTTTATTTTTCATCATTTGGTCTTCTATATCACTAATTCTCTCTTCTGCCTCATTTATCCTAGCAGTTAGAGCCTCCATTTTTGATTGCACCTCATTAATAGCCTTTTTGATTTAGACTTGGTTAGATTTTAGTTTTTATTTCTCCCGAAAGGGTTTCTCTGATATCTTCCATGCTTTTTTCAAGCCCAGCTAGTATCTTTATAATCGTCATTCTGAAGTCTAGTTCTGACATCTTACTAATGTCCATATTGATTAGGTCCCCGGCAGTCGGTACTGCCTCTGTTGTTGTTGTTGTTGTTTTGAGGTGATTTTTTCCATCTCGTCATTTCGTCCAGAGGAGAATAGATGAATGAGAGAACAAAATGCTAACAGGGTAACAACAACCCCCCAAAAATATACACTAAACAAATCAGAAGAGACCTGAAACCAGGGGAAAAGAAAGGGCAAGAAAGAAAAAAGGGGAAAAAAAAGAAAAAGTTAAAAAAAAATATGATCAAATATGATCAGGCTGGTGCATAGATCAGTGCCACACACTAGATTTTGGGTGTATTTTGGTCTGTTAGAAGAAAGTGCCTCCCAAAATTTTAAAAGATAGAAAAACATATATGTACAAAAATAAGGGTAAATATGAAGGGATGGAATATGACTAGAGATGAAAATTATAAAAGATTTTATAAAAGGAATTGATAAGAAGTTGGTTGAAAAAAGAAAGAGGAGTATTTAAAAAAAAAAGGGAGAGAATGTGATCAGGCAGGAGACTAGAACAAAGCCATACACTCGAGATTTCGGGTATATTTTGCTCTGTTAGAAGGAACTGTATCCCAAAATTTTAAAGAGAGAACAACTTATATACCAACAGTAAGGTTAACTACTATGAAGGGATAGAATATGACTCTAAAAATGAAAAATAAAAAATTTTTTAAAAAGATAAGATGGTTGAAAAGGGAAAAAGAAAAATTAAAGTAAAAAAAAATAATTTTGAAAGACTAACGAATCAGGGGGGAAAAAAGCCATGAATTCTATGTGCAGTATTCCCCTAGCGCTGGAGTTCTGCCATTCTCATTGATCAGTAAACTTGGTCTTGGCTGGCTGTTCTTGCTGATCTTCTGGGGGAGGGGCCTGTTGCCGTAGTTCCCAAATGTCTTTGCGGGAGGCAGAATTGCCCCGCCCTTGCCGGTCCAGGCTAAGTAATCTGCTTGGGTTTTCTCTCGGGATCTTTTGTTCCCTGCAAGATTTCCGTAGGGCTTTGGAGGACAAGAGTGAAAATGGTGGCCTCCCAATCTCCACCCGGAGGAGCCAAGAACTTGGGCCCCGCTCCTCAGTGTGCCCCCAGAGAAAAGCAGTCAGTCACTCCTGTCTCCCTGGTCTCCGGCCACACTCCGTGCTCACCCAGCCTGTGACCGAGCGTTTCTGTCTCTGGCACCTGACCCTTTGTGGAGTCTCCAAACCCAGCAGATCCCCGCGGTATGCTCCCACGCCACTCCTTCTCGGGAAGGAAGGGGAGTCTCCCCGGCTCTGCTGCTTGCTGGGTCCCTGCTGGAGGAGCAGTGGCCCGACTGTGCCACGGATCACAGTTTATGGCAACCCCGAGCTGGGAGCCCGCCCCTTGGTTCCATCTCTGCAGCCAGCTTCCCCGCTCCGATGCCTGGGAGCTCTGCTGCACTCAGGCACTCCTGGTCTTTCTGTGACCCCGAGGGTCCTGAGACCCACTGTCCCGAGAGGGTTCCACCCCTGACTTAGCCACTGGAGTGACGTCCCTCAGTGGAGCAGACTTCTAAACCTTCCAATTTTGTGCTCCGCTGCTCTATCACTTGCCAGAAGCCACCGACGGATGCTCCCTCCCCCACCATCTATCTTCCCAAATATCGCCTCGGATTCGCTTCTCCGCATGTCCTACCTTCCAGAAAGTGGTTGCTTTTCTGTTCAGAGAGTTGCTGCTATTCTTTTCTTCGATCTTCTGTTGAGTTCGTAGGTGTTCAGAATGATTTGATCCCTATCCAGCTGAATTCCTGGGACCAGACAAAATTTAGGTCTCCTACTCCTCTGCCATCTTCTGCTATTTGCCTTTTATATCACTGCTTACCTAGAAAATTCACAAGAAGCAATAGAAAAATTACTGGAATTAGTAAGAGTTCATTAAGAGGGAAGATACAGGGGCACCTGGGTGGTTCAGTTCGTTAAGCATCTGCTTTTGGCCCAGGTCATGATCTAGGGGTCCTGGGACCGAGCCCCATATAGGGTTCCCCGCTCAGCAGGGGAGTCTGCTTCTTTGTCTCTGCCCCTACCCCAGCTTGTGCTCATGCTCTGTTTCTCTCTCAAAAAAAAAAAAAAATATATATATATATATATATATATATATAATAGAGAAGATAAAAAATGAATTTGCAAAATTAAGTACCTACCTTAGATTTCAGTGTAATTTTAATTTTATTGACTGCCAGCATTTTTTCTTAAGAGAATCACCCTTGATCCCCTCCATGTGACCCTGCCCAGTCCCAGATACAGGGAAGGGTATGAGATGTTGCTGGGCTTGTCATGACATCATATTCCCTGGGTACCATGACATGTCTGGGCGGGGCGGGGGGGGACCATATGCCCCAAGCAGGACTAATCAGAAATGCTGAAAGAGGGGTGCCTGGGTGGCTCAGTTGGTTAAGTGACTGCCTTTGGCTCAGGTCATGATCCTGGAGTCCCGGGATCAAGTCCTGCATTGGGCTCCCTGCTCAGCAGGGAGTCTGCTTCTCCCTCTGACCCTCTTCCCTCTCATGCTATCTCTTTCTCTCTCTCTCAAATAAATAAAATCTTTAAAAAAAAAAAAAAAGAAATGCTGAAAGAGCCCACCTTCTACTAGGACTGCATGGTCAGGAGATGACGGGATTGTCAAAAGCCATCCTACCCTAACACGATCATTTGATCCCTGGATCCAGCCATGACTAGGCCACATTACAACTTCAGACCAGGTCCTCCCCAATCGTTGCAGGATTTGGGTGAGAGGACAAATGGAGGCCCACAAACCATGTGTTTCTATGTTGAATTTTAAATTAAGCTATGAAATAAAATGTTTTACCTCCCTACCTTGATAAACCTTCTAGTACAACAGAATTAAAAATGCAAATCAAAATTGTGGAACGGTGCTGTCTGTATGACAGTGAGTTGGCAAAAAATGAAAGTGATTGCATTAAATAATTATCATGCAAACCTGGGTATGCTGATCACCAGTCAGAATTTTAGGATGAGTACTAATATAAAATAACACGAGTCATAATTCTACAAAATATATTTTCCTTACATTTTAGCAAAATCACTACTATTATGATCAATAATTTTTGTTCTCTCTACAGTAATCTAAAATATTTAAAAATGTAATTGTATTAAAAATGTACCTAATTGAATCAAAAATGTAAATTAAGACAGTTGCAAGAATTTGGAAGAGTAAATGTTCTAATATATACTTTTTAAGTTATTTGAGAGAGAGAGAGACAAAGAGCACAAGTTGGGGGGAGGGAGAATCAGGCTCCCTGCTCGGAGCCCCACATGGGGCTCTGTCCCAGGACACTGAGATCATGACCTGAGCTGAAGTCAGATGCTTAACCAAATGAGGCACCCAGGCACCCCCTCTAATATATTTTCTAAAAATGTTATTTATTCCCTAAAATATTTAGGATTATCTAAAAAGTCATTTAAATAATGATTTAACTTTCTTTTGAAAATTTAATTTTATATTTTCATGAAAATAGAACTATTCTTAATTAGGAGCAGGGTCTGTCTCAAAAGTCACAGTTGGAAAATATTCAGAAAAAGTTGCTTTTTAATTTTGAGAACACAGGGCAAGAAGTGTGGAGAAATATTTTCCAGGGGGCTGAATAGTGTTAGTCACAAGAGTGGCTGTTCAGCATTACAGGTTGCATTTGTAACCTCTAAGTGTCACTTCCTGAGTAACAGGAACTCGTGCATTGTTTAATAAATGTATTTATTAGTGTCCTTTTTTGTGGGGGTGGGGGCCTGTAGAGTGGGAGGCCAGGGCAGGAGCCCTCTTATGTCAAAGGGTAGTACTCTCTAGGAGTTGGCAGTCACGTAAACCAGCAAACTTTCATACAACTATGTAGGAAATATAATGAAATAAGATCCCATTCATAATAGAACCTTAAATAAAAATTATCTGGAATTAGGTAGACTTAGGAAATACACACATGTATACTATATATATGAAGAAAACCACAAGCCCTTACTAAAATATATGTTAGAAAAGCAGAAAATTTGAATTAATGGGGAGAGGTGCTATGTCTTTGGATAAAAAGTCTCAAAATTATACAGATACCAATGTATTTAAAATTAAGGCATTTAAACAATTCTCATCGTAGTGAAAGTTGTGACTGTCTTCTCAGTACCCATTCTATGACAGGTTTATGGATGCCCCTCATTAATCCAGGGAAATAATTTTAATCCTGTTTTTCTTAGTTGTGATGGATAAAAAAAGAGAGAACAGGTTGGTGACACAACTCAGGCTAATGGAGCACAGCAAGCAATTGCTGGTGGCTCCTGGTCTTCACCTGGCTGTCAGTGAGGATGCATTGGTTCAGGTTGCTTCTGGCAGCCATCCTACGTTCACGAGGAAACATAGCTGTAAGATGAACTTGACCCCATTTGGGTAGCAGAGCTGGAGGCTGAGAGATGGAAACACATGGGTTATTAATGACATGGAGGGGCCATTGTTTCAAGCAACACTGAAATTTGATCTGCTTTTGGATTCATAGTTGTGAACACCAATCAATTCCTTTATTGTTGTAATGTCTTTGAATTGGGCTTTCAGGGTTTTGCATCCCAGAGCATCTTAACTAATGTAGTCTTCATTATCTACCATGGATGTTTTTTTAATGAAATGAGAAAATACTTTTCAAACTTATGGGAAGGAATGAAAAATTTAAAATCGTACAGTAATGTTAGCGTGCAATACTAATCCAAATACATTAGTCAGGTCAATGAAAGAGAATAGGAAGGTCAGAAACAGACCCTAATGCATGCACTTCCTATATGATGAAGATGGATTATTTAATAGACAATGCTGAGACCATGGGTAACTATTAGAAGAATATTAGCTTCCTTCCTTCCTCCTATCTGGATTAAGAGTTGAACATAAAAGATTAAACCATTGAAGAAGTAGAAGAATATATAGATATGAAATATCTACATTGGAGTTAGTGAGGGCCTTATAAACTGAAAGACAAAATGTAAAGGATATATAGGGTAGACTTGAAGTGTTTAGAAATTTATATGCCAAGGGACACCATAAACAAAATTTATGGGCAAAAGGTAAATTGTTAAAATATAGCTAAATGATGTATGTTGTGAGTACAAAAAAACTCACAAATACAAATATTTGAACAAAACATTGCCTGAAAAAGTCCAAAGGGGGAAAAAATGGCCAGGTAGTTCACAAAAAGGAAATTATTGATCAGCAAATACATGCAAAAGGTTTAATATCCCTAGTAGTTACGGAATTTCAATTTAGAGAGCTTTTTCCCACCACCAAGTTGGCAAAGATTAAAAAGAATACTAGCACAATATCTGAATGAGCATGTATACATATATATCAATACAGGGTGGCCAGCTACTCTTGCTTGGGAAAGTGCCCAAAGATAAAATATATCTAATAAATGAAACTTTGTTTTCTGTGTTTCCTGGAAGGTGTGTTCTGGTTTTGCTCAAGAGGCCAATTTTTCATTTAATAATAATTATGTGAACTTACACTACCATAAAAATTAACCTCATATTTTTTAGCCTATAATATAGGCTGGAATGTAGCCTGGAATGATCGACAACTATTATTACACAAATAGCACATTCTGTTGGAACAATGGCAGCAATTTATGTGTTTTGTAATTGTGTTGTTATTGTTGTCTTTCTATCTGCAAGTGATAAATAGTTGTAGATTAGAAAATAGTTGGTATTATGAATTTGCAGAAAATATAAACACTCCCATTTGCAATTCAGTTAAAGTTTGCTTTAAAATTACAGAGTAAGAGGTGCCTCAGTGGCTCAGTTGGTTAAGCAACCGACTTTTGATTTCTGCCCAGGTCTGGATCTCAGGGTTGTGAGATCAGGCCCCACATGGGGCTCCATGCTGGGCATGGAGCCTGCTTAAGATTTTCTCTCTCCCTCTTCTTCCGCACCCCCCCCAAATAAAATAAAAAACAGAATAAAATACTTCTTTGTTTTGCTTTTATTTGTACTATGTTCAAAAAGAGGGGCGTTTGGGTGGCTCAGTCAGTTAGATGTGGGACTCTTGATTTCAGCTCAGGTCTTGATCTCAGGATCATGAGATCGAGCCCTGCCTCGGCTCAGTGCTGTTGGGCATGAACCTGCTAAAGATTCTCCCTCTTCCTCTTCCCTCCCTCCTGCCCCTGGTTTGCATTCACTCTCTCTTTCTCTAAAAAAAAAAAAAAAAAAAATAGGTTAAAACCCAGAGCTTTAAATAGGCATGATATATAAAACCTCAAGGGTGATCATTTTTCACCCCACTGGCATTTTCTTTGGGAACACTATATAATGGCTTTTGGTCAATGCTCCAGGAAGACATCAATAATAACTGTACATTTTTATTGAGTTAAATCTTTTGTACAACCAGCCTCTTCATCCTTGAAGCATTTGATTCAAATCTTAAATGCACTTTTTTCTCATCAGGAAGTCCGTGCTCTAATTATATATAAAGATAAAATACATATAGAGTTGTACTTTCAACGTCAATGATTCTTATTTTCCTCAACATTTAATTTTGTTATTTCCTATATTTAATCTATTTACATGTTCTGTTAACATTTTTTCTTTTCCTGTTGCTTTGTAATTTACAATTGATTTATTTGTAAGTGTAATGTTTGATATTTCTACCTAGATATGAAAAATATTTAGGTTAGAAATGAATTATCTTCTTTGTAAACCTTTATACCTTATTAAAATGCTGTCCACACACTGGGTGCTCACTCAACTGTGATATCACTTAAAGTGTAAATATTCAGAGTTCACTAGTAAAAACTCTAGGAGCTATTTTAGGAAGTTGTATTTTCTGATAATGAATATTCAAATGGAAGTAGAGAAAGAAAGAGCCATATGCATTTGCTTGTTTGGGGGATCTCCCCAAACTAGGTCAGAAAAGAGACCTCCAAACTCTGGCTAAACTGCACCATGCTTTTTTTTTAGTTAAATTTTGATCTTCACTGCACCTGGCACGCAGTTGTCTACAGATTGATGACCCTCTAAGCCTTGTTAGTTCCTTTGGGAATGTCCTTGTTGTCAGGGGTGGAGTGTTGGTCCCTGTGTGCTTCCAACATGGAGGGCTACACTCTCCACAGACCGATTCAGTCAGCCTTTTGTGTACCTTCTCAGGTTCTTCTTTGGCATGATAATCAACTGAGAGATGCCATTTTACATATAGGTCCTTTGACATTCAGCTATCTATCATGACTATGGTTTGTAGGTTTAATCTCTTGCGTTAGTGTTAGGAATAGGTTTAGCTGCATGTCACAGAAAACCCAAGTAATTAGTACTGGCTGAAACAAAATAGAGCTTTGGTTTTCTTTTCTTGGGTAAGAAAAATCCAGACACATACAATTCAAGACTCACTTGGCAGTTTCTTTGTCATAAGGATCACAGACTCCATCCTTGAGGGCTCCTCAGAGTTGCAAGATGGCCCCCACAGCTTGGCTATAACATCCACGGCCCAGGCAGCGAGAAGGAAGAAGGGGCAAAGGTGAAAGGGCATGCTTCCTGGCTTAAAAGCATTTTCTCAGGAGCCCCATTCAGTGATTTGTGCTGTATTAGTCACAAGAAGGGATGGTAAATAAATTCTTTGAGCTGGGCATATTGGCATATCAATTAAAATTGGGGTTCTGTTACTAAGGAAGAAGGGCTAAGGGTGTATTATATGGGTGTCTAGAAGCTTCTGCCTCTTTTTGATATTTAACCCATTTTATTTTTAAGATTTGTCCTTTATTACCAAGTGAGCCATGGAGGTATGTCTCGTATGGTTTTGTTTCTGTGTGGTCAACATAAACAGACATTCTGTCAACACTTAATTTTCTTCTGATGGGATTATTCCAAAAAATTTTTTTAGAGGTTTGATGAATTACATTAAATATTTATGAGGCTCCTATAGTAATCAGGATATTGTGCTAGACAGTGTTTCTCAACTTTGACACTCTTGACATTTTGGCCAGATAATTCTTGATTGTGAGGGGGCTGTCCTGTGTGACATCCCTGGCCTCTTTCCACTAGATGCCAGTAATGGCTCCCAGTTGTGACAATCAAAATTGTCTCCACACACTGCCACATGTTCCCTGGGGGACAAGATCATCCCCACTGAGAACCACTGTGCCAGAAGATAGCCCCACATTTATTTACATTGCCTGTTTGGTTTCCTGTAAAAGCATGTCACTGTAGATTTTACTTGGTCACTGTTTGTTATGAACAGAGTAGTATTAGTTGATTTAATTTTTACTGTGTGCCAGGCACCAGGATGAGAACTCTACATATATTACCTGATGTAATCCTCTTAATGACACTGTATTAAAAGTATTAATGATGTTAGATAGTATTCTCACCCCCATGTGACAGATGAGAAAAAGGAGTTTTGGAGGTTATTTTAGCTTTGATTCCCCTGAGACCCTGGCTTAGGTGTGACTGATTGAATTGGGAGGCAGTCCCAGGAAGCAGTGATGGAGAAGGGAGAGTGAAACAGGGAAGGAAAAACAGCCAGTAAGCAATTGATGTTGAGCTGGGATCTGGCTACCACCAGGGCACTCTACCTCTAGAGACCTTTCGGAGGAGCCATGAAGAATGCATCTCAGAATTATTTCCCTTCCCTGTTTGCTAGGTTGGGAAGAGGCTGAGGAATGTCTCCCCTGACTCCCATTGGTTACCCCCAGGGGCAGGCACCTGCCTGCCTTTCACTAATACTCACAAAGACCCAGCTACTGTTCCCTTAAGGAGTTTGTTTTCTATCACTATGTAACAGCTTACTACAAGTTTAGTGGTTTTTTATTTATTTATTTATTTATTTATTTATTTATTTATTTATTTATTTATTTATTTATAAGATTTTATTTATGTGTCAGAGAGAGAGCAGACAAGCAGGGGGAGCTGCAGGGAGAGGGAGAAGCAGGCTCCCTGCTGAGCAGGGAGCCTGATGTGGGACTCGATCTCAGTTCCCTGGGATCATGACCTGAGCCAAAGGCAGAAGAGTAATGACTGAGCTACCCAGGCGCCCCAAATTTAGTGGTTTAAAACAACACCCATTTAGTAGCTCCCAGTTTTGTAGGTCAGATGTCTGACATGGCATTGCTGGGTTCTCTGCTCAAGGTATCACAAAGCTGGAAACCAGCTTCCTGTCACTCTTCAGGCACTGTGGAAAAATCCACTTCCAGTGCTTTCAGGTTTTTGGTAGAATCCAGTTCCTTGTGGTTGTAGGACTGGGATCCTCACATTTTTGCTGGCTATTTTCTGGGAGTCACTTTTAGCTCTTAGGAGCAATATGATCCACTCCATCTTTTAAAAAAAATCTTAATTCCACCATAGTTAAGGTAGAGTGTTATGTTAATTTCAGGTGTACAGTACAGTTTCAACAATTCCATATATCACCCAGTGCTCATCACTACAAGCGCACCCCATAATCCCCATCATTTCTGTTCACCCATTCCCATCCCCGCCGCCCCAATCATGAGTTTGTTCTCTATAGTTGAGAGTCTGTTTCTTGGTTTGTGTGTGTCTCTTTTTTTCCCCCCTTTGCTTGTTTGTTTTATTATTTACTTACTTTTTAATTTAAGTAGGCTCCATGCCCAGTGTGGAGCCCATTGCGGGGCTTGAACTCATGACCCTGAGATCAAGACCTGAGTTAAAATCAAGAGTTGGATGCTTAACCAACTGAGCCACCCAGGTGCCCCTGGTTTGTTTTTTAAATTCCACATATGAGTGGAATCATATGATCCACTCCATCTTTCAGCCAGCAACCATGCATAAAATCCTTTTCATGCTTCAAGTCTCTGACTTCCTCTTCTGCCACTTAAAGAAAACAATTTGTTGGTTTTTAGTATATTCACAAGATTGTGCAAGCATCATGACCACCTAATTGCAGAATGTTTTCCTCACTTCAAAAAGAAACCCATTAGTGGTCACTCCCCCTTCCCTTGTAGCCTCAAATCCTGGCAACTGCTAACCTATGCTCTGCCCCTATGATTTGCCTGTTCTGAACATTTACTATAAATGGTATCATACAATATGTGCCCTTTGGTGTCTGGCTTCTTTCTAGGTTCATTCGTGTTGTAGCATGGATCAGTACTTCATTCCTTTTTATGGCTGAATAATATTCCATTGTGTGACTTTACCACATTTGATTTATTCATTCATCAGTTGGTAGACATTTGGGTTGTTTCCTCTTTGGGCTGGTATGAATAACAATGCTATAAACATTCATGTGCATGGTATTGTGTGGACATAACTTTTTAGTTCTTTTGAGTATATTCCTAGGATTGGAATTGCTAAGTCATTTGGTAAATGTATATTTAACATTTTGAGGAGCAGCCAAACTGTTTCCTAAAGTGGCTGCACCATTTTACAAAGCAGTGCATGAGAGTTCTGAATTCTTCACATCCTCACCAGCACTCATTCTTGTCTTTTATTTTTTTTTTTATAACAGACATCCTAGTGGGTGTGAACTGGTATCTCATTGTGGTTTTGATTTTCATTTCCCTGATGGCTAAAGATGTTAACATTTTCTCATGTGTTTATTAGCCCCTTGTATATACACTTTGAAGAAATGTCTATCTACATCCTTTGCCATTTAAAAAAATTCGGTTGCCTTTTATTCAGTTGTATGAGTTTTCTTATACCATATTGTGGATATTAGACCCCTATCATATATAGAATTTGCAAATGTATTCCCATTTTCTGTAGACTCTTTTCATTTTCTTTTTTTTTTGTATTTTTTCTTTTTGTATTTTTTTAAGTAATCTCTATACCCAACATGTGGCTTAAACTCATGATGCTGAGATGAAGAGTCACACACTCTTCTGACTGAGTCAGCCAGGCACCCCTCCTTTCATTTTCTTGATAATGTCCTTTGAAACACAAAAATTTTTAATTTTTTTTAAGATTTTATTATTTATTTGAGACAGAGCAGGAGGGGAGGGGAGGGCAGAGGGCAGAGGGCACCTCCCCGCCAAGCAGTGAGCCCAATGCAGGACTCGATCCTCAATCCCAGGACCCTGAGACCATGACCCGAGGTGAAGGCAGACGCTTAACTGACTGAGCCACCCAGGCACCCACAAACATTTTTAATTTGATGATATCTGTGGTTCTTTTGTTGCTTGTGCTTTTGGTGTTACATGTAGGAAACCTTGCTTATTCCAAAGTCAGGAAGATTTACACCAGTTTTTTTCTTCTAAGAGTTTTGGGTGTATATTTTAGGGTATCTGGGTGGCTCAGTCAGTAAAGCATAGGACTCTTGATTTTGGCTCAGGTGTCACGATTCTGAGATGGAGCCCTGAGTTGGGCTCAGTGGGGAGTCTGCTTGACGTTCTCTCCCTTTCCCCCCAATTGCTCTCTCACAGCTTGCTTTCTGTCTCTAAAAATAAAAAATCTTTAAAAAATACTTCTTATTTTTTATTATTTTTTATAAACTCCACCCCCAATATGGGGCTCACATGACCCCAAGATCAAGAGTTGCATGCTTCACTGACTGAGCCAGCCAGGCACCCTGAGTTTTATAAGCTCTTATATTTTTAGTTAATTTTTACATATGGAATAAGGTTAGGAATCCAACTGCTTTCTCTTACAGATAAGTATTCAGTTGTCTCAACATCATTTGTTAGATGACTCTTTCCCAATTGAATAATCTTGGTACCCTTGTAGAAAATCAACTGATCATAGAGAGAGGCATATTACTAACTCTATTCCATTTGCCTATATGTCTCCATATGCCAGTACCACATTCTTGGTTACTGTAGAGTTATATTATATTTTGAAGTTGGGAAGTATGAGTCCTCCAACTAAGTCTTCATTTTCAAGGTTTTTGTTTTTGTTTTGTTTTGTTTTTGGCTATTATGGGCTCTTGAAATTCAGTGTGAATTTTAGGATCAGTTTGTCCATTTATGCAAAAAGAAGTTGGAATTTTATTGAAACTATAGATCAACTTCAAGAGTATTGACATATTAACAATATTAAGTCTTTCAATCCGTGAACATGAGATTTTTCCCATTTATTTAGGTCTTTAATTTCTTTCAACAGTACTGTGTAGTTTCTGGTGCATAGTCTTGCACTTCATTTGTTAAATTTATTCCTAACGTGTTCCTTTTGATTCTACTGTGAACATAACTGTTTTCTTAATTTCATTTTCACATTTTTCACTGCTAGTCTATAGAAACAACTGATTTTAATTTGATCTTGCCTTCTATGGCCTTACTGAATCCATTTATTCTAATAGTTTTTTAGTGGATTTCTTATGATTTTCTCTATATGTAATCATGTCATCTGCAGTTATAGAGATAGTTTGACTTCTTCCTGTCCTGTCTAGATGAATTTTATTTCTGTTTCTTGACTGATTGCCCTCGCTAGACTACTCTAGTACAATGTTGAACAGAAGTGTTGAGGTTGGGGCGCCTGGGTGGCTCAGTTGGTTAAGCGACTGCCTTCGGCTCAGGTCATGATCCCGGAGTCCTGGGATTGAGTCCCACATCAGGCTCCCGGCTCAGCGGGGAGCCTGCTTCTCCCTCTGACCCTCTGCCCTCTCATGCTGTTTCTCTCTCTCTCTCAAATAAATCAATAAAATCTTAAAAAAAAAAGTGTTGAGGTTGGACACCCTTACCTTATTGTTAAGGGACAGCTTTCAAGCTTTCACCACTAAGTGTGATGTTAGCTGTGGGTTTCTCGTAGATGTCCTTTGTTAGCTCGAGGAAGCTGCCTTCTAGTCCTAGTTTGTTGAGTGGTTTTTAGTCATCTCAGGGTGCTAGAATTTGTCAAAACTTTTTTCCTGCATCTGTTAAATTGATCACATGGTTTGTTTATTTTTCTAATACTATGGGATATTATGCTAATTGATTTTTTTAATATATTGAACCTGGAGTAATTTAATTCTCTTTTTCCTTCAAAAAAGGGTAAATGAGTGATCCATTTTCTGAATCCTTGTAAGTCTGAAATTTCTCTCATTCAAGTTACATACTATATATTGTCTGGAGGCAGGATTCTTGGAATGCAGTCCCTTTTTCTTTAAAGTTTATATACATCTTTCCGGGGCCAGTATGGTATATGAAAGATCCATTGCAGTCTGATTATTTTATCTTTATGAGTATCTCACAAAGAATCACAAAGAATACTCTTTGTGAGTATTCGCTTTCAAAGTCTCTAAAGCTTGATCTTTACTCTTGGAATTCAAAAACTTCACCATAATATGTTAATTGTGTGCCTCCTCACCCTCCCTGCCCCCATTATAACTGCTTGGCATTTGGTGAACTTTTTTGATCTGAAAACTCAGTTTTTCCTTCAGCTCACAAAAGTTGTCCTATTTGAACATTGCTTCTGTTCTTTTCTCTCTTTCTGGAAATCCTGGGTTGGTTCTCTGTGCCTCTTATATTTTCACCAGTAATTTACATTTCTTTGTAATCTTTGCTTTATCATGTGATAGTTCCTTTATTTCATCTTCCTGTTTATTAGTTTGGTTTTCAATACTAGCCATTTTACTTTCTTTGTTGGAATTTGACCTTAGATTTCATGTTTCCTTTAGCACCACCCCCTGAAATTTTTGTAGTTTTTTCTGTGTGTATCTATCCCCTTGAACATTCTTAATACGTTTTTATTGTTTCTAACATTCACTTGGTGTTGGTAGAAGCTGCCTATTCTGTCCATTCTGGTATTCCTAGTTTGAACTGCTAATTCCCTGAGATGTCTATGCAGTTTTTTTGCTTTCTTAGGTCTGGGGAGTGTTCTCTCCCAAGCACCTCACAGGGTGTGGTGGGTGAAGTTTTTTGGCCTTGGTGGATGTTGCCAATAACCTGTGGGAGCTGATTTCAGGAACTTGAGAATGCATCTGGGCCTGGAGAGGCCATTTTGGTCAAAGGCAAGTTGAACCAAAGGAAACCAGTTTGCTTCAATGAGATAATGCCCAGAGAGAAGCAGCTAGGTCATTGGTAAGAAAGGGAAGGCTCAGTTCTTGAAGGGGAGACCTACTTTTTTTTTTTTTTTTTTTTTTAATCCTTTGTTTCTCACAAAACCTTTGCATATCTTCTTAGGATACTGGTTACTTATCTCCTCTTCCCATCCACTCCTACAACACACTTACCCTTCACCCCTTTCTTAAGATAGTTTGAGTTGATTTCTCTTCCCAGATGAGGCAGCAGTCACATCACTATTGCCTGGGATGCTTTTGTCTCCACACAGGCCTCAGGAGATGGTGGGGAGCCATCTCCTCAATATTCTTTATTTAGTGGCTTAGATTTACCTCACCAGGTATCTCCTTTTTAGTAATCTCTTCCAATAATTCATTCCGTGTCTAAATCCCTTCTCTTGAAATTCTCTTCTACTCCCCAGAGTTTAATTCTCTTCCTTGTGTCTTTAATTGGTACACAGTTACTAAAGTAATTCACATATTGGGTCAGGGATACTCACATGCAGCTAATTTTGCACTTTTCCTATGATACAGGCTTTGCTTTAGGGTTAAATAGATTTCAATAATCCTGAGTAATGAGCAAATAGACACCCCCTTTTAGAGTATATTTTCTGAATACTTATGGCTGTATTTTCTATCACTAATTCATGTTCTAATTTACTTCTGTTGTCTTATTCAAGGATCACAGACTGGCAGCTGTGGTTGAATTCCACCTGAGGCTGATGCATTTTGTTGGGAAGAAATAAAGTTGTTACCATTTCATTTTAATATAAACTTATCTTTTTGATGGAACATGCATGCCCTGCATCCTCACTCCTCCGTTACACCCCACGCTTCCCACATTTCTGTTTACTCCCTTATTCTTGAACGCATTTGCGTTTTAAGTTTGGGAACTTGGGCTCAAGATGTCATTGTGATTTATTTGTTTGCCAATAGTTTTCTTAAATAATTGTAATGGATGATACTGTGAATTAGAGGCACAGTTTAGATCTGTTATTGACTGTCATTGCTGGCTGCTCCCAGAGAATGATCTGGCATTGTTTTCTATTCAATTAAAAAGTCCCCCCACCCCAAGTCCTCTGGTGTTTATAAAATGTTTCTACCCAGGGGCGCCTGGGTGGCTCAGTTGTTAAGTGTCTGCCTTTGGCTCAGGTCATGATCCCAGGGTCTTGGGATCGAGCCCCACATCGGGCTCCCTGCTCAGTGGGGAGTTTGCTTCTCTCTCTCCCACTCCCCTGCTTGTGCTCTCTCTCTCTCTCTCTCTCTCTCTCTCTCTCTCTCTCTCTCTCGCTGTCTCTCTCTGTCAAATAAATAAATAAAATCTTTAAAAAAAAATGTTTCTACCCAAAACCTGTGGTTTGTTTTCACTTAATTAGGTTGCCTGCCAGTTTGCTAAAGGTATAATTAGTGATACCTCTATTGTGTTTGATTCAAAACTAATATACTAAAAGGTCCTTTGACAACAAGATAATTTATCCTTTGTGTTTTGACAGACCCAAGACTCTTAGAGTTTTCAGAGATGACATCCTTTATTTATGCTAGGTGCCTAGTAGCATTATATAAATTCTTCCCGGTGCTGATGTCTCTTCCTTATTTCCCTTAAACAGGTGTATCAACGCATTTCACTTTGGTTTATTCAAATCTTCTTTGTTATCTTTTCCTGCTGTTAATTGTTCCAAAATATAATTTAGAAATGCAAACTAAATGTTCCCCTGTAGGGGGTGCAATCTGTTTTTAAACTCTTAATAAGTGTAATAAAAGCTATAAACCATAGAGGGAACATTCGTAGGCTCTCTTCCTATTAACGCAGGTTCTTTGAGTGATTTGAAAACCATGAGAATTTGATGATAACCAATATTTGCCACTAGTTATAAAATTGGAATTAGGATAAATGAAATACTCATTTTTTGGTTAGGGTTTTGGGCATTGTATTAATCAGAGTTCCAGGGAAGCAGAACCAATAGTATGTGTGTATGTATAAATATGCATTTATATATATATATATATATATATATATATATATTACTAGAATACTATTATACACACACACACACACTACATATAAATATAGAAATTGATTTACTGTCATGGGAACTAACAAGTCCAAAATCTGTAGAATATGCTGCCAGGCTAGAAATTCAGGTAAGAATTGACATTGCAGTCCTTAGTCTGAAGACTGGAAACTCAGGCAGAATTTCCAAGTTGCAGTCTGGAGACAGAATTCCTTCTTCTCTTGGAAACCTCAGTTTTTGCCCTAAAGGTCTTTAACTGATTGGATGATGCCCACCCCACATTATGGAAAATAATCTGCTTTACTTAAAGTCTACTGATTATAAGTGTTAATTACATCTTTAAAATACCTTTACAGCAACATCTAGACTGGTATTTAACCAAACAACCACACACTATAGAGTCTAACCGAGTTGACACATAAAATTAATCATCACTGGCATCTTACATACATTTTTATCAAGGTAGGGATGAACCTAAATTAAAGATAATGGTAGCTAGGTTTTTTGGTAGTTTGGATTCAATATTTGGCACAACTCTGCAGTAATAAAGATATCAATTTGTACCTTAGTACTCCAAAATTGAGTGGGGACCATAAAACATATAAATCATAAACCATACTTCTTATTATTTTGGAATTTTTCCCTTTTTGGGGGGGGAGGAGTTAGTCTCCTATAATACTGTTGTTCCAGTTTGTTCTTTGAAACTTAGCTTTCAGGCTCTTTGTGTGAATTCAATATTGGGCAATCTTGAGCACATAATTAGAATACTGGCCAAAAGGGGCGCCTGGGTGGCTCAGTCGGTTAAGCGGCTGCCTTCGGCTCAGGTCATGATCCCAGGGTCCTGGGATCGAGCCCCATGTCCGGCTCCCTGCTCAGCAGAGAGCCTGCTTCTCCCTCTCCCTCTGCCTGCCACTCTGCCTGCTTGTGCTCTCTATCTCTCTGTCAAATAAATAAATAAAATCTAACAAAAAAAAAAAAATACTGGCCAAAAGGTAGATTAAAGAGAGAAGGCTAATCAACTGGCTATCCTGTGGAATTTCTGAAATCCCAAAATTGTTACAACACAGAATGTTCAGGACCTCACACAGATCCATAAAATATATCTTCTGGGTTACATCCCTCATGTGGTTTGTGTATGCTTCCAGCTCAAGGAGATGTGGAGCTTGCTTTTCCTTTGACCTCACATGATCCAGTTGGAGGTTGCACTCCACCCTCTAATTTAATTTTTGTCTCCAAGTTAAAAAAAAATTGTATTTATCTTTTTCTCTACAGTCCTAAAGTGGTTCTCACTCTCTCCTCTTCCCTCCTCCTCCTCCGTCCTTCCTTTGGCCCCTTCAGTTCTGATCCTGCTGTTAATAATATACTGTCCTTAATCTTAAGCTACTTATTTTCAACTTATGTGACAATCTTCAACTATATTTTCTCCCTAGATGATTGCAATTTACTCTTTAATTCTTAGAATGGTGAATGGAAGCTTTGTGTGTGTGTGTCTTTTTAATTGTTGGAGCTTGATCTCTACATGACTTTCCATTAACTTGGTATCATGTGACCCCTAGGGTTGGGCAGGAAATTAATTTTTGTACAGAATAGCAGGATACAACCGAAATGATTTTCTTAGCTCCAAAACCTCTTTGCTGCAGAAGCACAAACTAAAATTGTGGCTTAGGGATTGACTTAACTCATTAGACAGCCTGCTAAGAATGTAGGTTTAGACTTTGGAAGGAAAGGGATTTTTTTTTTTTTTCAGGGCTTAGCATAGGTCCTGGTTATAGAAAAAATAAGGAGAAAAACTGTTACTTGCCTATAGTACTGAGCAATATTCTGTGTCATAAATCAAATTTTACAGGATTAGTCATTTAACAGATTGTGTTCTCACACTTTATTGTGTGTATGTGGAGGGCATATATGTTCATCGAGGCAATTCCTAATATAAAGTTTATTAGCTTTTCCTGTGATTTCTCCTTTATGAAAGAAAAGTATTGAGGAAATGACAAAAACATTTTTTTTTTTTTTTTGGCAAGCTTAGCTTTTTCAAGCTGTTTATTTTTGCAGATGTATTTCATCAGTTCTTAAGAATGAAGCTAGGAATGTTTGCTGGCTTCTAGGTTAATACCACCCAGAAAGTTTTTTTTTTTTTTAATCTGTTTTCTTAAAATATATTTGGGGGGAGGTAAGGATTTTTTTCATTTTTGTGAACCACTAAATTAAAAAAATATTTTTACAACATTTTGAATACTGCCTCTTAATATATAGCTTATTTTAATTCACTATTGGCTTTTGGATCCTTGTTCTGGGTTGATGTGTTCATTACTTCCTAGTTAATGATTGTTATGGAAAGGAGATAAAGTTGCTCATGTTTATTTTGTTTGGAAAATTTGAATATATTGTTCATGTCCTCTTAGGATTGTTGATCATTTGGAGAGCCTCCTACAGAGGCTAGTCTCCAAGGATATTGATACTTATCGATTGTGACTGTGTGGTCAGTCAACATCAAATGCACTTCTTGTAGAGTATTTCTTATAGAGTTAAAATAATTGTATTAAGACATTTTGTTCTGGCACATTTTTTGGAACTAAACTGGAGTAAGAGGAGTTGAGAATCACCTGGAATGGTTCGTTCCTTCATTGGCAAACAATTAAAAAAACCTCCTAGTTGTGACAGGCTTTGACGCTGCTCTGTCCCTGTAGAAATGGACAGTTGAGATAAAAATGAAAGCAATTAAAATTCAGTATAGTGACTGTTACAAAAGGGGTTCCTTTTCCTGATTGTGTCCTATCATTTCTGGCCATCTCTAGACGGCCTGCTACTTTGAGCTTTGAAGTTGGGGAATAAAGCCGAAGCAAGGACACAGAGCAACTTACTTTGAAATGAAGAAATAAAATTTAAGCTGCCAACAGAGAACCATGGTAATATGCTTCCTTTTCTCTTAAATCCTAGATGAGACTAATGTGCCATAAAGCAGAGTTCCTCAAGCTGAGGGATTTGTCCCACCTTGTTGAAGAAAGTAAAATCCCTGCAAACTCCAGTGTTGACTGCAATTATTATATTACTCAAATTACTTATTTCACTTAAATTGTTCATTATGTTACTTAATATGCGCAGACTTGAAACTACATTATAGTATTTTATGCTTTTAACTCTTAGACTATATAAAACCAAAACAAATTTACAAATTACTTATAAATAGGACTATGAAAGCAGTAGAGTTGAACATTACAATTAAAGGCACATCCACATGGATTTAATGGGATGGGTGATGCCACTTTGCTAAAATAGCTGTTGATTTGGGGGCTCACAGCAGAAAGATGTTACCCCAGGTCTACTTGTGTGGTTCATCTGTTTCTGTATTTGGATTCTGATAAGACTCAACAAATGCCTGTTTACATAAGTATGTTATTAAAAGACTGTTAGTACCTTGAAGTCTGTAATTGGAAGTTAGGCTAATCAAGCCTCATCTTGAGTAAAACTCTGCCAGTGAGTAGTCTTGGGATAGCATATAAAAGCTACAATCCTGGGCGACTCTGTAAAGCCTCATCACTTGATAAAGTTAACCTAACTGTCTTCATTAAATAGGTATCTGATGTAATTGTTGCAAGGGTTAGTAATAGAAAATTTCTTATGATCATATTCCCAATAAATGGATACAGGTTGGCACAAAGATGATACTGGGCCCTCCCACCACCCTGCTTATTTGGACCCCAAGACCTTTCAGGCACACAGCTTTCCCTGATGACAATTGACATAAACCCACTTGTGCATACAAACTACTGCATAAAAATCTTGTGGCAATATGCAGTTGCATGGGGACCATCTAAAAGATGCAGATTACTTTTATATTCTTTTTTAAAAATTATAAAAATTAAAACATATTTTTTTAAACCATCATCCAGAATATGAAGACCTTTAATACCATATCCATAGATTTTAGTTTGAGAAATACTGCCACAGAGTACGCAACAGTTTACTGATACTAAAAACAGACTTTGGGCTCCAAATACAAAATTCTGTCTCTTTAAATAGATTCGTGAATAGGTTCTCGATTCTAGATCCACTATTAAAGTATAGCACTACGATATTTAAATCTGATGTCTAGGGCCCTGACAATGAAATATGTATTATATTCATTTATGAAATATGTATTATAAAGAACTTGGATATGTCCTAGGTTTTAAGAGATTATGCCAACTGCTGTTAGCCTTTTGTTCCTCTGAGGCTATGAACATCCTGATCTACTTAGCTGGGCTGAAAGACTGACCATGAACCTCAGCTTTGATGTCTTCTTCTTCTTCTTTTTTTTTTTTTTTGTTAAAGATGTTACTTATTTGTGAGAGAGAGAGAGCGTGTATGTGTGCAAGTAGGGGGAGGGGCAGTGGGGGAAGGAGAGAGAGAGAATATCAAGCCAACTTGGAGCTAAGCATGGAGCCCAATGCAGGGCTTAATCTCACAACCCTGAGATCTGACCTGAGTGGAAACCAAGAGTCCGTGGCTTAACTGACTGAGCCACCCAGGTGCCCCAACTCAGCTTTTGTTTTTTCTATATGCAGTCCTGGCTCTGGGCACTGTTGTTGGTTTTATGTTTACAAAGGTAATTTTATTTTACTTTGAGAACTGTGATATTCACATTTTCATGTGTTACTGGTTACATTTAATTTCTAAATAAAAAAGTGATTCATTTACCAAAGAATAAATTTAACTCTAGCCTCACCAGTTTTTCCCCTACCCTTTCTGTGTTTCAGATGTCTGACACCCGCCATTTCTCTATGGTTTGCATTATAGTGGCTTCTTTCTTGTACAACTTCAAGACTCATTATTTCCATCTCTGTATTCTTCATGATGTCAGTATCTCTGCTTGCTTGCTTGCTTGCTTTTTTGAATTTATTTTTAGCTAACTTAGATCTGGCACAATTTCAATGAGGGGCATAATGTGTTTACATTTGATAAGGGGCTGATTGTAAGCTCCACCCACTGCCTGCCATAATATTTGGCACATAGGTATTCATTGTAGGTGAATGAAGGAATAATGAAGAATGGATGGATGGCTGAATGAATTTGGTATAGTAGTAGTGGTGATGGTGGGGCCATGTTTCTCAGGAGAGGCATGTTTTAGATGGTTTATCATTTGAAGCTGAGACTTTGTCTCACTGATTTTTGTATTGCGTGAACCTTTATTTTTGGAGATTCAGGAATCATGTGGAAAATTTGCTAGTTCTTCTAGCTAATGTATTTAGGGGGGAGCATGATCTTTGGATAACCAAGTGGATGGATTGCCTTTCACATTACAGGAAACAGTTGTCATAGATCATATATCAAATTGCACATAGAATTTCTTCTTTGTTTTGCTTTTCAGTTTTAGTTTGAATTCACCTGTCATCCTGGATCTTCAGATGTAATCTCCTTTTCCCTGCACTATTGACCGAGAATGCATTTCTCTTTGCCTTACTGGGGCTGGAATAACCCAGTTACGATCATACTAGTCGTAGTCTGTCTTGTCGGCCTTTACCATCTGCTTTCCTGTTCCCAGCATCAGTGGTTAGTGAGAACACTAAAAGAATACAAAGAAAATGGCTTAATTTCTGACTTTGCACATATAGCTTATTATATGTGACTCAGGCAATAAATGTGAAGCAGAGGAGGTCATGTGCATTCCTCATTGATCAGTTTGCCCATTGGGTCAGCAAGTTTCTTTTTATAAAGTGGTTGCATAATCACTAGATGCACAGTAGCCAGATGTACTTGATAAATCAAGTTTACTTTATTGTGACCAAAAGAGTAAATATATTCTTGTACAAAAATATTCAAAAAGTCTATGTGAAGAAAATATTAATCAACTGTAATCCTACTTCCTAGAAATAACCACATTTTAATAGAAGTTATCTTTTGCTTTTTTTTTTTAATATCTTGGCTGTTTTCACCACAAGAACTTAAAAATACTTATTACCCAGATAACATATATTTACTTATAGAAAAAAATAGAAGATATAGATTAAAATTTAAAAATACCCATTGTAATACCATCTAGAGATAAGAGATATTAAGATTTTGGTATATATTCTTCCAGACTTTGAAGTGCACAATAAATTATATAAATTCCACTAGGTGGAAACACACCATACGTACTTAGGTATAATCCTTTTTGTTTCTATCTTTCCATGGTAGTAAATACATATCCCCATTATTAATAAAAGCTGTGTGATATTCCATTGTATGGATATTTGAAATACATATTTTTTTTAATCATGAGCTTTTAAAATAATCTTATAATTGTTTATGGTGGGGTTTGTACCATACATTAAGTTTTACATTTTTAGGAGTCCTGTCTTGTTATGGTGTCTGTTTTTGGGATCATGCTTAGGATTTCCTTCTCAATATAAATTTTAAAAAATTATTCAGCTCTGTTTTTTTTTTTCTAGTACTTTGTTGGTTTCTAATTTAACAGTAAAAACTTTAACCAATATAGAATTTGTTTCATATTATGAGACAGAAAGCTAACTTTATTTTTATTTATTTTTTTAAAGATTTTATTTATTTGACAGAGAGACACAGCGAGACAGGGAACACAAGCAGGGGGAGTGGGAGAGGGAGAAGCAGACTTCCCACTGAGCAGGGAGCCTGATGCGGGGCTCAATCCCAGGACCCTGGGATCATGACCTGAGCCTAAGGCAGACGCTTAATGACTGAGCCACCCAGACACCCCCAGAAAACTAACTTTATTTTTTTTCTAAAACCCTTTGTTAAATAATTTATCCCTCTACTAATTTAAGATGCCAGTCTGGTCATTAACAATGATCCATATAAATAATTAGATTTGTTCTTAGACATTTACATTTTATTTCATTGATGTATTCTCTTCCTGTATAAGATCCGGGTGTATTGTTTTAATTTTTGTTTATAATATTCATTTCATGTCTGTTTGAGCAAAACCTCTTAAAGTTTCTTGGCTAGTCTAATAGCTGGTCATCTCCCAGATAAAGTTGAGAATAACCTGTCAAGTTAGAAAATTTTCTGCAACTTGAGTTTTTTTATTGGAATTATGTTAAATGTAAAGATTAATTTTGGGAGATTAACATTTTTATGATATTTTTCCCATCAAATATGAACTATGGTGACTATAGTTAACAGTACTATAGTCTATAATTGGAAATTGCTAAGAGAGTAGATCGTAAATGTTTTCATCACACACACAAAAAGTAACTATGTGAGGTAGCGGATGTATTAATTAACCTTATTGTGGTAATATCACAATATATGTCATATCATTACATTGTATGCCTTAAACATACACAATATTATATGTCAGTTATTTCTCAATAAATCTGGAAAAAACATAGTATAAAACATATCCATATTTATTCATTTTATTTATTTTACTTCCAAATGAACTTTTTAAGTTTTATTCATATAGTTATTGCATGTTCTTAAGTTTATTGCAAAATACTTTATTCTTTGTTGATATTGTGAATAGGACCTTTTTCTCTTATTGTTAGTATGGATATATGTGAATTTGATTACATTTGTTTTATATTCAATTTCTTAAACTTTTATTTGTTCTAATAGATTTTTATTTTATTTTTCTGGGGTTTTTGTAGAGATAATCGTTTCTTTCCAGTAGATCTCATTTCCCTTTCTTGATCCATTGTGTTAGGTTCAAACCTATTATAGGAAAGGTATTCAAAATCTCAATAACTGGGCTTCCTTGCTTAATTCCTGACTTGAAAGACAAAGACTCTAGGTTGTTACTGTTCAGTAGAATTTCTGTAGCTATGGGATTAATTTCCCAATGTCCCATACATGTGGCCATATGAGAACTTGAAGTGTGGCTAATGAGAAAATTTAATTTTAATTTTATTTGACTTTAAATAATTTAAATTTGAACAGCCAACAGGTTAGAGGCTACCATATTGAACAGCTCTAGGTTTTCACTGTTAATTATGTTGAGGATTTTAGGTGCATCTTGAAGTTAAAGCCAGCTTAGAGTAAAGGAGATGGGGTAAAAGTGAGATGCCTTTAGCAGAATGTGGGAGTAGAGTAGAATAACTGGATGAAGGTTGAAGGAAAGCTTATTTTCCATCTATTTTATTACTAAGTGTGGTTGTAAACTAAACCCTTTATTTATTTACCCAAACATGTACCTTCTTCTGTGTTCTTTATTTCTGCATTTCCACCATTTTCCTAGCCTAAAACCTTATCACTTTTTCTCCCCTCTTTCTAGTCCCTAATACCCAGACCCTCCTCCACCCCACCCTCATTTCCACAGAACTACATCTTACCCATTCTTCAAGGTCCTTCACAAATGTACATTCTGTATGTCATCAATTAAAAGTAGTTTTGTCTTCCTTGAAACTAGGATTTAATTTGTACTTCATTTTTGTAGTACTTAGTCCTACACATTTTTAAAGCTTTTTATGACCACATATAGATACATATCTATATCTATTGATAGGTTTTACAAAAGATATTGTAAATATTACAATAGATAAGCATATCTCTTGTAGTCTCTTTAAGGAAATAATCCTTGACTGATTTACTTTTCTGTCCTGGAGTGCTCTGCATACATGTGTGTGTACATGTGCTCAGTAAGTGTTAAATGACTCATATGTAACTTGTATTACTCATCTATGTTTTGTATGTCTTTTCTTCAAATGATAACTTTGGGAGAGCAGAGATCATACGTATTTTTGTATTTTCTGTGTACTAGCACAATGCTAAGCATTGAATAATTGTTTGGCAATTATTTAAAATATTCATAAAAAGTTTTAAGACCTATCACTTAGGACTGACATTTTGCTCTATGTAATGGATATCCAACTAGACTAGCTTAATATAAGATGAGTTATTTTTCTCAAAAATAAGAAGTCTGGAGGTATACCGTCTAGGGCCGGTACAGTGATGCCATGATGTCATGAATGTCCCAGGTTTGTTTTGTCCTTAACATTTAAGGATATAGAAAACGTGTCACATTTTGTCCTTATAATCATGTGAGGCTCTTCCACCTCCAAGCATCATATTCATGTTTTTTCGCTTTCTATCAGGAGAACAGTAGCTTTTCTAGAGGTCTCTAAAAATTGACTTCTGCTCTTTAGTCAAAACTAGGGTCGCATGGGCACTTCCATCTGCTAGGAATTTTGGAAGGCGTGTGCTTTTAACTGGGTACGTTGTTACCCAGCAAAACTTGGATTCTATTTATAAGGAAGAAAAGGAGAATGAATCTTGGGTGGGCAACCTGGAGTATGTATCTTGGATATGGAATGTACACTTAAAGCCATTAGGATCTACAAGGGGATAAGATATGTGAAAAGTTCAAATCAAGACAATTACATGAAAAATTTCATATGCACAACCAGACTTTGGTAAGTGCTACTAAAGATTTGAGGTATAAGAGCTCTCTGAAAGATGGAGTTGACCAGGAAATCTTCAGTGTAAGAGGTAGAACTTGAGCAGAGTCTTAAAAGACTGGTCAAATATGATACAGAGATACTGGATGCCTGTTTTGGAAATGAGAAATAACATGCTTAAACTATGTTTTTGAATCACAGGACCAGCTTAGCAAGAGTAATGAACTCATGTGACAGGGTAAGAGAAAATAAGTTGGGGACAGCACAATGGAGGATTTTGTATGCCTACCATGAGGAGTTTGGATTTGAGACTTGTTCAGATTAGATCTATTGGAGGTTTCTGAAAAGAGGAATAATAGGGGGAAGTAGAAAAGAAATGATAACTGAATAGATATGATAATAGAAATGTTAGTATTGGAGAAAGCTTAAAAGAATAATTCACAGATTTGTTCATTAGAATTAACATCTAATCCGGTACCTCCTATCCAGTAGTTAAGATGGTTCATAATAATTTTGACCAAAGCAGTTGGTTCTAAGGAGTCTCCAATACTTAAAATAGATATCTAATATTGTTATATTTGAGGTCTCCAGTTACAGAAAAATGGAACTCTAGAAACCAAATTTTCTGTTAAACTTATTTTTTATATCACTGAGGAATTCTTTGTTTCCATTAATACCACATAGATTTTAAATATTATGTCAGCATATTTTATCATATTAATACCCAAGTGTAATCTTTCTTAATTAAAATCATTTCTCTAAGCTTGCACTGAATAATTTATAAAAAGATGATTGAAAACAGATTGGTGCTCTTTTGACTAAATGTACTTTTGATGTCTATTTTCTCAACCTAGAATTTTAAGTTTGTTGATAATGCTTAAACTTCAAAGCACTTATGTTGACCTAATGTTTCATTTTCATTTTTAAGTCAATCTTCATACAATTTGCAGTTTGTTTTAAATAAGTGAGGTGTGTTAGAACTTTCACCAGTGCACTTAACAATTTTACAAAATGACATTTATTCAACTGTAAATATCTAAAGAGTAAAGATTTATCTTCTATTTTAATAGAGACATCGATTAGTTTTGATGGTTTGACATACCAGTTTGAATAAGAAGACAATTTGATTTGATTGAAACACATAAAACTGCTTGAAATTATTTTCTACATAATTATAAATGAACATCTGAAGCCTGAGTTACATCATTTATTTAGTAATTGGAGTATCATAAATTTTCAGCTTCATTAGTGGCTTATCTCTCCAGAATTTCCTCTTAATTACCACAGGATCTTTCCTTTCAGAGTTTCCTTAGTATAAATTTAACTCCATGTAGAAATAGACATATGATGTAATTATACCTAACTAGTTAAAATTTTGGTATTCATTGTTGGCTATTCTCTGATTGTTCAGCCCCCATCCCAATGATAATGGGTTTGGCCGTGAGACTTGCTTTGGTCAATGGAATGTTGGTGGATGTGACATAATGCCTTACGTATATTTGCATGGTTTGGCTTTGGTTTTGCACACTGGTAATATCCCTTGGGAAAAACATTCCTTGGGCAGCTGCTGCCCCTTCTTCAGCTTGGTGCCAGAGTGAACACAGGTGGAATGAGCCTGAGTCGAACCACAGTCTGAAGCAGAGCTACTCAACCAAGCCTTGCCTAGACCAGCCAAACCTTAGTCAACATACAGATGCATGAGCAATGAGAGTAAGTCCTTGTTATAAGCCATTGAATTTGGAATGTTTTATTCCGTAGGATTATTGTAGCAATAGCTGACTTGTAGGGTCTAAAAAAATCAGTCTTTATATTTTCATTAAGAAAAAGCATAATTATACATGGCTAAACTATCAGCTCTCTGCTTTATATTTTTTAAGATTTTTTTTTTTTTTTTATTAGAGAGAGCACAAGCAGGGGGAGCTTCAGGCAGAGGGAGAAGCAGGCTCCCCGCAGAGCAGGGAGCCCGATGCGGGGCTCGATCACAGGACCCTGGGATCATGACCTGAGCTGAAGGTAGACGCTTAACTGACAGAGCCACCCAGGTGTCCCCGCTCTCTGCTTTATTCGTTGAAAAGTAATAGCACATAACACTAATTGAGAGTATCTCTTGGCTAGTGGCCATTGCAAATTTTGAGTAAAATGCCTGAAATGGAACTTGATGAATTAGTTGTTGAAGCTCTCCTTTTCTTTTCTTTTCTCTTTTCTTTTCTTTTTTTTCTTTAAACACGGCTGGTACTTTAAGTAATCACAAAACGGAATGACATAGGAGCCATGGCTAACATTTGTTCGGGGCCTGGCCACACATGTGCTTGGCATTAATACCACATCTTATTCTCATAGCAAACCTGTCATTCAGTAAACATTAAGCCGCTAATTATATGCCATATTGCACGGTATGTCTTGCATTCATTTGTGTTGAATGAAGACACCAAGGCTCAGAGAAGTTAAGTGACCAGTTCAAGTTTCATGGCTAGGGAAGGGCAGAGCTAGGATTTGACTTGAGGTCTGACTTCAAAGATCAAACTATTGCCGTCATTGCATTGTTCATGTTTGGAGAGAGGTAGGAGAGAAGATAGAATTTACAAACGGATTTACCTAACATTTGTTGGTGTGCTGTCTCTCCCTAACCATCATTTGCTATTTAAACCAGGTATCACCTGGAATTACCTCAGCATTCAGAAATCAGTAATTAGCTTAGACTCCATTTGTGTTACAGCCTTTCAGAGTCTGAAGTTGTCCCCACAATTTCTTTTTTTTTTTTTAAGATTTTATTTATTTGACAGAGAGAGACACAGCGATAGAGGGAACACAAGCAGGGGGAGAGAGGGAGAAGCAGGCTTCCCGCCGAGCAGGGAGCCCGATGTTGGGGCTTGATCCCAGGACCCTGGGATCACGACCTGAGCCGAAGGAAGACACTTAATGACTGAGCCATCCAGGCGTCCCCCCCACAATTTCTAATTCCCAGGTCTCATGCTCTTACGGTCCCCCTCCTGTGTGTCTGGAGGCCACTTTGATCTGCCATGTCAGTCTGGGTGTAGAGCTCTGTCCTTCCCAGTTCCCGCAGCACATGCCTTCACCAAGCAATTTATGGACGTTAGTAAGGATCCCCACGCAGCACCCAAGGTCTTCCACCATTCTCTCCCTCTCAGCCTTGCCCCGAATTGCAGTGCCCTCTCCAAATTCTCCTTCTGTTCTGCAGAATATCTTTCCATTCCTTTTGAAGCCTTGATATTCCAGGCATCTCACAACTCTGGGAATCATCTCTTTCCCCAAACTGGAGAACCACTGTGTGCCATCCCTGTCTCTATCTCATTAAAGGCAAAAATAGATTCTCCTGAGAAAACAGCAAAAGTTGGAATTAGTCCCATCACTGTGACAGCCCCCATTTAGCTGGATTTTGATTTGAATTTCATTGAATTTTCAACATCAACAGTTTTGTTCAACTAACCTTAAATGGTGAGAACTGAAAACATCTAAGAAAGAGCTACTCTTCTTAGGTTAGAAATAAAATACTTTACATAACTAAGAAAAAGCCTATATTTAGAATTTTACTTCCTACCTCTTCCCAAAAATGTGATTTACAAAAATTACAGAAAAAATCTGAATATAGGCTTTTCTGTCCTTTTTTTCAAACCGCTTTTCCTATTAGCTATTCAGAGTGAGTTTTAGGAGTTTGAGAGCTTAGTTTGTTTATGAGTCTAGAATTTAGCTACTGGTATAAATTTGAAGAGTCTGAAGCATTTGCTTCTACAACACTGTATTAGATATGGTTGAAGAGCTGCTTTCTGCTTCCGTATAAGCCCAGACTACTGTCTTGTCTTGTATGATTGGCCACTAAAATTTTAATTTCTGTCAGAATTATTCTTAATGGGAGAAATCTAAAAACCAGTTGACTAAAAACACTTTAATTCTCACTCATTTCAAATATAATATTCATTGGTTCATTTTTAATTTAGGAAGCAATTTTCCTAGTAATTTGGCTCAATTAGTTCCTTTAAATAAAAACCTTACCAAAGATACCTTAGGGATTTTTTGAGGAACTCATGGTTTTTTTGTCTTTTTTTTAATTTCATGATTATAGTGGTACTATTTTTTACTTAACAAACATTATTTTCTTTATTAAAGCATTGCACTAGGGTATGTTTCAAACATGTAAGCAGTAATAAAAGGCAGTGAGTGAAAGATGGGGTAGATCTCAGAAGTGAGATGCTTTTGAAAGTGGGATGTCTCAAGATTCCACATTGGAACATTGGTGTTAAGGTGCTCATACTGTTAGTGAGGTCTTAATACTAAGATTGAAAGATAACATTTTACCTTTGTGTGACTTTGACCAAATTCTTTAACCTTCCTTAAACCTCTTATTCCTTACATGTTTAATGGGATTGTATTTGCCTTGCCTACCTCAAAAGGTTGTAAGGATCAGATAAAAATAAATGTGAAAGTACTTTGTATTGTACAATAACTACAGACATTAGTGATTATACTTGTAGAGCAAAAAAATAGGCAAGATGGAGAAGAATAATCCACCATATTTTTTTGCTCTTAAATTCATTCCCTCAGTGTGTTTGAAAATGGACAGTCTTCAAATCCTAAATGGTTGAAAGATGGCAGGAAGGGTACCACCAGTCTGGGGCACAGCAATGTCAGGGTTCTTTCACTGGCCCCAGTGAATGCCAATTCTAATCATTTCAGTAATACTCTGTGTTTACAAAGGGCTGGGCACCATGATGGTTGCTAGGGATACACACAATGACAAGATACAGATCTTGTCCTCCAGCAGTGTCCAATCCAGCTATGACAGCACAGCTGTTCATCCTTAGCAGGGGTGAGCTGGAAGAAGGCTGGGCAGAGTGTGACTGGAACAGAAAAGAATTAGTTATTGTGACTGGGTCTTGCAGGTTTTTTTCCATCATTAAATGGTGTAACTTAAGCTACACTTCTGGTCAAGCATAGCACATGGTATAGACTTCTGAAAACATTATGTTGTACATCTGAAACTAATGTAACGTTGTGTATAAATTGTACCTAAACAAAAAAATAATAATCCACCATATTTTTTACTGTTTAACATAGAAAAGAAAAAAATTAGGGTGTTTAAAAAGGGTGGTTACAAACAAAATTCTATAATCATTTTTTTCTTTACACATTTTTTAAAATTTGAGTATCCATTATCTCAAATATTTTCTTTATCCAGTATCTTAATGTCTTCCTTATCCATTCGTCTGTTTATGGACCTTTAGGTTGCTTCTATGTCTTGGTTATTGTAAATAATACTGCAGTAAATGTAGAGGTGCGTATATCTTTTCAAATTAGTGTTTTCCTTTTCTTTGGGTAGATAGATACCCACTAGTGGAATTAGTGGACCATACGGTAATTTTTAATTTTTTGAGGAATCTCCATACTGTTTTCCCCGGCGGCTGCACCAGTTTGCATTCCCATCAACGGTGCACAAGGGTTCTCTTTTCTCCACATCCTCACTAACACGTGTCATTTACTGTCTTTTTGAGTTTAGCCATTCTGACAGGTGTCAGGTGGTATATTCCCATTGGGGTTTTGATTTGTGCTTGCTTTGGCAGCACATACACTAAAACTTGGAATGATACAGAGATTTGCATGGTCCCTTGAGTATACCATTTTTCCTTTTAATAGATGAGGAGTGACAGGACTAATGTCTTCTTTACAGTTTTGTCATGTTTCATGTTTCTTATATGCTCTTTTCAGGTTTCAAGAACATTATCAGGTTGAGGTTCTACTCTGTTGCTAGTGTTTTTGTTGGACACTAAATCTTCAGGTGTCATTTTTAACCTAATCTTTTGTATTCAAAAGTTAAATTGTTAGTGAGCTTTATCTTTGATAGTTTTTAAAGGGGATAAATGGATAACATATTATCAATGAGGACCCAATGACAAAGATTACTCCCAATTAATGGTAATCATTTTTGACTCTAAAATGCCTGAAGGATTTCTTCCCAACTTACTTCTTTCTTAGACAACTAATAAAATAAACGGTTCACTTTCAGGGTATACAACAACAGGGAGGGGAGACATTCCAGAAGATGCCAAATAAAGTAAGGAAGTTAACCTAGGATAAAAAAGTACAGAAAATCCAGGGGGTCACATGGGGAGTGATCTGTTATTAAAGCAAATTCTGTACTGTATCTAACTGCTGTTCTACGCCAGTAGAATTGCTACATTGGTGCCTACTTTAACCTAAATATTTAGAGAAAATATGGGAAAGTTTGTGAGAAGATGAAGTCTTGTGTAAACATGCTGGTCTTAGTTGTTTGTATTTACGGTATAAATCCCACAGTGGCACCAGAGTGGTTCAAATACTCACTGTTACATAAAGTCACACGATGTACTGAATGCTTTGGGAGAAGGTAGCCAAGCCCATGTTCAAAATTCAAAACAAAAAATGTTGAAATACTCAAGTGAGTAAAAATGGATTCTCTTGGCTAAGTCTGGACCCGTCTTTTAAAGATGTTGAGCATCTGGAATTTTTATGTGCGTTTGTGAGGCCCCTGTTTGCTCTGATAGACAGTCTGTTGTTATTCGCTGTAGGCAATAAGAAAGGACAGGGTCAGGAAGGACAAAGAATTTACAGTATAGAGCTTTTAATAATAATGTGTCAAGGTCAGGAAGAGTTGAGCCGTTTCTGGTAAGAAAGAGGTGTTCATTTTAAACACCGGTGAATGTACTTAAGTGATCTACTCCTGAAAAGTAACAGGGGAATTCACAGGCCATGGGTCACAAGATGCATTGGAGTAATCAATTCCTAAGTGAAACCACAGAGAGGAGAAGTAAATGCTAGAAGAGGTGACAGAGTTCAGCCCTAGGAAGGGAACACAGCATCTTCTCTGCTTGATGTTCTTGCCCCAGCTTGAGATTTGGCAGTGGCTTCTTCCCTCACCACTCCCTTACCATGATCCACACTTAGCAGCCAGCACAGTGTAAAACACAATTCTAGATTAGAGTTTCAGAACAGGCTGATGCTTCGTAGCACTCATTTTGATGCTCAAAGATAGAAGATAACATTTTTCTAAACAGATTTAGGATTTTTATCGATACATTTGGCTGTAGTGATGGAAAGCTTCCCAAGTCTATGAAATTAGGTAAGAATTTATTTTGGTGAAGGTACATATAATCTGAAGATCTGTCTGCAAGTCATTAGGTATAAATATTGAAGGTGAGTTGAGTTTGGTAGTTGACTGCTTCAGGGTTCCAAATTGGACAGTGTTAGGATGTCTTCAGTTTTAAATCCAGCCTTAATAGCTATATATATTTAGAGTATCTTTTTACAAAGAATGAGTAACAAGTTTTTCTTTTTCCAAAGGCAGTTTAGCTAGATATTAGATGTTTAGGGATTGTGTTTCTTATGTAACTCTTCCTTATAAGAGTTTGGAGTAAATCACTTTTTATTTTATTTCTTTTACTCAATTTATAAACTAGGTACACTAATTCTGGCTTCCCTTTGTCTGAAGGTGTCATGCATTACCACTCTTCATGATAAAGCCTTAAAGTATCAGAAGTAGTCTTATGTGTATAGATAGTGGTATCACTAGTGCATAGAATAATAGCAGAGTCATGTAAATGAATGCTAAAATATTTAACCTTTATTTTTCATAGTTAATAAATATTTATGTTCATATTTTATAAAAATTCCACAAGTATTTGGAACAATGAAATCAGATGCAAAGTTTCATACATGTCTATTTTCAGATTCCATCTTTCAGTTCACA